>NC_138083.1:85725813-86350456 GCF_964212035.1 Myotis nattereri | reverse complement strand
CTGGAATATAGTTATTGCTCAATATCTAATGAGAAGTGTTTGTAGCCCACATTTTCTCTGGAGTTTCTCTCTACATATATTTTTATAATAGTTTAATTTGTCTATTTGTCTCACGGACTCCCAGGTCCTATGTCCTCTGTAAGTTGCTAAAAATTATATGAAGTTTGGAAAAGATATGGTTCACCAGTCACAAATACTGCGATCATTCTTGCATGAATATCCAATTTTCAAAGTCAACCCAGTGCCCAAATTGCTGTTCTGTTGATTTATATTAACATGGGGATGAGCCAAGAATTATATCACCTGGGATTACCTAACTAATAAGTTAATTTAGAAATGTGGGTGTTTGCTAAGTAAAAGTGGTGGAGATTCTGTGAGTATCTTTGATATGAAACTCTTTAATAGTCTCTCACTGCTTTGATGATAAAGACAAGGCTTCTAAAAGGCTAGAGTGACATCATCAACATGGCACAGAAAAAGAATTGTCTACCATCTTCCCCACAGAGAACACTGATTTCCACAATCCCTCACGGGTGAGAGTACCTTTATGAAAGTCTTGGGAAGCTCCAGAATACCTTGGGTGGGAAAAAGAGAGAAAGAGAAAAAGAAAGAGAAGAAAGAGAAAGAGAAAGAGAAAGAGAAAGAGAGAGAGAGAGAGAGAGAGAGAGAGAGAGAGAGAGAGACCTAAACCTTCGTGTCCTCATCTTCCTTCACCTCTGTCTGCTCTTATTGGGTCTTTATTATATAAGTTCTTCCTGCCTGGTCTTTTTGTATGGGCTTCTTCTCCTCCCTCACAATGTTATTGTGGTCTCAGTTTAAACAACACCCCCAGAAGAAATTTGTCCCTAAGTCCCCAAATATTAAGAGGTACTTATTTTCTTAAAAGATTACTTTTATTGATTTCAGAAAGGAAGGGAGAGGGAGAGAGATAGAAACATCAATGAAATAGTTTTCCTTCGGGGAAGTAGCACTGTTTGTAACTAGTACTCACTAGTGTAATTATTTGTTTTATACCCATTTTTCCCACTAGACCAGTGGTCGGCAAACTCATTAGTCAACAGAGCCAAATATCAACAGTACAGCGATTTAAATTTCTTTTGAGAGCCAAATTTTTTTAACTTAAACTATATAGGTAGGTACATTGTTATTAACTTAATTAGGGTACTCCTAAGGCTTAGGAAGAGCCACACTCAAGGGGCCAATGAGCCACATGTGGCTCGCGAGCCGCAGTTTGCTGACCACTGCACTAGACTATAAAAAATAAGAATAGACAGCATTTTTATTTTTGTTCACTAGTGTACACCCAGTATCCTCATAACTACCATTCTCTACTCACTCAATAACATTTATTGAATTACTGAATTATTGAATAAAAGAAACTTTCATTGACTTTGTGGCCTCTTACAGGCACCCTTACTTAGTGAGTTCAGGTCAAGAGGAAATAAAACCTACAGCCTTCCCGAAGGCTATAGACCCATCACTAGACTCATCAGGCCCCTGAGTAAAGCTGAAGAAATTCACTCTGAGTGGCCAGGTGCGCGTGAAGTTGTAAAAACACCTTTCTGCCATTAGGGAACATGGAGAGTGATAGGAGACAGTAAGTGAACCTTCACTTAGCTTTTGTCAAAGCTGCATTAGGAACATAGTGTAGAAAGCCCTCAGCATTGTGTAAGCACAACAAAACAAGACACATTTTCTAACAAATGGCTTCATCTTAAGATGAAAACTATCAGGAAGGAAAGCTGGAATAGATGATGATGACAACGAACTGTGGAACAGTTGTAAACGTGAGTGACGAGTAGACCGAGGTGGAGTGTAACCCACAGACCTTGTTTTTAGCACAGCAGAGAAAGGTCCTCTAGCCCAGTGTTCTCCCAGTCTTCCACAGACATTTTAACCCATGAAAAACAAATCCTCTTGGATAACGTTAGATCTTCAGGAGTTCCCTTTAAAAATGCAAGAATGGCCTGGCCGGTGTGGCCCCATGGTCGAGTGTCAACCTATGAACCAGGGGGTCATGATTCAATTCCCGGTCAGGGCACATGCCCGGGTTGTGGGCTCGATCCTCAGTAAGGGACATGTAGGAGGCATCTGATTAATGATTCTCTCTCATTGATGTTTCTATTTCTCTCTTCCTCTCCCTTCTTCTCTGGAATCAATAAAAATACATTAATTTTTTTTTTTAAATGCAAGAATGGTATCACCAAAAGCCTCTTGTGTGAGTTCTGAAGTAAAGCAGAAAGGATTTCAAGTGCCCCAGCTTTACAACAGCAGGGATCATTCATAAGTTTTGCATATGTCACTACCATGTTGGTCGACAACTGTTAACTGAAATGTCATAAAGGCCAGAGTGGCCCTACCCTGCCTTGAGTAAAAGATCTACTTAAAACATATTCATTAAAATTGAATCCCTGCTATAAAATATGGAAGGCAAACATTATATATACAAGATTTAGGCTTATTCCTATTCTTTACTAAGAATAGAAATATAAATCATAATAAACTAGGAGGTTATTATGCTAAGTGGAATAAGCCAGTCAGAGAAAGACAAATAACACATGATCTCACTTATACGTGGAATCTAATGAACAAGATAAATTGATGAACTAAATAGAAATAGAGGCAAGGATACATGGAACAGACTGACAGCTGTCAGGCTGGACAGGGGAGGGATGACTGGCTGAAAGAAGGTAAAGAGATTTGCCAAAGAACATGTATGCATAGCCCACAGACACAGACAGCAGTGTGGTGATTGGGTAGAGGTGGGCAAAAGGTGGTGGGAAGTGGGGACATCTGTAATAGCGTCAACAATAAAAATAGAGTAAAACAACAACAACAACAACTGGGAGATTTTTAGTTCAAGTACTGTAGAAGGATAGTATTACAATTGATAATATAAATGAAAAAAGAAAGAAAAGACTAAAGCTGTTCATCATTCTTCATTTATGCTGATATTAATTATTCAGATTCAATTGAATAGGAATATATTTCTCTGCCATGTGTTGGACGCTGGTTGGCATTCTAATTTGACCACCTTAAAGCTGGTACAAGTAGTAGAGAGTAGAATACTTAGGAAATTGATTAGGCTTTGTTTTCATGTCTACTATCAGCTTTAATTATTGGGTGAGGGTGATGGGAATAACTGCCTTCAGCTTAGACCTGTATGTCCATCAAAGGGTACCGAAGTACTCACTCACTTGCCTAGCATGTCATGTCAGAGGATATCTTAGTGAACGCTTCCTACTGACACTTATTTGAAGATCTCCTTTCAACTAAGAAATAACTGGCCACTACAATGGGAAAATAAAAAACCCGAATGTGTATAATGTGTGTTAATTATGTGTACTACTCAGGCAGAAACCTCCTTCGGCTATCTCAGCCCTGTCCAACACCCATCTTAGCGACGTGAGTTTGCTTTTTCTAAAATATAAAAAAAAATGTTACAGTTGCAAATTTCTATCTGTTAGTGAGGGGAAAGATTTACTCTTACCCTTTCTGTCTGGCGATGTAAAAATACTGGGCTCTAGGGCATGGCTACATATATGAATGAGAGCTTCAACACCTGCACATTCCTGATTCTGTATGCAACTGTCTACTCAAAGCAAACACGCTTCAACTGGCAGGTCTGTGTGCTGTGTTGGTTTCCCAGAAGGCCTTGGTGAAGGTATGTTTTTAAAGCTGAGTTTCAGTGCATTCTTTAAGCATCAGAAAGTGAAGTGAATATTTTTCCAGTAAGTGTGTGCTTTGTAAATTATTCCATCTTAGTGACACTCAGCTATTCAAGACATTCTCTGGGAAAGGGACCTACTATTCTCAAATGCAATTCTGAGTGTTTAGTATGCATCGCATGCTGATGCCGAGTGCGACTGAGAACATTCCTAGGGGAATGTGACTAGCGCCACAAGCCTGGGTTCATGCCCTAGCACCGGTGAGGCACAGTCCCAGGTGATGGCATGAGTCGGACTCCTGTCTAGAAGAGTGGCTTAGCTGGGCACTTCTGAATCAAGTTAACCTCAGTTTGGATTGCCACTCTGCATGTATCAGCAATGTAACATTGCTTGAGTCATTAACCTTTGTAGCTCAGCATTTGCCTGCGCAAAATGGGGTATATAATAATGCCTATTTCAAGTAACAGATAATCTGCAAAGTATTTAGCAAAAAGCTTAGTAGATAACAAGGACTCTATAAATCACCAACTGACATTAAAAATATATTATATGCAAGATCTAGGCTCCAGTGACCAAAAGTTACTCATTCTCCTTAAGTTCTAAAGGACACAGACTATCAGGTAACCTTAAGACTATGAGTGGTTTGCTATTCTTTTGCTCTAATGCATTGGATACCTACTTTATTGGGAAAATGTGTGGCAAGACAGCCACTTACAGAGATATGTCCTAGACTAAGTGAGCTTACCAGCGTCACTCTGACTTTATAAAAGTGCCTATGGGCCCTAGCAGGTTTGGCTCAGTGGGTAGAGGGTCAGCCTGCGGACTGAAGTGTCGCGGGTTTGATCCCAGTGAAGGACACATACCCAAATTGCTGGCTCAATCACCAGTGTGGGTTGTGCAGGAGGCAACTGATCAATGATTCTCTCCCATCATTGATGTTTCTATCTTTCCCTCTCTCTTCCTTTCTGAAATCAATAAAAATATATTAAAAAAAAATAAATGCCTATGGGATTAACTTCCTTTTTTGATATACCTTATCAATTGCATTTCTTTTTTTAAATTAAGTTTTTATTGAATTTATAGAGACATTTCTATTCCTACTGTTTGATTTTTCCTATCATACATTTATTTTTTTCTTTGATGTCACATCTATTTGCATTGAAACTCCAGCACAGAGAACTCAACTTTAAACTTGGTGTGACTTTTACTTGTATGTGACTATATGTGCACATATGTATCTAAATACTAAAAAAAGATTGTATGGATAAAAATTTCAAATATAAGCAATTTAAAATTATCTGTTAAAAAATCCTAACTGTAACTGCTATACATACATGAGTCTTATGTCTTCATCAATAATTTATTTGTCTTCAATAGTTTGAGAAATTCTCAGAATCTTTTATTCTGTTGTAATTTTCTTGTTCCTGAGGCATTTAATAACTTTCCTTAAATAGTAAACATCTTAACTAATAATGCTTATTAATTGACTTATTAATTTATTAACTCAAATAATTCAATCCCAAAAGAAAAAAGTAACAATAGGTGTATGCTTTGATTAGGGGGAGAGATTGCTTTGGTGGACACAGCAGGTAATGTGACCAGACCAAACAGTTGTTGGAGTTTCAGAGCTTGTGATATCCTAGAGCGGGGAGAAGGGGCAAGTCCACATGTTTTTTCTTTCAGTTTTTAGCATGAATTAGCAGACTGAGGCCTCTATGCAGGATATTAGAAGAGCAGAAGATTCTTGTTTTTTGATGACAATAAGTTAAGTCTATCAACACAAAGGGGATCAATAGGCTATTTCTAACATGCACTGCATAGTCACTGAAACCTTCGGTCTGAGTTTGGTTCAGCAAAGAGTCAAGATAACTCTTGCTCTCTATTTTCAGAAGATCCAGTCACTAGTGAACAACTTAAGCCTGCAAAGAATATGCTTGTCTTAAGATGGATAAAGTAAGGAGCAGAGTTTCACCATGTTTGACATTAATTTCCCTAAAGCCTTGAGAGGTTTGGGAGTTGCAAAGCTGAGTTAACTGTGAAGTCCACCAGTATGACTGTGTGGAATGCTAGGGAGGAAGAAAGCATATAAGTCCTTAATCTACAAGGAGGGGCCATAGGCATGGTTTTCAGTCACCTTCCTTTTGCCCCTAGAAATACCCAGAGGCTGCAAAGAACAGAGGCACAGGGTGAAATGGAGTGAGCGCAAGGGGGTTAGGCCTTGAGGTCAGCATATGCTCAAACAGCAAACTTCTTATGCAAGACTGATGATAAGGTGTCAAGCAAATGATTACGTTCATACCACTCTAAGAACAGGAAAACAGACCCCAAATAAAGTCGCTGTTGTCAAACCCCACACCAGGAACTGAGACAACTACAGTTTTGGCTCTCCCAGAAATTGAATCTTAAACCAGTGAATCAAGAATTGCCTAATCAGCACTAGTCAGGTAGCCTGCCTAATAGACACCCAGCATTTCATAAAGAAAATAACTTTGCAGTAACAACCAGCCCACTTTTCTGCCTAATATAACATCCTTGGTCCTGTTCCCTTCAGCCTAGAAGAGTCTTTGATTTTGCACAATTCCTCAGAGCTCCTTTCTATTTGCTGGTTTGGATGCTACCAAATTCAAATAGATTTTTACTCCATCTCTTAGCATTTTTAATATGTCTCAGTTTATTTTTTAACACCTGCTAGTGTATGTCAAAAAGCAATGGAGCCTGCCAACATCAACCAGGTGGACCAGACCAAGGGACTGGTTCCAACAAAGACCCCAAGGGTGTGTCATATGGAAGGAAGGATAGCAGTTGTCCTTACAAGTCAGGGGAGAACCAGACTTCCCCCTAAGCCCTAAGCTCGTCTTTAAAAACCTTTGGTGAACTTTGCTAAATCTCTCCCTCTTTCTGTCTCTCTCTCTGCCAACAAGGAACAACTTCTCACCCCTGTCCTGCCTATTGCAAAGAGGTTCCTAAGAGTCCCAGCAAATTAACAGTCATTTAACCCTAGCTGGTTTGGCTCAATGGATAGAGCACTGGCCTGCAGACCAAAGGGTCTAGGGTTTGACTCCAGTCAAGGGCACATACCTTGGTTGCAGGATCCTCCACTGCCAGGGCCCTGGTTGGGGCTCGTATAGGAGGCAACCAATCGATGTGTTTCTCTCCCATCGATGTTTCTCTCTGTCTTTCCCTCTCTCTTCCACTCTCTCTAAAATTCAATGGAAAAATATCCTCGGGTGAGGATTAACAAAACAGCAACAAAAAATGAACAGCCATTTGCCTTTGCTTCTGTCAGCTTGGCACTGCCCTCTCTTCTTTTCCTGATCAAGTTAATCTACTTAATATGAAAAGCTGTATCTAATATTCTGATCTATATCTAAATCTCTCCCCAATGAACAGTCTTCCCAAGATGTGCTGGTGTGCTGATAAAACTCTGGATAGAAACAAAACCAAAGTGCTGGGCTAAACGCTGTGTTCCGTACCCCTTCCTGGTATTCCACTGACCTTACCTATCTTTGACCCTGTAGGATTCATCACAGGAAGAAAATGAGCCCTCATAGTAGAGCTGGTATTTTGGCTGGAAAAACGAAACCAGATCTCTTTGTTGAACTTATTGCAATCTTTAGATACCTCAGATTGCTCAAGTTATTACAATTCAGCTACAAAAAAATGCTGCTTCAAGAAACACAAATTTTGAAAACATTCACTATTGGCTTTTGGAGAGTACCAGTAGTATGTAGGCGGGCTTTGATGAAAAAAATACACTTTAAAATAACAATACAGGGATGAGAGGGAGTGAAAGAAAAGAAAGAACAAGAAAACAGTTAAGCTAATGGAAACGGGGCATCTCTATGCAAGGTGAGCTATATTTAGAGGTACCTTGCCAAGTGAAAAATATTTTTTAAAACCATTCCTCACATAAGCCATATACAGTTAAACCTGAGAACTGTAACAACCACAATTAATACTAACTCCCATTAAGTATTATCCACTTTTCATTCAATTTTGTGACTTATAACTATGATCTTAAATTATCACTCAAATTATAAGGTGTAATAATTATGTTAAACCAAACTCATTAACAGTGGTAAATCTTGCCAAGAAAAGCTCACTATTCAGTCAACGTTTAGTAAGAGGTCAAAATGCAAGTTATCCTTTGAAGAGAAATGAATATGCACACGTACATACACTCATCTAAATTTGTATAATTCTTTACACTTTATAAGTGAAGAAACAGAGGCGTTCTTGTTCTTGTCCGTTAGTTCGTTCCTGGTGTTTTTGGTAAGTCTTCACATGCTTGCTATGGGGGAGACAGACTTATTTCTGGGAATTTTGCTCCAAGTACATTTTAGAAGGAAGAAGCTGTTTTTATTGCAGAAATGAACAACACATATTTACAAGGTATCTATGTTATGCTAACTATTGTGGGCACTGGAGTAGCAAGAGAGAACAAAGCAGAGAACAAATTGTCATGTCTTCATGGATCTTACCGAAGTATTAAATCTTATTATAATTGTCCACTTATAAAAGAGGTTGTCTCAGGCCCATTTTTAGGATATGTGAGAGCCAACTGCAAAAGACCCCCTTCTGAGTTCCCCATCTCGAGCCTACTTGATGATGACTGTGATGCCATAGGTTATATTCTGAAAGCCAGTTGTTTGGAAACATGTACATGGGACTTGAATCTGATCCTTACACGGCTTCCTGGGACCATGCCACCTATACCTCACGTGTCCCACCATGAACAACACTGTATTAAAGTGTCAAATATGTCAGGAAGAAGAGGTGTCCCTCTCTTTCTTCCCTCCTTTCTTGGAGCCACTCTGAAATGTCCTCCTCACCGCCTTCCTCTCTGGTGTCAATGTCCCTGCTGATGCTTAGCAAGAAAAGAGAAGAGTCCCATTTGGGGAACTTGACGCAAAAGCCTGCCCTGTTCTGATTTAGTGAAGCCATCAAAAAAGTCATGTCCCTGTCCTCTCCCGTCTTGCCTTTTAAGTAGCCGCAGGGCGGTGGAGAATTAAGTAGTAAAAATGCGAAGGAAGCCAACACTCCTCCCAGGACAGGCCCCTCTCTGATGGGAAGCTGTCGAGCTCATGCCCAGCACTGGCATGTACCTGCGTTTCATTAGCTTATTGATTTGCAGCCAAAAAATCAAGTTGCTGCCCATTTCAGCAAGAACTCCTCAGGCTACACAACCAGCAGAACAGAAAGGGGGAGTTTAAAGGTTCTAAATGCCATTAAGCCTCACAATCCATGTACTTTCCGCATTAGCCCGAGAAAACGATGCGTGCCCAGCTAACTGAGAATCAGCTCCCAGGGAAGGTGAAGGGGGACACCCCCGAGGGGCCATTGCCTAATCACACGTGGATGGTGAGACTGGGCCGATATGAGAAACATCCTTCATTAACCAGCTTCCTTTGGAAAACTGCAGACTTGGACGTGGTGGAAATTGGGCTGAAAAAATTACAATTAAGCTTAAAGGAGCTAGAGTTCAGAAATGATAACGATGCTGTACCCCATCACATGTGTGTATTTATGGAGAATTAATAGAGCGTTTCGATGTTGCCTTGTCTAGCAGGTTATTTACAGCACATTATCCTGATGGACTATAAAAAGGCATAAAAATCTTCACGGGGCAGAAGGTAATGGGACGAGGTGCCTTGGTTTGTACAGTGGGGCCTTGACTTACGAGTGTCCCGACTAAAGAGTTTTTTGAGATACCAGCTATCTCTCGGCTGATTTTTTGCATTGAGTTGACAGAGTAACTTGAGTTAACGAGCTCCTTAACGATCTCGGTCTCGGAACGAATTAAACTCGTAAGTCAAGGCCCCACTGTATATTATTCTCTGGTGTATATTACATGCTTTAATGGCCACCAGCAGTTAATTCACCATCTTCTGCCTGGTGAGTAGTTTCTGGCCACAGGAGTGCATTGTATGGGCAAGGGCTGTTAACCTGCAGATCAGAAAGCTTTAGGATTTCTTCCAACGACATTTCACAAAATTCATGAAATGTCGTTGTGACTGATAAGAAACAATTTGCAAACTCTCAGTATCAACAGCCTGTTAATCTAGAAAATCACTGCTACCCCTCCAACATATCCTATGGGTTTGCAGAGACTTAGGCGTGAAGAAAAAATGAATATTAAATGCAATAGGAAAAAATGAATATTAAATGCAATAGGAAAAGTGAAGTAACAAAGGTAGAAAAGGGAAGAAAGGTAATCATGCATGGAGAGGTGGGGTGTCATCTATATCTCTTTTTTTTTTTTTTACTAAATATTATTTAGACTTCCACTCATTCCTACACTGAATTCATTTCCTCAAATGCTATATTTATTGAGCTCCAACTACATCCAGAGCTTTAGTGCTGTGATGGGTAAAAAAATAATAATCATCTCTTATATTACAGAGAACTTTGCAGACTGTAAAGCTCTGTTTCAGCTTACCTAATCTCCACAGCAATATTGTGAATTGGGTATTATTTGCACAATATTTCTGATGATAGAGCTCACATATCTTGCCTAAGGTCATACAACCAGACCTTACAGAGCGTGACACACCAATTTATGTCTCTGGATCCAACACTCACTCTTAAACAAATCAAACATAAAAATACAATTATTTTTTAAGTTACAATGGATATCCATAGTGCTCAATGAGCCTAGAGGACAGAGAGAGATTCCTTTCAGCTCGAGAGGGAAGAGATCCCTGTTTCATCAAACTGACAAAAGCTTCGGAATTAAACAAATTAAACAGATACTTGAAGAAGGGTTATGAAGTGTTCAAAAAGCCCTGAGGTTCATTGGATAGATGTATTCTGATGACGATTCTTTGGCATCTGGTTCCAGTGTGGAGAGCACAGAAGTTGATAAACAGGACTTGGTCTCATCTGGAACATAACTCTACCTGCTTCAGAGTTGCTGCGAGAATTAGAGGGATAGTCCATGTGACAGCTAAAGGGCTACAGAACCATGGTGATGACAACAGTGACAATGGCAGTGATGTCGCTACTGTTTCAGGGTCTCTCCACTCAACGTTGGTCAGTGTCTTCCAGGCACCTCCAATCTTACTAAGCTATGCAATAAAACCCTTTTATTTTCAAATGATAAAAAACTGTCTTAAACAACAAAATAATTGATCATATGGCATAACTTAAAAATACTGTGGTAGAGATGGCTTCAGCTGTAGCTTAATTCAAGGATTGAAACCCAGAGCCTATCATGAAGTTTCTCTCGCCATGTCTCCTCCTCTGAGACAGTGACATTCCTCAGAGACACAGATGTCAGGAGCATCTCTTGTTAGTATCTAGTCTACTTCCCAGAAGTTTAAAAGCTGTCCCTTTTGTCTCTGATTCTCACTGGATCATATGCAGCCATCCCTAAATCAATCATTAGAGCGAGGAGAAGAAGATGCTGTGAGAGACTCTGGCAGATCACATGGTCTACCCGAGTGGGAATGGAGTCCAATCTGAAGCAGAGGCTGAGAGTGGGGAGGCCTGGCTTCCCCGGAGAAAAGCACAATATCTCTACCCTTCCCCCCCAAAAAAGTGAACGGTGGCTGTGAGACAACATATGCCTAATACAGTCATGTCTGTCTTGTTATCAATGAGATATTATTTTCTTTCTTTTTAAAATATTTTTATTGATTTCAGAGAGGAAGGGAGAAGGAGAGAAAAATGGAAACATCAATGATGAGAATCATTGATCAGCTGTCTCCTGCATGCCCCCCCACTGGGGATTGAGCCCATAACAAGGGCATGTGCCCTGACCGGGAATCAAACCATGACCTCCTGGTTCATAGGTCAACACTTAACCACTGAACCACTCTAGCTGGGCTCTTTTCTGACATATATTGAAAATTGTCCACCTTCCTCTCTTTACTAATCTGTAAAATTTTCCAGAATTAATCTATGTACTAAATTAATAATCTATCTATATGAAAGCCTAAGCAACCAAACAACTGAATGACCGTACAACCATTTGACCAATTGCTATGATGCACACTGACCACCAGGGGGCATATGTTCAATGCAGGAACTGCCCCCTGGTGGTCAGTGTGCTCTCACAGCAGGAGTGCCACTCAGCTCACTGACAAGTGCCAGACACCAGGCTAATGGCTGGTGAGCAAAGCTGCGGCAACGCGAGCCTCTCCCGCCTCCCCCGGCAGTGAGCTACCCAGTGGTGACGGCAGGTGCAGTGGGGCTGGAATGAGCAAAGCCATGCTGTGCCCAGCCAGGGCTCAGGCTCCTCCCTGGATGCCTGCCACTTTGTGCACTACGACATCCCTCAGGGGTCCCGGATTGTGAGAGGGTGCAAGCGAGGCTGAGGGACCCCACCGGTGCACAAATCCATGCACAGGGCCTCTAGTTTTTATATAATTTCCCCTCAGAAGAAATATTTATACTCTCTTGTGTTTGTCTCTTCTAAAGTCAGTTGTGCCTTTTAAATTTAAGTGCTTCCAGTTTTAATTTACATATTTTTTCTTTTTATTACATTTACTGGGGTGACATTGGTTAATTAAATAACATAGGTTTCAGGTGCACAGTTCTATAATACATCAATTGTATACTGTATTGTGTGTTCAACACCCAAAGTCAAGTCTCCTTCCATTACCATTTACTACCCTCCCCCCCCCCACCCTTCTCGCCCTCTTTCCTTCTGGTAACCACCATACTTAATTTACATTTTTGATGCACAACAATTCCAAGACATGTGCATCCACAAACCCCTTAGAAGCAGGTGAATATGGAAAGGCAGTGTGTGAGTGCATTTTTACTGGGGGTTTGAGTTCAAACTATGCTCTTAATCTCAAGCCTTAGTTTCTTTGATTATAACACATGTCTAGTATTTGTTCAGCCTACTTCAACATGGTTGCAAAGATTATAAACACAAAAAGATGCACACATACACATACTTATACACAACAACAACAAAAAAAGTTAAATCACTATTATTACTGTTCTAGGAGGAAGAAGAAAGAAAAAATACTGTTCCGGTCTCTGCTCTGTAACTTATGATGCTATTTAGGAGATGCTATTCATATATGAAAGGAGAGTTAGAAAGTAATCTTTAAGGCCATTCCAGCTATGATACTCAATGCCTCACTAGTTGCATATTCCAAATGAGCCTTCTTGACAATACTTTATATATTTTTATCATAATAACTGAAATCCTCCTCGTAAAAATAATTACAAAAATAATGGGAAGTCATCATCATAACCCACACCTCACCCCATTCCCCAGCCAGGACCCTGCCCTGAATGCCTGGGGACAGCTAGAAAGACACAGGCAAGCAGACAGGAAAGGGGAGTGGGCGGTAGGGCAATGCATAGTGTCCTACCTTCCTTTCAGAGAGACCTAAGCCTACAAACTAGATAAGCAAGGTAAAGTTCATGACAGAAACCCTTTCAAACAGGCTATGGGGCTGAAATACTCATGGAAACCAATGGGAGCATCTCATTTTCACTCATAAAATAATGATTACAGTGGTTCCACACACAAAATAAATCCATTGACCCCCTTTTTAAGGAGATGAGTGAAGAATGAAATTAATTTCACCTCAAATATATGAACTGATGTTGTTACCATTACAAAATAATCTGCGCATCTATACACAGTTGCCCAAATTACCTAAAGTTCAGTTGTTTAATCACCTGACTACACTTATTTTGTTTTGCGACACACTTTTACAGTAACTCTGTCTCACAGTATACTTTAAGAGGATAGTTTCATAATGCAGGTGCCACAGACCTCTTAACAACCACAACTTAATAGACAGGAAGAAAGAACAAAAGACACTCAAAACGAAAATAGAGATAGGCATATAGATAATAAGAGCTATGAAGGATGACAATTTCATCCACATACAACAGCAACAAATTAAAAAAGACACTAAAAATATCTAAATTCATAATGTTCCTTATCCATCATCAGCTCCTTAATTGATCTTATTTCTGGATCCAAGTGTACGGAGTCTGAGGAATATACTCTTTGCCATGTCTGCCATGATGGTGCCCAATAAACACAACCAGAGGAGTCGCTGCTGCTTTCACCAGAGTTGTAGGAAGTTGTAAGGGAGAATCTGGACAGGTGAGGAGGCACTAGCATCATTACACTTTGTCCCACGTAAATACTGCCATGCATGTGTAAATAATCAGTTTGGAAGGAATCAAAAAATTGCTTCGGAAGATGGAGATCAAGCCTGAGGGATGTGTGTGAAGCATCATCCTCGTTGCCTTGGTGATCCTTGGTGATAGTCTGGGGTATAACGAGTTGATGGCATATAAATCATTCTAAAGACATTTTTAGCACCGGTAGGTGAAATCACTTCTTTTCCCCTTACCTGTCATTATCTTCTCTACACCTGCTCAGTCAATGCCCAACTACAATTTTAATATTATGCCTGGCATCTTGAGAAGGTTCCCTCTCTTAAACTCCAAGCAGATGGCCCCACAAGAGTAATCTTTGCCAAGGATATGCCCATTTCCAATGCAAAGTATGAGATTCCCTAGAACTTAGGACCAGGAATAATCCTCCTCCTTTCCTCCTGTCCTTCGAGAATGCTCTAGGGCCTAGACGAGTCTAGGCTCTGAATTACAAATCCAGCATTGCTTCATTTGAGGGAGTTTGGGGGAAGTAATGAATAAGAAGATAAGAAGAAAAAAAACCTGTCAAGATGTTATCTGGAAAAGAAAAATGAAATTTCAAGGAACAAAGAAAGGTTTTCAGTGATGTGACAGTTAAAAATAACTACTGAACCATCAACTTAAGGATTCAACTTTGGGATTCTGCGTAAACTGCCTGTTACAAGTGTTAGAAGGGAAACTCTCAAGCAATATTTTATTTCTTTAAAAACAATGTTGTTTATCCAATGGAAAAATACAGCTACCATACTTGAAAAGGCATCATAAACAGCTGAAATTCTAGTTCTTGATAAGCATGTGAAAAGGTGTTCAAGCTCATTTGAGGTTAGTGAGATGCAAATTAAAAGTCACCTTGAGATATCATTACCCATCTGCCAAATTGGTAAAAATTTAAAATGTCTGACAATGCAGCGAGTGACTGCTAGCATGATCCCCAACTGGAACTATCATTCAGGGCCAGTGGAAATATAAATAGAAAACATTCAAGATGTACATACTCTACGCACCAGCAATGAGCCTCCTAAATATATAATCTCAAAAAAGCCCACCTGAGTGCGTCTTGATTCATATCAGAAAATGCTCAGAGCAGCATTGTCCGTGGAGCGCTAAACTGGAAAACCCCAAAGCTTGCATATAGTATATTCAGAAAATGGAATATTATACAGCAGGCAAAATTAAATACAAGCACACAAAATATGGATGGAACTCACAAATGTAATGCTAAGTGAAAGAAGGGCCAGGGACACATAAAGCATGGTTATAAAAACAGACAAAGATATACTATTATTTTTTAAGAGATGAACCAGAGGTAGCAAGTATATGGTGGGAGGGAACACACGTGGTTCTGGGGAGCTGGCAGCCCTCCATTCCTGACTGGCTGGCATTTGCATAGGTGTGCTCTTTATTGTTATCCTACATCAGTGATGGCGAACCCATGACACGTGTGTCAGAGGTGACACGCAAACTCATTTGGTTGATTTCTCTTTGTTAAATGGCATTTAAATGTATAAAATAAATATCAAAAATATAAGTCTTTGTTTTACTATGGTTGCAAATATCAAAAAGTTTCTATATGTGACACGGCACCAGAGTTAAGTTAGGGTTTTTCAAAATGCTGACACGCTGAGCTCAAAAGGTTCGCCATCACTGGCCTACGTGTATGCTGTAGCGCCCAACAGAAAAGTCATGCAGCGCCCTTTGTACTTCAGCACCCTGGTTAGCGACAAAGGGCTGAGGAAACTTCCAGACCAGAACACAGCTACCTCTTGTCCAGAGTCATTTCTAACTTCAGTGTATTTTTGGATTGTGGAGGTCTGCCCGTTCTTATCTGTATTGCCATTTATTCTCTGTGGGAATAGTCAATAATGACTCTAGTAAGTGAAAAATGACTCCCTCCCAAATATATTCCCCCTGAACAGATTTTTCTACCATGAAGATAACCAACTAATATGTTTGAATCTTAGGTCACATAATTTTTGGACAACCACAACAGGCCAGGTTGTTAAGCCTATAAACAGTGAACACTATAATCATTCTGCCTCCATAATGAAGAAGTTCAGGAGCAAATCTTACTTAGCTTACCCATCTGGATGAAAATCACGAATGCCTCCTTTAATTACTGACTTTTAAGATATGTTTGTTGCTAGAAATACTCTCTTTGCCAGGTGTTACTACTACCACAGCACATTTCTTCAATGAGCGACTTATCAGGGGCAAAGAGTATACAGAACCAGGGAACTAGGGTATATATAACTCTGTTCTTATATTCCTAAATATCCCTAAAGAGATAAACCACAAACAAAATTCCATTTTATAGCATATTTGTGAGGACCACATAGTGTAATGCATGTGACTTACTATGAAGCCATAAATTACTTTGCTTTTCTTATTTTTATTTTACAGGTACTTACTATTATCACTATCCTCCTAAAAAAAATCACACTACAAGTGTAATTTTTCTAGAAGGGTAGGGGAAAAAAAGCAAGTGAGAAATGAATTCAAATATTTAAAGAACAGATAGAAATTATATGTGATGGTTTCCAAATCTGTAATTGATCTCAGGAAACAGTAAGAAAACTCCAATGGATACGCAAACACAGTACGAATTGGGTACAAAATAGAACATTTCATTCCCAGAACTTTTGTGACCAAGTGGATGCCTCAGGGAAAGCGAATGGTCTGCACCCTTGTACTATCTTTCCTTCTTGAATGCAACATAATGCATCTCTAGCCATTAGCACCTTCTCTCTCTGTCACTTGGGTTGGCCTCTTCAATGCATGCACAATTCAAGTAAATGTGTTTTAGTAATTTAGTCTTTCAAAACACTCAGAGTTGTCTAGTAAGTTGTATGTTTCTCTCTCTAAAAAAAAATGGGAGATAGCTAGAAGCTGGTTCTGGTAAAATGCAATAAAATAGAATTGGTCCAGGAAGATAGAACTCAGTAAAGCTCTCAGCCTCCCACTTTTACAACATTAGCAACAGCAGAAACTGCTAATGCCTCACATGAACGGGCTGCTAAATCCCAGGTGCCTTGGAAAGTTATGACCCTTAATGCTTATAACAACCCCACGAGGGAGGTGCTATTCTCATCCCCATTGTAGAGTCCAGAAATCGGAGCCTGGGGGACTTTAAATGACTTCCTTAAACTCACATGTATGGTAAGTGTAGTGTAGCCCACCTGAATTCAGAAGGTCAAGGAGTATTTCTGAGCACATAAAATGTGCTTTATTTTTATAGAAGTCTATGAAAATCTGGAAAGCTATTGGTGTTTCCCTCCCACTCAGCTTATTCTCTTTGTTATTAGCTGATGTGTTGAACAAAAACACCAATATAAAATGTTGACAGAAAGAGACAAAATGAGTGACTTCAAAACATTGAACCATGACCACCAGCACCCCAAAAAAGGCAACAGATTTATTTAGGGGAATTCAATTACTTTCAAGACTTGGCGCTATAAACATTTTCCAACTGCATTAAACCTATGATTGCATTGACTGAGCAGGTTGAATTTATTTGAGTGTAATTTCTTACGCTTAAATCAGTCCAGGCTTATAATTCACATTCCCCATTCTGGACTCTCCTCCCGTTGGCTCTAAAGAACTATCCCATAGCTATATCCAACAGTTTTATGAAGAAGGTTATAATTTTAGGCTTCAGGGGGAAAAGCGTGTTGCTGGAAAGAAATATTGCTAATATTGATGGTGCCATAGAATTCCCACAGATGTTATGAATTCTCTCATCTCAAATACCATTGTGTCACCAATGCCAAAGTAGCACTTTTATTTTACATACACCCGAATTCACAAACGTGGGGCTCCACTTTTACACACTCCTTCTTATAAATGGATATCCAAAACAGTTATGTGGAAAAAAAGGTCCAACATTTCACAGAGGATGGAAAACTGGGAAAGATGCTATCATCTATCTACTTTCCTACCTACCTACCTATCTGTCTATATATAATTGGGTAAAGTGACTTAAAAATGTTAAACAACATGGTAGACATTCAAGGATTTGCTGAATGAACAAATGAATGAATGATTGATATGAAGAACACAAAATGTGAGGTAAAGCCAATTGCAGAGATATAAGAATAAACTTCCTGGTTAGCAAGTTGTTAAAGATCAGCATAATGTACTTATAAATAAGAAGCAGAAAGGAGACTGAAAGAGAATATAGAAACCTGTGAGCAGAAGTACAGTGGTAGGGTGAACATCTGTTATGGTTCACCTGGCATTATGGGAATTACTGGCTAAAATTACTGGTGGGACTTTCAGAGCTAAAACTGGAATGATGCCTGGCAAACTGGAATGAGGTGATCACCTAGGAGAGAAAGATCTGGGACTCAGAATCCAGGAACCTGAGATCTGGAAACTGTGACACCAGCCTGATCTGGTTACAGATCACTTAACTAAGTGACTTGATTTCTTCATTTATAAAAGGGGAGCAGGCCTGGCTGGTTGGCTCAGTTTGTTGGAGTGTTGTCCCCAAAAGGCCGCGGGTTCAGTTCCTGGCCAGGGCACATACCTAAGTTGAGGGTTTGATCCCTGGTCAGCGTGCACACGGGAGGCAACAGGTGGATGTCTTTCTCCCACATCAGCGTTTGTCTCTCTCTCCCCCTGCCTCTCTCTCTGAAATCAATAAGCATATCTTCTGGTGAGAATATTAAAAAGGAGGTGGGAAACCATGGGTGAGATCATCTGAAAGCCCTTCCTAAATTTAGAAAATTCTCTGATCAGATATATAACGAGGTACTGGGCCAGGCCAAGGAATTAAACAGAGAGACACAGAAGATGATCCCACCAGAGATGAACTCAGCCTTCGTGAAAGAAGAGGGGGGTATATAGATATATAGAGACATATGTATCTATAGATAGATAGATATAGATATACCCACACAGAGCGCAAACGAAATTCCAAAATATTGAAGATTTTAAGGCATTCTCACACAATTTGATGACTGAAATTGTACTTTAATTAGGGTGTGAGAACACGATTCAAATGCATCTAGTAAGTAAAAACTGCTTATTTTTACGTCCTTGAAACCTGTTTGCATAGTTTGACTTTAGAAGACATTTCCCTGAGAATGATGTGGCTCAGCAACTCAAACACAGAGGAAAAGACACAAACACACCTTTCTGACCCCTAATTCATCATACCCATAGTCTAGTATGTACCATCATGCATTTATCAACCTTAAATTTATATTTTTTAAAAAAATTAAATATTGTTATGTGTCATTATTAATAGTTTATGTGTTTATTAATAATAACACCTATTTCTTACATTTATGCTTATTAGTCTATATAATAAAAGGGTAATATGCAAATAGACCGAAAAGCAGAAAGACTGGTCACTATGATGCATACTGACCACCAGGGGGCAGACACTCAACACTGCCCCCTGGTGGTCAGTGCGCTCCCATGGGGGAGCACTGCTCAGCCAGAAGCCCTGAGCCTGGTTCATGGCTGGCGAGTGCAGCAGCGATGGAGCCTCTGAGGCAGCACTAAGGATGTCTGACTAACGGCTTAGGTGTGCTCCCCATGGGCCCCCGGAATGCGAGAGGGTGCAGGCCGGACTGGGGGACCCCCCCGCCCAGTGCACAAATTTTGTGCACCCAGCCTCTAGTCTTATTATAAAATTATTTGGAGTTTTCCCCAAGGTACAGCGTAGGTGTTCATGTAAACTTTCCCAATACAAGTTCCCATTGCTTCACATACAGTTTCTGTTAAATCTGCCTTTCCTAAACCATAGAGCTTAATAGGTTTCCTGGCAGCAGACACTAAACACTTTTAAGAGGCATTTAATGTGAAGCATTTGTTTACCTGTGGATTCATTATTAATGAAAAGCCAAGCAATGCACAGTTCCAATCAGGCAGACATTAAGTGGATCCGTCACCTGCATTATTAAAATGTACTCTGGGGGACAGGGATTATTCTGCACATGCAATTATTCCTAATGGAGGGGGTTCCCCCCACCTATATCACTTCCCATAAGAAAGCTTGCTCTTCCCGTTGACCTGTCTAAATGTACACATAAGCCTTGATCTGCCCGGGCTCCAGGCCCCAAGGGAGAGTTGGCGGAGACACAGAGCACTGCTGAGCGGGCCTGGACCCCCCTCCACCTTAGCCTGTCTTTAAAGCAAAGCCCCATGGGTAATAGCACAGCTCAAAGCCCTTGACTTGCAGGTCCCTTGACTACAGCAGGTCTAGAAGCTCCGACACAGTGAGCCCCTGGAGTCTGTATCTACATCGCCGGGAGCTGAATTCTGTCAGGGAACACGCTTTGACTGTCAACAGCTCAGACCTCAGAAATCAGGTAAAGACAGCCCGAGCCGCCTTGAAATCTCGATTAGGCAGAGTGGGAAAAGCAGAGCGGTGAAAAATGACACAGGGCAATGGAAAACACCAGTTCTTCCTCTCCCTCTCTGATTTCATAACCACCAGTTCCCACAGTGTACCTCCCCACCTGGCTGATATTTACAGCTGGCTGCCCACTTGTGCTTCAGTTGATTGTCACTGTTTATTGCCCGTCAGCCCTGATGTCTAGGTGGATTGTAAAAGCCTAGAAAGCCCAAATGTTTTCTATGGATTTTCCTCCACAGGACACACACGACCTGGTGTCCAGCAATTTATTATTTTCATGCTGCTAAAAATGTTAAAGCCTTCCAAAATGATGCTTTATTGTCTTTAATCATTGTATCTTCTGTGTAGCATATATGTTCTATGTGGGCTTTGACCTTGTCATTGGATTGCCCACTCAAGGGAACCAGTAAATGCATGTCACTAAATCATTTAGACACCTCAATCCTATAGGCTGTGCATGCTGCCAGGTAGGCTGTAACTGTAGACAAATGGAGGGAGTCATTAATGCTTCCAATGACAGAGGGTTCCAAAGTGATCCAGCCTGCGAGGGCTTCCCAGCATGGACCACCTTCCCAGGCTTGAAGCAGAGACTCTGGTATGAATCCACCTCAATTCACATACCTCAGCACCCTCCTCTATCCCATCACCCTCTACCTGTTTTGTGCCTATGGCCACAAAGAAATGGCTGTGATGGGTACAGGACCTCTGATGGGAAAGAGAGGTTCATAGTGTCTGGAGCATGCTCACTGGGGAGTAGTTCAAAGCCTATGGAAGGCTAAAATGCTGCAATGAAAATCCAGTGTGTAGTTAGCGTTCATTCTCAAGAATAAGATTGAATGAGGGGTTCTGAGGCTCTCGATTGATTTTCTTAGGCAGGTCGGAAAATAACACCAGGAAATAAGGAGGAGATCAGGGACACTTTGTCTTCCTGTATGAGCAGGTAACCATTAACAACATGAGTACTGAGCCAGGCATGCCCTTTTCTCTGGAAATTATCTGCAATACATAAGGTGATTCCTCTGATATATTAGCTGCTCTCTGACACCTTCAACTCTCCCCACTCCTTCTCTTCTTTCTCTATCAGATTCTTCCTCCTGAACATTTTGAATGTTCAAGTGACACTCTGCACACTGAAGTTTGCGGAGCTGAGTCATGCTCCTTTCAGAGGGTTATGTTCTTTGGCTATCCCTGTGTCCTTGAAAAAAGTCTGTTTTTTACTCAAAAGAGAGAAACTTTTTTTCTGAACCTTGCAACTAATCATGACAAAAATAAAACCAAGAGTCAACAGAAGTACAGAGAACCTGAGTTACAAGTTACGTTTCTATAGATCTCCTTATCCTATAGATCAACTCTCAGTATAGCACAGTCCACTGAAAAATATTTAATTAGCCTTATTCCCTAATAACATTTTAATACAACAATGGCCAATGGCCTCCAAACATTTAGATGCTTAGCTTGCCAAAATGCATAGTAAAGAAACAGATAGTAAAGGTAACCAGCAAGATGATGACTATTGTTTAAAAACAAAAACAAACACAAACTCATATCTAAAAAATCTTTAAGAAACAGCAATTTTGCCCTAGCTGGTTTGGCTCAGTGGATAGAGTGTTGGTCTGCCTTCTGATCAAAGGTATGCACATCGGTTGCAGGCTCGATTCCTGGCCCTGGTTGGGGCCCGAAAGGGAGGCAACCAATCGATATTTCTCTCCCTCTCTGTCTCTCCCCCTTCATTCAACTCTCTCTTTCTCTTTCAAAAAAAGAAAAGGAATTTTATGTCACATATTAAATCAGACTACAGGGCCCTATCTCCGTGAATTAAGTACTGTGAGAATAAACAGTTGCTTGTGCTCAGATTTTCAAACACATTCCTGACATCGCAATGAAATCAAAATGGCTTATACAAATGTGAACATCATGTTAACCAGGTTGTTTTAACTTCTACCATGCCTTAAAATTTGTTGTTATTGCAGCATCATTACTAATAAGCCCAGGAACCATTGTATTAAACTGAATCAATGCATTTAAAATATATCCCTCTGAAACACCAAGATATGCTCTATCTAGATCTTAACATTAAAGTTTTATGCAAAACCAACCAACTACAGAAACATTTCACAGCAAACTGACATTTTAAACTACTATTGGAAGAGGTCTTCAAAACCACCTGATCATCCGCTGGCACAGAGCTGGACGGTGGAGTTGACGTTCCTCAACCCCCCACCCCCCCATCCTTTGAATGTGTGCTCTCTTGCCTTTCCCTGCCTCCTGGAAGCTGCTGCAAGGATTTAGCCTTGAGATAGATGTGTGGTGTTGAGACTCTCTGAACTGGTACATGACATCACAGTTAAAGCCCCTTGTGTGCCTACCAACCTGGACTGGTGTGCCTACCTCTTTAGTCTCTCCCTAGCCTCCACACACGAGGACCAGTTTCAGATTTCACCCATGAAGCTCCGAGGACATTACAAACCAACAACCAAACATCTCCTTTGCTTCCAGTATCTAAATATTTCTATACTAATGAGAGAAATGCTTGCTTCCATGTATGCAGGCCAGTGGGGATTTTCACTTAAGTGCCCTTTAATGTTTGAGTTTTTAAAAAAATATATATTTTTATTGATTTTAGAGAGGAAGGAAGGAGAGAGATAGAAATATCAATGATAAGAGAGATTTACTGATTGGCTGCCCCCCCCCACCCCCACCCCGGGGCTGGAGCCCACAACCTGGAATCAAACCTGGGACACTTCAGTCTGCACGCCAATGCTCTATCCACTGAGCCAAACCAGCTAGGGCTTTAATGTTTGATTTTAAGCCACCAGGCAAGCCACAGCAAATGATCCAACAGACAAAATGTGTGCAATTATGGCCACTTCAAAATACCTGCCAGATCATTAGAGGTTAGCTAGCTCTGCAAAGCATGTAATTCAAAATATTTAAATACAAATGATTAATAAGTAACATGAAATTAGTGATGGCCAACATGTACTGCTTAGTCAATTTAGTAAAAAGTTGCTAGGACTGTCTTAATTGATAAAAATATGAACCCATGTGAGTGTATATGAGTATGTGTGGCTTAACACACATTTCCCTCTCTCTATATATATATCTCTATATATAAAAGCCTAAGCAACCAAACGACCGAATTACTAAACAACTGGCTGACTGGTCACTATGATGCACACTGACCACCAGGGGGCAGACGCTCAATGCAGGAGCCAACCCTTGGTGGTCAGTACACTCCCACAGCCAAACTCCCACAGCCAAACTCCCACAGCCAAACTCCCACAGCTGGCCAACCTCCTGCAGTCCCTTCCCTTGGCCAGCTGGGTACTCAGTGAGCTCCCACAGCCAACCTCCTGTGGCCAGACAACCTCTCCCAGTCCCTCCCCCCGGCTGGCCGGCCCCGATCAGCCCCGATCACCAGCCAGGCCAAGGGACTCCACCCATGCACAAATTCGTGCACTGGGCCTCTAATAATAATAAATAACAATATATAACATAAAAATATAAGTAATATATAATATATATAAGCTGCATTTCATATGTGATGGAAATTGCATTTAATCCTGTATATTGAGATAGCAATGACAGCTAATAGATGTTGCTTCTATCTTTTTTCATAGCTAGAAATTCTTTAATCAACTAGTCAACTATAACACAAATAGTTAATGTCAATCTCAGTCCCCCGTTCTTCCAAGTTCCCCCCCCCCCATGCTATCTTCTCTTGATTACATTTTGCTCATATTGTCTCCCTCAAGCGTGCCAGGATCATAGTCACTACTAAGACACATCTATTTCCTCCCACAGTGTGTCAATCAGAAACCTGCATGTATTTGATGATGGAGAGGAAGCTCAACATTGTCAGTGAAGTTTAATGCAAATATCCTAGTATATATTTGATGCTCCCCTTAAACAGTTTCTATATAGAAATATAGACTGTTTTTTATACCACCCTGTATTTTTTCTCTTTAAATCTCTAAGTCATGCTTTCCCAAATAATTATACATAATAATAATGATAACTAACATTTATGCCTGGTCCTCTGATAAACCTTTTACCTCACTCTAACTCTATGAGGATGATAATTTGTACTGTACTCATCTCATAAGTGAGGAAATTGTACAAATCCACAGACCAGGCAAGTCACAGTGCTAGAATTTGAACGCAAGTGTCTCTTACTTGAAATCCTTGCCTCAAATAGCTCCTATTCCTCTTTTATCCATCTCAGCATTCACACACATAAGTACTGGTTGGCTGTGTAGGTGGCAATAAAAGTCCAGTAAATCCTGCTATGATATAGCTTGTTATTACACAGACTTATAAATGATTCAAAACATGTTCTTCAAAATATAACAGCTCCATCATAAAAGCTTGACTTCGCACAGTCAGCACATATGGTAAATGATAGTCCTATAGCTCCGCATCAGGTAGATATAGCACTAGTTCACATGCATAAGACAATTCCATGATAAGCATTTCTTTCAACCTTAATTGAATTTGAAACATTCATTTAAAAATTTTAAACTTGGACATTTAAAAATATCATTCTATTTTTTTATTCTTTATTGATTAAAGTATTACATACGTCTCCTTTTCCCCCATTGACTGCTACCCGGTCACTACCCCACCCCCCCTCAGTGGCTGTGACCATTGGTTATGCTTATATGCATGCATACAAGTTCTTTGGTTGATCTCTTACTCCCCCCCTTCCCCTCACCCTCCCCTAAAAAATATCATTCTGGAATTAAAGCAGAGGAGGTGGAGAGATCACATTTTGCATGTTCACTGCTGAATTCTAGCACTTCACCCATACTTTGTATATATGAATGTATCTTGATGAGAAGTACGCTCATACACACCTAACATATAGTACACACATGAAACATGGAATTATAAATGCTCACTAATTGTCCACCTAATTGTCCACTAATTGTCACCTCTATTTTTTGTGGTGTGGTCACTGTTGCTTCTATTAATAATTTGTTCCTTCTAATTGCTAAGGAGTATTAGACCGTATGGATGTACCATATATTTTTTTATCCACTGACTTGTTGAAGGGCATCTCGGTTGTTTCTCATTTGGAGTGATTATAATTAGAGCAGCTATACACAACCGTATACAAATTTTGTGTGAGCATACTATTTCATTCCTCCAGGGAAAATACTCAAGAGTTGGATTGCTCGCTCATACGTTAAGTGTATTTTTTTAACTTTTAATTTTAAAATACAGACTCATTGGTAATTGCAAAAACAGTACAGAGAGGTTTTGTGCCTCTTGCCTTGTGCTAACAGCTGACAGAATGATTATCAAAACACAATGTTACCCCAATCAATAAACTGACATTTGCACAATATGATCAACTACAGCCCTTACTCAGATTTTACGTTTTTGCCTGGCCCAATTTTTGTTTGTTCTTGGTGCATGTGTGCATGTAATTCTGTGACACTTTATCACATGTATAGATTTGTGGCACCACCAGCACAGTCAAGATCCAGACCTGTTCATCGTGGAAAAGGGACTCACTGCCTCACCTCTATTTTATACATGAGCGATCTGGCCCTAGCTGATTTGGCGCAGTGGATAGAGCGTTGGCCTGCAGACTAAAGGGTCCCAGGTTCAATTCCAGCCGAGGGCACATGCCCTCCTTGCGGGGCTCAATCCCCCCCAGTAGGGGGCGTGCAGGAGGCAGCCAATCAATGATTCTCTCTCATCATTGATGTTTCTATCTCTCTCTCTCCCTTCCACTCTGAAATCAATAAAAAAATATGTGAAAAAAATAAACATGAGCGATCTCCAGCACAGAGATGCCCAGGAAGGTCTCAGCCTGAACTCAGGCAGCGCTCAGCGATGGAGGCGGATTTGAGTCATGGCTGTCCCTGCCCAGCATGCTCTGCGGCCCTCCCTCGGATCATTTTCACCCAAGACTACACAGCACTTACAATAACCGCTAAAAAGTGTGGCCTGGCAGAGTGTTTTATTAATAGATAAAATTATATTTATTCACTTAATAAATATTTGAGTGACTAGATTAAATTCGTTTTTAAAATACTTGTAGATAGACACTTTTAAATTTTAAAAGGGTGATTAAAACTCTCTCTGCTCTTTTAAGTAATATTAAGTGGAACCTTATGAAATTACAATTTTAAGTAAAAACACAGTGGAATATCACCATTTTAGAGGGTCCAATCTAATTATAATAACAATCCGTACGTAGGTATTACTGTCCTGGGAGTTTTATAGAAGTTAATGATATTCTTAAGCTAACATCATTACAAAAGGCAACTCCTAAATTCCAATGCATGAAAAGCCCGTGCGCTTTCCTGCGATGCTACTACACGGATTTAGGCATTCCAGCAGTTTTATTGTACTGTTCATTTACAACTTCATCTCTTTTTATGGTAGATGGTATAATTGACAAATAGATCTAAGCCAGGTTGTATCCCAATGTACCCTGCCCTGCACAGGGAGGTCACAGCTGTAAATTCTCTTCGCTGCTACTTCACAGGACTCCCAACCTGTCTGCTTGACCTTCCTCGGGCTCACAAATGTGATTTCCCCGTCCAGACCTCATCGTGAGCTGCTATAGCTGCAATTGCATTTCTGACCAGCCCTGAATAGAACAGACACTGTTTTACAACAGGATTTTTTTTTTTTCTGTTTTGAGAACAGATACATGTAATTCTGGGAAATGGCTAAAAGTACATAGAATTTAGCCAGGCCCAGTTTAGAAGCTAAGTCTTATACTACAGTCTCTCTAACTAGCTGGGCAACTTGTGCAACTAAGTTCAACTTAACCAGGTAAAAACTCCTTGCTCTTTATGAAATTTATATTTATCTTTTCATTCCGATATTCTTCCCTTCTTCAACCAGTGTGATAATTCAACTGCTTAGCTTCTCCTGAACTCAGTATCATACTGAAGTCATAGCCTCAGTGACCCATCTTGACACACAGTCCCCTAAGCAATCTGTGCTCTCGTACGGGGAGATGCTCAGACTCTCTGGACTATAAGGAGCATCTCTACCTGGGACCTGGGTAGCCTTCATGAGTGCTGTGCAGTCCCTCCCATTTCACAAATCTGTGTGCACATGAATTTCCCTGACTTGTGTCTAGCTGTTATGAAATGCTGAAAGAAATCCTTCACCTCAAAAATACTATAATAAAATGCCTCATACTCTAAGCACACAGATCAATGAAAGAATCATCTCAATTTGGGAGATTTTTCCTCTTGTAATTGAAATGACTGATTCTTAGAATTTCTGTTTGAAAAAAAAACAAAAAACACCTCACATATAATTTTTAAAAATGTGTTTCAAAATCTGGAGGACAAAATAATGAGATTACTTCTGACTGCCTCAGTTAAAGAAGAAAAAGATGGTAATGATTAATGCATACTTAGGGATTTTGAATCTCAACAAGAAGACCATTGAAAGAGCTTTAAGAGGAGGGGATTCTTAGCTCAAAAATGTATTTCAAAATCATGTCCTCTCCATGGAAAGTGCTTAGAACAGTGAGTATAAAGCAAACAGTACCATGGATGTGTGTATCAATGAAGTATCTATTCTCCAACCCACTCTTCTGCATTTCGTGTGATTTTTTCCTAGTACATTTGGAACCCTAAGTTATTTAAGGGAAAGAAGAAAAGGAGAAAACTACAATGGATACAAAATCTATACTATTTTGTATAGAATGTGAAAAATTATTAATTTTTTTAAAAAAATTCTTTTCAATGACACTTTCAATGAAATTATTGATAAGCAGCTTTAATTTCAAGCAGGTCACAAGAAACCAAAAAGAGTGCAACAATCTCAAATGGATGAAAACTGACATGAAACACAATGATCAGTACCATGACTCTGCATTTTTTAAACTGTTAGGAATATGTTGCATCAGCCCATTGATCTACTCTCCTAATGACTTCCCAGAGCTTGGCTGATACAAGTCCAATGACCAAGACAAGGTGGGCGCTCTCTGGGATTTTGGCACAGAACCCTACTGGGTGACACTCAGGCTCTGGCTAAATGACAGAGAGCAGATCCCAATTAGATGTGCCAAGTGGAACCTACAAAGGAAACACTGGGAAGCAGGAAAGGACACAGTGATCTTTGGAAAAGATTATCTTAAAGATAGGATGGAGTATAGGTACAGAGAAAAACCTAACTCAATAAATAAAATCCATGCCCTACTTAATGATGTAGCCCTTATTTTGTACCCACATATAAAGATGTATAGTTAGCATATGCAAGGCATATTCACCAGGGAATAACTGACATTAAGCTTAGTGTTCCTAACGACTCCAAAATTTACGTGCAAAGGTCAGCTCTCCCATCCTTATATGCATATGTCTGCTTAAGAAGGAATGGCTTAATCATCCTCCTGGTGATATAAGATACCACAGGGATTACACTAATATTCGAAACCACCCCTCCTTCTGGGTTGAATAAAATGCTTGAGCAGGAACTTGGCAAACTGTCCCCAGAGGCAATTAATTTTTTTAAAGACAGGGCACATGTTCTCCTACTCATGGATTCTGACGACGTGGAGATGAAGATTTGACTTCTCAACCTACATTCATGTGAGGAGGAATAATTGAATGAGCTAACAGCCCCGATGTCTGTAATTAAAGGGAACTTAATATTTATTGTAAAGTAGAAGTTGGCGTTAAAAACCTATATTTACATGTGGTTTTGATTATGCAAATACACTCAGTTTTAGATAACTATACTTGACTTAATTTGTGCTTTGCCCTTTTTTTTTCTTTTCCAATCATGCACAGATGCTTTTCAATTACTGAGGGTGCGATGAAGATTGCCACTTCTTAAATGAAGGGCGAGAAGTTTCTTTTTTCATAAACCGATGTTCGAGCTGGTCAACAGATGTCAGAATTCTCTCCTAAAGTTTAATGTGAGTCTCAGATGGACTCATAAGGCAGATGCTGACTTCAGAACTCCATTTTCCCGCTTCTGTTTCAAGAAAACGATCAACACTTTCCTTTTCTTGTTCTTTAATATAGCATGACAGAATCAAACCTTGTACTCTTTTTTGCTCACACTTGACAACATCTATCTCTTCCCTTTTCTCCTAATCATGTTAATACATAAATCATACCATGTGACCCTCTGTGTGTAGAGATGCAAAATTACTGCTCACAGAAAGGGGGGAAAAGGAACCAAAATTAACAAATCGTTGCCTGGCCAGTCTTCATTCCTTAAAAACTTAACAGTCACTTTTCATTTTCTGTTTTCAATTCATTTAAATAAAAGGCTGTGTGGCTAAATAAACCATGGCGATTTCAATATAAGTAATCCAATCCCTTTCCATATGAAGTAAGGGACCTGGGGTCCAGGCAATGATTTTCCTACTGTTCGCTGTCAGTAAAGCTGGCTTAGACTCGCATAGCGATACACATTTATCTCACTTAAAATTCATGCATGTTGCTTCTACAAGAGAACACTTCAGGAAAATGTGAAAAATTATTAATTTTTTAAAAAAAATTCTTTTCAATGATGCTTTCTAAACCCCCTCCCCTCTTTAGTCCAGGGCAGAATTCTAACTGGTCTATGAATCTGGTTTTGCCACATTCAGTATTTTCCTTATGAAATATTATTTGCTTTGATGTCTGTCTTCTGGATGAAATTTTAATGGAAAACTAGGGGTAACAATCACTTAATAATTATTCTTGATTAACAATCACAAAATAAAACAAACGGAATGTATCCCTAGCCCACTGAGAGAAACCAGTGACAAAAACACGTATCCCCTGAATTAGAAATAGCTTCTGCAATAAGATGGAGAAAAATGTATTGGTTAGCTTAAGGGAAATTAAACAGATAACCCCTAATGTTTGTATAGCACTTTTCAATTTACAAAGCAATAAGCACACACATTTTCTCATTTAATGTAAACCCCACCACCAAGTGAACATTAACATGGAATTCCATCACAGCTCTAAGGATGAGATTCTTTTTTAAAATCATTTTTTCCAGCCCTATTTATCCCCTCCATGCCCTCTTCCACCTCCCCCTTCCCCCACAATCACCACACTTTTGTCTGTGTCCATGAGTTCTCTCTTTTCTTCTTTTTGCTCAATATCTGCAGCACCACCATCACCACCACCCCTCCCACCCATACACACACACACACACACACACACACACATCATGACCAGAGCTGTCTGTCTGTTTGCTCTCTATCTATGAGTCTGTCTATTTTTCCTGGTAGTTCAGTTTGTTAATTAATTCCACATATGAGTGAAATCACATAGCACTTGTATTTCTCTAACAGGCTTATTTTACTTAGCATAATGTTCTCCAGGTGCATCCATGTTGTCGCAAAGGATAAAATGTTCTTCCTTGTTATGGCAGTGTAGTATTCCATTGTATAAATGTACCACAGCCTAAGCTGTCAGTTGGACAACCCCTGAGGGCTCCTGGACTGCAAGAGGGTGCAGGCCAGGCTGAGGGGACCCCCAGTGCATGAATTTCATGCACGGGGCCTCTAGTGAACAAAATAAAAGGACAGAATACTCAAAGAGAGAAGACATTGTAAATAATAGATTTGATAAAAGGTTAATGTCCAACAATTATAAAGGACTGGAACAACTTGACACCCAAAACAATCCAATTAAAAAATGGGCAGAGGGCCTCAATAGACATTTCTCCCAAGAGGTCATACAGATGACCAACAGACATATGGAAAGATGATCATAGAAAGTAATCATCAGTGAAGTGACAATTAAAACCACAATGTGATATCACCTTCCACCTGTCAGGATGGTTATCATCAGTAAATCAACAAATAAAAAGTGTTGGTACAGATGTAGAAAAAAGGCTACCCTGATGCACTGTTGGTGGGATTGTAAATTAGTGCAGCCACATGGAAAACAGTATGGATACTCCTCAAAAAAAATTGAAGATAGGGTTGCATATGATCCAGCATTTCCTCTTCTGGGTACTTATCTGAACTAAACAAAAACACTAATTTGAAAATATACGTGCACCCCTATGTTCATTGCAGTATTACTAGTAGTATCCAAGCTATGGAGCAACCTAGATCCTATCAACAAATAGATGGATAAAAGAGATGTGAAATATCCTATATAATAAAAGGCTAATATGCAAATTGTCCCCTCAACGGAGAGTTTGACCAGGAGTTCAACCAGGGAGTGGGGCCGCTGGCCAACCACCTGCAGCCCCTTCCTCGGCTGGCCCCACCCCTGATCAGCCCCCATCAACCCGATCGGGTGCGGGGCCGGCCAACCCAACTACCGATGGCCCCTCCCCCTGTCCAGCTCCGCCAATCGGGCCCTAGTGCATGAATTGGTGCACAGGGCCTCTGGTATGTTTATAATGGATTACATATGTGTAATAGAATAGTATTCAGCAATAACAAAGAATGAAATCTTGCCATTCCCAACAACATGGATGGACTTAGAAGGTATTATGCTAAGTGAAATGTCAGACAAAGGCAAATGCCATATGATATCACTTTTATGTGAAATCTAAAAACCACACAAAATAAATGAACAAACAGAAGAGGAATAGACCCTAGTTATAGTTGCCAAAGGGAAGGTGGTGGAGGAAACAGGACTTTAAAAAAAAATAGAGGAAGAGGAAAGTATACATGTAATCATGAACTAAAAACTTAAAATGTAAAACATACTCAAGATATTTCTTCCTAATCTGCCCAAGATATTGCTTACAGTTCGACTTTATGTAAAATATTAACTCCTAAGAAATCATAACTGGAAAAGTTAAAAGCTAACTCTGCCTATACCCATTTGATTAGCTTCATAAATAATAAGCTCCTTCTCTCTCTTTATCTTTCTCCTCTGCAATAAGGGAAGATACTTGAGATTTATGTGGAAAGCTTTGGCAGTCTTCTAAAATTTACTAGGATGGGGAAATAAATCAAATTTGAGGCTCTCCTTTTTTTCTAAGACAAAGTTATTTGTGACCTAAATAAGTAGTGAGTTGGAGAATCAGGCTGAAATAGGAATTTCTATGATATGTATATTTGCTCTGTATGATTTACATTATTCCTTATGGCGGCAGCTTGGTTTTCACTTTTGATCACTTAATTTGATTTTGATTATCTTGTGTATTTTGTCAGCAGTATGAGCTAGGCTTTATGGCTGTCTAAATTCTTATTGCATGAGAAATGAGAGAGGAAATATATTTTATAAAATCCTATCTCCAATAAATTGACGAAGATAGAATAACATATTTTTAATGTATCTCAATAATGAAGTATATTACAAAATGAGGTAAAGGGGAAAAAACCAGAAGCTTGTTTGGGGCAGCTGAAAGGCTAGTGATCAGTAAGCTAGAATTTTGCTCCTATTTTTGCACTTACTCATTACCTGGCCTTGAGCTAACCACATCTCTCTCATCCTCTGTTTCCTCACCTACCAAACTGGAGATTGGATGAGCTGAGTTTATGTGTGATCATGAAAAATGATAATAGTACATACGTTTAGAAAAACATTGTATAAAAAGCTCAGTAAACAACCTAAAAGACAGCAGTAAAACATATGAATATATAATATGCTCATACTTTTATTTATAAAGCAAAAACCCAATGCATACAGATATTTGAAATTATTTTCACCAGAATTTTAAAAATGATTGTTTTTAGATAGAGGCATTAGGGGTATTTTTCAAAAATAGTTTTTGTTTTTGTTCTTCTGCTTAAAAGTAATATAATCATTCTTTTTAAAAACCTAACAACAAACAGTGCAGAATTTAAAACAGTAATAACATTTCATAATGATTACATGTTAATTGTTGTTGCTTTAACATTGCCAAGCAAATAGTGTGCGTTTAATTTATATTTGCTGAGTGCATTAATGAATTCTTTAAAAATATTTCCAGAGTTTCTATTTAACTGGTGAAAATAAGTTTCATACTTTCTATTTTTAAAGTACACTATCAATATTACCATTATTATTACAAAATAATCATAAGTATTCTTATGGAGCCTGGCTGGAATATTGTACAACAGCTTTTAAAAATCAGAAGTTCCTGATTTTCACATTCCTGGCTTCCTTCCAGACTTGTGTCAATCACCTCCTGAATAACTCATTTCACCTAAGATCATAACTAACGTAATATAAGTATATGTTACTTTACAAGACAGATTTATCTTGAAGGTTTAGATAATCTAAATGGCATTTTAAATGCATAATGAGGCTTCACATTTAAAGGAACCCTAAGCTCTTGCAACTAAAGAACGTTCTGTGATGTGAATAATCAAACACTAACATACGTTTTATAAATTGCCGTCATACATTGGACTTGAGGAAGTTTATACCTGCCTTTTTCTAAGAAATGGAAGAAATTATTTATAAATATTTGGAAAGTGCTTTTTTTTTTCTAGTTTGACTTAACCTCTGGGAAAAAAGGATAATCAACAAAAACAGCAATGGATTTTAAACTTTTAACTGATGCCAACTCAAAAAAAAAATTATCCTTACCATGTTAAATACCTCACCCTATGACACAGTGCCAATATCTCTCAGGTTTCTAGGTCTTCTCACTAAAGGCTACTGAGCCCATCCATAATGGAACTGATTTAGTACAAGTTACCAGTGAGTGGATAAAATAGTGATGATAATGAGTCTATGGAGTTTCTTTCTGTTATAATTTGGGAATTGACAGTATCTTCTGGGACACAAGCCCAGCAACAAGAATGGAATTTTTGACCAGCCAAGGTCGAAATGGCTATATGATGTTTAGGAGTTAATATCTAGGGATTGTATCTGTATTCAATCGCTAGAGGTGGTTGCTTAAGTTCCTGCAAAACATTTCAATGAAATCTGATTCAGAATAAATTGAATATTCTTCACTCTAAGGCTATACACCAAAGGATGTAATGACTCAATGAGCTATAGATATCTCAGTATCATCACAAACATTCACAAATGATGCATAATGACTATGGGTAATGGAATGACTCCAGAGTCATCAAGAAGAATTATTAATGAATAATTATAGCACATAAACTTGAAGAGGAATAAATTATTTCTAAAAATACTAGAAATAACACAGGCTATGAGACACTCTTTAAGTAATGACTTGTTCTTTCCCATTAACGTTAAATAATTCAAAACCAGATGCTTCCCTTTTATTTGATATAATTAAATGATAATGATTTTTATATCAGTCTTCTTAGAGCCAAATTACCAAACCAGAATCTCTACTACCAGAAAGTAACCCTGAATATGTCTGCTTTATATATGCAGCACTAATAGTCAGTAACCAAAATCAAGTTTCAAGCACTCACAGTATTCTTTTCGTTGCTATATAATATAGTGTGTGCAAATGAGAAGTAAATAGATCACCTAGTTCATTCTTCTTTCAGCATATAAGGCTCTATTGGCATTGCACAAAAAAAAAAAAAAAAAAAAAAAAAAAACTGCTTTCTGCTGGTATGTCTGTAAATAAGGAAGCATCTATTGACTTCAGTGTACATGCTATTAATTCCTCCAGATCATTAATAAATGGAAAATTGAATTGACCTCAACCTTTGCTGGTAGTTTCCTGCCCCACACAATCCTGGAAAGGATTTTTACTGTGGATGTTCATTTGAAACCTAGTTAGTCCTCCTTCAGTTTGTGTTAGTCTAAACCTTCTTGGACTTGCAGCTCACATTCAAAATGGTGACTTCGCTCTTAATGGCTCGCCATTTTTTCTTTATAAAATCATATTAATTATCACACAGAGATTTTCAGATTTGGAAGAAACTTTAATGGCCATGTAGTTCAACTCTTTCTTGAAAATGGTTTCTTCTGTAAAGTCTTCACTTGGTACAACTGGACCATGTTTGGAAGCTAACTCACTACCTCCCACCTTCCCCCTTTTGAACTCATTTGACTTAGGGCAAGCCTCCATTCTGACATTTACCATTTGGTCAGTCATCATAGGTCTACCCTCAGAGTCTACCCAAGTCAATGTAAGTCCTTTTCTTCACGACCACTCCTCGTGTGTTTAAGGATAGAAACTATGTCCCCTGAGTCTCCTCCTTGTCAGATCTTAACTACATCTCAGAAATGGGAAGATTACATTCCTTCACCTTTGTGACAACAATCCTGTGAATTTGGTTTAATTTGTCTATATGTTTCACTTTGAGTTTGGCATTGGAGATGTGCTCTGGCCAAAACACAGAAGCCTGAGACCATCCCCTGTATCATTCTGTGTCTGATTCATCTTTATTTATGTAATTGAAATCACTAACTATTATAGTTGACCAACATCAAGCTTGACATCTACTAAAATCCCCAATCATTTATCCAACTTTCCTTTAATACCTATCCTCACCTCAGGCCCTGGGATGCCTATATCTCAAGAACAGTAGCAGGAATCACAGAAGAAGTTTCTGTTATAGCCACTCCTTTTCTTGGATGGAAGGTCCTTCAAGTGGCCTTGAATGATACTTCGGCCACTTTGCTTTAGCTTCCTCATTCCTATGGGTCTCTATTCTCCTAACACTGAAAGTCAAGTTTTCCTTGGTTTGACCTTTTGCACCTGTATCTACCTATTTTCATGTGCCTACCTATCAAACCACCACTCTTTGTAACTTCTATATCTGCGCATACCCTACTACTTAATGAGCTGGTTTCTCACTTCATTCTTTGTTTCAGTGATTTATTTCTGTAAGCCTCTGGGACATGATATGTAAAATCTCAGAAAGATCACTTTCATCTTTTCTTTCTGTGACATACATCAATATCTCTCACGTTAAAACAAAACTCCCTCAGCTGCATGGTATACAGGTATATCCTACTATAATAAGAGGAAGATATGAACTTTTCTGCAGCTTTAGCATTGGGAACAGAATCTGACACCCAGGGGACATATCTATTGGGATAGTTGAGTTCCAGGGCAGGTCACCAAAGCAGACTGTGATGGCTCTTTCTACAGCTCTTCTATTAGGACTATTAATTCATGCTCCAAAGTTTATGTGGGGAGGACAGCGGTTGGAAATGGAAAGGAGACTGTATGACCTTTCAAAAGTTGTTCTAACTGTCTAACATCACTTTGTGAATCTGAGTAGCTCATTCATTATGCAAGGCCTGTTTGTAAATATTGATAGCTTTAGTACTCAAAACTTAGAGCATCTATCCCCCCCTCTTAGAAAAGAGCATTGTCTTGTCAAAGGAAAACCAAGATTTAAAAATCTGTTAAATCTTACATTGTTTAATAGCACAACTGTATGAGCCAAAGTTTAAGTGTTTTGTCAAAGATAATCATATCAATATCACAGTGTGGGATAGAGCTTCACTACGGATTGTTTTTCCTTCTGAATTTTCTGTATCCTCTCCTAAATGCACTGCTATCCATTTCATTGACAAGCTGAAGTTCATTGCTACTATTAATATTTCAGAAGTATGATGCCACCTTGCCGCCCCTCTTTCTGTTCTGAGCTCTGCTACATAGATTGTACCCCACAGAGCTGACATTTCAATTAAGAGAACACTCCTGCCAAGTCTCTGCTCGGCCTGCTCTGTCCTCACCTCCATCATTGGCACAGTGTTAGTACTTTTGCCACTGACCACATTTTTTCTTGTTGGATAATTTCATAATACTCTTTCCTTTGACCTTGTTTTAGGATGTACTATGCAGGATTGTTTCTCTATTTGAAAGAGAGGGGACTATGCATGTAAATTATTTAAATTTCTTCTGCAAGGGATATTTGTCTCTTCTCCCCCACTTACTTATTCAATCATTGATTTATATCAGTGTGGACTACTGGATCACCATTCACATGTAAAAACTCACATTAGGATTCCTTACTCACATAAGGCGATTCTTTCCCTTGAAATTCAAGAGGAGATTTTTTTCAGCCCTCATATTTTAATTTCTTCTTCAGATGGTATGATTAGAACTAATGCTCATACCAATTACTATATAGCTCTGAGAATTTTGAAGGACCAGGGCCCAGAGTAATTACATTTAAATTAGGAGACCACATAGTATAGAGTTAGAAGCATGGACTAACCTGCCTGAGTTCAAATTACGGGTCTGCCTTTTGGTTGGTATAAGACCTTGGGTAGGTTACTTAAGCTCCCTGTACCTCAGTTTTTCATCCATAAAATGGGGATGATAGTAATAATGTGTGGGGTTGTTATGAAGTTAAATGAGCTAACCTATGTAAAGCCCTAAGTGCCTGGAACAGAGTATAAAGTCAACATCAGACATAAAAACCACAGTTTATATTTTACACACCAGATAATGTCATGCATGGTAAAAGGTGAAACTCCTAGTTAATAATGCTTGGTAAAATAGAAAATGCTATTAACCAAAGGTGAAATTAGTGTAACACAGAATGCCCTGGACTAGTGGTTCTCAACCTTCCTTAATGCCTCGACCCTTTACTAGAGCTCCTCATGTTGTGGTGACCCCCAATTTCATTGTTACAAATTGAACATAATTAGAGCATAGTGATTCATCACAAAAACAATATGTAATCATATGTGTGTTTTCTGATGGTCGCGACCCACAGATTGAGAACTGCTGCCCTAGACCATAGTTACTTACTTATAACTCTAGTATTTCATATACTTTAGTAGGAAAGAAACGAAATCTGAATAAAACACTCTGCAAAAGAAAAGCTATGTAGACAAACAAGGTGCTAAAATTGGGACAGGTAGTAGAAGGCCTAGATATTGTGACCCAGTCTCCCTTCCAGCCTGCTCCTCCTGTTCCATCTCTCCATACATGCATTCAGAGAGAAAACTACAGCATGAAGGAAATCCAGCCGCCTGCTGGTTTCCATAAGTAATGTCTCACCAGGACATAGGCTCTCAGAGTCACTTATGGACTGTCTGTAGCTGCTAGTGCGACATGCCAGAGCTCAGCAGTTGTGTCAGAGACAGTATCATGTAAAATGCCCATTATATTTACCAAATGTTTGCCAACTACTTATTGTCCTAGTGAAACTAATTTACAGTTTCCCACAGAACCCCTCAACATCTCTGCCATTCTCTCTTTGCTCATGTTGTTTCTTCACCTTAAAATGCCCTTCCTTTTATTTTCACAAGTTTAAATTGAACAATGCCAGTGGATCTTGCAAACGTCCCTTTTCCTTGTGAAGCCTACTAAACTTCCAATTCGGAGACTGTATTCACTCGCCCTCCAAATGTCTAAATAGTTATCTCCTGATATACAGTTATTTAGGTAACTGGCTTTGTTCACCTTCACTATTAATATCTTGAGGGCAGAATTTAACCATGTATTTGTATCTCCAAAGTGCTGTATCAACAGGTACTCACTAAGCAGTTGTTGAATGCAGGCATGCATGAAGAAGGAAATTGAGTCATTTGGCTAAAAACTACAGTATGTCCAGCAGTGATCTCCAAGCATCTTCTTTTCCTGCCCTTCCCAGTTTGCAAGAATTCCATAGACAAGGCAGGGCAGGCACTTCATCACTGACAAGATCAAGAATTAAAAAACCTCAACAAAATATCTACTACATGTGTAAGCACCAGTGCGAGTCTTAAGGTAGCCCCGCAATTTGGCCAAGAGGGAACCGAGAAAATCAGTTTGTGCCTGCAATTAGATGTCTTGGGTAAGAACTCAAAAATACAGCCACTTCTGCATTAATGCAATGACATTTTATTATTATTATTATTATTATTATTATTATCATTTCACAGGAATTCTGTTTACCTAATTATTTTACCAATGAGAAACTTTAGAATGACAACATGACTCACACAAGGCAACCCAGTTAGTATCTCACACCTAATCATCTGATCCCAGACTCAGTGCTCTTTTCGATTCACTGACCTGGAAGATCCAACTGAGCAGTAAGTATCTCTCTATCAGCCGCCCAGATCCTGGCAGACTTCTAAATTGGATCCGTTGTGAGCCATTTGGTAGAAACAAATTTCCTTTGGCTTTCTTTCCCCCAGCTACATGTAGTTCCCATCTGCTTTATAGGTTTACAGAGCCTGAGAATTGCCCAAGTAATAGCCCAAGTGTCCACTGAAACAGAGAATAATAACGGTAGAGAGAGCTCCGGACAATGACACAAGATATCTGGGTCCTGCCCCCTAATTTACAAGGTTCTGAGCAAGTCCCTTTCCTGTTCTGTGCCTCCATTTCTCTATTTGCAAAATGAGAGACTAGTCGCAGATGACTCCCACCCTCTATCCAGTGCGAACACTTCATCATCATGTTACCATGCTGGGAGGTGGGCACCATTCTAGAGGTTTCCACACCAGGGGCTGCCAGGGGACTGTGGGTGTTGTCTGAGAATAGCAGGGAGATTTACGCCATCAGCTCTGGCCAACCCAGGCCTTGTTGCTCCGCATCTATGAGAATATATCTGTACCCATGTTCTCTGCAGCAATAACAGCCAACACATGAAAAAAACTAGGTGTCCGTGGATGGGTGAATGGATAAAGAAAATGTGGTGTGTGTTTGTGTCTACACACATATGCACACATGCATGTATATACACACATGTATGTGTATATATACTCATACACATACAGAGAATAAGGAAATGCTGCCATTTGGGTGACATGGATGGATCCTGGAGGAACTATGCTAAGTGAAATAAGCGAGACAGAAATGATAAATACTGCATTTTACCTGTACATGAAATCTGAAATGGAAAAAACCCCACACAAGCTCATAGAGACAGAAGACAGATTGGTGGTTGCCAGAGCCAGAGAGTTAGGGGGTGGATGAAATGGGTGAAAGTGGTCAAAAGATACAAATTTCCAGTTACAAAATGAGTCAGCCATGGAGTTGTGATGTACAACATGGTAAATATAGGGAATAGTATTATATTGCATATCTGAAAATTGCTAAGAGAGTATATCTTAAAAGTTCTTATCACAGGGAAAAGAAATTTGTAACTACGTGTGGTAACGGAGGCCAACTAAGTCTTACTGTGATCATTGTTTTACAATATACGCACATAAAATTATGTTGTATACTTGAAACTGGTGTAACATGTCAACTATGCCTCCATTTTTAAAAAAGTCACACTGCCATTGCCCCAAGACATAAAGTGACCAAGCAAATGCGACCACTGACCAGCCTCTGGGTAGCACTGCAGGAGAGTGTCAGGGCAGTAAAAAGCCCGTTTCCCTTTAGCAACTCCTCTCTCCTGGCTCACCTAGACATCCCTACATTTCCAAAAGCAATCTCAGGAATTGCCCTTCAGGTCTCTAATTCTCTACAATCCCCAGGCAGCAGCTCCCAAGCTTGACCATTATCTCACAAACCCCGATAACAAAATCCCAAAAAGTTTCTTCTCCTCCAGGTATCATCTTCCCTGCATATTGGATGGGCTGCCTGCTTCCCAGAATGTTTTTTTCTTTCCTCCTTCCCTGATCACACACCTCTGGACTGCTAAACGTTCTTAAAACAGTTCTTAATTGTTCTGTCTCCAACTTGAGCTGCAAGTGCAATTGTAAAGGAATAATGCAGCATAGTATCGCTCTCAGTAACCTAACCTTCATTAAGTTTAATGGGTGATTGCAATGGTTATAACACAGGCTGGAGAAGAAACTTGTTATCTATTGCCAACCTTTTAAGCTTTCCAGAAAACATTCAGTCAATCTGAGGGGAAAGATATTCTATAAAAGAGTGAAAATGGCTCGGCCGGCATGGCTCAGGGGTTGAGCGTGACTTATGAACCAGGTCATGGTTCCATTCCTGGCCAGGGCATATGCCTGGGTTGCAGGCTCCATCTCAGTGTGGGGAGTACAGGAGGCATCTGATCAATGATTCTCTCTCATCACTGATGTTTATCTCTTCCTCTCTCTCTCCCTTCCTCTCTGAAATCAATAAAAATGTGTGTGTGTGTGCATATATATATTAAAGAGTGAAAATACATAGTTATATGTGTATTTGCATGAGTACGTGTGTGTATGTGTATATGAATTCCCGGTGATATGGAGACTTATTTTGCAGGAGACTAAAACCCCACAAGTTTTTTCTTTTGTTCACTGTTCTGAAAACGTGACATGCATAGAAGGGCAGAAGAGAGTGAGACCTAAGGGAGTGAACTGAAGACCCTGCCTGCGGAGCCAGTTGTTCTTGATAGAAGTGGAGACCTGTGTGGCCATGAGCATTTATCACGACAGGAAGCAGGCAGCAGGGGAGGAGCGTCTTGTGATGCCACAAGCAAAGGAAAGGAAGGACATGCCAATGGAGAGGACATTAAAAACAGACCCAATGACCTGCTTGCTCCTTGGCTGGTGGGGGGACATTCAGTGCTTCAGTGTAGTTACCCCCAGGTTCTCTTCCCCCAGCCTGACAAGGTGAGGACCGCAGGGAGAGGCAGTGACAGCAGGAGAAAAATCCTCACACCCTCCAGAGAAAACACTGACTTGGCAAGGTAAACAAGGTTAGCTGGTGACTCAGTTCATATCCTTGAAGCCTATTTGTGGCAGGGGAGAGAGAAGGATGTCTATGCATCACCTATGTCCCTGTTTGCTCGGCCCCCTGACATGAGAGTCTTCAGGAGAAATAGGGGCAACTGTTCCTGTGGCCAGGTTCCTTCCTCACAGGTTCACAGGCTCATGAGTGTCCATACTCTGAAGGGTAGTCCATGGACCATTGACACTGTGAATCTTTTGACAATTTGGCCTTGACAAAAGGTTCGTGGTGTTCATCAAATTTTGAGAGGGGCCTAGGACCTGTAAGAGTTTCTGAATCGCAGCTGAAGCTGGACTTAGCAGTCACTGTAGAAACTGGCTCCCAGGCCGGCCACAGGGGCCAGGAAGTGCCCAGGAGGGTCCGCAGCCCAAGGGGCAAGAGTGCATGAAATCCAGCTCTGCTCTCTCCTCAAGCTTTGCCCTGGTGTAGCTGAGGCTGAGGGGAACTTTTTGTATTTCACTTGCTCAGAGGGGCCTTCGTTTCATAATTCACATGTGTGCCGTGTGGGCTAACAGTGACTGTTACTCTTCCTCTCTTCCTCCACCATCCCCAAGGCTAAGTACCTATCCTGTCAGCCTAAACCTGTGCCATGTCCCCAAAATGCCTTTGCTTGGAAAATGGTATCCATTCTGCCCCCGTGCTGTTCAAGGAAGAATATTTTATTGAGTTGTAGCAATTTGCAGTTTGTTCTTAGGCTTGCCTACTGTAAACCACACTGTCCAAGACAGGGGGAACGGGTCACCCATGGCTGTTGAGGGCTTGAAATATCACTGGTTCCAACTGAGATAAGCTGTAAGTATAAAATGCACCCTGGATTTTAAAGAATTGGAAGGGAGAAAAATTGTACAATATATTATTAGTGATTTCATACTGATTTTATGTTAAAATTATATTTTAAAGGTACTGGGTCAAATAGAATGGTAATACAATAAACATTACCAGTGATTTTTATGTTTTAAAATATGGCCACTGGAACTTTAAAAACTATATATGTTGCTGGGCTCACATTGTATTTCTGTTGGACACAGCTGCTCTGAAATATTCTGTCCAGCCTTCACTTTATCCACCTCCTCTACTCTGTTCGTTTGAAGGACCTGATCAATAAACAACCACTTTTTATGTTCAGATGAAATCTGTCTCTTTTCATTGTCTTCAGTGCTCGGTTGCACTCATGGAACTAGAGGGAGGTAGAGCCCAACCCTCTCTGGCACAGCTGCAGACACATCTCCTATCATTTCTGCAGGATAAATACCCACAACACCTTCAACTCCCTCCCCTGTTGTGTTTGAAATCTCCTTCCAGAATGCTCAATTTTCTTTGGTCTTTTGGACTAGAGTTTGAAAATATAACCTCTTGCCCCTTCAATCCATTAGAATGCTTGATAGTATTTCTTAAACAGAAATTTTGCAAAAGCTGTGGTACCACAACATAAGTGACTCTCTATACTTATAGTTAGATGCTTTGGTTCTGTGGTTTAACTTAAATTATTTTGGCTAACATTTAATTCAATTTTTAAATTAATTCAAAGCTTCAAATAAGCATTTATCATGTACTCTAAATGCCCTTGTTAAATGCTTAAAACTATTTATTCTTTCAATGCTTTTGAAAAAAAATGCCATTGAATTAAACATTTTTAAAGTTTTTCAAATTCAGAGGTGGCATCTAAATGAGAGCTTGATTATTCTATAATAAAAACTATTCATATTATTACATTTTTTCCAGAAGCTACTTGACCATAGCAATAAAGGTCCTGATATCCATATTTGAAATATAAGGGTAATATTACAATAAACATAAAAATTCAGCTTTATAATGATAAAAATTTCCTTTTAGAAGCAAAATACTTTAAACCAGTCCCTCATCTCTAAGTTACATACTCAGAGCCTCCCAGAGAATCTGGGTACCAGAGCAGTAGGCTCATTTATAAAGAATACAAATATAGAATGACTAGGTTACAATGCATTTGAGAGCCACTGACAATATTTAACAAGAATATCAATGATGAAAGGCCATATCCATCCTGGCGACTTAGCAAGCCTTAAGACCAAAGGAAGTCCTCCCTTCTCCCCCACAAACAGAGCAAAACTCAGGTCCCAACCTTATTAAATACCAAAGTTGAAAAGATTCTAATGTTGCCCTAGCTGGTTTGGCTCAGTGGACAGGGCATCAGCCTGTGGACTGAAAGGTCCCAGGTTTGATTCCCGGTCAAGGGCACATGCCCAGGTTTCAGCTCGATCCCCAGTGTGGGGCATGTGGGAGGCAGCCAATCAATGATTCCTCTCATCATTGATGTTTCTATCCCTCTCTCCCTCTCCCTTCCTCTCTGAAATCAATAAAAAAAATATTTTCTTTAAAAAAGATTCTAGTGTTTATCTATTCATGCCCTTCATTCTCCAGTTCTAAGAATAACACAAAAATAAAATGACTTTCCAAAGGTAATAGTTAGAACATAGAGGATATGAAAACAGGATTCAATCTTTCTCTTCTCAGGTTGATGAAAGCTATCTACATCACTTGTAGAAAATGAGGGTTAATGTTTTTAATCCATCCAAGAATTTTTTTTTTTTTTTGGCACTAAAGAGAATCATCAGCAGTGTTGAGGGTAATGAGAAGATATAATTAAAATTGTCTTCACAGTTCTGAGCTCACTTGTTCTTGCTTGATAGAGCAGAAGGAGAAGACCATATGGATATTGAACAGGAATAAATTATGAGTGAGGTGGCCAAGAGTGGCAGGAAGAACACTGCACTGGAGAAATGAAGATCTAGCCCCACCTTTGGCTCCACCCCTTGTGTGCCATGTTATCAGGTTAACTCTCATCCATAAAGTAGAGACAGTGTCATCTGCTCTACTTGGCACATTGGGTGACCACATGGACCAAATGAGGTAATGCCTTTGGAAAGGCATTTAGGACAATAAATATCTGCTCCAGAGTGAGTTGTTGCTTCCAAATTTCTGCTGCCCAATAACTTTCTAGAAGAAAATGCTACTAGCTCCATTTTTTTGCTGAATTTCTAGGACTTCTATTCAGTTTTTACCAGAGACATTGTCCCTTAATAAATGCCCTTTCCTAGGAAAGTAGACTTCACCTCTCTTTGTAGGTCTCAGCCCTAAGACAGGTCAGCCAGCAGTTTACAAAACAGAAGCATGAAAAAGAAAGAAAATTTCTCAGGGAACATGAAAACTCAAGTTGGTGCCAAATCATGACAGATAATCAATATTTAAAAATAAAAACACTCTTTCTAGCACCAAAGTTTATCTTATAACAACAACAAAAGAATCTGATGAGGATCTCCATGGAGACATCCTGATTGATGACAGGAATATGACACCAGTTTAGTTTTCCTTAAAGAAGTGCTAGTGGAACATTAATAAAATCCAATCAAATAGTGAATAATAAATTACAGTGCAGAGTTCACATGTGAATGACTAAGCTGTAGTGGTGAGGAGATGTTTTTAGATATAAACAAGCCTAGGGTTAAGTTGGCTCTTGCTCACACTTTAAGCAATGTTTTTCTTTATTTTGTGCCCATCAGCACTACACACACACACACACACACACACCCTGAGAAAAGGAAAAAATGTGATATGTTGAAAATCCAATATAATCAAGAATAATTTTGGTGATATAATAGATGACAGTTTTATATGCAGGATGGTTCAAAGGATCTCTAACAGCCTAAATCAGCCCTGGGCAAACTACAGCCCGCGGGCTGGATCCGGCCCGTTTGAAATGAATAAAACTAAAAAAAAAAAAAAAAAAAAAAAAAAAAAAAAAAAAAAAAAAAAAGACCGTACCCTTGAATTTGTATTAGTTCACACAAACACTCCATCCATGCTTTTGTTCCGGCCCTCTGGTCCAGTTTAAGAACCCATTGTGGCCCTCGAGTCAAAAAGTTTGCCCATCCCTGCCCTAAATAGATTCTCAGGTCAAGAGCATGAAGCACAATAACATTCCCATCTTCCACAACTCATTCCTGGGTTCGTCTTTGAGTTTTTTGGAAGCCCCAAAACTCAACTTGAAGTTTACCTGCCCTTCTCTCATTCTTTGACATGAGAAAGCAGGCTCCTCTTTTCCCACCACCACTCATCGTTAGCATAACAATAGTGTTCTTAATAAAAAACACAGGAGACATTGGCATAGAAACCAATTAAATTCAACTACTGTTTTCCGGAATCCCATGATAACTCCATTGTGGAAATGAGACTAACACATCTCATAAAAAGAATGAAATCAGAACAACATGTTTAATCTAATAAAGCAATTCAATTTGTAGAATTTATTGGGCTGGTAGTGGTCTAGAAGGAGTAGTTCAAAAACTCATTGTGTGCATGAGAAAACAGAAAGAGGGATGTGTGACATTGACTCGCTTCAAGGAGAAGGTGGAAATACGTTGTCTTACAACCCCACCCGACTCTGCTTCCCATTGATCTATCCTGCTACACTGATACCCAGCCCTTCTCCTTAATATAGCAGAAAAGTGATCCAAACTTCAGGACTCTTCTTCCTGCTTTTCCCCATCTTTATTTTCTCTTCCTGTTTACTTCATGCCCCAAATCAAAGGCACTGGGGTTTTGCTGAGCAATCCCTCCCTCAGATACTCAGAGGCTCTCTTCAAATGCCTGCTCCTTCTCTCTCTCACACACACTCTTGAGTTCAATCTTGGTTGCTTTCTCATTTACAAAAACCGTTATCATAGTGTCTGTGAATAAAGATGACTCTAATATGTTCCAGATACTTGCTGAAGCACAGCATGAGAAATTTACCTCCAGTCCCACACATTAAAGATTAGAGGCCAAGAAAGATGAACCATTACCCATATCAGGTAATGCCTATCCACTGTAAGCATTCAAGCTCTCCACTTAAATGTAGGTATGCTTTCCAAAGAACTGTACCTTTTACTTTTTACTCTAGTCCGTTATTCCCAATCAAGATAGCCTTCTACCTGAACATCCTATATAGCCATGATACCTCTTTTCTTCATAGCTTTACTTGCACCTTTCTTCTTTCTGCAATTATTTTTCCTCTTCCATTCTACTTATTCAAATTCTACACGTCCTTCAAGTCTTAATGCATGTTCTTTCTCAACCATACAAATCTCCATGACTAATATGGTCGACAGTTTCCCCCAAGCATTTCACTGTACACTGCCTGGTATTACTCCAGAATTGCTAAATGTATGGCCACCTACTAAAAAGGTAAGATAGTAGGGAATCATAGTTCTTACTTTTAAAAATATATATATTTTTATTGGTTTCAGAGATGAAGGGAGAGGGAGAGAGAGTGAGATATCAATGATGAGAGAATCATGTCCTCTTGCACGTCCCCTACTGGGGATCGAGTCCAGAACCTGGGCATGTTATGTGCCCTTGACTGGAATCAAACCTGGGACCCTTCAGTCCACAGGCTGATGCTCTAGGCACTGAGCCAAACTGGCTAGGGCTCTTACTTTTTTATATTCCCCGTTTTTATCATGTGCATTTGGGTTATGGATTAGTTTGCTTTTTAGAATAAATGCTGCTATTATTACACATTCAATTCAATTGAACAAGTCCCTGTGTTTTGGCATTAAGAAAAGACAAATGAAATATAACATCCCTGCCCTGGTACGGGTAACATTACAGTAAGGAAGGTGGCCTTTCTCAAATAATTAACCCCTAAATTTTCTTCTTAAGATAAAATATCTTCTTGCAATATTCTGTAAATCTATTAGCAACTTGTTGCCATGTAATTGTATGTGTCAGGCCACAGTATACCTCGCTCTCTCTACTAAGAGAACAAAGTTAAATACCTATAATTATTGTGAATAGCTCTTCTCTTCAGAAAAAGAGCCATACTTAAGACCACATGCCCTGGTGCCACCAAAATTGAAGGGCATTTAGAAAAGAAGACAAGGTAATGTCAAATGAAAAAGAATGCTATGGTTTTAAAATCCAGAGGGTCATTAGCCGCCTAGTGTGTACATTTAAAGAAAATAAAGAAAACGATTGGCATTGTGATACAGGAATATTTCCACTGAGTCAGCATAATGCATGAAACATCATATGGCACAACAAAGAAGCAAATACTGTCTCTGGCATCTCAATTCCACTGGAATTACCAAGATTCCCCACTGACCTTTCCCACTGAACTTTGAGTCAAGATTATTTTCATGGGTTCACTTTGAACTTCCTCTTGGGCCTTTGCAGAGAATATTTCATTTAGGAATTCTGAGGACTTGTATCCGGGATTCATTCAACACCCACAAAATCTGGGATTAAAGAAAGAACTCAATATATATATATATATATATATATATATATATATATATATATATATATATATATTTCAGAGGCATGACTTGAAGAAATCCCCACACCAGTTTACATTCTAACATCAAAACCCCAATTACTAATTAACATATAATTGCTGAAATCAGACTCATTTCCAACTGGAAAGAATAAGAAGCTAATTTTTTACACACATGTCTGTCAAACCCAGGCCAGCCATCAGCCTTAGTGTTGAGGCCACACCATCCATTATTCATTCATTCATTCACTCAATACACTTTATTCAAAAGCTACAATGCATTTGATACTGATTAAGGCTCTAGGAGAAAACACAAAAGGAGAACAGATGGCCACTGCTACGAAGGCGTTTATAATCAAGGTTAAACGTTTATAAGAAACTACTAGAGAGCCCTAGCTGGTTTGGCTCAGTGGATAGAACGTCGGCCTGTGGACTGAAGGGTCCCAGGTTCGATTCCGGTCAAGGGTATGTACCTTGGTTGTGGGCACATCCCCAGTAGAGGGTAGCAGGAGGCAGCTGATCAATGTTTCTCTCTCATCGATGTTTCTAACTCTATCCCTTTCCTTTCCTCTCTGTGGAAAATCAATAAAAATATATTTAAAAAAAAAGAAACTACTAGAGAGAAATGATATTAAGACAAGTCAGGAACTCCAGGGAAGGAAGCAACTCTCTGGGGAGTTAGTCTTGCAAAGCTCGTCCTATGAGCTGGGCCTTTTGAAAGGGCCACTGGAGACACAAAGGTGAGGAAGATGCAGGTGGCATCCTGAAGCTCCTTCCATTCTAAGGCAACAAGAGATGAAAGGAGACAGACAGACCAACATACAAGGCAGGATTTATTATGGAGTAAAAAATAAGCAGGCGCTCTAGCTGGTTTGCCTCAGTTGATAGAGCCGTCAGCCGGGGGACTGAAGAGTCCCAGGTTCTATTCCAGTCAAGGGCACATGCCTGGGTTGCAGGCTCAATCCCTAGTAGGGGGCATGCAGGAGGCAGCCGATCAATGATTCTCTCTCATCATTGATGTTTCTATCTCTTCTCTCCCTCTCCCTCTCCCTCTCTGAAATCAATAAAAATACATTTAAAAAAATAAGTAGGAGAAAATATAGCTGGAAGAGAAAAGAAACAGCTTAATTTAGGAAAGACTTCATAGGTGCTGGTGAAAGTGTATGAAAGCATATATATTTTTTACTGTAAAAGTAATATGTGATGAGATTTAGAAAAGTAAAAGTAAAAAGGGCAGTGTTGTGGGAGAGAAGAGGATATCACCATCCATGAGATTTGAAAAGTATAACAAATGAAGAAAATAGTTCCGGTGACTCAGTCATATGAACAAGGCAGAAAGGCAGCCGGAAGGGAGGAAGTGACCAGATTTCAGGGTCCCGGGTAGTGCGATGGGAGCTGGAGGAAAGCAACAGAGGCTACTGAGAGAGGAGACCTCACAGGCAGGTTGGGAACAGGTGTGGAGGATTGACGCTATTCTGGGGATGGAGGAATCCTGGCCAAACCCAGCTGCTGTTGAATGCTGGAAGGAATGTTCAGTTCTGTTTTAGGAAGGCCCTCCTGGTGATGGTTCATAGCCTGAATCCAGGCCAGGAAGCTTGCTCAGGTGGCCTGCACAAAAGTTAAGATTTAGACTTTTTGAAGAAAGGGGCAATCTTGCAATGATGGGCAGAAGACAGGCAATTCTAATGCTCCTGGGTAAGAGCTATACTTCATCAGAGATGCAACATGGGATTGTAAGGCAGGAAGAGGGGGTACAAACATGGGGAGACCCCTGACTGGCTTTGAGGAACCAGCATGTGGCATCATCAGCTTCTCACGGGGGAAATTGTCTCTAGGAATCGACATCTTTGTTCTCCTTGTCATATCTTTAATTTTTTCTGGACAAATATTATTTGGGGAGACGAGATGGCCATAGGAGGTCCAAACATGCATCCCCGCTGGGGACCACAGCTGCTTCCTCTACTGTCACGTTAAGCCTCCAAGTTAGAAACCCCGGGAGATATTTATACCCAGGAAGAAGATTCCAGCTAACTGTGGATTTGCCTCCAGGCAGCAGCCTCAACAGTAGCTGTGTTTACTTTCCAACATTGAATGGAAAACATCATTTAGAAAAAGCTAATTTCCAAAATCCCATCCCACAGCAGCCTAATTTTAGAGCCTTTGAAAGCTAATAATTTCAAAATTCTACGCAACCGTTTCTTGTTTATCTTTTGCAGCCCAAGTCTAAATATATCATAAGGAAGATTTTAAATGCGACTAGATCTATGTGTTTACTTATTACTGCATGCATTTCCTTATTTCCTGAAGCAAAATCACAGGAACTTCTTGCTTCCAGTTGGTGTTTGTCCTCTAGACCTGTGGTCGGCAAACTCATTAGTCAACAGAGCCAAATATCAACAGTACAACGATTGAAATTTCTTTTGAGAGCCAAATTTTTTTAAACTTAAACTATATAAGTAGGTACATTGTTATTAACTTAATTAGGGTACTCCTAAGGCTTAGGAAGAGCCACACTCAAGGGGCCAAAGAGCCGCATGTGGCTTGCGATCCACAGTTTGCCGACCACGGCTCTAGACAGAAGGTAGTTTCCCCATGATAAGATACGAACCTGGGGGAGAAACTCAGATGAAGGAAAATCAGAGTTCCCCATTACACTCCCTAGTATAAAATGAATCAAATCCAATGACCCCTCACTCCCACGGCACAGGCGCTGCACCCTCCTACAGACAGCTTCTCTCGCTGTAAGGACGATGCACATCAGAGGCACTGCACTAAGACTACATCATTCACGAAGGAACTAATCAGACCCAGTTCTCCAAGGGAGCCTGACTGGCGGCAGCACAGAACTTTAAAGAAGAGATTGTTTTAAAAGCTGCAAACTTCTCTTGTAAAAAAAGTTTTCTCGGGAATTAAGGATTTATTTTTATTTTTTTACAAAACATTAAAATGATCCTTCAGATAAAAGCAAAGTAATACAATAAAAAAGGCATTTTAACTAGAAAGAAAGGTGACACACCCTAGGGGCTGCATAGAATTCGGGGTATTTCCAAAGTCATTTTTGAGGAGGATTCAGGTGTGTGGTTAAATCAAACAGCAACATTCCTCTGGCCGTTCTATAAGATTGGGAGCTCTAGCAGCATTTTAGACCTTGTTTCCTGGTAATTGTCATCAGTTTTGGCCCAAATCAACTTCATAAAAATCCCCCCGCCCCCCAAAAAAAGGTTGGAGACTTTGTCAGAGATCTGGAATGGAAGCCATCTCCTTCCAAGGAATGTTCAAGCTTCAATATGATAGCCTGAGCTTTATTCAAATCCTTATATTGATAAAACAGAATCCCCTTAGCTGGGTAAGAGAAGACCGTCCAGGGAAGCCCACAGCTGAAGTTAAGCTACAGTGAGGAGAAGATCTGAGTCAGGAAGAACAGCCTGCTACCTTGTCCATCGGACCCAGCTTCCATCTGACTTTCTTCCACTTTCATGCTCAGAACACTTCTCCAAGTTCTAAGCACACCTGTGTGGCTCCTTTCCTCCTCTTTCCCATATGCCATCTGTTCTCCCACCAAGCCCTGCCCCTTCCTCTGCTGGCCAACCACACCGACCTTCACAAGCTGCTAGGAATGCCTTGCTCTTTTGTTCTCCTCTGCCCCAGTGCTTGCCTTTCCCCACTTCTTTCCATTCCCAGCTTAAAGCCACCTTTTCATGGAGGAGCCAGCGGTTCTCAACCTGTGGGTTGCGACCCCTTTGGGGGGGTCGAACGACCCTTTCACAGGGGTTGCCTAATACTGTCGGAAAACACATATATAATTACATATTGTTTTTGTGATTAATCTCTATGCTTTAATTATGTTAAATTTGTAACAATGAAAATACATCCTGCATATCAGATATTTACATGACGATTCATACCAGTAGCAAAATTACAGTTATGAAGTAGCAACGGAAATAATTTTATGGTTGGGGGTCACCACAACATGGGGAATTGTATTAAAGGGTCGCGGCATTAGGAAAGTTGAGAACCACTGCCCTAGGGCCTTATATTATCACCTCTGTGCTCTCAAAGCGCTTCCACAAGCTCACACAGCCCCACACTTTGCGGTGTACAATGAGACATTGATGTTTTTCTGACACCAGGTATTTTGGGCCTATATTGTCCTTGTGCGTAGTAGAGGCTCAGCAAATGCTTGTGGAATGACTGAGTCAGAAAAATCCCATGTGCCAATTTGCACAGGATATATTCCTGTCATTTCAAATAGAGAGGCTTTTGTATTATTTTTTAAATACATAATTTTATTGATTTCAGAGAGGAAGAGAGGGATAGAAACATCAATGATGAGAGAGAATCACTGACTGGCTGCCTCCTGCATGCCCCCCACTAGGGAGTGAGCCGGCAACCCGGGCATGTGCCCTGATTGGGAATCAGACCCTGACCCTGACCTCCTGGTTCATAGGTCAACGTTCAACCACTGAACAACACAGGCTGGGCAAGGCTTTGGTATTTTTTATGTTGTGTCCACTTGAACTGTTTTAGATTTTTTAAAAAGCATCCATTTTCCAATAAACCTCCCAGGCAATTTTCCCAAATTAATTCTGGTTTAACAGAGATCATGCCTTTTATTGGACAGTATATTTTATTAGACATGTTTTCAACATGTAGTTATAAAAGCTCTGCCAACAAGCTTTTCCAAATGCATCAACTTGATTAAAGAGCTGTATTGCAACTGTACACCGGATACAGCCGTTAGCTGTACAAGAGGTGGGGTACAGCGAGGAGGACGAGTCAGGCAACCACAGGAACAATTGTTTTCTTCTCTCACATTCAATTCAGCTCTGTTTCTAATGGTTCCCAAAGGGGGAAAGCCCAAGTGGATGGTCCACATTCCAGGCTGCCCCCTCCAAGAGCAGCCTCAGGTTAACAGCAAAGTGCCCGATGCATCCAGAAATTGGATCTTGCAATATGAGGCTTTGAATGAAACTTCCATAGTAGGAGATGATGTATGATTACTGTCAGTAGTTCTTTGATTGATTATTGATTGTAATCATATGCTCTCTCCCATGATGGAACTGGCTATAATGCATCCATGCAGTGACTAATAATGCCATGTCCCTCATTTTCAAAGGCAACGTATGCATATTGCCACTTGAGATAAATTACTCATCGACAGTGGGGGATGGAGAAAAGTGGGAAAGGAATGATCCTAGTTTATTAGTGACTGAATGATATATTGTGTTCAATATCTGTGTTCCAGCTGTACATGATGGGGTTGGATGAAACTCACAATGGGGAGCCAACATGTCAGGTAGCCTGCCTACTGGATTCATTGCCAGCAAAGTTAAATGCAATTGACAAGCTCAGTAGAAATTATGTTTCCAAATAAATATTTCACTTGTGTAAAAAAAATTAATGATCCCTAATGAAGTACCTCAAGTTTAAAATATTTCCCTGGATTGCTTTAGTTAGGAGTCAAAGAAAATAAGTATCAACGATGAATTTTTGCTTTCAATTTGCAATGTAGCACTTAATCATTGCTTTTACTAAATTTGTGACCCTGGCTAGGTTAATTAGCCTTTTTGAATCACAGCATCTACTGTATGCCTAATGCTCAACAAATATTTGTGCAGTGAATGAATGAGTCTTGATCTCTCTACCATAGATGGCTTAGAAAGGAAGTCAGGTTTGCAAACTCAAATTTCTCATAGGCCAAGTGTGTGAATTAACCTAATGTGGTATGAGGAAGCATATAGTGGGGTCTGTAGAGAAGCAGAGGTACTCACATTTTATTTTAAAAATAGACTTAGGCAAGTTAAATAAGGCTTCCTGATAGATTTGTTATTTTTTCCATAAGCTTGATTTAATATGTGAGCTTCCAGTTTGCCCATCGTGACTCGGATGATATGGTTGTTATGAAATGTATGTGAAAGCCTGCATATAAAGCACTAACAGTGTTTGCTACTTTTAAAAACAGGAGCTAAACTTTAAATAGTATTTTAATATGAAGACATTAGAAAGCATTTTTCTTACTATTAAACATAGCCTTCCATTAGTTCATGAATGGATAAACAAAATGTGGGTCTATCTATACAATAGAACATTATTTGACAATAAAAAGGAATAAAATGCAATACATGCTACAATATGGATGGACCATAAAATATGCTAAGTGAAATAAGCCAATCACGAGTGCCACATAATCACTATATACCTATCAAAGTGGCTAAAATAAAATAATAATTAAAAAACTAAATGCTAGAGAAGACGCAGAGGAACTGTATTGCTCATACATTGCTGATGAGACTTTAACATGATACAGCCACTCTGGAAAATGGTTTGGCAATTTCTTATAAAACTTACATGCAATTACTATACAACCCCAAATTGCATTCACAGGCATTTATCCCAGAGAAATGAAAGCTTATATTCTTGCAAAAGTATCTGTGGAAGAATTTCATAGAAAACTTCGGAAGGCGGGCGGGGGCGGGGTGGTGGGAGAAGGATAAGAGATCAACCGAAAGACTTGTATGCATGCATATAAGCATAACCAATGGACACAGATACTAGCGGGGGTGAGGGCATGAGCTAAGGGTTGGGGGTGGCCAGGGAGAAGTAAATGGGGGGGGGAAGACATATGTAATACTTTAAACAATAAAGAATAAAAAAAGAATGTTCATAGCAGCTTTATTTATAAGAGCCAAAAACTTATAACATCACACCTGTCCATTCAGTGGGCAAATGGTTAAACAAACTGTGGTACTTACATGGAATATGGCTTAGCAATAAAAAGGGGCGGACTTTTGATACATGCAGCAACTTAAGTCATCTCCAAGGAATTATGCCAAGTAGAAAAGTCCATCTCAAAAATTAATACTGTTTGATTCCAGTATTTTGAAATGACATTTTGGAAATGGAGAATAAATTAGTGGTCACAATGATTAGGGACAATTAGGGATTATCAAAGAGTAACACAGTACACAAGGATCCCTTTGGTGTTGGAATTCTTCTGCATCTTGATTGAGTAGTGGATACACACACCAACATGTGTCAAAATTGCTTAGAATTGCCCTAGCTGGTTTGGCTCAGTGGATAGAGCATCAGCCTGCAGGCTGAAGGGTCATGGGTTCTATTCTGGTCAAGGACACATGCCCCAGTTGCAGGCTCAATCCTCAGTAGGGGATCAATGATTCTCTCTCATTATTGATGTTTCTATCTCTCTCTCTCTTCCTCTCTAAAATCAATAAAAAATATATTTTTAAAAAATTGCTTAGAATTAAATACATAGCCATGCACTTGCACACACACAAGTAAAACTGAGGAAATCTGAATAAGGTGAGTGGCTGGTATCCACATCAGTATTCTGGTTCTGATATTCTACAATGAAGCAAGAGCTCACCATTGGAGGGGACTGGGTTAAGGACAGGTAGGACCTTTGTGGACTATTTCTTATAATGTCATGTGACTCTACAATCATCTCAAAATACCTATTAAATTTTAAAGGCCACATATTATATGATCCTATTTTTATGAAGTGTCCAGAAAGGCATATCCATAAAGACATAAAGTACAGACTAGTGGAATGGGGCTGGAGAGATGGTGGGAAAGATGTGACTGCTAATGTGTGTGGTGTTCCCTTTACGGTGATGAAAATGTTCTGCAATTACATAGTGGTGGTGGTTGCACAGCTTTGTGACTATGCTAAAAGCCACCGACTAGTACACATTTCAAAGATGAATTTTATGTTACATGAATTATATCCCAATCACCCTTGACAGTTTGTCTCCAGGTTCTGAAAGGTAGCCCTCAGAAAAAGAAGACAATAGTACAGAATTTATAAATAACTTTCTTCTCACTCCCACCATCCCCTGGGAAAGAAACTTCTTCCCTTCACCTTCATTGAATTACTCATTTGAAAGAATGGCTTCCTACACACATACCCTTCAATCAATGGCGATGCACATTTCTCATATCCCCATTGAGCAGCACCTGAACAGAAATTTCAGCTCCCAGCACATGCCTTGAAAAGGCCACTCGCTTTGTTCAGAAAAAGCACTTAAATCCAAACTAGTGCTATATTGTTTTCTGCTGTACAGAATTTGCAACAATGCGTCAAGTTCTAGAACTAATCTTGGTGAAATTTAAAATGTGATCTATCCGGTTTCCATAATTTAGAGAAACAAACAAACAAAAAAGATTAATGAATGCTCAAGAGAATTAATAGATATTAACTCTTTGGTGTAAAATCCTCTTACTGATCATGACACATAATGACACATAATGTGCTTTTGGACCTTACCTCATGAGTGCTAGCATGTGTATTTTCTTCCTAGAATAGAAGAAATTAGAGGATGGACATCACTTATGAATGTAGAGCAATTCTGCACACACGTCCCCAAATGCATGCATAGGCACAGAGGCCATTAGCAGATGCCCTTCATTTGATGATGGCTGTGAGGGGAACTACGTCACTGCAGAAAGACTGGAGCGGATTCTCCACCTTTTGCGCTGAGGAGGTGAAAGAGTGGAGGTGGGTATGAAAATGACACAAGCTCACGAAAGTCATAGTTGCATAAGCTGGTGGGTTGATTTGAGGGATTTAATTTCTTCCATTAATTTCAGATCAAGAATAAAACCTGGGTCATGCCAGATTATTTCAAAATGTTTTAGGAGGGATGGATGCAGACACTAAGCCTCCAAAAGTGGTAACAATAGGTAACAACAGGCAGGTGAAATTATAAAAGGGAGGTAGGAGTGTGGGTGCCAAGGGATGTGGTTGAACTATTCTAAGATAGCATATTATTGAGTAATTTTCACAAGCCATGAAGAGTTCAAGCAACACACACACACACACACACACACACACACACACACACACACCAGAAAACTCATTAAACTATTGGGACCAAACAGGCTATAGATCAGGGAGAGAGGAAAACGTATTTCAACTGTCTACTTTCAGGACGAGAGATGCTATGAAATATTAAACACCTCTCTAGGGAAATAAATGTGGTATTTTAAAATGCCAAATCCAAACCATATTGTAATGAATATATTGCCTCACTTTAAAATACATTTATACTGGTTTATCTTTTGACTACCAACATTTTTTTAAAATTAAAGTTGGTGTTGAAGGTTTTATTTTTGTTTTGTTTGTTTGTTTTTTTGGCAAATGTAGAAGAGAACTTCAGTGTTTTTGATTGCTTTTCAAGGATTTCTAGTAGCCCCTCTTCCTTCTGGAGACAGCCATAGAAGGACTGCCTCCTTGTAGAGAGAAGCCCTGGTTTTTTGTTGTTTATAGAGGTTACACATTTCAGAACACGTTTGCAGGATTGATATAATACCTGATGACTATGTGGCTCATCACTTCAAAGGCAGCCCTGGAGAAAAGGAATTTCCTACAAAACAGCCCTGAAAACAGGAGGTTGGTTATAAGCAATGACTGCTCTGGAGTAGATGTTTGAACACAAGCAGGTCACCCCAAAGCTAGTCAAATTAACAGAAATTGCAGTAAATAGCAGAAGATGTTTAGAAGGCCAAGTTGTCCATCTTGTTTACATTCTCTCTTTGTGAAATTTCAGTGTTTCTTTTTTTAAGATATATTTTTTCAATTTTTTAATTGATTTCAGAGAGAGGAAGGGAGTGGGGGAGAGAGAGAAACATCAACAATGAGAGAGAATCATTGGCTGCCTCCTGCATGCCCCCCCACTGGGGATGGAGCCCACAACCTAGGCATGTGCTCTGACCAGGAATCAAACCATGACCTACTTGCTGGTTCAGGGGTCGACACTCAACCACTAGCCAGGGCAAATTTCAATGTTTCTTAATCCTGGGACCACCTCTCTAGGTCTTCTTTCTGGAATCCTATCCTGCCTACTTTGGGGGTCATTAAAGTCAATGAAAATTAACTAGACTGATGTCCGTGGAAGCTGTAATGTGCTTGCTCTCCTTCAGGCCTTTGCATCTACTGCACAGTCAGGGAATACTGTCAATACCCTGAGCATTCTTAGACACTCACACGGTAAATGTTCAGGGGCAAACACAGCCAAGATGCATCCTTTTTAGATTTAGATAATTCATTCATTTTCTCTGAGAAAATATGTTTTGATTCTTAAAGTATGGTAGAACAGGAAGACGACTGAACATAAAGTCCAAACTTCCAGTTCTACCTGCTGAGCCCTTCCTTGGTGCCATTTATTTATTTATTTATTTATTGACTGATTATTTCTGAAGCACTGTTTACTTGGGAGATATCATGAGATACAGATATGACTTAATTGTACAGAATTTTCTTAATATAATTTATTTTTCAAGTAAAGTTTAGTGCATTCTCTCTCTATTTTCATAGGAACCCTGCAACAAACAATCCTCCTTTGCATCTGATAGAGATGAAACTTACTGAGGAGTGTTTAGTAACTAACCTGAAGTCACACAACTAGAAAGTGGTCGAACTGGGACTTAATGCTCACACTGCTTCACTCCACCTACTGCCTTTCTTGCTGATGTGTGCCACGCCAGCACGACCAAGGGTGATCACGAGTGGGGGGGGGGGTGTGAAAGGATTCAGAAAAGACAGACAAGAGAATAATAGCTGGGTCTCCGTGGGACGCTGCGTCCCTGATGAGGAGACAACACCAGCGCCCACAAGCCCTGTCTTTATTTTATAGCAGATGCCACGAGGCAAAGTAGGGGTGTGATCACGTTGTTTACAGCATTCTCGTGAGTTTCAACCTCACTTAACTACATGCACCCGAACTCTATGACAAGGCATGTGGGGCTACGTGTTCGGACCGTAGGTTCAAGCTTACAACCATAGCCGTTGGCTATAATTGTGCTGGGAGGGCCCTGCCCTCCAGCTGGGACTTGCACATGGCAATGAGAGGACCCTGTCCTTTCATTAGTCTAAGGCTTGATCCTAGCCAAAACACTGTACCCGCGCCCCACACTGATGAACTTGGACAAATCACTTAACTGCCCCTTGTCCTTCCGTAACTCCTCATCCATAAAGTGTCCCTGTGTGTGTTTATCAGGTGCATCACCTCTCAAGAGGAGATGATGCTTGCCCCTTCTACTAACATGTGAAAATACTTGTGAACACCATGATGATGCAAGTACTCGAAATAACACACTGCTCTAAAATATAGCACGTATTACAAAGCCACTGTTCTCAAAACTGCTTGGTACTGGCACAAGAACAGAGATATAGATCAATGGAATAGAATAGAGAACCCAGAAATCAACCCGAACCACTATGCTCAATTAATATTCGACAAAGGAGGCAAGAGCATACAATGGAGTCAAGACAGTCTCTTCAATAAATGGTGTTGGGAAAATTGGACAGATATATGCAAAACAATGAAACTAGACCACCAACTCACACCATACACAAAATAAACTCAAAATGGATAAAAACTTTAAACATAAGATGGGAAACCATAAAAATACTAGAGGAATCCAAAAGCAACAAAATCTCAGACATATGCCGAAGCAGGATCTTCACCAACACAGCTTCTAGGCCCTAGGGCAATGGAAACTAAAGAGAAAACAAACAAATGGGACTACATCAAAATAAAAAGCTTCTGTACAGCAAAAGAAAGCATCAACAAAACAACAATAAAGTCCACTGTATGGGAGAACATATTTGCCAATGTTATCACCGATAAGGGTTTAATCTCCATTTACAGGGAACTCACACAACTTAACAAAAGAAAGATAAACAATCCAATCAAAAAATGGGCAATGGACCTACTTTTCAAAAGAGGATATAAGGAAGGCAAGAGACATATGAAAACATGCTCAAAGTCACTGATCATCTGAGTGATGCAAATCAAACGACAATGCGGTACCATCTCATACCTGTCAGACTGGCTATCATCAAAAAATCAACAAATGACAAGTGCTGGCGAGGATGCAAAGAAAAAGGAACCCTCTTGCACTGCTGGTGGGAATGCAGACTGTGCAGCCACTGTGCAGAACAGTATGGAGTTTCCTCAAAAAAACTAAAAACGGAACTCCCATTAGACCCAGTGATCTCACTTCTAGGAATATATCCCAAGACACTAGAAACACCAATCAGAAAGGATAGCAGCACAATTTACCATAGCTAAGATTTGGAAACAGTCTAAGTGACCATCAGCAGATGAGTGGATTAAAAAACTGTGGTAGATCTACACATTGGAATACTATGCTGTGGTAAAAATGAAGGAATTCTTACCATTTGCAACAGCATGGATGGAACTGAAGAGCATTATGCTAAGCAAAATAAGCCAGTCAGAGAAAGACAAATATCACATGATCTCACTCATTTGTGGAATATAATGAACAACATAAACTGATGAACAGAAACAGATCCAGAGACAGGGAAGAATTGATCAGACTGTCAAACCTCAAAGAGAAGATATGGAAGGGTGAGGGTTAGGGGGAGAGATCAACCAAAGGACTTGTACGCATGCATGTAAGCCTCAACAGTAGTCGGCAAACTCATTAGTCAACAGAGCCAAATATCAACAGTACAATGATTGAAATTTCATTTGAGAGCCAAATTTTTTAAACTTAAACTATATAGGTAGGTACATTGTTATTAACTTAATTAGGGTACTCCTAAGGCTTAGGAAGAGCCACACTCAAGGGGACAAAGAGCCGAATGTGGCTCACGAGCCACAGTTTGCCAGCCATGGGTAACCAATGGACACAGACACCAGGGGGGTGAGGCCATGAGTAGGGGGGAATTGGAGGTAAGGACACATTTGTAATACCTTAAGAAATATAGCATGTTAATAGTATATTTTTTAAATTTTCACTATGTAATATACACAGCATATTTTTATTTCCCTGAACTAGTATATTAGTAAGTTTTAGCTGCATTGAAACTTTAACTATAGCTTTCTTTTTTAAAAAAACATGTTTGTATTGATTTTAGAGAGAAAGGAAGAGAGAGAAAAACATGGATAAGTTGACTCTCAAATGTACCCTGACCGGGCATTGAACCTGCAACCTGGGTATGTGCCCCGATTAGGAACAAAAACAGCAACATTTAGGTACATGCGATGATGTTCAACCAACTGAGCCACTCTGGCCAGGGCCAATTATAGCCTTCTATAGCTACTTATTTGTTATATAAATTTGCTAAAATTTTCCATTTGATTGGAGAGGAGGATTAACCATGTTAGTTTCCCAGAAAAGTAAACCAGTTAAGAGGTACATTTGTTCTTTTCTCTGAATCACAGCACAAGAAGTCTGCCTGGAGCAGATATTATCTTTGCATGCACAAGGTGACTTTGGTAGATAAGAAGTGAGAGGTGAATGCCCCTCTTTCTAGGGATAACATATATGATAAGGAATAACTAATATCTGGAAGTCCTTGGCTGAGTGATTATATCAGATGAGCGTTTGAGACTCTGAGGAAGAGCCGATACCAACGGACTTTGAAGAAATCTGGAAAAACTCAAGGGAAAAGCCATGTGGCACTCCTGTACGTACATGCCAACAGTAATAAGAATATGACTGCTCTTCCTCTTACCTTAAGGAAAATGTACCAATCCTAAATGTTAATTAATTTTTGTTAACTATTTAATATTTTCCACTAATAATAACACAACTTAGAAAAGTAAGTTGTTGTTTTTTCTTGGAAAACCAGGCACAAAGATGAGCACTGGAATATCAGTCCACTGCTAATTATCACGATCAACTGAGAAAACTCATTGTGAGAGGCAGTGAGAGGCTAAGCCGCAGAATGCCCACAGCCTCTGGTGTACGCACTAGGTGTGCATAGTTTTTTATTCATATCAACTTGGCCACAGCTGACTAATAAACATTAGGTTAGTGACCCAAACTTAGCATAGATGCAGGCTGACCGGTGGCCTAACTGGTGAAAGCTTGTCCTAAATGGGATATTGGTGACTATACCAATCTTAAGTTGAGCATTCCATAGACTTAATGTAGGAAGCAAAATCTATGAGGTGCTGAAAACTACCAGTAAGCAGAAAACACGAGTAGGACAAACCCAAAGATAAAAAAAAAAAAAAACTAGTGTAGCATGAGCAGTTCACTGGGGCTGATGGATCTTGGAAGGCTCCATGCCCAGTTGTGGAGCAGGCTCCTGTCTCTCTGAAACTGCTGTTATGGGCTGGATGTTTTTGTCCCTCCTCCACCCAATTCATATGCTGAAATCTTAACAGCAAATGTGATGGTATTAGGAAGTGGGGCCTTCGGGAAGTAATTTGGTCATGAGGGTGGAACCCTCATGAATGGGATCAGTGCCCTTCTATATAAGAAAGAGACATTAGCAGGGGTGGGCAAACTTTTTGACTTGAGGGCCACAATGGGTTCTTAAACTGGACTGGAGGGCCGGAACAAAAGCATGGATGGAGTGTTTATGTGAACTAATATAAATTCAAAGTAAACATCATTACATAAAAGGGTACAGTCTTTTTTTTTTTAGTTTTATTCCTTTCAAATGGTCTGGATCTGGCCGCGGGCCGTAGTTTGCCCAAGGCTGCATTACAGAGTTCCTTTCCCTCTTCCCACCAGGTCAGGAAACAATGAGCAGTCTGCTGTCTACAACACAAAGAGAACTCTCATCGGAACCAGACTATGATGGCACCATGGTCTTCACCTTCCAGCCTCCAGAACTGTGAGAAATAAACTTATGCTGTATAAGCCACCCAGTCTCTGGTGATTTTTATAGCAGCTCATATGAACTAAAATATAGTCAGTACCGATGAACTTGTTATTTGAAACTTGGTGGTACAGATTTTTATAGGTTCTTGGATAAAACCCAGAAACATGGTCAATATACTTTATTAAAAAAAGTCTCCCATTTCTTAGGCCAGCTGATTAAATCTTGGTTCTTAGCAATGAAGAAAAAAAATCTAGTGCACTGTATTTGAAATATGCTTGAAGCATACTTATATGTTTTATATTTGAAGAAGAATGTCATGAATTGTGCAATAGGTATTTATTAGAGAACTAACGAGATAAAGGAAAAATGAGAGGAAAGAAAATTTTAGCCCATGCAGGAGGCTAGTCTACCTCATGACCAGTCCACTACACCAGTATATTGAGAATTTTAAATCACTTGTGGCATCGATCATAAAGTTTCTAACAAGATTCTACAACATCTTTAGCTCTCACAAGGAGCAACAACAAGATTTTAGAGTTTGAAATTCAGTGGTTTCATTTCTGCTTTGCAAAAGCAGGCAAATTTGCTTTGCTGACCCTTCCTATTAAAGGTAAAATGGGCTGCCTAGAAGCTCATTCTGTGGAAATAAGACAAATCTCTTGGGGATCAGACTAGTTGCCTTCCCTCCTAGAACTGGCAGAGCCTGGATGCTCTTGACCTAATGCCCTACTGCATGCCAAATAGGTGTAGTCATTTCATTTTCTTGAAAATACTTTTTCCAGCCACAGACCAACCAAAATTAACCTCAGAAAAACCTGAACTTGTGATTGAAATTGAAAAGCTGAGTGTTTATCCAAAAGTAAAATAATGATGGTTGTTGGTCTGGGATTTTCTGCTGAGAGGAGATGGTCAACATCTTTGGCACATACATATTAATGTACTAAATTGTTACATATGTAAACATTAATAAGCTCATTTAGCAGCCACTGAACTCTGCATTTTTCTAACACATTTGCTTTCATCCTTGCCATGAAGATAAACATTTGGGGGGGAAATCCATCATTTAAGTGCAATTAAGCTTAATAATTATTCAAACTTGTCATCCATTAATCATGACCAATAAAACATTTCCAACCAATTGCTCATCGGTGGAATTACTAGCTATGCATTTATTATAACAAAAGAACCACTATTTCATGCATTCTACATAAAATCCCTTTGCTTAAAGAGTATGTTTGTTTTTTTCCTCATGATATTCCCCAGCAGACTGAATACGTTATGTGAACACCATTTACTGTAGAGTTGAAAAGAGAAAAGAACAAATTGCTCTAAACCTAGTATTCTGTTCTTAAGTTATAATGTTACCTCTCAGTGGTGTTTTGTTCAGAGAGAGATTAGAAGGATCTGTAACATGACTCTGTTAATCCAGGTAGCTGGAACCCAGGGAAAGCCCTCATTACACATCTGGCAGAATGATGTTGCCCATGTTCAGCAATATTGAGCAAAGATTTCACTCCAGAACTTTCTTTTGCTCCCTGGATAAAAAAGGTATTGATGGGTGAGCTTGGGTCTTTAAACATCACCACCTGCAGGTAATATTCTAAAGATTTATGGCGATATTCAGAAGTTAATGAGTGGAACATAGCCATGATACTAGCACACGGAAAACATTCTACTATATACTTACTTCCATATTACCATCTTTTTCTATTTTTCCTCAATTATATTATTTCTCTGTCTTCATTGTCACCATGCTTAGTAGGAATGTTAAGAAATCTGTCTATGCATATGAAAACCTGCTCAAAGTCACTAATTATACGAGAGATGCAAATCAAAACGACAATGCGTTATCATCTCACACCTGTCAGAATGGCTATCATCAACAAATCAACAAACAACAAGTGTTGGAGAGGATGTGGAGAAAAAGGAACCCTTCTGCACTGCTGGTGGGAATGCAGACTGGTGCAGCCACTGTGGAGAACAGTATGGAGCTACCTCAGAAGACTAAAAATGGAACTCCCATTTGACCCAGTGATCCCACTACTAGGAATATATCCCAAGAAACCAGAAACGCCAATTAGAAAGGATATATGCACCCCTATGTTCATAGCAGCACAATTCACCATAGCTAAGATTTGGAAACAGCCTAAGTGCCCATCAGCAGATGAGTGGATTAGAAAACTGTGGTACATATACACAATGGAATACTATGCTGCGGTAAAAAAAAAGGAACTCTTGCCTTTTGCAACAGCATGGATGGAACTGGAGAGCATTATGCTAAGTGAAATAAGCCATTCAGAGAAAGATAAATACCACATGATCTCACTCATTTGTGGATTATAGAGAACAACATAGACTGATGAAAAGGGACAGACCCAAAGACTGAGAAACAGCGATCAGGCTATCAATCCCCAGAAGGAAAGTAGGGGAGGCCAGGGGTAAGGGGAAGAGATCAACCGAAGGACTTGTATACATGTATATAAGCCAAACCAATGGACATGGACAACGGGGGGATGGGAGCATGAGTTTGTGTGTGTGGGGGGAGGTTGGGGGTTAATGGGGGGGATGAGGACACATTTGTAATACCTTAACTAATAATAAAAAAAAAAAGAAAGAAATCTGTCTATGATAACAACTACCAATTTTTTTTCTATTCACCATTCATTCAGCATTTATTTGTAGATATTTAATTGCTAATCAGCTACTTTTTTAAAAAAGTCCAGTTATCCTGTGTCAGGCAATAATAGATCAAGAGTTCACAAGCTTTTTCCGCAAGTGATCAAATTGTAAATCATTTCGGCTTTGTGGGCCATAAAGTCTCTATTACAACTACTCAAATCCAGCCTGAGAGCACATAGGCAGCCATACACACTATGTAAATGAATGTGCATGGTTGTAGCTCAATAAAACTTGACTTATGAAATCCGATGGGCAGCTAGACTTGGCCCGCAGGCCATAGCTTGCCGATCTCTATGACAGACTGCTCTAGATGGGTAGGGTGGACTGTGAAAAGGCTGGAAGATAATCTGAAAAAGTCAACAGTTTTTACAAGGCTTATTTGGATGATCATATACATTTACCAAAAAGTGCAAAGCAAACCTAGCAACAAATGTAGAATAATATCTCATAAATATCCAAGTAAACTAAGCGACACAGAAAGCTTTGTCTTAAATCTGTATGGTAGGGATATCTTGAATGGGGAAATGTGCATTTTTATATGTTGTCTCATTGCCTCCTAAATGCTGGCCACTGTTTCAGGCATTTATAAAGGTAATTTTGCTTTATGCTTATAACAAGCTAGTAAATAGAGCATTATAATTATTTAAATACATGTTCTTATTGATTTCAGAGAGGAAAGGAGAGAGAGAGAGAGAGAGAGAGAGAGAGAGAGAGAGAGAGAGAGAGAGAAACATACATCAATGAGAGAGAACCATTGATCAGCTGCCTCCTGCACACTCCCCATTGGGGATCTAGCCTACAACCTAGGCATGTGCCCTGACTGGGAATCAAACTGTGACCCCCCGGTTCATAGGTCAACGTTCAACCACTAAGCCACACCAGCTGGGCTATAATTTTTATTTTAAAGATGAGAAACAAAGACTCAGAAAAGTTATATATCTTTACACAACTAAAAACTGAGAGAACCAAGATTTAAAATTTATCTAAAACTATATTCCTGATATGATCAAAAAATCTAAAAACCCCTATTATAACCATAGAAATAATTTGCCTCAGCCTTCCACCAGAATGTGCTATCTGGTACTAAAAATCTAACTTGAAAATGTGCTTGCTGCTTCTTCTCCTCCCGTCCCCAGCAAAAATATTAATATGAAAGGATAGCAGGCATGATCAAAGCTATGAACTCTCTATGGTTCCACTGATTGTCACCAGAGGGATGAAGTGGGCATATAACCGAGTCAGCCTCAGTAACTATTTTCTTGAACATAGTTGGAATACAATTGTCAGATGTGGTCCTTGCTATCTCTCTCTGAGAAAACAATGTCTGTGTACAGAAAAACTGGGCCTCCACATGTGGAACAATGTATTTCCAAGAAGTTGGGCATAAAATTGAAAAAAATCACATTTACCTATAATAGGGCAGGAGCATCTTCAGGGATCTACAATAACTTTTAAAGTACAGTAGAAACCATTTCAATCATATTCATAATCACCCTCTAATCATTTTATTAGAATTTTTTTTTTGCTATATCAATGCTTCTCAAAATAAGCTTTATTTAAAACCCAGTGTGTTTCAATCAAAGTGCACTGGAAAGACAGAAAAATACTAAAGAAGCCTTTTGGCAGGATTATTTTCACGTCTTTATAGGAATTTCTTTTGTCTTAATTTTTAAGACTATGCAGACATAAGTATACATTGTACTAAATTTTCAAAAGAGGTGTGTCAAGATGTTAATGTTCATCTTGTTTCATGAGTCCAATAGGTTAGCCTATCATTACTTGGTTATTAGAGAAAGCTGGTGTTATAATACCCTTCATTTCCATCTGCTGACAAGACAGTGACATAAGACAATCCAACAGGGCTGTAAAAACTACTAATTGAGAAGAGCAGGAGATACTTATCTTGTTAGTTTCAGGTTCAGTTGTTGTTCCTTGGGCAAGTATGCAGACATCAGAGAACTGAAAAGTTTGCTCCTTTTTTAATCAGGTTCAAATGACACTATCTAAACGATAATCAAAATCCCTTAATGTTCCTAATAAACAAACTTAAAAATATAATTATAAATTATTGATCCCATGCCAAAAATCTGTCACCAGTGTATAAATCAGCATGAACATATGTTAATGCATAATTCACCATTTGCGACACAGCTTTGTTAAAAAACTGATGAAAATTCATGAAAGAACCCTTCTAAATTAAGTTTCCCAATAATGAGTAACCAGAGGCATTTATAATATAGAGTTAATACAGCTTTTGAAATGAGCTTTCGTGAGTTTTGTAGGACATTTATAGGACATAGTTAAACCTCTAGGTAAACAACTTTACTGCTTTGCATCACAGATGTCTACATTTAACTACTTAATGGGAAGACATTAAGAGGTCATGTGGTTCAATGTTTCCCAACGTGTGGTCCATGAACCACCTGCATCTGAGTCACCTGTGAGCTTATTAAAGATGCTCTTCATCCTGACCCGTCCCAGGCTTCCAGAATCAAGAGGTCAAATGAGAGGCCTGGAAATCTGCACTTTCCCCCAAGCACCTCAGATGCTTCTTTTTTCTTTTTTTTTTTAAATATATTTTATTGTTTTTCTACAGAGAGGAAGGGAGAGAGATAGAGAGTTAGAAACATCAATGAGAGAGAAACATCAATCAGCTGCCTCCTGCACATCTCCCACTGGGGATATGCCGGCAACCAAGATACATGCCCTTGACCGGAATCGTACCTGGGACCTTTCAGTACGCAGACCAACGCTCTATCCACTGAGCCAAACCGGTTTTGGCAGATGCTTCTTATGTATAATTCAACCATGGAGAAACTGAGGCCCAGGTCGTGCGAGGTCACCTAAAAACCAGTGGCAGATGTGGAAGCAAAATCCATTATTTCCTTACTCCTAATCCAGTGTTATTCTCCCACCTTTCAGGGAAAAGAAAGTATATACTAGAGATAAATGTGTTGCACATGAGAGCAAATAATCTGTGCCAATGTCACTGGAATAGTCAGTAGCCATGGCTAACACATGCTTCCCATTGCCATATCCTATTTTTAGTACCAAAATATATGAACTGATCTAATCCTCACATCAATCCTCTGAGGTATGTACTATTTTAATGTCCAATTTACAAATGAGAAACCTAGAGGCACAAAAAGGTCAAGTAGGGCAGGATGTGATTAACGAACGCATTTATATGCATATATGCAAAACCCATGGGCAGAGACAACAGTGTGGCGAAGGCCTGAGGGGTGGGAGCAGGGTGGAGAGGGTAAATGGGGGGAAAAGGTGGGACATCTGTAATACTTTCAACAATAAATATAAATTTTTCCAAGAAGGTTATATAACTTGCCTTGCTGTAGGATTATCCCTTTTCCAGATGAGAATCAACAAGAAATACCACATCTAACCTCACTTTGGCTATTGAAACAGGATAAGGAGGTATTAATACGTTCTTGAGGTAAAACATTATAAATTATCCCTGATCAGAATGTACCTCCAAAAGACTGATCCTCTAGATAAACAAAGTTCTCTTTGAACTATAAGGATATACTTAATTTAATTACTATACATTAATCTAGCTAACAGATGTATATACCTGAGTGTGACTTTTTTTCCTTCCAATTAGAGTCCTGTCTTCTGAGAGGTGGATGAAAATATATACTATGATAAAGTGTCCGTTGGGATGGACTTGGAGTAGGATTTCCAGATTTAGCAAATAAGAACTTGAGATGCCCAGCTAAATTCAAATTTCAGATAAATTACAAATTATTTTGTATCATCAGCGCATCCCAGATATTGCAAGATTATAAATATCTCCTTATACTAAAAGTTATTTATTGTTTACTCAAAATTCAATGTAATTGTGTGGCAACCCCAGCACGAAGAAAAAAAAAAAAGGCTTTTGTGGAGAGAGTGGGCAGGGGCCTCACTACGGACTTTGATGAGCCCCAGGCAGTGGAAGGACACTGCACCTGGGCCACTGGAGGGCACACAGGCGACATCTCAGGACGTGGCCATTTTGTTTAATGGTGGGAGCGTCCAGCTCTGCCTAACAGCTAGACTAGACAAAAATCTCTGTGCAAACTAGTGAATAGGATAAACATGATGCTACGGAGACGGGAGGGCTGTGTACATGTTGGTCCTGCCATTGGAATGTCTGCGAGTATCCGTTGACCCTGTCATTATCCTAAGTAGCTGCGCACCATGCCTTGATCTTGGATCTTGCCTTTGATTGTTTAATGATTTCATTACATCTTTCTTAATTTCCCAACAAAGCCACCAGTTTTTTTTTTGTTTGTTTGTTTGTTTTTTTTAATGGGGGCATTTTACCTTACCAAGTAAGCTTGTAGAGAATATGCCTTGATTCAGAGTCAGGACTGAGGGTTTTTTTCATCTTGGTAGATTTTGCCTAAATTATTCATTTATTAATTCCTCCAACAAACATTTATTGAGTACCACCTTAAGTGTGCAACTCGCTTTGCCTGTAGAGGCACTATGAGGATGAGGGCTTGGTGCTCATCTCCTAACCGACATGAAGTTTCATGCTCCCTTTCATCAGCACAGAAGAGAAAACCGTGGTTTATTAATAAACAACCCCCGGGCAAACCATTCACCTTTTTCTGTTTAGTTTTAAAAGCATGATACCTTTCTTAAAGTAATGTAACCCAAGTCTGGTATACCTTCCCCAATCTAGCACACAGTTTATTTTATTAATTTCCACTTACCATGAAATAACGAGTTAAACCTCAAAGAAAAATCCTTATCAATCAAGTACAAGCACAGCATGGAGAGACGGTGGGGTAGGTGTCAGTGCATCCTAACACAGCAAGTATCAACCCAAAGCGAGCTGTAATCTCATTGCTGGTGGAGGGTCCCGTCCTCCATTTGCAAAACACACAACACCTGTGAGATGCAGCAGGTGCCTCGCAGTCAGCAAGGTGTGCCTGCTGCTTTTTGTTTTTCTTCCAAACCGGAGCACCTCAGTCTGGATGGAAGGAAAAAATAAGGAGATTGTCTTCTAGACCAGTGATGGCGAACCTTTGGAGCTCGGCATGTCAGCATTTTAAAAAACCCTAACTTAACTCTGGTGCCGTGTGACATATAGAAATTTTTTGATATTTGCAACCATAGTAAAACAAAGACTTATATTTTTGATATTTATTTTATATATTTAAATGCCATTTAACAAAGAAAAATCAACCAAAAATGGTTCGCCTGTCACCTCTGACACGCGTGTCATAGGTTCGCCATCACTGTTCTAGACAAACAAAGTCCCTCAATATAAGTTTTGGCCTGAAACACACCAGCGGTTAAAACAGAAGAAAATACAGTATTTTTTTTTCTCAAACAGTCCCTTTCGGTTTGCAAACTTAAATAGCACCTGAAATCCACTTGTTAGAAAAGTCTATAGCCATTTTCTAACCTGCTCGTAAGGCCAAATAGTTTATTCACAGATTTCAACCACGGCGTGAATTCTTATGCATGAAAACAATACCAACTAAAGCAACAAAACACAAACTATTGTTGTAAGTCACTTTTAACAGGTGAGTTATAGTTATAACATGAAAAGAATATTTTGATTCCCTGATCCTAGAAATTACAAGAAAATTCTAGATTTAAAAAAGTGCCTATGTTAAAAAATGCATAGTAATAGGATAAAAATTACTTTGAACCCAACCTGCAGACCCCAATTATTACAGGATCAAGGCCACAGATAAAAAGAACTAGATCAGCAAGAAGGCTTCTCCCCAGCCCCTCACCCCGAGCCATGCCCACCAAACACCAAACCAGGGAAGACGGGAAGAGTTTCATAAGCATGGCCTACCCACAGATTTCTTCTCTGGGATCATTATCCACCAACTCCAAAATTCTACAGAACTCGAGCATTTGTATCACTCCATTTAGTCATCTACCTTGGTTTCCAAACAGCCACAGAAGACAGGGGGGGTGGGGTGAGAAGAGATCAACCAATGAACTTGTATGCATATATGCATAACCCATGGACACAGACAATGGGGTGGTGAGGGCCTGGGGCGGGGGGAGGGGTGGAAACCGGCTGGAAAAGGTTAGTGGGGGAAAAAGAAGGACCTATGTAATACTTTCAAGAATAAAGACTAAAAATTTCTTTTAAAAGTATACACATCACCCAAGAGGTTTCTGTTGGGAGGATGGGCAAACAGTAAAGGAGGAAACCTTTAGGGAAATTAACATAGATTTAATGACTTGGGGACCAGCCACACATGCTGTGGCCACAGGAAGCCTGTCCCCCAGATGCGACCTGCACTGGAAACCTCTCAAAGATTCAGAAGTCACCACTCAGCCTCGGTGCTTGTGGGCGGGTCACAGGGCCATGGCTGTGGAGGGCAGCGCGGGGGATTGTGCTTTTGAGGGTCTGAGGGTCTGAGTCCAGACCAGCGAGGGGGCACTGGCTTTGGGAGGGACCTCTGGCGCCCAGGTAGGCTTGGGGTTCTGTCAACGTTAAGACAAATGAATGCAGCTCCAGGCTTGGGACTGCCTCTCTGCCTCTAGTGCAGCGGTTCTCAACCTGTGGGTCGCGACCCCTTTGGGAGTCGAACGACCCTTTCACAGGGGTCGCCTAAGACCATCGGAAAACACATATATAATTACATATTGTTTTTGTGATTAATCACTATGCTTTAATTATGTTCCATTTGTAACAATGAAAATACATCCTGCATATCAGATATTTACATGACGATTCATAACAGTAGCAAAATTACAGTTAGGAAGTAGCCACGAAAATAATTTTATGGTTGGGTGTCACCACAACATGAGGAACTGTATTAAAGGGTCGAGGCGTTAGGAAGGTTGAGAACCGCTGCTCTAGGGTTATCCTGCGTTGTTTTGCAAACCACTTGCTGGGAAGTGAGTAACCTTTGCAGTTGAGATCCAGCTGAAGGGAGAGAGGAGCAGCCCTACTTACGGCAGGCAGTCTCCTCCCTGGCCTTTGGCCCGGCTCCTGTCCTTCTCCCTCTTCGCTCCGACACATCTGCCCATCACGGCTCACTGAGGTTCTGACGGTTCTTCATCTCCAAGCAATTTCCACTCACGGTCGGCAACTCCCAATTGGAATCGCAATTAGCCAGATGTCAGCCCTCCTGCTCCCTCCTCCTCGGTTCTCCTCTATTTAGTGATCACCGCTGAGGTGGGAGGTGGAGGCCACCAGGGCTCTACCTTTTAAACCTGCCATGACCCTGAAATCGAGCCAAAAGATTCAGCACCAAGACGCAAACATAACCAAATCCTCCCTCTTTCTTTCCCTTTCTTCAAACTTCGCTTTTTCGGTTCCTGCCCTACTTGCTCCTACCGGGTGGGCAAACTTTTTGACTCGAGGGCCACAGTGGGTTCTTAAACTGGACCGGAGGGCCGGAACAAAAGCATGGATGGAGTGTTTGTGTGAACTAATATAAATTCAAAGTAAACATCATTACATAAAAGGGTACGGTCTTTTTTTTCAATAGTTTTATTCATTTCAAACGGGCCGGATATCCGGCCCGCGGCCGTAGTTTGCCCACGGCTGCGGCCTACCCTGTCACCTGTCCCTGATTCTCATTAAACTTCCTCAGGCATCCTCAGTAGTAAAGCTGGTGCAGATGATTAAACTCCTGCGCGTGTTTTCTAAAATACAGTCTCTTTTATTCTCTATCAGCAAAATCTGTGCATCATGATCCACTCCTTGGATCTCCTACACCTCCCACCGGCTTCTTTTAAAAAATGGATGTGAATAAAAATACCCTCACTGCGCTGCAGTTCACATTCACAAAGGGGCCTGTCCCTTAAGGCACGCAAGACCTCACTTTGTAAGTAAACCCCAGGTACAGGAAGCAGGAACCTGGGCAGTCATGTGGAGCAAATAAATAGAGAAGTTGTCGCTCAGAAAGATTTAATCACCCGAAGAGGAAACCTTTCCACGTATTTTCATCTGTTACCAAAAAATATAATTAGCAAGATGGGTTTTCCGCCACCTACTGAACTGTTCCAACTCAGGGGGCAGGAGCTGAATTCCTGGCCTTCGTTCAGGGTCACAAAGTAATCAGTGCCTCCAATGCTTCCACAGGTGATTAATCTGCCTGAGAGAGAGGTAAGGCAAGAGGGCCTGCAGGCTCACAGGCGGGGCGTGTACATATTTTCTTAAAAGCAGCTAAAACAAAAACACACTGTCGGGGCCCGTAGTTTATCTCTCCTTCGGCTCTGTTGTCAAACACGCTCAGTTTGCGAGGAAAGAATGCTTTTATAATTGCCAGCACTGTGTACTCTGCCACGTGCAGATACATCCAGGAGAGTGAGGACTAAAATGTCAATATGGGTAACTATTTATTATACATCACCCGCCTCCAGTTAAACATGGCACAGTTTTGTTTTAGCTTTTCAGATACACTAAGGTAGCAGGGTTTTAGTATGATTCTTGTCTACTCACCCCGCAACTCCAGAATCTAAGAGCAAAGGGATTGTTTCTCTCCACAAATTTCTTTAAGCCCCAACTCTGAGTTCCCCCTTCCACCTGGGAAGCCTGCCTCAACCACTCGCACCTCCTGGCGATGCTTTGATGGGTGAAATCACAGACTCAAAGGTGTATACTATGTTCAGTGTCCTCTCAGACTCCTGCACTGCTAGCCTATGGACTCAAACCCTGTGGCTTATCAGTCCCTATTTGTATTGTTTACAGATTGCTTTCTATTTCTAGGACATTACTTTTATCTTTTTTCAATTTGAAGAGTCAAGAATTTATTAAGGTAACTAGTGTCAGATTTTGAGCAAAAGCAACACTACAATCTGGAATGAGAACAAATGGAGAATATGAGAATGTTCACAGCAGCACTATTCCTAACAGGCAACAAATAAAGGAAGGAAGGTCCATCTATAGATATAAAACCCTAATATGCAAATAGACCGAATGGGGGGCAGGGGGGGGCAACTGAACAACCAATTGCTATGATGTGCGCTGAACACCAGGGGGCTCACATGGAACATGGTGGGCCTTGGCCTCTGTGGGATGGTAGAGCAGGTGAGCGGGGCGCCAGACCAAGGTGGGGCACTGGTCGCTGTCATCGGGGCGAGCCTCTGTTAGTTACTGAAACTTCTTTGCCTCTCAGGGCTTCTCCACCTCCCCCTGCTCCTGAGGGGTGATCGGGGCCGGCAGCCATCTCTCGCACCCGCTGCTGGCGATGGCCCCAATCACTCTGCATTGTCAGTGGGTGTGAGCAGGGCCAGTGCCATCAGTGCGTGGGAGCAGCGGTGGTGGGATCAGGGCTGCAGGCATAAAGGGGACTGGGAACTGTGGCGGGAAGGGCCGGGCAGGAAAAAAAAGGTACAAATTCAAATTTTAAGGAAACAAATCAATAGTCTTATGCATATAAATAAAGTAAATCACATTTCCAAGTCCCAAACTCAGTGGTTGTCAACTGGGACAAGAAAGCATTATCAGGCCCTAAATATCAATAATGGTGAGGTTAAAAACCCAGCTTCAGTAATACTAAATCCTTAACAAATTCTAAGATGACTTCATATGGAGAGAGAGATATAAAGTCATATTTTGGAACTTATGAACTATTCATATACACTTATATGGATATGTGTATATATGGAAACACGCACACATACACACACACACACACACACACACACATATATATATATATATATATATACTGTATAGTTTTATTAACAATAAATGGATACCCTATATTGATGTGATAAGAGTTAAACTCTGATGAAAGTTTTCTTCAAGGTATTAACCATAATTTTGAACGATGATCTATCTTGTGGAAGAAAGTAGTTAATCTGAGAAATCCTAAAACAAATAAAGCAGGAAGAACAAGTGATACTCATCTATCTGTATAAAACCCTAATATGCAAATCGACCAAACGGCAGAATGACTGGTCGCTATGATGCACACTGACCACCAGGAGGCAAATGCTCAATACAGGAGCTGCCCCCAGTGTGCAGGCTCCCAAGGGCGGCAGTGTGTGTGTGTGTGGGGGGGGGGGGGGGGGCAAGTGGGCGGCACCAGTCCAGCCACGGCGGGTGCGAGCTGGGGCCCCGATCACCCTGCAGGTAGCCCCACAGATCAGCCCTGATCACTGGCCAGGCCTAGGGACTCTACCCATGCACAAATTCCATGCACTGGATCTCTAGTAGATTATATAAAGTCAAAATACTGTGAAAAAATATGATGCGATAAAATCCTATAGGTTACTTCTTGTCATTCTGAACTCTTGCTTCATCAGCTCTCTGCTCAACAAAATAAACCTCAAGGAACTTTTGTTAGACATTTGTAGAAGTGAGGATCTAACAGGGAACCAAACACCACAGGGTCCACCAATGGTCTCCCATATTAGCTTTTTAATTAAAATTAATTTTAAAAAATGAAATTAAATATTAGTTTCTTAGTCAGTCACTAGTCACATTTCAAGTGTTCAATAGCCACATAGGGCCAGTGGCTACTGTATGGGACAGTGAGGATTTAAACTATGTCTCTGCTTAAATAACATGATTCACTCTGTAGAATAGCATCTTATTTGTTCTAAAATCTCTCATTTCAAACTTCCAGGAGAAATTTTGTACATTAATATTCTATGATTAGGCAATTTTCCCCTCTTTATGAATACTTTCAAAGTTTTTGATTATATCACTTCTGAGTGTTAACATTTCCTGAATATAAATCCTCCAATCTTTTAAAGTCAATTTCCTTTTGAAATCACATAACACCCCCAATCAACTGAGTTACTGCTCTCTGAACCTTCTCCAGCTTTTTTCATATATTTTGTGTCAGTGATCAAACCTGAAAATAATATTCTAAATGTGGCCCAACATTTCCTCAATATAAAGGTGTGCTTTATAATATAAAATTGTCAATATCTAAAGAAAGGATTTATTTTTCTTCAAATAGACTGCAATTGTGAATGTTCTCAGAGAGCAATAAGCTTTAAAGGAGAATTGGATATATTAGTATTAACGATGACGTTTATAAAGGTGATTTCTAATTTTGCCCAAAACATGTGCCCTACACTAAAACAAGAAAACTTCAAGTTTAACACACTGCTGGTAGGTGAGGCATTGTCCTAAGAAGAAACACACACACACACACACACACACACACAACAAAAAATCAGTTACCCTCCTCTAAACTAAGAGGGGCGTTTAAAAAATACTACCCCCATAGGTTAGAATGAAATAAGCATTTAATTTTCCAATAGCAAAGGCAGACCAAAAACAATGCTTTGATACCAAAAGATGCTTAGAGCAGATTTTAATCCACACGAGAGAGTAAGGGTCTATCTATGGACACATTGCTGGACAAAAGGCCAACTTACTGGGCCAGGTACACTGTTGTGCCCTGGGCTGGGAACACGGGACAGATAATACTTCCCATTGCCACTCGGTTAGCTTTTGTTTTGGCAATTGATGGATTAAGTACTGAATTCAGCAGGAGAAACCACTGTCTCACTGCAAGGAGTTATTTGTTTTTTTGTTTTTTTCACAGAAAGGACTGACTACCTCTCATTTTGCTTCAGCCACTATCCTATTCAATCTCTTATCTATGATTCGCGCATTAAGAATGCAAATGCTTAATATGTTCATGGCCAAGAGCGTTTTACACCAACCTTCAGGGCAATCATTTCTATACTAATATACTTACAAGCATTGCATTAATATATTTGACTCTGAGAAATTTGAAATGATTAGAAAAATAACATATCAGTGCTTTTCACCAAACTGATGCCTTTGACAAAAATTAATTAGTTCAACCTGATTGGCTCACTGTGATAATAATAATTAGAGGGAGCCAAAGAAAGCCCAACAGAGTAAGTCTCCTAGGAAAGGTGTGAGATTCCTATTCGGCTCTGAAGGATTAGAATCTTATCTCACATTAACAAACAGCCTTAGTGTATTAGATTTTTTTTTTAACTGTTTGGTCTCCATTTTGCATCTTGCAATATATTATCTTTGAATTGATTCCAAAGCTCTCTTTTGGAATTCTTTATATAGCCACTTCTTCTTGTGAATTAATACAATCCATCACCAATTTGAACTTCAAATGTAATTATTCAAAATATCAATGATATACCTATAACCACTGTCACTTTAAATTCTCCATAAACTTTATTATTCATAATCATTTTTCAAAAATTTCCTAAAATAAATAATTATATGTATGTCCAGCACTGACAATAGATACAATAAAGTAGCAATACAATATCCAGTAATCATAGTTTCATTAATAGCAGTGCTGAGTAATCTATACCTTGGTAAGAAGCACAGTTTCTTTCAGGGGTGGGGAAGGGTAGGAATTTACAGACTTAAATTTTTAAAAAATCACATAACATTAATCATACTGACTGATACTGAAGTATTATAGATAAACACCTTTGGCTTAATAATTTTTAATATCAGAAAAGATATATTGCTTCATTTTTCCTGAGAACATACAGCCAGAATCTACTACAAAGGTAATAATCACATTACATACTAACCATTTGGTATGGGTATGCATTTTAAGGGTTGTATGAATACCTTATATTTATTACTATATTCCACACAGTTAAACCCTTTTATAACATGAATCATGTTTATATGGCTTTGTATCTTCCACAGGTCAACCTCAAACAGTTTTTAAAAAATCTAAAAGATTGTAATTCTTATGCATTAAATAAAGGCTTTTATATTGAATCATGGACATTAAAAGGGTATTCCATTATAGCAGGATATTTCCAAATTTTAGCTTTGTTAATTAGTCCTAAAAATGTGTTGGCTAGTCTAGAATTACGTAAAATAATTCATCCACCAAATTACAGAAAATTACAATACTATCTGCAAAACAAAGGGGAACACAAATATTACACTAATACCTTCCTATGGGAATTTGGTATTGCAAGGGCAATAAGGAATGATGGTGCTGGAATCACATTAATAGTTTTTCACTTTTTAAAAACCCTGGCAGGCTGCTCTGTTGACATGGTAATGTAAATGTGTTTCCTTGACACCAAAAGAAATATTTCAATAAAATTGGCAGGTTTTTTGAAATTACCTTTTTAGTACAACTGGTATGCATTAACAAGTATTTCAAAAATATCAAAACTGTTTCAGGATTTCTTTGGGACAAAACCAGTGACATTGTGGCAGCATCAGATTTGCCAAGAAGGGTGGTCATCATTCCAATTTCCATTTCATTATTTGTAAGATTTGAATTTTTAAAAGTAAATCCCTCCCGTGACAACTAATATGTCTGTAAGACAGACAAAATAGCTGTCTTCTTACATCTTCATCTTTCAGGTTGGACTCAATTCCATGATGTATTAGGACAGGGGAAAAGGCAAACTGTACCAGTTTTTGTATTGTTTTAGTCATAATACCCGCTATTCTTTTTAATCCCTCCAGAAATTAGAAAGTGATTAAGTGATCTAAATTTTTACTGACATTCTATGTATAAAACTTCCTTCATGTACATTGGTGAAGATTGACTCTTTTCTTTAAATACATATTTTCTTCTAAAAATAAATGTTTTGAAGAAGAATAAAAGCCTATAGGACAAGATCTGTGTGGGAATTCTGTGTAACCCTACAGTCACGTGAAATGGGCAACTCCTTTCCATTTCTCCCTGTCTCAGGTTACGTATCAGTAACATTGTGGAGATGAATGACCTTCTTCAACCCATGGTGTTTCCTAAAAATCAAATTAGACATGAATATTACATGAAAAACATCAAATGAAGACATTTTAAGATGACGATTGGCTAGAACACTGTTGAAAACCAGATACAGACCTAAGGAAATCAGCTATTTGTAGAATATTTCAAGAAATTTAATATGTTCAGTTTTCCTCTTATGAAAAGTTGATATATTCTCTTCTCTTTCCTCTCCCTTCTTTTCCCTCTGCAAATAAACAGACTCTTTGTAAAAACTCCTGAGTGTTTTGTGTTTTTTTTTTTAGTTATTTCTTTAAATGTTTTTAGCATATTTTAAAAAATAGAAGTCATCCTGGCTAGGTTGTTCAGTTTGTTTGAGCTTTGTCCCAACCCACCAAGGTTGTGGGTTCAATCTCTGGTCAGGGCATATACAAGAAACCAATGAATGCATAAATAAGAAACAAGTCAACGTTTCTCTCTCTCTCTCTCTCCCTCTCTCTCTCTCTCCTTCTTTCTCTCTCTCTCTCAAATCAGATAAAAATAGGAGTGCTTTATTTTGAGTATTTCTGAGATGATTCCAATTATTTTGGAAATAAAAGTAAGGCAAATGTTCACTATTGTATAAGGTGTCAGGATAGATGTTACTGATTTCTTTAAACCGGAATTGTCAGGTTGCTGCAGACACGAGTGGGATTTAGGTAGAGAGCAGGGCAAGCAGCCTGCCATCTCCTGCAGGCCTACACTGGGGCCACTTCGGGGGAAGATGGGGAGTGGGGTGGAGCCAACAATATTGGAAGAGGAAGGATGGTAATACCCTCTGCACGTGAACTCTTTATGGTTTTGAGATCTCCCACTCCTGGCTCTTGCTTAGTTTCCTTTGTTCCACATCTCCAATGCATTTTGTCCCGGGAAAATTGAGTCAGCCCAAGCCAGGGGTGCCTAGGCCAGAGATCCCAAGCAATCAGGCATGACTCTGAGGAAAGACCCCAAAGGCTTTGTGCTTTACTCCTGGTTTAACTTAATTGTTTACTGAGGAGTCATAAAAGGTGAATTGACTTGCTTCCTGCTCTCTAGGAATTCAGGGTGGGGGTGGAACACTGCAATGAAATTCTAGCCCAGGGGTCCTCAAACTACCGCCCCCCGAGGGCCACATGCAAATACAAACATTGTATTTGTTCCTTTTTTGTTTTTTTACTTCAAAATAAGATATGTGCAGTGTGCATAGGAATTTGTTCATAGCTTTTTTTTTAAACTATAGTCTGGCCTTCCAACGGTCTGAGGGACAGTGAACTGGCCCCCTGTTTAAAAAGTTTGAGGACCCCTGTCTCTAGCCAGTTTCTGGTTACCAGTGTGTCCCCTGCCATCTCAGCCTTATCTTAGTTCTCTTACTTTTCTCTTATTTTACTCACCGCATCTCATTTTACTTGCTTTGACCTTTCCCCACATATACTCCTAGCTGCAAGGTCTCCCTTTAGAACCAAAGAATAAAGTTGTCAAATTCTTGGCTTTTATTGATGGAGGGAAGGAGCTTGGTCCACATATAAGCAGAATATTAGAAGAATAAATGATCCAGGATGTCCAGCAATCATCTCCCTTCTTCTGCCCCTGTACATACTTGGCAAAGATCCTCTGAACTTGAGGTGGGAAGGGGTGGAAAGAGAAAAGAATTAAGAGAAGGAAACAGGAAAATTAGATCTCGGAGACCGAAGTGGGCTGAAGATGTCAACATGAAGGAGGGACAAAAATCAAGAAGAGATGGACCATAGATGCTTGGGTATATTTCTGGGCTCTCTATTCTGTTCCATTGATCTATATGGTTGTCTGTTTTTATGCCAATACCACATTATTTTCATTACTTTAGCTTTGTAGTATAGTTTGAAATCAAGTATTGTAATGCCTTCGACTTTATTCTTCTTTCTCAAGGTTGCTTTGCCATTCAGGTCATAGAAATTTTAGAATTGTTTGTTCTACTTCCATAAAAAGATGCCACTGAAATTTTGATAGTGATTGCATTGAATCTGTAGATAGCTCAAGGCAATATGGAAATTTTTACAACAGTAGGGCATGCATTTTTATTATTTTTTTCTAAATGTTTTTTATTAATGTTTAGAGAGAGCGGAAGGGAGAGGGAAAAAGAGAAAGAAACATCAATATGATAGAAAACAATTATTGTCTACCTCCCTCACATGCCCCAACAAGGACTCTGACCTGCACCCTGGGTATGTGCCCTGACTGGGAATCAAACAGTGACCCTTCGGTGCATGGGATGATGCCCAACCAACGGAATCACACCAGCCAGGGCAAGCATACATTTTTAGATCAGCAACATAACACACCTCTAAGAAGGGTGACTCAATTCCAACTTGCCTAAAACATGAGCAACGCGATGAACTTTCACTCTCAAAAGTATTCTAGTTTAGATGATGAATCATACAGTCACTCAACTTCTAATTTCTATTATTTTCATTGCCTTACAAGTGGAATATTTCACTTTGGTATCAAATAGACACCGATATTCTGGTACAGATTTTTATGTATGTTTTCTTTTAATAAAAGGTAAAATAAGATAATAAAAGATATTTCTCCCCAGTTTGGGTGAAATTGACCCCTTTAAGAAGCAAAGCAGCTAAATACATTAGTTTAGTTTCCTGAATCAAAATCCCAAATGGCAAGTACATGACAAATGTATGACAAAGGCAAACATTTAGCAGTACAGTACAAACTAAAGAATGCAAATAGGAGGAACTGCAAAAACACTGTTTTGGAATATTTGGAAATTCTCCCAGAGTGTCACTGAATTCACTTCCCCTTCCGATTCTGAATGTCAAATATATAGAGCATAAACTCCCTCCTTGGGGCTTTTAGAATATCCCGGAAGAATTATGTAGACTCCTGACTTGTGCTGTGTAGGCAGAAACATAGACTTTGCATGTGACAGGGCAATAAAGCAAGTATCTGTCAGCTTCCAAATTGGAACCAACAATGAATTGCCTATTTGCAACACTGCTATTTCTACAGGCATGATGCAAACATCCTTTACTCCTGGATAATGGATGGAAGGACCAATTCTGGAAGTGCAGTGGCCCAATGTATTTTATCATAAAAACCCTCCTCTCAGACAAGGATATCTCCCACCTCCACTCCTTGAAGCCAATGTACTTGCAAAATGACAAATTCTTAAAATAGTGTTGGCAATCAAGGAAATTTTAGGATACATAGCTCCATGGGAAAGGTTGATAGAGATGGACACCCACACCATGGAAATAAAATGAGTTAAGATGTTCTTATTTATATCTCATGGTCTTTGAAATGTATTCAATATTCTTGTTCCTACAGAGGTGAATGAAACATTTTCTCCTTCTTTGTTTTCTCTGATATTCCTCTTCTAGATTACAATTTCTTTAATTCTAAGTTGCTAAAACAGAAAATCTTAGAACCAAGTTATCCACTGAAATGTCTATAAAGCAAACCATTGCTCAACATGGAGTATAAAAATCAAATTTCTAAGGTGCTGTATCTTCTAAACCAGTGGTTCTCAACCTTCTTAATGTTGCGACCCTTTAATATAGTTCCTCATGTTGTGGTGACCCCCAATTTCATTGTTACAAATTGAACATAATTAAAGCATAGTGATTAATCACAAAACAATATGTCTTTATATATGTGTTTTCTGATGGTCTTAGGCGACCCCTGTGAAAGGGTCGTTCGACCCCCAGGTTGAGAACCACTGTTCTAAACATATGTGAAAACATGGAGCCGTGAGTCAGGATCTCAGGGCTTCCCTGACTAAGAACTTTTGTTTAGCCATTCACTTTCCTCCAAGGATCAGTAGATGCTCAGGTAACTTTTAATGCCTAGGGAAGACATCATTCACCTCTTTGATTTTAATTACTTCATCCAGATAATCAAGGTAACCTAGACTACCCTAAGACAAAGAAGAACCATACATAAATCAGTGGGTGAATGCTGATTAGTCTGTTTTCCATCATATGCTACAGATTAAAGAAACTATAGCATTACCTTAAGCAACAACTAATTAGGAGAGAGATCCAGCCAGACACTGTGATAGCAACAAATTAGAGAGAAAAGAAAAGGGGCCTCAAACATGATAGGCGTGGGAGTAAATGTGACTCTTCCTTTTTCAGGAGGCACCCACACTACTTCCACTTTCTGTGACTCAGTTTCCCAGCAGTAAAAAGGCACCTGCCATTCTCAAGAATCCTCCTCACACTGATCCTTGATGATTACATCTGCTCTCCCGTTCCCCAGTGACAGTTCAGAAGACTGAAATGCGACTGGATAGCTATTCTCTTTTTTCACATTACCTTCTGTGGCATAAACTTCTCCTTAAGAGAGACAACAAAAAGGCATTCATTTCTGTGTGATGCATGCAAATGAGGTGTGCTTAGAAGTCCATGCTTGAAACGAATAGAGAGAAAGCGATTGTATATTTCTGGGAGTGCAGTAAATTGATTCTGGCATATCATTTGTTTCACAATTTACTATACTCCAATTCTTTGCCAGATACCTGCTCCATCTTTAATAAAAGAGTCCTGCGAGTCTTTAGGAATAAACATACTGTTGCTTATCATTTCAGCAATGACGAGTAAACCATGCACTTGACTGAACAGGAACCGATGAATAAAATCTCTAATACAAAATTAGCAACATGCAAAGATTTCCAATAAAGATGCTCTAAGAGATGACTTCTTTTTCCTCCTTCCTTTCAATGTTACACAGTTATTTGGTCGCATCTGTGACATATTAGAATCAGTGGCCATTAGCCTATTTGTAAAGTTCCACTTTAACTATTTGAAATAATGATAATCATCACAAATTATTGACCATCCATTATGTGCATGTGTCATTTACTTTAAGTACTTTGGAGACATTGCTTAATGCTTTCAATTCTTTAGGAAAACACATAGTTTATCCCCATCTTGCAGGTGAGAAAATTGAGGATCCAAAAGTCTAAGTCACTTGTACAAGATCATACAGAAGTATTCCAACCCTCTCTCCTTACCGCTGGATTAAACAAAAATAATTTTTTAATCATTTCACCAGCGCTTTAGTATTAAAGAAATGATATTCAAGTTCATGTATCATAATTTTAAATGACACAAGTTAATTTTTGATAGAAAATTGTTTCCTCTACAGTTTTTTTTTTTGCATGGAAAGAAAGGCAGAAAGAATATATCCAAGAAACTGAACTGGAGGCTAAAGAGGCATAGTTATTAGCACAAAAATAATTTCACAAAAATGGAAGCTCGTTTGGCATTGCCTGCAACAAGTATTATGTTTCTAATTATTTCCTTTTTTATTTCTTCTAAATTAGATCCTACAGGACTGCCTGCTTCCCGACGTGATAAATCTGGAATGAATGAAATATCAAAGAGGTGAATTCCTCCCTAGGAGGCCATTCCTTCTGGTTGCTAATACATGGCTTCTCCTCAAAGCACTTTTGTTCTGCGTCTTCTCTTGCCATTCATGAAATCCTTGCATGTGTCCTTCCCCCTGGCTGGAGGCTACACTGTTTGTAGGCATTTTTCAAGAACTCACCTCCAGAAGGAAATGCAGGTGCAGCCACTTTGTGGTGAATGTTTGTTACATGCCAAGAATACTTGTGCCCGGTCACCTGCATTTCTCCTTGGTGTGAGCAGAAAACCTAGTGACAATTTTTTCCAGAAGAGCACTGCATGCCTAAAATCAAATAGAATCAGGGATCCTAATGCCAGTTGAACTTACTGAGGAAATAAAAGGGTAGAGGCAGGGAAGTGTTAATTCATGACAATTTCATCTAAAAGCCAGAAAAGCAGCTGAGAAATATAGGGTTTATGCTGAAGTCATTCACTCTTCCCTCAGGCTCTAAATCGTAACTGTGGCATAGATAACCCTTGAGAGTGATTTATGGGGACTCTACACGAGTCCCCATCTGCTTGCACCATGATCCACTAATGCAAACATTTCCAAAGCAAGTGAGAGAAGCTCTATCTTGGGAATCATTATAAAGAGATGGGGCAAAACACTAGGAAATCTACAGCAGGGAACAATACAGAATGGTGCCCTAGAGAATCAGCTCACTGTGACCTAATATTGAAGATTGATAGCCAACAATGTTGCAACATTAATAGTAAATACCATGCACTGGAAGGTCTTTGTTAAGCAAGGACCTTGTGTTAAGGATGGCTGCCAAATAGGCCCCTGATGAGGAGAGGGGTGCAGAAAAGGAGAAAGAACACTCCATCCGAAGGCCAGGGCATGGAGTAGCTGGTCTTCTTATTGCGTCAGAAAAGTAGGTGAAATGGTGAAGGTTACACACGGTAGGCCTGCACTAGAGCCGAGTCCCCTCCATGTGCCAGATACTACAAAGCACTGGCTCTTCAAAATGAGCCTCTGATGCTTAGTCGCTAATCCCTCCGTAAGGAAGACAGATGTACCTTCACACCCCTTCCCCAAGGTGGTGGCAATAGACTGAAAGAATGCTCAGAACCTGAAATCGCCTTCGTGACCTCCCCAAGCAGGAAAGATCGGGCTGTGCCATTTCTAGCTGGTAATCTTTAACTAGTAAGCTCAGCCAGCAATGGGAACTTGTTTGAGCTCCTGTTCCTTGATCAGTACTGTCTGCTTCAAGGAGCTTACACTTTGGTTGAAGGGACGGGATATTATAATACATTTATAAGCCTTAATTTAAGTACCAAAAAGAGACTCAGTTAACAAGAGCAAGGGACATCACGGAGGGTGGAGATCATTGTGGGTGGTACGATGAGAAAAATTGTTAGCGGAAACTGTGTTGGGCACTTCCATGGACTAAATAGTGTCCCCCCCAAATCCATATCTTAAAGCAGTATTCCCTAATGTGGCTGTATTTAGACATAAGGTCTTTATGGAAGTAATTAAGGCTAAATGAAGTCATCAGGGTAAGACCCTGATCTAATAGGATTAATGTTCTTGTAAGAAAAGACACCGTAGTAGGGGAGGGGTAGAAGAGGGAAAGGGGGGAGGGCAGTAAATGGTGGTGGGAAGAGACTTGAATTTGGGTGGTGAATGCACCATGCAGTATGCAGATGATGTGTTGTTGAGTTGAACACTTGAGACCTGTATGGTTTGATTGACAAGGGTCACCCCAATAGATTTTGTAAAAAAATAAGACACCAGAGCTCGCCCTCTCCCTCTCCCTCGCCCTCAGCTCCCCATTCCCCTGTCCCTGTCCTCTTTCCCTCTCTCCATCCTGTGAAGACACAGTGAGAATGCTGCCCTGGCTACAAACAGGGAGGGCGCTCTCACCAGAAACCGACCCTGTGGAACCTCCATCTGGGATTTCCAGCCCCCAGAACCATGAAAAAGTAAACTTCTGTTGTTTAAGTCCTCAGGCACAGTACTTTGATATGTTCGCCTGATAAGCTAAGAGAGGTACTGAGGACCGATAGCACCCCTAAGGAAGGAAAGCAAGGGTGTAACCTAGGTCAGGGGCAGGCACACTAGGTCCAATCTGCCACCTATTCTTGTAGGCCTGTGAGCTAGGAATGGTTTACACAGTTAAATGGTTTGTGACATGCGAAAATGAGATACAATTACAATGTCAGCGTCCATAAGTAAATCTGTAATGGAGCAAGGCCTCACACATTCTCTATGCGCTGTCGAGGGCTCCTTCCAAGCTCTCACAGGAGAGCTGAGGAATCACCACAGACTGTGTGGCCCCCCCGAAATCCAACATATTTACTCTCTGGCCCTTTAGAGAAAAATGTCAATCCTGGGTGGAGGGTTCCTCTTCCACTTTAGTTTACATATGTATCTCCTGGAGCTCTGGTTACAGAGAGGGTTCTCATTCCACTCTCTGGGGTGGGGCTGGAGGGGCTGCACTTCCCACGAGCTCCTGGTGGTGGTGCTGTTACTGTACCTCGGCCACCACATGACTAGGAAGGTTCAGACCATTTTATCAAAGATTCTGCTTTTCATAGAGGAACATCTGTAATAATCTGGTTGGTTGGATAATCAGCACCGATTACTGACAGAATTATCTTGGGATTCATCCTAACCTGTAAAAAGCAGTCCTTAACAGAGGATGGGTAGGACAAGGACAGAAAGGGAACCTCTGGTTTATGTGTTGGCAATTGAAAGTCACTGTAAAGGAGGCAAACTAAGTCAAAATGGAAAGTTAGTCGGGCCAGTGTGGCTCAGTGGTTGAGCATGGATCTATGAACCAGGAGTTCACGGTTCGATTCCCAATCAGGGCCCATGCCCAGATTGCAGGCTAGATTCCCAGTGTGTGTGTGTGTGTGTGGGGGGGGGGGGGGGTGTGCAGGAGGCAGTGATCAATGATTCTCTCTTATCATTGATGTTTCTATCTCTCTCTCCCTCTCCTTTCCTCTCTGAAATTAATAAAAGTATACATTTTTTTTAATAAAAACTGAAAATTAGAAACTTACATTAAGGTAATGATTCATTTTTTCTATTGACACTGTTCCTTTGATAATTATGTTTCATTATATGTAAAACAGCTTGTTTCCTTTATATGTTATACCCGAATATCTTTTTTTTTGAAGATGCAAAAAAGGCCAATTCTTTATGGTGTGAACAAGCACAATTCTCTTTTTAACAAAAGCTGTTAGGGTCAAACATCTAACAGTGAATATTGAGATTTAAACTGATGAGAAACATATTGGACATCACCTGTCAAAGCTCCAAATGCCACAAAATAAATGGTGAGATAGCAGCAGCCTCAGCTCATTGAAATGCAGGCTGTATTCACCGTGATTTCACATGCATGTCCTCCCGCAACTGTCTCCTTAGCAGATGTCAGCAGATCAGATATACAGGGTAGGCAAGATGGAGTGCAAATACCACCACCCCAGGAGCTGCTGACACCCACTCTATCGGCACCCCAACTTGTGAACCACACAGGTGCAAGTGGTTGGGTGAAAATTCACCAGGCAGAGGCCCAACATGTCATGTCAACCACAATGCAAAACCTGGCATTTTAAGGATTTAGTGCTAATACCTTTCTGACGTCTTAGCATATAGTGCCTCTTCAGGCCCCCTGTAAGACTAGCTATGCTATTTTGAAAAAGTACCAGATATAGAAAAACATACTGCATAGTTCAACATTATCCTGAGTATCAAAGTATGAACAATGAGCTTTACTTTTTGTGATTTTTGGTTATTTATACATTTTTTGATTGCTAATGGCAGCACCAACTCTATGTGTCATTGTTAAACAATTTTATTTGACTTGTATTTACATTATTCATATCCTGTACTTAAAAGAGTAAGGTATGAGGAATGGAACCATGGGGTGCTTCGCGATTTCACCTGAGGTCAAAACAGAGATTGGGTTGTAATCAAGATGAGTAATAACATTGTTACTCCTTGCTGAATCCTTAGTATGTGGTAGGGTGCGTACCACATTAAAGTGAGATAATATACATACGGTATTTCTTATAATAAAAGTAAGCAATCAATAAATATATTCTTCTTTAATCATCCTTACAAACATAGGAAGCAGGTTTATCTCTCCCCATTTAACAGCTGGTGAAAGTGAGGTGGAGGAGATCTAGTACCTTGGTCACAGATAGTAAGCGACTCAGCCAGGGTTGGAATTCCCTGACGCCAGCTGACGATGTGTCCTGAACAATGCTTCACAAACTTCCAGATTGCTAAGAAACGTAGTCAGCCTGCAAAGCCTTTAAAACTCCCCAAACCCCCTCCTCAACTGATGTGCAAAACCCCTGCGGGTTATTTATTTTGTAAAATGGCATTGTTTCGGAATGTTTGCTTCTGTCAGTAATATGGAGTATCCGATAGCCAACCATAGGTCCTGCCAAAACAAACTAGAAACGTTGGGAAAAATACAAACAAACAAAACCTTGCTTAAATGTATCAGATTTTTGCTGAAACAATGAGAACGAAAAGGGTCAAGATTTCAGAAAAAGGAGAACTTTATAAAAGTGAGCCAATGTTCTATAGAAGCCTTTTCATGGGGCTTCTGCAATTCTTGGTGCAGGGAAAGACCCTAAGAAGTCAGGCTTTGCCTGCACAGAGGGCTATAGGTGGGATCAGAGAACCCACGAGGACTTTTTTGGGGTCTTACAGAGACAGAAATGAAGACTGGCACAGTTAGAGTCCTACTGAGAAGAGGAACGGAAGGCTGAAACAATGTCAGTTTTCTCCTCAAGACGTATGTCAGATTCTGAAGCTTTATGGGAGGATAAAAAGCCAGTAATAAAGCTGCTAGGATGCAGAATAAAGTGTCCTGATAGCCCTTGGCTGATGAAGAGACAGGGATTAGAGTGTGAGACCCATCAGGGAAGGGGTCCAAGTGATCACACCAGGCTCTTTGTTGAAAGCCTTGAAGGACTGCATCCTAGGAATAAAAGCAAGTAAGAGAAAATGCAATTCAGTCATGATTCAGCTTCCACTCTATCTTTCTAGCAGAGAAATAAGTAAAACCTCTGGGCAGGAAGATAACAGAACATAAATAAACTCTTTCTCTCTCTCTCTCTCTCTCTCTCTCTCTCTCTCTCTATATATATATATATATATATATATATATATATATAAATAATATCCTATATAATAAAAGCCTAATATGCTAAGTGTCTGGTTGACTGGTTGGCTGTTCAGCCAATCAAAGTGTAATATGCTAATGATATGCTAAGGTTGCTCATCTGCTCACTATGACATGCACTGACCACCACGGGGAAGACAGTTGAGAGGTCGACCAGTTGCAATGACATACACTGACCACCAGGGAGCAGATGCTCCGACCAGTAGGTTAGATTGCTGCTGGGGTCTGGCTGACCAAGACTGAGTGAGACACAGGCCAGATACACCTTGGAGCCCTCCCGTGGTCCCTTCCCGGCTGGCCAACCTCCCACATCCCTCCCTGGCTCCAATTATGCACTGGCGGGGTCCCTTGGCCTGACCTGTGCCCTCTCGCAATCTGGGACCCCTCAGGGGATGTCAAAGAGCCAGTTTTGGCCTGATCTCGCAGGCCAGGCCAAGGGACCCCACTGGTGCACAAATTTGTGCACTGGGCTCCTAAAATATATATATATATATATATATATTTATTTATAATAATAAATAATAAATATATATTTATAAATATTTATAAATAATTTATATTTATAAATAATAAATATTTATAAATATTTATAAATAATAAATATATATATTATTTAGCATTTAATTAAAAAGTAATAGACATGACAAGATACAGGACAATATAACTATTTTTTTAAAAAGTTAATAGAAATAGGCCCACAGTGAACCAGGTAATTTATTTCAAAGTTGAAAAAAATAAAGAACAAGTTTCATATAACAGATGCAAAGAATGACTATTTTCACTAGAGAATTGAAATGTGTAAAGAGAATCCAATGAAAATGCTGGAACTATAAAACATAACAACTAATATTAAGAACCCAATAAAAGACTATATCAGCCAATTAGATACTGCATAAAACAAGGCTAATAAAATGGAGAAAGTCAATAGAAAAGCTCAGCATTTTTTTTTTTAAACTGGAAAATACAGAAAAGTAAATAAAAGATGGTGGGACTCTATAAAATACATAGTACGCTGGTAACTAGAATACTATTGAGAGAGGGAAAAAGAGGCAAAAGCAGTAGCTGAAGACATAATGGCTATTTTCCAAATTGAAAGAGCATTAACTTAGTGGCTGGGTTGTAATCAAGATGAGGAATAATATCGCTAAAGAATCTTAGTGAACTCCAAGAAAGACAACACCAACACACATACACACACACACACACACACACACACACACACACACACTTAAATTGCCAAAAACCAAAACCCAGAAAAACACATTAAAAACAGAGAAAACAGAAATTTCTCTAAAAGAAAAAAACAATAAATTTACTACTGGTTTCTCAACAGAAATGATAAAAGTAAAAAACAACAACAACAATAAAAAACTGCTAACCTAGAATCCTACACCACTCAAACATACACTTACTTAATATGTAAGTAAAGATAAAATAAACACATTTTCAGAATAATAATAAAACAAAATCTGAGTATTTGTGACTAGCAAACCTGAAACAAGTGAATTCTAAGTGGAAGGAAAGAAGGAAATATCAGGTAGAAACAGGAAGGGTAAATATGTGGGTAACTATATTTCAATGGGGGTTAATATCTTAAGGACTTCAGTGTATTTAGAATTAAAGTGCATGACAATAAACAGAGGAGATGGAGGGGCCAATGCAGTTCAACTATTGAAAGGTTCCACCATTATTGATAGCAATAATATGAATTATCATAAATCAAAGGCACACATTGATATCTCGAGGGTATCCACTAAAAAAAAAAGTAAATAAATATATAACTAATGAGTTATTAGAGTGAAAAATTGATCATCTATAAAATGATTAATTGTACAAAAGCATAAGAAAAGACAAAGGGACATATTGAAATCACTGAACCAATAGAAAAATAATAGTAAGTAAATAGATATCAAGCAAATGCATTTAATACACCTAACTTACCAAACATTTTGGCTTAGCCTCACCTACCTTAAATGTGATCAGAACACTTCCATTAGCCTACAGTTGGGCAAAAGCATATCGCTGCTGATGTCCAGCATCACAAGAGACTATTGTACCTTATATTGCAAGCCCAGAAAAGATCAAAATTCAAAAGTCATAAAATAGTAAGTCACAAGTCAGGGACCATCTATATTTTGATTCTATATCTATCTCTAGCTATCACTACATTTCTCTATTCCAGAGTTGCCTACTTCATATTTTCTCCCAAATGTTCACTACCTCTCAAGTTTCTCTATTAAGATAATCAACATGTTGTATTGCCAAATCTAGTCAACACCCATTTCCTATTCAAACGTTCAGAGATATCTGTACAATCCTCCATTCCTTCATTTGTGAAATGATTTACTTCTTTGGTTTAAATAAGCTATTCTTCCCCAGACATCTTCAAATTAATAACTCCACATTGTAAACCATTGCTGAGGTGAAAATCCTATTTCCTACATCTAATATTTCAGTAAGTCTCTCTCTCTCTCTCTCTCTCTCTCTCTCTCTCTCTCTCTCTCTCTCACACACACACACACACACACACACACATCCTGACATATATATGACATATATCCTGATATCTACATGCCCTGCCCATCCATTTCTCTTTCTCTATTGCCACCACTACAGTCCTGAACACCTCTCATCAGTACCATTGAAACGGCCTCTTCACTGGTCTCCGCTTGAGCTCATGCCACTATATTCCACTCTCTGCAAGCATCTAGAAAATAGGTTTTAACTTTTTTATTTAGAAATAATTGCAGATTTATAGGAAGCTGCAAAAATAATACAGAGAGGTTTCCATCTATCCCTCACTCAATTTCCCCAATAGTTTTTTCTTCCATAGCTACAGTAAATATCAATACCAGAAGATTAACAATGACACATAAGTATGTACAGTTCTATGCCATCTGATCACACATCCACTCACATAACCACTACTACAGGGGAGGAATCTATTTAAAGTTAAAATGATAACAATCCTTCACTTAAAATCCTTTAACAACTTTTCGTTATAGTTAAATAAATATTCAAACTTTTGGCTTTGGCCTAGGCCTGTTCCCTGCCCAGTTCTTCACCTTTTCTTGTGCCTCTGGGTCCCTCACCTCCTATGCTCCAGCTTCATGATCTACCTCCTTTCATTCCCGTAATAGACTGACCTTGCCCGCAACTCACCCCCTTTCTCTTTATCTGAAGTTCTCTTCCCCTACCTCACCTATTACTCCCAGATCACCCTATAACATAACTAAGCATGTTCGCTCTCTGCACCAGGATTTTCTTTCATGGATTACACCACAGTTTGAAATTTTATATGTATCTGTTTGCATGTTTTTGACTTCTGTATTTCTCCTCCACCAGGTGATGAATTCCATTGGGAGGATAAAATGTGGGTTATGATTATCTTCTATTGCTATTACCTGGCACCAAGCACTGACATACACCATATATATAGCAGGTGCTTCGGCTAAGGGATAAATAGAGAGCATAAAACACAACGAGGAAAATAAGTTAGTGAAACAAAAGAAAAAATTCATGGTCTGAACCAGTCTGGAGCCCTTGATGAAAGATTGGACAGGTGTTAAGCAGAACTGAAGCTGCTTGCCTCTGTAGTCTGCCCCCTCCTGTGCGTACATAATTCTAATGAATGCTAATTGAATTTACATATGCATCAAGGGGAAAGTAGAGTGCTTTTTTTTGTTTTGCATACAGCTCCTGAACATCAGGCCTAAAAGGCACACAACACTCCTCAGTTTAACACAGACCCCTCCTTTCACTTTAGAGACCCCAGGGAGTCATCAGTGTTGGGCTGGGAATAAAATCCTGTCCCTGTCCTTCAAGAGAAGGTGTGGGGCCTTTAGTCCCTAGCATTTAAAGTCAAATAATCTTGTATTATGCAAACCAAATATTATCAGTGACGTCCAGCACCAATATGGCTTAAAATATGTATTCCAGACATCACTGAAAAGGGAGGTAGTGTTGTAAAATAAAAAAGATAAAAAAGGCATGTACATAGTTTGAAGACGTGAGCATCTTAAAGGAAAGCTGAGGCTACCTGAATGGAAAGAGCCCTTCACTTCAAATCAGGTTTCTAGTTCCAGCTCTGCTCTTAACTAAGGCCAGGCATGTTGTCTCTTAGTTGCAGTTTTCTGGCCATTAAAAAAACAATAGGTTCCAAACTGCAGGCCTGTCTAGTCCTTACAAGGCTGAAGCTATTCTCAACCTGAAGCTGTGTTCATAAGCTGCCATACGGCCAGGAAAACAAAAAGAATGAGAAAGGAAAAAATAGACTGCTCCTTTTCTTTGAGTAGGTAATCTCTTTTGCATGAAAAAATGTCATCTTTTTTATTTGTTGCCTCACTGTAGCAAAGAGAGATGCCATTTTTCCTACTTGTTAAAAGCTCCTATTATAGAAATTGCCAGATCTATTAGTATATCTTAATTATCGCATCTTGTGCTGCTTCTAGCCTCCAGTGGGCCAAAATTGCCATGATTTATGCTTTGCTAACAATGATATTTTTCCATTAGTAAGCAATTAAAGAGCCCAACAGCACGCCTGGGAACTTCAAAAACCAGTCTGAAGGACTGCCATCGCTTTAATTTATATCTGCTCTAATTGTGTTTACAGTAAACTTGTGAAAGAAGAAGACTCTGTCAAAATATGTACCGTGCACACAATGAATGTGGGTAAAGAGAGAAGCATTGGTGCTCCACATCGACTGTAGAAGCAACATGTGACGAGAGAGAATGGGCTCAGGCGAGGTCACACCGGCTGATGCGCAGCGTGGGGTCTTGGGAAACTCAGATGAAAGGGACTGTGCTCAAGGTGCAGCTTCCCTCTCAGGGAGTCCTGTCTGGTGGCCTGACAACTGAAGCTGCTCTTAACCTGGCGCAGTGTGGAGGTGAGGAGCAGCAATCCTTTACATCTGAAAGAGAGTGGGGGCCTAGTAACAGAAATGTCCATTGTGAATAAAATCGCTAAAAAGGCAAAGGTCTCCTGCCAGAGTCAGTAGAATCAAGGCCAGGAATTACTGCTTCCCGCCTCCAAGACATAGGCTATTGAGAATCAATCCATCTAATTTGACAGAAAGATTTACTTCTTGTAATTCTGAGGTCTTACCACATAAGATTTCTCTCTCTCTTCCTTCATGTATCCACTTTTACTTTGCCCCCAGCAGCCTCTCTGTCCTCCAGGTTTACTATCAAAGCCTTACTGTATTTTTCAGAAAAAGAGTATTATATTTAATATGTAAGAATAATTACAGAAAAATTATATAAATTATGATATGAGTATTTCACTTTAAATCTTTTTGAGCCAGCCATTTTTGCTCAGTGGTTGAGCATCGACCTATGAACCAGGAGGTCACGGTTCAATTCCAAGTCAGGGCACATACCCGGGTTGTGGACTCAATTCCCAACCTGGGGGAGGGGGAGGAAATGCAGGAGACAGCTGATCAATGATTCTCTCTCATCATTGGTGTCTCGATCTCTCTCTCCCTCTCCCTTCCTCTCTGAAACCAATAAAAATATATTTTAAAAAATTTTGACCTACCATATTAAACCCAAATGCTGGTATAAATCTAAACTCTATACTTTTCTTAGGATCACAGAGCATCAGCATCATCTGGGAGCTTGTTTGAATGCAAAATCTCTCCCTATCTCAAACCTCCTGAATCAGAATCAGCATTTTACCCAGGGGACTCCTGGGCACAGTGATGTTTGAGAAACACTGTAATTGAGCGGGAGCAGAGATGGGAGGTCCATGCATCTATCAGGGAACTTTAATCATGATACCACAAGGTCCATGGCTCTAAAAACACATAAAGAAGAAATAGAAGAACAGGAGGAGGGAGATGAGGGGGATGAAGAGGAAAACAGAAGAGGAGGAGAGAGGAGAAGGGTGGGAGGGGGAACAGGTGGACGAGGACAGGACTAGGAGAAGGAGGAAGGAAACAGGGTCTTTCTGAAGTTATGTCATGAAACTCCTCTTTTCCAAATATGCTCCAAATGGAACCAGATCTCTAAGACCACATTGACAGCAGATATCCTTTCCACATTGGGGCGTGCAGAATGTGGAATGAGCCCCTTTGACCCCAGTCTTACAGATGCCTCCCGCCTGGAAACAGCAATACAGAGCAGGTGGTTTCACTGTTGCTCGCAACTTTGCATTTAAATAATCACATCCCAGGGTCTATAGAATAAGACTTGCACAGCATTTCAAAATAAACTCGGGCGGAGCCCACAGATTAAACAGCAGCGGATGACAGTTCAATGCCATTTCGCCTGAAGACTTCAAGAGAACTGAAGAAGCAGCAGTCAAACCTAGTTCAGTTATGCATGTTCCTCTCTCCAGTTGTCCTACACCAATGCCATGTTGAACACACTGAATGTACTCATACCTATTCCCCCATCATGCAATTCTACATCAGATAGGAGTCTCATCACTTCCAATAGCACTTTCATATTGAAGGAAGAAAATACTACTTTGACTTTGTTTCCACCTTCTTCTCAAGTACTGCTGCTTTATGAAAGTTTGAGTTTTATTTAGAAACCATTTAAGTGGTTTATAAACAGCCATTTCTAATTAAAAGTTATGCTGTGAACTACAAATAATTATAGAGTACTGGAGTATCTGAAAAAATGCAGTTAAACAAAGAGTCTCAAAATAAGGTCTACTTGTGAGAATGGTGGTGGAACAAACAAAGAATAAACATAAGACAGTCTTTCATTTTACTTATTTTTAGAGTTTTTTCTTTCTTTGTTTCCTTAAGTTTATGAAAATATACTGCTGATGAAGAATTAGAGAAACATTTAGTTGGGTTGGAGACAGTTGGTCATATACACAGACATCCAGACCTTGGCCGTCATCCCATTTAATGATTACATATCTGTCATTGCAGAAGACCTCAGGTTCTGAAAGTCTATGTTAAAGGAGACTCATATCCCCACAAACCAAGCCTGGCAATCAGAGGGAAAGGTTTATGTATTTATGTAAGAGCCCTGACAGTGAGAATTTGCTTATTTTTCTAATTAATTTAGTGCTTTTGATTATTTCAACATGTTTTCCAATATTGTTGGGCACAGCTTCCCAGGGGGACAGAATAGACAGCCAGTATTTTCTCCATTTTATAGACGTGTCAATTGAGGCACTTCTAGGTACAGAGACTCTCAATGCTAAAATGAGGACAAGAATTCAGCTCAGTCTCCCAACTTGCTGCTTAATATTTAAACCTACTAACCTTATCAGCTGCATCTACATTTTTCAATGACCACGTTCCCTTTAGATGTCTCAGTCACTGATTGAAATGCTGTTGGTAGTTGCCAAATTTTGTTAAAGACCACTGGACTGGCTTGATATTTGGAAAATCCAGAGATAAGCAGGTCTCCATCCAGGTAGCCACTAACACTCCTGCTCCATAGCGCAAGTATGGCAGCGCTCAATACAGTTATTATTTCCTATCTATTTAAGGGTTTCTGAGTGGAAACTTTTTATACCATATCTTAGTTGCACATTCCAAGTCAAAAATTTGAAACTACATCCTGCCTAAAAGAGTTTTTCTTGTTCCCCACAGAGAACAATAGCATATGTTTCTACTGTTGGGGAGATAGTGAATAATTTACCAAATGAGAACATTCTGTAAAAGACACTGTTTTGCTTTGATGTTTTTGTGCAACTGCCACTGACTTTAATGAGAATTACACACATCTGTCATTGGGCAGAATCAAACCCATTATTTATCAAAGCTGAAACCCACCATTTGCCATAAAGTCTTCTTCTAGTCAATAATTAACAGATATAAGACTCACAGATTTGTAGTTCATACTTTATCTCTCTGATGAGTAAAACATGGTGATGAAAGAAAATGAGCCAGTGAGTGATTTTCTGAGCCTGAAAGGATTTTCCTGGTTCCCAGGACTGAATAACTAGATTTTCCATCTTTGGTGATTAAAAGGAAAACAAATAACTTCAGTGATTGTTTGTTTCTTTGGTATCACACCATCTGTCTTAGTAGATGATATAAGTTCATTTGATTTGTTGGTATAAATCAATCACTTTCTATTTTGTGGAATCAGCGGGAAGAAATAATGAGGACATGAGGTCTGGCTGACTATCTTTAGGAATCTGTGACCTTAAACTCTATTCTTGCTTCAAATAGCCAATCAGGAGACCAGATGTATTGGCATCCAATAGACCTTGTTAGAAGTGGAACCCCCAAAAGGCCTAACGGGTCAGAACTTTGGGGTATCCCCCATTTGTGCTTTAACAAGCTGCCCAGGTGGATCTGATACTAAAGTTTGAGAACCACTCATCTTAACCATATCTACAACCTTGTAAAATAAGTTACAAAAGAATTACCAGCTTGGAAAGAATGAAAAAGTAGTACTAGTGTTTTTATATTCTTATTTTTCTGCATGCTTCCATTTTGTACCCTAAAAATATATTAATTATAAAATAAAATATATTTTTCAAATAAAAATTATAATCCTATTTTTTATTACAGTTGACCCTTGAAAAAACCACAAGTTTGAACTGTGCAGGTCCATTCATATACACATTTTTTCCAATAAATACTGTAAATGTATTTTATCTTTCTTAGAATTTTAAAATAATATTTAATTTATCTTACTATACTAAGAATACATTATGTAATACATAAAATATACACAATATGTGTTAATCAACTGTTTATATTATAGGCAAGGCTTCCGGTCACCAGTAGGCTATTAGTAGTGAAGTTTTGGGGGAGCGAAAAGTTATACACTAATTTTCAACTGTGCAGGGGTTTGGTGTCACTTACCCTGAATTGTTCAAGGGCCAGCTGTAATTGCATAGGTCATATTTACTACTGAATTATCCCTTTTGGTTTGGAGAAAGATTGCTTTGCGTGTTTAAGTACATTCTCTTTCCGCCATCTAAGCAACATTTTCTGCTCTTTAAACTCTAGTTATTTGTTATACTCTAATTTATTCTGTAATTTTCATTAAAATATAATAAAATATGACCAATGAAATACTCATAATACTTGTATAATTGTTTTCCTAATTTCTCTGGCATTACCTACTCTCCGCTATTAGTAAGAACCTGCTGGAACACTCTTTCTAGGTACAAATGTTTGGTAGGAAGAGATTCTGCTCATTTTTAGTATCCCCATGTCTCCTAATACTCGACAAGAGTTGCCACTTGCTTCTAGTACTTTGTAATGAGCATTGGGTGAGTAGAAGCTATTGGTGCCGGTACACAGCCAGACAGTACATAAAAATGTCTAATGATACAATTTATCTCTGAGACCAAAATACAATTCATCGCCTGGAAGAAATAACTCTTTTTGTGCTGCATTCTTAGTGCATTCTGCATTCAAACCTCCTAAAATTCTCTCCGGCAACACTGTCCACATTGCGATGATGGATAACTGGTTTCCAACGGAGCTGTAAGTGATTAGTAATCCGTAAGCATCCGCCTGCTGAGGTAGTCCATGTTTCTTAAAAAATTAAGGACCATTTCCACACTGTCAGAGCTATTATAATCTTTCTTAAGCCTGCAATGTGAGACCTCCTGTCTATTACCATATTTCTTTATTAATTCAAGCTGACTGCCAAGACTTCTCAGCACCTACAGTCTAGTTCCAGAGCCATGGAAGAAACTGCATGTCATGTAATGAAAGGGACTGTTGCTGTGATCGTACATGCATCAGATCACTAGTCACCATGGGAGGTCTCCATGCTACAAGTCTCAAAGGTCAGAACAGTAGAAGGGGTATCACATCAAGTCACAGGATTTCAAAGACAAAAAGAACCTTTGACATCACCAAAACCAGTTTAAAAAATGGGGATAAAAACATGATCTCCCCCCAAAAAAGCAATCAAATGACAAGAATCTTAGAAACTTTGATGAAAAAGGCCAAAATACCCTGCTCTGTTTGGAGAGCAAAGGGCTGAGAGTTGTGTTATTTCTCTCTGCCCTTGGCAGAGATCAGCTTCTGACACCTTAGCCAAGCTCAGAAAAATCTAGGTTAGTACAACTCCTTTTAGCTTACAGATAAGGAAATTAAGACCAAAGGAGCTAAATCACTTGCCCTCCAACCTCAAACATTATTGATAACAGGATTTGGCCAATTTCTATATATTCTGACTTTCTGCCCATTGATTATCACCAAACAGAAATATTTGCAGATGGAAAGTTCTCCTAGAAAGTAATGCACAAAGATCAAGGATAGAAAATGCATGAAAGTACATAAGAAATTGAAACAACATTACTGAAAGTTCAACATCCAAATAATTAGGAGTCCCAGAAACAGACCAGGATGATAACTGTGCAATCAGAACAGACTGGCTCTGGAAGAAGCTTCTTCAAAAAGATGACATAATTCATAACTTCCTGGTGTCACTAAATGCTTTAAAAAGAAGTTCAGACAATTACAGATAATTTGGGTTGAATTAGTGGCAACTATGTAAAAAATTAAGCAAATTAAGCAAATGAAAGTTTAGAATGGAAAAGTAAATAAGATTTACAAAAGGTCATAATAGGGTAAATAATGAGTGTTGATCTCATCAAAATTATGATCTAACTGTATTGGAGGGTTATGGATGAGTGTGAGTGGGTGCATGAGTGTGGTTATATGTGTGTGGGGGTGAGTATGGTGGGGCAAAGTGAGAATAAACATCCTCATCTTCCATAAAACCAAGTCCCTAAAACTGAAAAAATAAATAGCAATATAAGCATGTTAACTAGAGATATGATAGTAAACATCAAAAGGATCATGGAAATAATTTGAGCCCTAGCCGGTTTGGATCACTGGATAGAGCATCAGCCTGTGGACTGAAGGGTCCCAAGTTCGATTTTGGTCAAGGACATGTACCTTGGTTGCAGGCACATCCCCAGTAGGGGGTGTGCAGGAGGCAGCTGATCGATGTTTCTCTCTCATCGATGTTTCTAACTCTCTATCCCTCTCCCTTCCTCTCTGTAAAAAATCAATAAAATATATATTAAAAAAAGAAAAGAAAATAAAATAATTTGAAAGTTAATTCTGAAGAATAGTAATATTTTTGTAATAATTTAATAAAAGAAATCTAATTAAATTATTATAATATAATTCATATGGTACCACATTTCAAATAATATTTTAGGTACTTTATAAATCTTGTGGGGAAGGTACTATTATTCTTATCCCCATTTTGCTGATAAGGACACTGAGGCAACATGGTCCCGCATAGTGTGAGAGTCAGATTTGGAATCTAAGTGGGCACCTGTAGAGTTCCTACATTAATCTCAAAATTTCCTACAAAAGAAAATGTTCATGGGGAACATGGGGAGTTGGGCGTACAATTTAAGAAACATTGTAGAACTAGGAGACTTTTAAAATTACGTAATAAACATGGAACTTTGGTTTAAAAACATAACCACTGGAAATACTTGGTGGAAGATAAAAGCTGCTTACTCTGCCATTTTGTGTGGTGTGTTGACTCAGCCTCAGGATCAGTGTGAATCTGGGGGTGCACGTGGGCAGGAGTGCAGTGACAGGCGGTGAAGGTTTCCCCGGTAAAAATTTCATCTGACCCACTCTTGGCCGCTCCAAGTTGGAAAGCGTGTCCCTAACACTGCCTGTGACAGGCAGGAGGTGGGCAGATGTGTGGACCCCAGAAGAAGGGGATCTTGGGAAGTTCTTGAAAAACAGCTTTGAGAAGACAGCCTGGTGCACAGCCCTACAGTATTTGCATTCTCGTGTCAACACTTCATTCCCATAGATAAAACCAACACCTGTTTAAGCCCAAGAAAGTTTAAGAATTTGAAGAAATCTATTTGCATTAAAATGAAGCAAAATATTTAAGCCTCAATAAATATCTTTGCTTTCTTTAGTTGTGCCTGAGTTTACTTATGAAAATTATCTCCAGTCTATATGAAGTGAGTAAATGAAGATATCCTCATTAAATGTAATAGATTTTTTATTAACTTCTAACATGAAACATTGTGATAAAATCTTTGAAAGGGGAATAAGTTGCTCTCTTGGTAATTTTAAAGAGATTTTTTTTCTAAATATTTGGTCAACTCAAAACAGCTATACACAAGAAGGAGGTTTTAGGGTCTGGAAATGAGAATTTTAAAAATGATATTTTTAAAATCCTAAATACCACAGCGAATTAGTTAATTTGGTTGGCAATGCAGAAATCCAAATGAAATTAAATAATTATCATTTCTAAAGCTAGAGACACTTTAGATTTATAGCTGTCAAAGGGGAAATTCAGCAGTGACACTCATTGAGGCCCTAGTTGTATTTCTAGTCATTGGAACAGTTAATCCTTTGTGAGTGTTTATCAGGAATAAGGCGCTGCTCTAACTGCTCAAAAATATATCCACTTATTCATTTCTCATAACAAGCTAAGATATTGGTATTATTAATATCATCACTATTTTATTAAAAAATGGCATGGAGAGGTCAATTGGGACTATCGATCTGTTGATAGCTCTAGAACCTGGGATCTCCAACAGTGCATTATTGAGGAGTAGGTTTACCTGTTAGTGTAAAAATGTGGACCTCAAAAGATCTTCAGCAAAGAATACATATAATCAAGGGACGTGAGTTGGTCACTCACAGCTGTATTTCTTGTCTCACTTCGTAACTTCAAGGAACATGAGAAGAATCCACATGTTAAGCCAATGAATTATTTTAATAGATACATAGCCAAAGTAGTTGCACATTTATCTCTATTTAATAAATTGGTTAGTGTTCTTCATTTTTTCTCTTGAATATTAGGCTGATGGAGTCTTGAATAATGAGGATGGTAGAACAGAAAGAGCAAGTCTTTTAGATTTAGGCTAACCTGGGTCCAAATCTCAGTTCTGACATTCACTGGCTGTGGGACTTGGGGCAAATTTCTGTTCTGAGTCTTAAGGTTAATAACAAACTTGACTGTGTTGTAAAGAGAGCTATATAGAATGTATAGCACAGAGTCAATGCTCCATTTATGTTAGCATCCTTTATGATTGGTAGGGTCTATTATAAGTATATGGTTTGCTAGCATAAATCTGAGAACAAAAATACTCAAAAATAGTTTCCTTTAGTATTGTTAAAGCAGAGTTCAGAACCCCAGAGGAAGAAAGAGAAAAGCAATCTTTAGAGTTTTACTTTAACATGATAAATCTTCATGATCTTTCTTGATTTTTTTATATTAGTTATGTTGATACAGAAAGGTCAAATTTAACAGAAAAGTTGTCTGCATTTGTGGTCACTTGAATGGATTAGTTCACAACCATAATTTGGAATTAATGTGTGAGAAGGAGTGAACCACTTGAAATAAAACTCAGAATAAGAGAGAGAGGGAGATGGCACATGGCAGGAAGACTGGTACACAGTAAAGATGTTACAGATGTCCTAGTAGCTTTGATTGTCCAGAGACATCCCCAGAATTATGTCTGAACAAATTACAGGCTACAGAGGAAAAGTTCAAGTTAAGACTAAGGGACTAAGAACAAAGTGCTTAGATTCTCTAAAATGATGAAATGGGGTTTTGATGGTGACTCTTTAAATACAAGGCAGTAACAAAAAAGTATATCATAGAAAAACAGTTTGAGAGGGCAGACTAAATCCGTCTTCTTAAGCAATGATGAACTATAGATGGTTTAGTGTTTGAAAGGTAAGAATCATTGCACCTTTACAATGAGCCAATTGCTGGGCTAAGCATTGTACATGCTTGTATGCATCATTTAAATCTCACAAACAAGTCTATGAGATAGTTACTATTATCCCTACCATTTTCAAAGGGAGAGATGAGGCACAGAAGTCAGGCTAGTTAACCCAGGATAATACTGCCAGGTGGCAAAGGTTGAACTTTTTAGCAATCTAACACCAGGGCCAACAAGCTTTTCTCCCACACCAGCCAAAATACATCTTCACTGACTTGGTATTACCCACATTTTCCAGCCCAGTGCCTTCCTTGCATGCAGTAAGTGCCCAGTAAACATTGAATGTTCCTCTTAACAGTTAAAGTTATAGGATACTTCTATGAAAATGCACCCATGAGTAATTACTCATAAACCCTTAAGCAGCGGTTAAGTTATTGGATTAACCTAGTAGAAAATATGGATCTTAGGATCTAGGACAAAGGGAAAGGTAAATGTGATATAAGAGAGAAAGATAATGTTCATAATTGTGGGGCACGATTATGAGATACTGGGCACCTTTGACATTCAGTCAAGAAGATAGTCATTTAGGTGGAAAAACAAGATACTATTCCTGCCCCCCCCATCCTTTATATTACTACAGGGTGACTGTCCCTAGGGTATAGTTGATGGTTGTGGTACACCACACCCACCCATATCAGTATTAAACTCATGTTTCTGCAAATAGAAACTCTCACAATCAAGTCAGTTCCCTTCCAAAATATGAATATTTAAAATATATAAAACAGTCCTGGCTGGTATAGCTTAGTTGGTTGGAGTGTTGTCTCATATTCTGAAAAGTTGCAGGTTCAATTCCCAGTAAGGGCACATGCCTAGGTTACAGGTTCCATCCCCGTCAGGGATGTATGGAAGGCAACCAATTGCTCTCTCTCACATTGATGTGTGTGTGTCTCTCTCTCCCTTGTCCTCTCTCTAAAAATCAAGAACTATATCCTCAGGTGAGAATTAAAAACAAACAAACAAATAAAATACATAAAACAAGAGTCATCAACCACCATGTCTCTATACAACACAGTGGGAAGACTCTGGTCCACAGGAGAGAAGAGGGGTCCAAACTGCAGAGAGAGCCAGAGAATGAAAACACTAGAGTCACACAAAGGCCTGGTCCTCCTTCCTGAGTCCAAGATGCTGCTGGTTCTTCCCAGGGCTTGGTGTTGCTTGGACTGCCGTGGGTATCGTTGGCTCATAAGTCTATCATTTTTGCTAAACTAGTTAAAATTTGGTTTTAGTCACAGATGACTAAAATAGAGGAGCAAACCTTCATAATATCACACTTTCAGCTTGCTCCCTGTTGTTTTCCCCAAGGCATTCATAAGTGCTGCTTTACACGATTCTCATGCTTATGGTGCAGGTACTACATGGCCCATCTTACAACCTAAATGTGACTAGTACTTGAGTGAGAAAAATCCCTATTGTGAGTTGTTGTTGTTAGCAGTTAGCCCATAGTGACTATCACAGGAAGTGATTTATCCAAAGTCACACAGTTAAGTAGAAGCAGTCCTGGGACTAGAATGGAAATCTTCTTGCTTCTTCAATGCATTCTCTTCAAGACACTACATGATTTGTAACACATGTGTAAAGGTAAAAGGGAGTAATTAAACTTTATTCCCATTTAAATGAATGATTTTGACTAAGCCAGCATGCTTGCTTAAAAGGCAATGGCAGTACATGACAAATTATACAAATGAAAAGCTTGCCATAATCTGTGTGACATTAAATGAGTAAAGGAAAAGTCTTTGCTTTAGGCTCAAATAGCATTTTACATTGATTTAATTAAACACTGACAGGATCTCTCTCTCTCTCTCTCTCTCTCTCTCTCTCTCTCTCTCTCTCTCTCTCTCCTCTCCTACACACACACACTCTAAGCCTAAACAATCACAAATCTAAATTGCAGGTTCCTTATGCCAACAAGCCAGGTGATTTAAAATAAAACTTCAAATGGTTTCTGTCAGGAATGGAAGAGGACAAAGGGAAAAGAGACAATGTGGCTACGATTGTGGAATATCAAGTCCGATTTCAGCCTTCAGCTGCTGTAGCTCCAAGTACATTATTTTTAGCCTTGAAACTCACAGAAGACAGATTTTGGTTCTCCTGGATCTCATGCTACGAGGAAGGAAGCTGACTCAGTGGGACCGCTTAGCTTGCATTCACCTCTAGATCTTTGCTTCAGTTGTTCTAGGGTTCAGATGTTTCAACAGGGTGCCCAAGTTCTGTCCCAAATAGTACATCCAGACATCAGCTGGAGAAACATTAATATTCTTGATGAAATTATTGCAAATGATTTTCCTTAAAGTATGGAAGGCAATAATAGAGAAGGAGGCTATTGGGACTGTAGGCTAGAAACCCTGATTGAAATAAGATTCAAGGATTATACTATTTCCACATAATCTATCTGGCTAGACAAAAATATGTTGTTTTTGGAAATTCAGAATCATAACCTTTAGTTAATATTTATCCTTTGTTCTACAAACCATTCCCTAACACTGATCACCCCATGTTTTCTTCTTCCCTCTTTTATAATCTCCACAAGCACAAAGCTCAGAAAGGCAAAACAATCTCATGAATGACTGGAATGGTAAAGCCCTTGCTTTCTTGGGTGGTTGGTTAGAAAAAGGATAGTGCTAATCACTCCCTTCTCTTTAAAGAAAAATACAACCTCATGCTACCTCTACCCTCATACTCACAGGAAAACAGCAACAGCACAAACACTTAGCTCATATCTTCCGGTATCAACAACCCAATTTTTTTTCCCTGTTTTAAGCATAAAAGTAATTATGAGCCCAGCAACAAATATTTCATTTTTTACCTTGACAGAAGTGGGAACGATACAAGGGCTTAATGTATTATTTATTATCTACCTCATACACATTATTTGCTGCCACTACCGGAGGTTTGTGTTCATTTTCTTACAAGCAGTTATTTTCATATTAGCTTTACCCTGGCAGTACCTACTGAATTTGAGTGTTTTTAGAACACATTGTATTTTCTGCCTAGACGTCAGTAGAAAGGCCTTAAAACATTCCCATAAAGTTGCTTAAGTATTATCTATCTATAGGTATAAAATAAACTACAGACAATGTTTCCTAGCTTTCCACCCAGAATGTGTGATTATATGTCAGCCTCTTTACTTGTCAACATGAGGGGTAGGGAGTCAACACCAGAATGATGAAATTACCACCAGCTCCCTTAGAACTTCTCCATATTTTTCAAACTTAAATCAAAGAAAGTCTAATGAATAGTATCAGAGGCAGAACTTAGTTTCCTAACCTTTAGACAGACACCAATTCAGGGAATGGGAAGAATTTTAAAGACAAAATGGCGAAGCCAAATAATCAGCAGAATAAATATAACCAGTTTGGGGGTGCCATGTCAATGTTTTCTAAAAAAAAGTTAGAAAGTTATCCCCCCAACTCTCTGAGACAAGAAAGTAGGAGCTACAGAAAGAAGAACCAGCTGGAGGAGTGGAGATCTGAGTTATTTTCCTGGGTCTGTGTCTATCAAGCTGTGTAGTCCCAGAGAATTTACTTACCCTCTCTGGGCCTCCATTTCTCTACCCAGAAAATTCTGCAACTCTACATGCATGACTATGTAGGATGGAGGCCACGGCCTCCTCTAGTTGCAGGTGGAGTCAGCTTCAGTGAGTCCCGTGGGTGGCAGATGTTTTCACTTTCATCACCAGAGGAGAGTGCCTGCATGGAAAGCCCAGGTAGCCTGCCATGAGTACCCATGACTGTCACAAACGTGAAGCCGTAAGCTAATGCCTCCGACTGATTTAAAACCTGCACGTGAGGCTGGGAGAAGGCAGAGAAGAAGCATGCGGAGTTGATTAATTTGGAATTCTGGATATTTTCCCTTTGACTCCCTCTCTTAGTGAGTCTTACACATCTCCTAACCTCTGGAACACCAACTCCAGCCTCCTCCTCCCACCTGCCTTCCACCTTTCAACCAGTAGGGGAGTGTTTTATAAACTGCTTCATTTTTTTCTCTGATAAGCCTATTAGAATTTAAGTTGGAGTGATTTTCTCCTGCTCAAATTGCCCGTGTAGCTTAAGGCTGGGCTGTAGCCCTCCTGAAGTTTCACCATAATTAATCCTAAAAGACCTCACAGCTATAGCAAAGTTTCTAGCAGCATTATATCAATTGATTAGGAAAAAAACAACAACAAAAACATCCAACGAAAAAATGTGGCCTGTGGGCTGAGTTCAGGGTCATTGCTGAACATGAGAAGGACATCAAGAGAATGGGGCAGGAACTTCAGTGGAATCGCCACACACCCCATCTCAAGGGTAACTGGAAGAGAGATTGAGTCTCGGCCAGAACGGCTGTGCTGAGGAATAAAACAAGGGCCCGGAGGAAGATGAGTGACCTTAAGTGAACCATAGAGGAAGGTGATGTGCTACGGGAGATGCCAAATGACTTGCCAAGTCTATCATTTGAGAGTGACTTTAGAGACCAGTGTCATCGGCCAAATGTTTAAAATCGTAGAGTTTTAACTAAGGAAGAAACACAGAAGCTCACGTCATCCTGGTCTTCCTCTACAAGGGGAGCTTCCTGGGAGTCACGGATACCTGTCTGGGGGCTTTGGGCAGCCACATACCTGGAAGCAGGGGCCGAGTCCACAGGTTCTGACTCCGACGTGTCCTTTCCACCACATGATGGGCCCCTCACCTCAAAGCAGAGACCAGTTTCCAAAAACAACTGAGCCATCTTGTGGATTTCAGATGACACCCTACTTTAGAAACAACTTGATTTTTTGAAAACCATGTTTGCGCATTAATAATGGGCCTTCTAAACGAAACGCTCCAGAAACACAGCTTTGGGTTTTGATTGGAAAGCTTTCCTCATGTGGACAGGAATGCCTGGCCTCCCCTCACTTTGGAACACGGGGCCTGGGAATGAGGTGAAAAAGTCATCAAATTATGAAGGGTCTGTTGTTTTCCTTCTCTTAGAACAGCTTCTAGCATAGGTGCCTCCACCCCTGTAGCCCAATTCTATGTGTACCTGGGGTTTGTCAAATACTGTCCCCGACTAAAAGGTTTATAGGATCTATCCTGTGAGGATGGGCTGCAAACCTGACTTGAGCCAAGAAAATTATGGCAATTAACAGGATAGTTGGTATCAAGTTACCCAGAGAACTTTCCATTTCCTTAAAGACTAAAAACTGTGCTCTGTAAAATGACATTCATTTGTCAGCAGGTCCATCGGATCATATTCTAAGACAAAAGTAGAATTCAGTGTCAGGCTCCTAATCATCCCCCTCTCAATTCATCTTCCAAAGCACATCCACTGAGTCAGCAACACAGAAACCGAATTTCACAAATCTCCAGAGATATCATGTGTGAGGGAAGGCAACGGCTGTTTGGGACATTCCCAGAGGACCACTAGCATGCTACATGATGACTCCTTCTGCAGGCAAATACGGAAAACGTATTTTTTCAGTCATGATTTCTCCACTGTCCATATTGTAATTGAATAGCCAAAACCTGAGCCCATGGAACCTGGGTTGTGGGCTATCACATACACAGTCAAACTAACTCTATTTTTGGATCTAAGTGCTTTGCAATCTCCTCTATTTCTTTAGACCCCAACCAGAAAGATCATTCTATTTTCTCTGCCTGAACTGCTAAATACTTTTTTTTCCTTTGGCTTAAGGCCCTACATGGCCCTTTAAAATACAAATATGTTATCAGAGAAATAAAACATATTAAGGTCCAAAAGGTTTTGTGCATTTTGGAGGCAAATGAAAGCTCATTCCTAGAAACTAGCACAAAATAGGTTTGTAATAAGTGTTAGGGGGAAAATGAAAGGGATGAGTCTACTACAGTAATAACATTGTATATTTGTTCATGAAGTTTACTTCCTTCTATCAAGCAGATCTCTGAAAGGGGCTGAGAGGAATCATTTTGATGGGATTAACGAATGGTGGGAATGATCCCCCCTAGAAGACAAATCAGGGGAATGCAGATGGTGGGCCTGAACAGAGGAGGAAGTTGGTGTAGCCTTGAAAAGTGAGGTCCAGGGTCTAGGGACTGTGCAGAAAAGAGAACAGGACAGCAGGCAGTTTTATCCATGAGGGTAAAAAGCATGTTATTCTACCTCTGACTTATTTCACCATAGTGTAAAAGAATCCCTATACAAGCTATCTTGTAAAAGTCTATCACGCCTTGCTCAAAAGTCTCTTACACATTTTCTTCTAGGCTGGACAGTTTGCATTAAGGAAATTGTGTGGATGACAATCTAGTTAATTACAACTTGGGGATACTTAATATAAACCCTACCTGGTCTCATAGCCCCCGTCCAATAGGACAGCGTCCGCAGGGCCTGGAGAAGACCTGGCCTTCCCTCCCTGCTCCCTCAGGAAGCAATGAGGTCATTCTTCTGCAGTGAAAACTGACTTCATCATCGCAGGCTTCTTTTCCGTTTCCTGCCCTTCATGTAAGACAGAATTGCGAACATTTCCGTAAGAGAGAAACAATAATGAAAATTCAAGGTTCAGCAAGGTCACACAAAGCATTCCAACACCACCGAGAATGCCAGTGTTTCATTAGTCCTTTCCATGATTAAAAAGGCTCGGTAGGGCTCCTCCGATTGCACGGCTTAGAAGTAATGTGAGAAGAACATGGTCATTATCCTGATATATAGTTGCCACAGGTTCACTTCCAATAAGCTCCATCTAATTTCTTCTTCCCTGTGCAGGACCGCGGGCTTCTCAGCACAACCCTGAGCTAAGTGCTGCTGAAGCGAGCTTTCTCAGAGGGACAGTTTCTGTTGTTGCTTTTGCTTAGTCTTACCTAGGATGATAGAATGTGATCATGCACCGATGATCAGTTTAGTCTAATCAAAATGGTCAAGCATGAATGATAATGCTTGGCAATGGCACGCACTGATGAAAATGGTCTACGTGTGTTCCCTTTAACATATCACAAGAAGAAGCAAGCCAGTGGAGGGAACTGACCTGACCTTCTATTTTCAGGGTGAAAACAGTTATTAGAGTAGAGCCCATGTAACCTGCTGCCCCCACAAAAGACAAAGGACTGCCTCCACACTGGGAGGTCAGCATTCGGGGGAGAGTCTTCTTTTTAAGAGTCTCTGGCAGATTCTGCCTATTTGTTACAAGTGGGCAGTTCTTTAACTTCTACTGTGTTTGTGACACAAAATTAGATTTGAAGACCAGAGCCCCTGCTCTACAGGAGATAAGCATCTAATTCCAGAGACAGTGAGTGTGATAGAAGGATCAGAGGATTCCTAGCTTTATGTTGTTGTAACACTGAGAGGAAATAGGATATTTCGTCTCCAGTTGGGGAAGGTTTATGTTCTGTGCTGACTCAAAGGAACAACTGTGTGGGGAATCACTGGGGTTCCTGACTAAAGTCTTGGGAAGTCTCCCATTGGCTGAGTCCCTGGAAACCCCTCTGAGGCAATGTTTTCTCTCCTGTCACTCTGCAATTCCACCCTCCCCCAACCCCCCTTTCAGTAGGCATTCCTCCAACACACTGCCCTGACCATCCCAGGACATACTGATGATGTGACACATTTACATATCTTCCTTGATATGACCAGAGATTCGAAAGTCAGGTAGAAAAATCTATAATATTTCAAAGAAAGTTGTGTGTGTGTGTGTTTGTTTTTTCAGTTGCATTCTGGGTCTTCTAGGAAAAATGTTTGCAATTTGTATCTCATCTTAAATTGTCTAGAACTTAATTCCTGCAGAAGGAGAAGCTATTGTAGTCCTACTGGACATATCCTACTTTTGGACATATTTACATAACCCCACAATAGACATACAGGCAATAGAGCAGGGGGACAGTGGGGAAGAGGAGTAGCAGCTGTATGCCTACAGCGCCAGAGACCACCAAATCCTTGGTCATATCCTGCCTCTTGTAGACAATTTTGATCATCTTCCCAGCATTTTGTACGTGATTCTAAATCTTCTGTTTCTTCACGATCAAACACACATTTGACCAGCTGTGACATTGCCATATAATCATTGAATCCCCTTTCCTTTCCCCCTTGAGCACACGACCAGGTACCTCAGCAATTACCTGGGGCCAGTAACTGAAATCTATCCAAAGAAAGTGAGTAAAAGTGATGTGTATCACCTCTAGTCTCCCTGCTCCCAACTTTTCTATGTGATGTCCACCTATTCTTTCACCTGGGGTCTATCGGATGGAGGCAGGGAATCTGATTGAGGACACGAACGTCCTGAAAGCCCTACTTATGCATGGCCATAGAAAGAAGATGCCTGTGTCTCTGAATCACTACATGGACCAGAAAGAGATACACACTGCTTCATATGTGACTGTAACATGAGTCACATAACCTTTACTGCACTAATTCAGCCACTGATTTTTTAAAAATATATTTTATTGATTTTTCTACAGAGAGGAAAGGAGAGCGATAGAGAGTTAGAAATATCGATGAGAGAGAAACATCCATCAGCTGCCTGCTGCACAACCCCCACTGGGGATGTGCCCGCAACCAAGGTACATGCCCTTGACTGGAATCAAACCTGGGACCTTTCAGTCCACAGGCCAACGCTCTATCCACTGAGCCAAACCAGTCAGGGCCACTGAGATGTTATAGCAGTTAGCATAACCTGATTAACACAATGGCCTAAGTCAGATGAGCATTCAATTAAAGCCATTTTGTTGAACCTGATTTTATCTGCAATTATCAAAGTTTATGAGATCATACTGCTTACCACTATTGTAATTACCAGCCTCCCATTTTCCATTCATTATTATAAAATAAGTATACCTCAATATTAAATAAACACTTCTTTATATGCAAAATTGTTATGTTGTCTAAACTAAATTGTTGTCTACCAATAGCACCTCTAGAAGATGGCACTAGAATGTTTTTATAAGGAGGAAGAAAAGCCTAAATTCAGCATATATTAGGTATCTTATTGTTGTCAGTTTACACAACTGTAGGTGTTAAAACTATGCATAAAAAAAATCATAGACTATGTATACTGGTAGCATGTCTAGTCCTGAAATAAGAAGATCATTTAAGTAAACACTTTGCTTTTAAAATTATGTCATTCAAAAAACTAACAAAAGTTTAATGTAGCAACATCTATGAGTTTTGTTATAGTTATACATATTTTAATCTTCAAGAATAAGACAACTGGAAGGCTACTAGTCTCCTGAGGGTTATCATACTCCAACTCTACCACTGTTAAAGTCTATTGGCTCTTTACCATGACGGTGGTTGGTTGAGGCAGTAATTTTGCATCAGTTTTATTAATGTAAAAGTTTACATTGCTAAACATATTAATTATCAATAAGCCTTCATATTGGCCTTTAAGAAAACCAAAGAGATTAATGAGAACCACATGCTACTATTTACTTAAAGTTTTGCTTGAAGGCCTGGAATAAAGTTGACCAATAAAACTGATTTTAGAAACTAGTAATAATTAACAATTAAATGTTTTCAAATAGCCCAGAAAACTTATCCAAGGAAATTGAAAGGCTCGCTTGAGATTTATTTCACCTTCACCCTTGTCTGCACTCCTTTCTCTCCTTCACTATATTCAGCCTTTTGGAGGGACAATCTTTATGGTTACTACATCATGCCAATTCCCCTTATGAGTTCTAAGTCCAGGTGGTATCTGTGCTCTGTCTGCCTTTTTTATAGTACATAATGTTTCATCTTGTCATTATTTGATTGTTTCACGTTGTATTTATATGCCTGTCTCCTCCACATGACTGTTAGCTACTCCAAGGAAGAGATCTTCCCTTACTCATAGCTACATCCATAGAGCCTAGCATATAGTTGGGATTCAAAAACCTTTGTTGAATGAATGAGCATAACTATATTTCTTCACTGACTATGATGGATATCTATGTATATAAAAATATCATCAAAGCTATATAACTCATCAGAAATTGCTTTATAGGACTGTTCTTAAATCACTCAGAGAGAAGAACCACATAAAGAGTAGGTTAGGACATGGGCTCAACCTCAGGTTGTCCTGGTTTGAAATCCCAGCTCTGCCCTTACTTCCTGTTGGGCAAGTTGATAATCATCTCCAAGCATCTGTCTTCTCATCTTCAAAAAGAAGATATTAATAAAGGCAACTTATAGCACTTATAACTAGTGCATATAAAGTGCTTAGCTAAGTGTTTGGCATAAAGATTCAGTAAATATTAGATACATCTGGTTTTTATTATGGAAGCTCAGATGGCACATTGTACAGTGTGTTCTAATTTGAAACAAGACTAAATATAGTCTCATTTTAGCTTAAATTATGACAAAAGAAATGTCATCACTGAATTCTGTTATTTCAGTAATAAAGCCAATATTGCTACTACAGACAAGATAAATATTAGGAGCTCAATCAAGGTCAACACATCTTTTGTGAGGTACAGACTATGACACCCATGTGCAAGAGGCAGAATTGGACTAGAAACAATGGCTCCTAAATTGTTCCCTTGAAACACCCACTCAGTAATATCTCCTGATGCAGCCCACTCCCCTAAATATTTTCAGAAGTTGCCTGAGTTACATTACAATTTTATGTGAGTTTTCATATTGTATCCATGGTTGATTTAACATAAAAATAATGTAGTTATTAGAAAACCCTGTTATATTTATGTTAGATCAACCACAGACATATTAGCCAGGGTCTTCTCGGCATCCTGCTGTATATTCTTGTTCTAGAACAGTGGTTCTCAACCTTCCTAATGCCGCGACCCTTTAATACAGTTCCTTATGTTGTCACCCCCAATTTCATTGTTACAAATTGAACATAATTAAAGCATAGTGATTAATCACAAAACAATATTTAATTATATATGTGTTTTCCAATGGTCTTAGGTGACCCCTGTGAAAGGGTCTTTAGACCCCCAAAGGGGTCGCGACCCACAGGTTGAGAACCGCTGTTTTAGAAGCATGGAACCAGATTAGACAAAAGGTGTAGAGAGCAGTGTTTCTCTGGAAAAGACTTGGAGGCAAGAGACAGACTTGCAACCAACCATGCATCTAGCTTTTTATTTTGTTCAACCACCTGAATATCAAATAGTAAGAAAAGACAATTCAATAATTATTTCTGGTAATGTAATTATCAACCAGCATTGAACTAATTTTTATCAACAACAAGCTCACTGGGCTTGAAGAGACAAGCACATGTTATTGTTTATAAAATGAGTATAATTGAAGCTATCTCTTTGTGTCCACAGAAGAATTGAAAGAAATACTGTTTGTGCCAGTACAAGGAGACAGGAAGAGCCATTATCAATTTAAGTTGGTGACAGGGGGTTACTGTTGTGATTGTGCTGGGTCTTGTGGTGATAGACTCTAGGGGAGATGTTTTCAGCATTATCTGAACAAGTCAAGTTACAGGACCTACACAGGATTCCTCTTTTCAAGAAATACCTTGAACAATGGGGCTGGCAATTTAAAAGGACTAAGCTAGTGGCCTAGGCCTGAATGGAACCACTTCAGGGAAAAGGCCCTCAACAGAAGCTCCTTTGTCAGGATAAGGGGCCTAAGCCTCTTTCCACACCAATTGTGATGCCTTGGCCCTGAGGGCATCACCACAAAACTCTAGGCTTGTCAGTGGCAGGAGGTGGCTATTGTGCCTCTAATGACTGTGAGACTCAAGAAAATAGAGCCACAGAGAGCATGAGGCACTTTCTGTGAAAAAGTCCCTTTGGCTTGGCTACATGAAAGGGACATTTATTGACCAAGGGAAACAGGAAGATAAAGTCAGCAGAGATGTGGGTCCTTGGCTGGGAGTTACTTTACCAGTTCACCTAATCTTTAGGAACCTCTGCCCCACCACTGACTTCTGGAAAATATATTGTCTCAAAGGCAGACTAATTCTAAAAAAAAAAAAAAAAAAAAAAAAAAAGCCATATTTAGCAATTTCCAGTACTTACTGGGCAGGTGTGGGTCCCTCCTAATTAGTGGGTTAAAGTTATTCTAGTTTAGTGGAGGGATGTAAATGGGATGACCAGCTTTTTCTGGAATGCCTTACATTTCCTTAGTTTTAGTTCAGAAATTCCCAGGCAAAATGGCAAAGTTGGGCACCTTAGTCCCAATCAACAATTCCTTGTTGTTAACGTAATACTCAGACCAAAGATGACCACTTGTAAAATTCTAAAGGTCTCTTTATATTCTCCTGAAATGATTAAGAAAGGAAAGATGCTAGCAAAAACACGCCTCCAATCATAGCTGCCTCCAAAGAACATCAGTTATGGCACAGGCAGGATTTCTGTTGCTCCAGGAGAGAGCCGTTTTGCACAGCAAACTGAAGTATCAGAAATGAAATTTCCATGGGGAGAAATAAAACAGCAAAACAAACAGACAGTGGCAACTGCCTGCCGAAAGTCTCCCTCTGGTTCCACACTGCCTACTCTTTGAAACTCAAGTTGAAAGTGATGCTTTGTGCTACGGAGTTTTAGAATCACTGATGCAGGGAAATCTACATGTTCACCTGTTGAATGTGTCAAGTAGATAGTTGCAAATTAAAAATCACCACTTGTGTCACTGTCCATGTTTGGTGCAGGTCTTATGGGCAGCTCACTAATCTGTAGATACTAATGAATACACTTGCTTAATTCTATAAAACCCAGCTCTTCACGCAGAGAGCTTAGTTACACCTCTTCTATTAAAATCCACCTACTGCTGACATCTGAGTATCTTGCTTAAGGCCGCAGGGGACTAAAGCACACACTTTAGATCCTAAGCTCAGATGTTTGGGTGTTCTGATTTCATGCCCAGCTCCACGGCTTTTGATAAATTACATTAGCCACTGGTACTTTCATCTTCCCATTCAAAAAGAGTGTATATAAAAAATCGTCTCCCTACCTAGATGGAATTCAGTGAGCATATATTTAGAAATTCTTTTTGAAGGGAAGAAAACTAAGAATCTTAGGGGAGTAGGCAATTAAATAAAGAGAAAGCCTTTACATTCAATAAGCTGATAATATAGCATAGTTAAGCAGGCACACACACACATCAAAAAGGCAAATTGCAAATAAAATTTCAGTAATTTCATAGAAATTGAAGTTAGAAGTACAGAAGAGGACCCACTATAGAAACCTGACTGGCCATTCTGAAGGGAAGCTATGAAGACTAAACACTAAATAGCGGTAAGGCAAACACTTCCAAATGCAGCATTAGATGATCCTTATTTATATCTACATAAAAATGTCAGTCTTTGCTTCATATTGTATAATATTCTCCACCTGGTATAGATAGAAGGTGTAACACAGAAAGAATCTCTACTTCCACTGCTCTGATTATGTCCTCAGCACTTAATATAGTGCCCGGCACAGGGTATGCAACTGAAGAATATTGATTCAGTTCATCCTTCTGCAGATATCTCCAACCGGTGCTTGTGATCAAGGGCTCTGAGCTCATATTACCAGGATAAAATCCTAGAACCAGTACTGAGCAGTCAGTGTGAGACCATGAACAATTTTCTTATAGGCCACTTTCCCCTCACTGGTCAAATGGAGACAGTATTACCATCTAAAAGAGATATTGACCTCAAGCTCTTAGCACAGTCCCTAATACCTAGTAAGCACTCAGTGTATGCAAACCATAATGTTTATGTCCCTAAACAAAACATGAATCTGGAGTTCAGAGAAGTGGTTTGAGCTGGAGATGAAAATAGGGATGTCTTAAGCATCTTTAAGCCATGACACTGACGAGCTCACCAAAAGAATAAACATGGCTAGAGAAGAAATCCAAGACTGAACCTTGAGCCATCAGAAAGATGAAGAGATAACAGCAATGAACGACTAAGCAACTCATTGGAAAGGAGGCCAGCTGGGAGAGTTTGGTATCCTGGAAGCCAAGAGAAGAGAGGGTACAAAGAAGGAGGGGGCAATTAGCTGGGTCAAATGAGCTAAGAGGACAATTGAGAACTGAGCATTGGGTGAGTCACTGGGAATTTTAGCACCAGCAGTTTTGATGCAAAGAATGAGGAGGCAAAACCCGACTAGGGTAGGATTGACTAAAATAATAATAAGAGGCGTTAGAGATAAAACAAACCAAACAAAACATCTTCAAGATGTTTTGAAGGACAGGGAAGCAGTGAAATAGGGCAATATCTAGATGGGGAAGCGGGATCAAAAGAGGATGGTTTCGACTATTAGCTTGGGAAAATGCCAGGAGGCTGTGTATTGATAAGAATGACCTAGTAGAAAGGGTAAGTTGATGTGAGTGATCAGAGAATTCTCTGGGTAGAGGCTGATATGAGATTTTGATTCTATGAGCCTTCTGTAACCACAGGGTAAGTCCAGATTATGACTAATTTATGGGATGCTTCGAGGTTGAGAGTTAAAAACTCATTCACTGATGTGCAAATCTCATGGTTCAGCATAGCAGAAGTTGTTAGATCTTAACTGCCCTTTGCATTTTTTGAAGCTCAAGCAATATAATTAGTCCATCCAAAAAGCAATAGTAAAAAAATACAATTAAATGTTTTTAGTGTTTACACTCCCTCATCCCATTCAAAAGTGAGAGTTTTTAAAATAGCACACTAGGGTAATCTAACTCTAAGATATTCTAAGTTCTTTAATGGGGAATTTTTAAAAAATTAAAAGTATATAACAAGATGCCTATTTTGGCAAAGATTAAACACTGAGTAAGAGATAATTAAAATTTTTATGTCAGCACCTTTGATATCAAGTAGTACAGTCAAGACATTTTATTGAAGCATATTTGCTTAAATGAATCACTAGTGGTGCATCCTTAAATTACGTAAATTTGGGCCAAGAAGAGCATAGGAGAGGAAATAGGGGGAGAAAAGTATATAAGAGATCTCATAGACATTTACTGTTTCTTTAGTAATTCAAGTTGGTCACAAGGTATAAGGATGTTCTGTTTCGATAGGAATCCTAAGGATTCCAGGGAGAAGGAAACCCAAGCTCTACAGCCTAAGATTTAATAACAGGATAGTGCACAAGGCACCGCACCTAAGATATGTTATCAGGGAAGGCCCATGAGTTTTCCCAAAATCATATACTTGTTGATGACCCTTGCTCAATATAAAAGCTGTAGGCTCATGGGAGAAAGTGTTATCAGGACACAGCTGACAATGATGGTGCCACAGAAGCAGTCACTGCCAAGGTATGACTGGGTAGGGTGGTCTCAGCCGTGGGGTTTTAAGCAGAACAAATCCTTGTGGTTTTCTGTGGAGAGCACCATGGCTCAGCCAAGATCTGGACCACTAAAGACATCATGAGTAGATATCTGTGTGATAATGTAGCAACTTGTCTCCATCAGTGGCACTGAGTGGCATCATCCAAAGGCTGTAGCGGACTGAACTGATCAGACTCTGCGTCTTTCCAAAGTTAACTTTTATATCAAGACAGACCACTTCGACCTGAGTAATTCTGTTTTCTTCACTCATTCTCTCCCTTCCTCCTCCTCTTTCCCTCCTTTCTTTTAAACAGTTGAAATTATAGAGATGGACAAGGTCTTTAAAAGCTTAGTTAGGATGTCTAATAACAGTATAACAGTTTCCTGGAGACTGAATGAATAATATTCTGCATGTGTGTGTGTATTTTATATATATATATATATATATATATATATATATATATATATATATATATACTGAATATACATGCACACACACACACACACACACATATATACTCAATAACATAATATTAAGTGAGTGTGATTATATTTATCTTTGAGTTGGTGAAACAAGTCATGTGATCCCTAATTAACCAAATATTTTGAATAAAGGAGTGAACTTATCAAGACCCATATTTAGAAATATTTGTTCCCTTTCTTTTCACTCTCTTTAGCTTAGGCATATTTTTAATTCAGTGCTTCTTATTTTATTATTTGGTGAGATAAACTCTGAGGGTGCTACTAATTAATAGATATTGGCACATTTACAAACACAACATAAAATTATTGTGTAATAGCTCAGAATTTAAAATAACAAAAATAATAAAAGAAGTTTGAGTATTTAAACATTTGTATCTTCTTTTACTCTATGAGTGGCTCCCTGTGCCCACCATGTCTATATTTTGTTCAGTGAATATATTGAATATATCACAAATATTTAACATGTGGCATAAAGATATTTGCTGTGTACTGTTGTATCAAGTAACACTGTATAAAAAATTGCAAAATAGGACTAAATGTGATATGTTCATTTTCCTGCTGCCTGATGAGACACACTCTAGGTAAGATGCCTCTCTTTTGTGATTTCTGTATAACTATTCTATTGCATTAAATTCCAGTCATTCCTTTCTCCTTTTCTTTTGGCACCTCATTTTAAATCAAAGATTTTCATTGATGATTTTTTAAAAGCACAATTCATAATTACAAATGATTTCAACTACAATAGTGAAGAGCCTTTTGTGACAAAGAGAAGCAGAAATGAAAAGTGAGTACAAAAAGCCCTCCGTGTGTTGCATCTCCATGAAGTGCAGTATAATAGGATTCTATTCACTTCAATACAAATCAGAAACAAAAATCATGTCTTTAAAAAAAAGTCTGAAAAATAAAAATGCTAGATAAATTCTCTCTGGGAGTAATATTCTTGGGAAACCATGTTGAACATCAAAAACACCTCAGAATTAGTATTAGAAAACAGGATTCTGTCCCCAGCTTTGCAACTTAAAGCTGGTCACCTATGAAATAAGGTGAAGCCAGCTCATTCTTGAGTCAAGTTAAGGTCTAAGAGTCTATGAAATCTATCTATAGGTTGTGTGTGTGTGTGTGTGTGTGTGTGTGTGTAGGGGATGGGGTGTACATATATATTTTCTTCTTTAAAATACCACCATAAGCAACTTTTTAATATCTTCTATGTTGCTTAAATTGTTATCTCTTCAAATAGCAGAAAAGTTGAAAATTATGTCATATATTGAAGCCTAGTAAAAGACGAGATATTTTTTAAACCTGAATATCACTAGACATATTTAAAACTATTTTATGTTAACGTTTCAGCTCATATGTAGTTAAGTTGGTACACTACGCAAAGTTATCATAAAAATATGTGGCATTTTGAATATCTTTACTACCTCTCCAATGTGTGTTGGGGAAAGAGGCTACTGTCCACCATTACTATTTTGGACAACAATGCTCTCACCAATTTCACATGAAGGCAACAGAAAAGTTGCAGTATACATGAATATACACCTAGTATATATTATAAATATTGATTGACATGAATGAAAATGCAGTATTATGTATATATGTAACTTGAAATACTACTAATAATAATACATATTATTATGAAATTCATTTGTCATTAGTTCCCATTACCACTGGAATATAACTGATCACCCACTTAAATCTGACACCTGAGTCTTAAGGATAAATCCTCCAGGAGTATTTGAAGGTTTATCCTTAGCTAAATATGATTTCAAAAAACGAGCACCTACAATATATTTAAATAAATATAACCTGGAAATCTGTTCTCAACAGAGAACAAGGAACAGAGTGGCAATTCCCTTTAACTCTGAGACAGAAAAGATTCTAGAAAATATTTCTAGAACCTCAGTACAACTTACAGAGATCCCGACTGAAGCTACTAATCTGAATCTTCTCAGGCAATTTTAATGACAAGACTATACATAAAACCCATACCAACATGTTGAAATAAATAACAAATGGTGGCCCAATTTGGGGCCCAGCACTGTGTGTGCATGTGTGTATGTGTGATTAATCTGTGCATTGGTCTGTGCATGTGCACGGGTAAAAGCTCCCTCTCCATGTCACAGTACACCTGCCACTCTCCTTTATTAACAAAATGTGTAACTACCCCCAAATAAGAGATCAGCTAAGCTCTTCTAGAACATGACATATTGAGTCAGCTCAGATTTCAGTATTTCAAATTGTCCCCTGGAATTAATTCACTAAATAACCAGACAGTTAAAGCGCAGATCCATTAGGCTCCGTAGAACACATTTTTTAAATGTTAGTGCCATACAATGAATAGTTGATAAGTGCATCATTAATAAAGCTTGGTGTGACATAATTGATAGGTGGATGTTTAATGACAATGATAAATGATGTAGCACACGGCATCTCCCTGTCCCTCAGTCATCAGGCAAGTCCCCCTGCATCACGCGATGGGCACAATGGGAAAGGCAAAATCAGATCTTCATTAGTGCTATCCACACAGCTTTTCATTACAAGATAAATGATTATGGCCTATCTTTATTAGTTAAGCATGCATTTCTGCAGATCAACGCAATTGAATAAAATGGGCAGTTTTTAAATTATACAAAGTCTTAAATGTTGCAGAAATACACTCCACCTATATTTATTTCATGCATTTAACCACCTACTCTTTTGGGAATGTAAGGCAACTGAATTTAAAATCCTGCTAACCCAGCCTTGGTGGCTCAGTGGTTGAGCATGGACCTATGAACCAGGTGGTCATGGTTTGATTCCCGGTCAGGGCACATGCCCGGGTTGCGGGCTCGATCCCCAGTGTGGGATGTGAGGGAGGCAGCTAATCAATGATTCTCTCTCTTCATTGATGTTTCTATCTCTCTCTCGTGAGCTTTCCCTTCCTCTCTGAAATCAATAAACATTTTTTTTAAATACTGCTACCTACTGACTGAACTTCACACTCAAGCATATTTTCCTCTAACATCTTGCTTTGGGACTGTTGTGATAAACTGATTTGTCCTTTTTTTCAAACAATCACTTCAAATTCATCCTGAATGTATTCCCAGCCTTACAAGGGCATGGGCAGGTCAATTAGAGCAGCATTGGTGCTTACAGAAATGAAGTGACTTACATCTTCAGAGAGAATTAGCGGCTACAGAGCAGGCCACTAGAAATCCTTACTTCCCTTGTCACTGAATCACGCATAGGAAAAGAACTAATTGTCCATGCTCAAATATTTGAAGTCCTCCTTTATTTGGGGGTCCGAGGATGCTTGGATGTCAGCTTTCTTTCTAGCTGTTTCCAACAGGAAAATAAGGAAGGTCACTCCAGAAAGGTCAGCTGTTTTCCAGTCCCTAAGAATTGATAAAACCCTAGTACCCTCCATTCCTACCCCCCCTCCCATATATAAGGCAAAATTCTGATCTCTCCACAGAGGTACTTCTTAGATTATCAACTTTAAAGCTTAAAAAACTACACTAAGGAAGGAATCCATGGAATTTTTCCTTGCTATGACTTTTTCACATTTACAGTTTTCGGAGCAAAAGCTATAAAACAACATCAGTAAATTTCATAATCTTTATAAAAAAAATCATTTTCCAGATACTTTGACATATTGGAGTCCCTGAAAGCAAATAATAAAATCCAGTCAATAAGAAGACATATGTATTCTTAGTGCTCACAAAATCATCTGAGGAAAATTTTGCCAAGTAAAGCAAAATGTGTATGTATAGTATGATCCAGAATGAGGTGCCTAAGATTAATTTGATAATATGAGAGACTATTCTGTCAATGAGCCAACATTTTCCTCCATAATTCCACTGTGTTATTTTTATCTTGTGATCACTAACAGAAATAATGACATTGTTAATTCCACTTTTATTGACTATGGTCACTACAGAGTTCATCAACCCACTGTAGTAACATAAAATAGGAAGCTTGACCCTCACCTTGTCTGAAAGTCTTTTATTTGTAATGTTATCACTTGCATTTATTGGTAATGACTTTGATCCTTTATGATTATGTTATTGATTCTTCAGCATGCCTTTCAAGAGAAGCATTAACAAACATTTAGCTTTGAAGGTGATGCTTTAATTTCAGTTTCTGTTCTTTTTTAAGAACCTTGACACTAACTCTGACCATAATATTTCCAATAGCCATGAAGAGAAAACGCATTTCCATAGTTTACTGCGTGCACTTCCCTTGTAATGGCAAGGCTGCTGGTAATAAAGTATCATAGCATGCAATTCCTACGTGGGCTAAAAATTCCACTGGGCTACTCAAATGACTCATTTTGCATTAGTGCAATTGTTTGCAAGTGTGCTTCATCCTAATTTATTAATCTTATTTTCTTCTCATAGCATTGGCCATTAAACTCTATATTATGAATTAAATCTATGAAGTTAAAATTCCTTTATAAAGTTAAGTCCTGCCATGATTTTTATGCTCATTTTGATTCATTTCTTAAAATTTGACTACTAATGCAGATTGAGAGAGAATTCTGATTTAATTGCATTAATTTTTGTTGTTGTATTTCAGATACAGGAATCTCCATCAATATGTTTCAGAGAATCCCTTCTCTCGCATTTCAGCTGAGCTCTCTTTGCTACTTGCCTTTATTCACATCATCTATTCTTCCACCCTGACCATCCAAAGGCTTCAGGGCCACTGGGTCTTTATTCCACACCTACTTTGAGCTCTCTCTCTTTCTCGCCAGTTCCAAAGCAAATCCAACTCTGTCACCAACCAGCTCCATGGCTGAAGCACACATCTTTGCCTCAGTGAGTAATGGTTTATGCTTGTATAACATGATGCAGCTTGACAAGGACTTAGGGGCTCTAAAAAAAAAATCAGACCCGGCCCATGGTCTTTAATTTATAGACAGCAAGACTCATGCAAAAATGAGGACACTTGGTGGAACAGTGTCGCATGGCTGTGTTGGAATGCCAACTTCTCTACTTAGTAGCTCTGAGATCCTGGGCAGCTTACATAACCTCTTGCCAATGGTTGATCAACTGTAAAATGGGGTTATCAGCTCTGATTCCATAGGACAGGTTGTGAAGATTAAAATGAGCAAATATGTTGGAGGTGTTGAGACAGTGAGTGGCACAGTGTAAGTAGACTCAAAGAAGGTCAGCTGTTTTCCAGTCCCTAAGAACTGATCAATCTTAGTATCCTCCACTCCTTCCCCCACTTCCATACAGAAGGCAAAATTCTGATCTCTCCACGGAGTGACTTTTGGAGATGTAATTTGAAATAATGAAATATATCAAAAACTTTTTAAAAAGTTAACTTTTTATTTTCTTGTCCCAGTTTTGCTGGGACTCTGAACCAGAACTTTCTGAGCACGAGTTGTGCCACAGCAATGCCCTGTGAACCGGTGACAGGGAGCTGTGCCCCAGTGTGCCGTACCACTAGTACTAGTATAATTACCTGCGTGTGCTGTGACATGAATCCCTGTTCTGACAACTTTTTAGATTCTTATTGCAAAAACTTGTACGGCAACCCAGGAAGCCCACCCACATTCGCCCATTCTTGAAACAGAGACCTTCCTCTTCAAACCTGAAAGCATTTGCCTCGGACTGAATCTGAATCTGGGTGGGGAATGAGGAGCAGAGGAGGAAATGGTGAAGGCCATGGATCAATACATCCACCCTGCAATATGAAAGAGAATACTGGAGAGAGACATGCTTATGAGTGAGCAATATAGGCTGAGAATAATGTAGAAGTTACTTTCAAATATTGGGGCGGGGGGCGGGGAGAGAAGATTGACAATGGAATAAAAATTGCATGAGCATATTAATTTATTGATATTTTATAAGAGCTCTGAATTTGCCTGAGGTACATATAAGGAGGGTTTTATTTATATAATATTAGTGGAATATATTTCTACTTAAATAAAATTTCTCAGATAACTAAACCTCATCGTGCTATATCTCAGGACTTTTGAACATTTACCTATGTTTGGGTTTGTTTAGGCATCTGCCACCCCTTCAGTCCAGTCCTGGTGAACCAGCTCATCTGTAGCTTCAGCTTCGTGGGTCATGAGAATCAGACCCGATAACCAATTTACTTCCTCCCTGTGTCCACAAACTAGGGCAGGAGCAGGCAATGGATTCAGAGCTGGCAAACCAGGACATTGCCAGTGGGAAAAGATCAACAGGATAAATTCAAATGTCTTGAAATTTTATAAGAAAAAGAAGAAAAGAGAATAAGGGAGAAGCAGAAATTCAAACGGAAAGGAGGCTTTGAGAGGAGTCCAGAGGGGTGATTACAGACCAAGATGACGAAAGATCAGAATCAGATTTCATATTTAAAAAGAAAGCAGGGACCTACAAAAGAGGTAGGCACAGTAGTGAGTCCATGGGCTGACTCAGTTTCTGACCACTTTTACTTGCAGTTTCTAACCCCTAGGTGCATGCACAGGTGCACACACACCTTGCTCGTAGAATGTGTTCAGGGGCTCTATTACTTACAACCAAAAGAGCCCAAGTAAAATGCCAGTCTCACTGAAATGGATTACAAACCATGTCTTCTTATTGAACAGAGCACAACAAACTACTCGACCCTTTTCTTGATGGCCCAGGGCCATCATTACTGACAACTACAGGGAGGTGCTGTAACACAGTGATGCTTTCTGGGCTGCTGGGCGTGCAAGGCTCTTTATCTCTTCTCTAAATGGCCTCGGAAATGATGCTCTTTGAATCCCTAGCCTCCTTTGTGTGGTTTTTCAATCTCTCCCATTACCATAAATCTGCTTGCCCGTAACAGCTTTCTAACTTTCTGCTTCTAATCTTCTGGAGGCTGGGAAATAAGATAACCAAGCTTGATGGACTCCGGTATAAAATAAGACTGCAGATCATATACCCTGGGTCACCTCTTCAAAATGTGATATCTATATACAGAAAACTCCTGAGATGGAATGAAGAAGGGATAAGAGACATTCTCTGGATCTGGCGCTGTTCTAAGAGGCTGCTCATTACTTCCCTCAGCCACAATGTCTGATCCCTCCCTCACAACATTCCACAGTGGAATTCTAATGTCGGCATGGTTATTTCAACAATAGTGGCTGCCTCTCAAAGCTTTAGTAACTGAGAAAACAATGTGAATATCTTTATATTGTGTTTACTTAAGATTGGATTTTAAAAGCAACGTAAGTATATTCAGATCATATTTCTAAAATAAAATTAGATAACCAAATAACTTCTTTGAATTCTTAAAATGATTTTTTTATATTTTGTTAATCCTCTTTCAAATGAAACCTTCTCTGCCTAAATGGGTATTGGCTATTCGTAATTCTCTAGGTAACGATAGTGGCACAATTTTCTCAAATGGTGAAATGGTGTTAGATGATTCACTAATTTATAACACATACTGTGGAATAACTACTATGTTCCAACAGTAACTTGGGCCAGGGGAGATGCCGGTGAACAAAATAGACAAGGTACCTGCCTATATGAGGTTTACATTATATTCAAAATACTAAAGGCAATTGTGCTGCAGTCCAGAGAGCTCAGGAAGGCCGGACCTAGCAGATTTTCTCTGAGGTGACATTTCCCCAAATAGTCTAATTTATAGTTCAAACCAGGACACTTATGGGAATAAAAGTGGCATTGTGAATAATTATGCAGGGTCATTAGGCACATGGCTGGACGTTCCCTGGAAAATCAGGTAGATGGTCAGGTCTATAGGTCAATACCCTGCACATAGTAGATACTCAATAAGCATTTGCTGAATAAGTTGAAATGGTATGAATAAAAGGGGCCATACAACTAAATTATTAATGAAAAGAGCAATTATTAGTTGACTAAATTTTCATGTTCTCTGTCATCCATATAAGCAAGTTTAATAAAATCTTGGTCACTTCCTATCTAGCTTACCATAAAAATGATGAAATAATATGGCTGCTGGCCAACACCTGAAAGCTCACTTAGGAAGATTACATGGACTGAAGGCAGCTCTATTCTATTTAAGTCTTTGTTTGAGACAAGCTTGTTACTGAAATTGTTCCGCCTCACACACTTGTTTCTTTCCCTAGCTGAATATTAACCTTTTAGCTAAGTTCCTCCTAGTTATTCATTCGAATGTGTTAGATTTATCAGAGTACAGTCCCAAATAAGGCTCTAATTGAAAAATAAAGCTCACTCCCAACTGTTCTTCCTTTAACGGTTTGTCAGCCCAAATGTCATCATTTCATTGTTATTTCCCTTCCCTTTGAGCCAGGAGCAAATGCTATCCAGCTATCACTTCTACCTGGGCTTTGTAACTGTAACTCAGACCTCACCTATACTAACTCACTAAGGAAACGTTACTGTAAGGGCTCCTAAGTGAGCATCCATGCATGTGCATTCTGAAACTGTATGCACGGTCTTGTCTATAAGTGCATATTGTTTTCCTAAGAGAGGTTCCATAGCTTTTCTCTACTTTTCAAAGGGCTCTGAGATTAGAACTATCATTCTAAGGAAAGCAACATTATTTTCTCCATTTTACTTTCTATGAAACTCTCCTCCAAATTTATTTTATCACATTTGGCAAATCACTGGGGAAAACTAGAGTGAAAGGAATGGATATGAGGTGGGAAGGCAAATGCACAAAGAGTTGCTCACACCATTTAGAATGACCTGGGTAGCTTATCTTCTACATAGAGACTATGTATAAGGATTATGTCCACTCCAATGCATTGCCACCATTCTGATCTGAACACACAGGGCCTCATTTGTAAAGCTCTAATGAAATATGCTGATCTCTAATGAAATGTAGATGAGATGTACGGACCTCTAATGAAATGTAGTTTTCCCTTCTTCCTCCCTCCACCACCACCACCCCACCCATCTACCCACTTCAATCAGCTATGGGCAGATAAATCTTAGAAAATCTCTCTCTTTAAAGCCTTTAGAAATCTTCAGTGGATTCCATTTCCCTTGGATAAAATTCAAAATTCTTAGCCAGTCATTAAAACCTCTCCATAAGCTCATCTAACACAATTTCCTATCATGAACATTCTACTTTCTATGAAAGTATGCTCTTCATCCACAAAGAAAGTGTTATTCTACTTCCAAGATTGAACTGGCATATCCCCCAGACTCACGAGATTGAGCTAGCCCATCCTTCAGGGTCCAGATCAGTAGCCCTTCATCTGCAAAATCTGCTCCAACCACTTAGCACACACTGCAGTCCTGTGCCTCTTGTAGAGTAACTATTTCCTGTCCCAAACCATCAGCACTTAACACATGCTGCCTTGTAGTTATGTATTTTTTTAAATTTTATGCTCATTTTTCTCAACAATGCTGAAGATTTTTTGAAGGCAAAAGCCATCTTTAGACCACTTTGATTCCCTCACTAGTGTTAGCACTGCTTATCTGCGGATGGTGTTGTTTGAAAACAGTATCATAGGGTTAGAAGAATAAGGGTAGAATGGACCAAGGCAGGGGAATGGGATGGTGATGTGATCTTTATTATGAAGGAATTGTTTTGCTTCTTTGAAATCCCTCAGCACGTTAAGGTGTCCCTTGTGTCTCTTCCATCTGTAAGAGATATTTTGTTTGCACAGGAGGACTGGAGTGTTTGAGGTCCTTTTAAGAATATGGAGAGGAGAATTGCTTCAAAATTGTTCTGAGGTTATTACTGTGAACAGTGTAACTCTCTCAGAACTACTCAGACAGAACTGAGAATGGAAACTGGCAAATAGTGCTCCAGAGACTGTAACACAAAAATCAATCAATTGAATTTAAATGTCTCTCTGGGCATTATGCTGAATCTAATATAACCCCACAATTTAAAATTTGAGAGAAGGTTCTGTTCAACTCTCTGCGAAATGAACTGCTAAGGAGATAAGGAATCTCAGCAGGTTTGGCGCTAGCACCCTTTTCCATCTGAATGGCAGCAATATGTAAACAGGAGAATGATTCCATGATACTCATAAGCAAATTGCCACAGTAGCATCAATACCAAAAGATAGAGGCAAGGAGGATGCCAGATGACATTATCAATGACACATGAATACAAATCAGCCATACAGATGGAATGAAAGTGTCATAGCCAGATTATGAATTCCTACAGAAAGTATTTTTTAAAATTACCTGAAAAGCAAAGAAAAACAACATTTCAGATGTATTATGGAGAAGGGCCAATCAATTATATAAGGCCCAAGACAACAGATCTGATGTGATCTGAGGAGGTAGCTGATGGAGTTACTGAAGTTAGAAACAGAAGAAAGCTGGTAAAGCCTCTCTTAGTGTTACAGGTTCACTAGATTGTAGACTTGGGGGACCATGCAGGTTGTAAATAAGCAGTATAAACTGTTTTAAACATCCACAACATTTATGATTTTCTTTTTAATCCAAGTTAAAATGAACATGAGCCTGTTGTATAGGGGTAAAAGAGATTTTATTTTATTTTTGTAATATATTTTATTGATTTTTTACAGAGAGGAAGGAAGAGGGATAGAGAGTTAGAAACATTGATGAGAGAGAAACATCAGTCAGGTGCCACCTGTACACCTCCTACTGGGGATGTGCCTGCAACCAAGGTACATACCCTTGACCGGAATCGAACCTGGGACCCTGCAGTCCGCAGGCTGAAGCTCTATCCACTGAGCCAAACCGGTCAGGGCTAAAAGAGATTTTAAAGTTGCAGAAAGTGCTGAGGAGGTTACAGGCTACAGCCTTTACCTGCTTCTATTGTAGAAATCTCAAGAGTTACCTTCTCTTAGCTGCCACCCTCCCCAACACACCTGCAATGCTAGATTGCCAAACTGGAGGCCAGCGACTAGAAAACCAGGGTTCTGATAACCAGCTCAAGGACATTCCCGAGCAAAGCTTCACCCTGAGTCTCTTCAGTCCTTTCATTTAATTGAAATACTCCCCACTCACATATTCAAAATCCATTCTGGCGCTAGAGGAACTGAGCACCTGAACATAGTATTACCTTAGGGACAGAATACACACAGCGACACAAGTAGAGGAGTAACAGATAAGCAATATTTAACATTTGCATTTGAAGAGCACACAATGCGTGTGAATATATAAAGTGGATATATTTTTAAAGAATTATGCATTCTCTTTAATGTTGTTCCAGTGTTTTTCTCAGTACTTGTGTCTGCAGAATGATGCTGTGAAGAGGGAGGGGAATAAGTGCAGCTGCAGGATTCTTTATGGATAACCTTCCTGGGAAATCACATCATCAGTAATACCCCTGCCATTCCGAAACCTACAGGTTAAATCAGAGACTGTGGTAACCACTGCATTCACTGGCAATTGTTATTATTATTAGTTGTTATTAATCTCATGTTGAGTAGAATAACCATAAATTTCCTTGAAAGAGGCTCTTATTTAGGGATTGAACAAAAAAGTTATCTCCTTGCTTTTCTGTTCTCTCTCTCTCTCTCTCTCTCTCTCTCTCTCTCTCTCTCTCTCTCCTCACCTAAGAACATGATTAGAGATAGGAAGGGTGAGAGAGAAACACTGATCATCTGCCTTCTGTATGTGCCCAGAATTGAACTGACAACCTCTCAGTGCACAGGACAAGGCTCAATCAACTGAGCCACTCCAGCTGGGACTCTATTTTTCTCTTTCTTTTTTTCTGCAATAATGTCATTATTACAATTTTTGTCTGGATCTTGCATTTGCCCCTGCCTTGTATGTCCCACCTTCTCAAAACTCATTCATTGTTTACAACCAAAAAAGAAGAAAAAAGCTTTGTTTTTGCAAATTAAAAGAAATCAGTAGCCTGCTTATAAAATACCCACTGATCCCACTGAGGCCCATTATTTTAGAATTATACTGTGATCCACTGTGTTCATAATTGCTGGATTACAGACCAAATAACTGTCTTTGCTCTTAACCATAATTAAGGTCTACACTTATTCTAATTTGACAATATAGGTTGTCAATTGCTGTCTCTCAGGTGACTCTGCCACTGAGTCTAGCTGTCCAGCTAAAGGGTTTCGATGATTTTTTTCAAATACATATATTTTTATATTTTTTTACTGATTTCAGATAGTAAGGGAAGGGGAGAGATAGATAGAAACACCAATGATGAGAGAGAATCATTGATCAATCAGCTATCTTCTGTACACCCCCTACTGGGGAACAAGCCCACAACCCAGGCATGTGCCCTGATCAGGAATAGAACCATGACCTCCTGGTTCATAGGTCGATGCTCAATCACTGAGCCACACCAGCTAGGCTGTATGAGCTTTTGAGATGAATACTAAGAAAACACTTCAGAGAAGGAAAAGATTAGATTTCAAAACAATAAAACACAGAAGTGCGGTTTACTATCTTTCAACTTTCCCTCCTGTTCTAAATAAAGTCAATTATTCCATATTCAAATGCAAATATAAATGCCAAACAAGGTTAAGTTTGTATTTGTGAAGAAAAAAAAAATAAGACTCCTGTTTGCTTCTGCCTCAGCCTTTTAGCTCAGTGCTCATTAAACCAGCTGAGAAAGCCTGTTGGTCACGTCTGGCAGGCATTTATTGGCTTTGCTATTGTTTGTTTTTAACACTGAAATGTGTTATGCTAAAATAAAACATCAGCTAATTTTAAGCTTCTTTGCATAAACATCTTCCAATGACTGAGCTATTTCTAATAAGATTAGTATTTTTTTAACTTAGGATGTTTGGATTTTCAATATTATATTTTGGTTTATAATTGGAAAATGTGCTAAAGAAAATTAGAAAAACACTTCATTTTAGTGATGAATTCCTCAGGCCACTGACTGGATACACAGCAGGCTGAGGCCTTCCCAGCCCTGGAGCAGGCAGCCACTTTCCAGAAGCCGGTCTGGGCTGAGGCCAGTATCTTCAGGCTCCTTATGCCCCTCCAGTCGGAAACTTGGGTGTCTGTTTCCTTAGTTTTTCCTTTTCCTCTCCCTTGGCCAGCCAGCAGCCAGATCCTGTGAACTCCACTGCCACAAACCCATCTTCTTCATGCTTCCAACCAACAGCCTCATTAACTCTAACCTGGTGTATTCAATCCTGGCCCCTTTCTCCTGTCTCCATTTCTCCCCATTCCTATATGTCCTCTGAATCATTTTAGAATAAAAAGGTGATGCCCTCACCCTAGTTACTATCATTAAATACTGCCCCAGTAATTATACAATAAAGTCCAAACTCCTCAGCACCGATCTGACAGTCTTTCATGGACTAACCGTTGTCTACATTTCCAGCCTAATCTCCCTTTTCGTTCCATTCTCCACATCCTCTAATCACACCAAATTATTTGAAGTTCTTCAATCAATATATGATTTTCTCCATCCCTTTCTTGTATGAGTGCTGTTCTTTTTGCCTAGAATGACCTCTTTCTTGCCTCTCTGAAAAACTCCTTTTTATTTTTTTTATTGTTTAAATATGTTTTTATTGATTTCAGAGAGGAAGGGAGAGGGAGAGAGAGATAGAAACATCAATGATGAGAGGGAATCATTGATTCGCCACCTCCTGCACATTTCCGACTGGGGATGGAGCTCACAACCTGGGCATGTACCCTGACTGGGAATCGAACCGTGATCTCCTAGTTCATGGGTCGATACTCCACTCCTGATCCACACCAGCCGGGCAAACTCCTATGTTTTCCACAAATCTCCCAGGAAAGTCTTTTCTGAGCTGCGCTATGCGAGTGCTATTCTTTGGTGGCCCCACAACAACTAGGTACATCTCAAGATTAGCTCTTTCCACCTTCTTGCAAATATCTCATGTGTATTTGGCTCCCTCCATTAGAATAGAAGTCCTGGAAAGTCTGGGAATATGAGCTTTTCATAGGGTGTAGTTGATCCTAAATGGATATTTATGGAATAAGTTAATGAGGGCTTGTGAAGGAGTGTTCAGAAGGGTAATAGTTGGGTATACCTCATGGATCTAATCACAAGGTCATTTTAATTTTTAGTGTTCCTGACAACACAGTATCACAACATTGAACATACCAGTGTTTATAGTGACTAGTGACTAGCTGAATGTGACTTGTCAATGAGTTTTGTTCATCAGGATAGTAGCTTTTCATTATTATTATTATTATTGCTATTATAAAATTAAGATATTAAATTATTATAATTATTACACTAAAGTTCTAATTTTCCATCTGCTTAAAAAAATAAGTCAAGGGATCCTGGGCTTTATTTTCCTCTTACAAAGCATCCCCTGAAACTTCCTAACCACTGTTCTCTTTACGTGGGGTGTAAACTTCGCTATTCACCACGCTTCCCTCCTGGGAACGCTGGCCTCTGCTGGCGTGTAGAGCAGTGTTGCTGAGGAGCCCTGCACAGCGGGGAAGTATTTGTGAAGAAGTAAAAACTTTGGGGTCTTTATAGTTGCTTAGCAATTAGAAAGTTCTGCCGTCTTATTCAAACCTATGAATGTTTTTGGCCATTAGTATCTTAATCTGTGCAAATTACAGCAGGGGCTAGATAAGTCTGTTTCAAAGTCTCAGCAATGCCCATCAAAGGGTGGGGGAGAGTAAAGGAAAATGGCAAGGCCCCCTCACTGTATCTAAATGAGAACTACTAATGCCATATAATAATTGGTTCGAAAATGGCATCCATTAAAATAAGTTAGAAAACCACTAAATTAGATAGCATCTAAAGGACATATCAGCTCAAAATCCTTGCTATAATTGTAATGCTTTTTTAAAAATATTGACCAAAAAAATCATATTCTTAAACACAATTTCAAAATAGAAAAAGAATATAGTTTAGAGACAAAAACTTTTAATTTTTCAAAATAATATAATTATAATACCATCTCTGTATATTGGCAACATAAAATATGTTTTCACTTTATATTGATATATTGGAGGTGGCTATCATTACTTAATATACATGCTAAGAATACTTACCAAACATCGCTAAATTAAGCAGAGAAAAGTTCTAAAAAACTACAAAGGTAATTTTGTGAACCCCCAAACATTAAGATAATATCAAATAGAAAAGCAGCAATGATTAGCAGACATTTTAATAAATTTATGTTCATACACTATTTTAATACTCCAAGAGCTAACTTCTAATACAACTATTTGAGCTCTTAATTCACATAATTTCTTAATGTTAACAGTATTTGGTTTTCTTTATCATTCAACAAACATCTATTGAGTTTGGACTCTGCCCAAAGACACATATAACCTTTAATGGTGGCCATGGTATAGTAAGAGCTATGTGTTTTGTCTGTCTTCATTTAGGTGACACAAGTGCTCGATTTACCTTCCCTTAAAACCAACAATTACAGGTTGTAATTTTAGCTGGAACATGATTTCTTTGTAGTGTTAGCTCTATCATGAAAACTCTACACAGCTCTAACTGCTCTTGACAGGTGAGAAATAGCAGAAGGACTCATTTTATAATAAAGATTATGAATGTCACTCTGAATTGTTCATGTTAGAATAGAGTTTAGTCTTCCAAAAGGGACAGAGGCATAAAAAAAAATCACATCCCATAACTGTATTACATTCCTTCTCTATCACTGAATGGACAATGTAATACCAAGCTCTAATAATGCTCATTTGATTGACTCTGGCCAAACAGCCTCTTATCAAGCATAAGCTACTTCCCTATGATGGATGACTATGGTTTATGGTGCACATTTCATTTGCAAACAGAGTCAGAAAATTCCCCTTCACATACAGAATTCTGATGAAGCCTGCACCAGCATTATTGCACACTAAACTCATTAGAATAAAAAGAAGGAAGGAGTGGCTGAGGCCTAGGGATGATTTGCTAATCTTGTTGTGTGAGAATAATACATTTAATTTTCCTTTGTGGGGCCTGACCCATCTTGAACTTTTGTTTGCTATTACTTGCCAGATTCCCTTAGGTGCTTGGTGTACTTCCTTTTGTACCTTTAAGGTTAAAGGAGGGCAGTAATAAAATCAAATGCAGCTAGAAAATGCCCCTATGGATTCCAATTTTCCAAAGTGATTATGTCAGGTTGAAGAAGATGAAAATGCTGGTGTTTAAAAATTCAACTGTAAGCTCTTTGAATAGGAGAGAAAAGCAAGAGGATTGTTAAAAGAAATAATTGTGCCTTGGATGTGTGTTTTTTGAATGGTGACTAAAATGAAGGTTAAAAATAAAATAAAGAAGAGCTTATCCATAACAACATTTCATAGACAGGAGGGAGGACACCTTGAGAAGCTTGGAAGAATAGAACACAGACTGGGTACTCTTTTTCACGCACAAATCGATACAAACATTTCTCACTCCTAATACCTCAGCCACTCATCCCGTTTTTGTGGGCCCCTGTTATTCTCATTCCTGATTCACTAGCACACAAGGATTCCTGTTTCTTAAAATAAATGGTCTCAGACAAATGAACATCTCTCATGACTTTCCAGCTCCTCGAGTGTCAGTGATAAAAATCAGTGATTTCAAATTCTCCGTAATTTTCACCGGAAATGAATCATAGGAAGATATTATTGACTATTTTCTCATGTCCACAGCCTCAAGGCAAACTCAAGAAACATAAAGGTGCCCACAGATTTGCTATTAAGTCCCTATCAAATGATTCCTAGATGGCTGTATCCGTACCCATGGCTTATGACAACAGTATATTCCAAGTAGATTTCCACTGTGCTATGAAATTACTTGTACCTTTATGGCTTGTGAATTTACATAGAACACTTATGGAGGATGATCCTCCTGTAGCTTTCCCTTTATTGTGCCCTCAATGAACTTCCTTGAAAGAAGGGTGTAGGCATAATTGCAGCCAAGTCTCATTGGTACAAATCTGTACATGAATCATCGGAAAATGACTGATTTCCCCATATAGCAATGATGCTTAAGACTCAGAAAGTGTGAAATGAAAAACTTAATGTTCTCCTAACAGTGCAATTTAGAATAATGTCAATATACCACACACTATTTTTTCAAACCTTACATTTAAAAAATAAAATCAAATCACAATGGCGAGTTTCCATTGTGGGAGATATTTACTATGCAATATCAGTCTCTTCCAACTCATCTCTCAATTGTTGAGGGCACTGAGCAAAAGAAACTGCACCATTAAATGTCAGCCCTATAATTCACACTCAATGGGCAGGCAAACAGCCCTTTTCATAGGACTGAAAGCAATGGACGTAGAAGCGCTATAAATATCAGGCTCACTTATTAAAAACAAAAAGAAAAAATAATGAAAAGAAAGAACATCCAGCAGAATCTCACCAAGCTTCTAAGAACTTTCCTTAGAGGTTGTCGCTCTGAAGCAGGTGAGCATGAATGCCCTCTCAGGAGAGGTCTTTATACTGAGAGGGGTTATTAGTCTGAAGAAATTCTCTTGAAGATTCCATTCTTCATAACTAGCCCTGATGAAAGGCAAGGAGGTGGAAAGGATGTGTGTTTCAATTTTGGATCTACTGAGAATTTTGCTTTGAGCAGGGATAGCAACAGCCACATGAAAGAGCAAAATTGGGTGCTTTTTATTCCTCGTCCCTTTGGATGTCTCATTCTCCTCTGAAATCCAACTGTGTTTATGCCCCATCTAATCTCCATGTGGTCCTTTCTTTCCTAGAAAAACATCTCTGCTCCATTCTTTACACTTTTTCATCTTTTATTCATTTGTTCCATCATTTACTTATGGAATAACTAGTTATTTAATATGAAACTTTTTATTGTTAAATTCTTTGGATGCAGAGATGAGAAAAGTTATTCTCCATTGATGGATCCTATCCTGTCAGGTCCCTTAGAGAGCTATTATTTCATAGATTGAATTAATTGATGTTAAAACTTCAATTAGCCTTTTTCTCTTAAAATACCAACACCCAAACTCCAACCCCAACCTAGATCCTATGTGTCTTGCCTTTGAACCGAAATACAGCATCTTATCCCTGGAGTAAATGATGTGGGAACTCTGAACCTGGGGGCAAGGTCAACAATGGCCCATATGCCTCCGCTGAAATAAGGCCATTTTTCATCCTGATATATATTTGAGCCAGAGGCATGAAAACATGGGGGATGATGGAATTAAATCCATGCCCAAAACTGAACTACCACTAATGTGTCACTAAATTCCGGATACATTTTTTCACTTTGAGCTTAGATTTCCTTATTGATACCTACTCTCCATCTATATTATTTAATCATTCTCATCAGAGACCACTTACATTTTGTCCTGTGATTAGAGAAATTGTACAAATATCTGTGTTTATTTGTGTGTGTGTTTTTCCCCTGTTGCACTTCCTTAGCCAAACCTGGAAGAAAATTTCTATTAATTTTTTATCTAATTTTCCTCTCTCATCTGGCTTCCACACTTTGTAGGAGCAATCTGAGCTCAATAATTATAAAGAAAATCCATTAGCCTTTTGCTATAAAGAAGAATAAAAGTGTTTAGCCACTGCTCACACCTTTGCAATTGATCTTTCCAAGTCTTCCTAGTTTCTGAAGGGTGGGAGTTATGGGTCCCGTGGGCTCACTGCTGTTCAGTCAAGACCGTGAGTAATTTCCCCATTTACTGCATTAATACATTTTATGGCATTTCAGCAGCAGACTCTCTGCTAGGCTTAGAGGTGGAGTGTGCAATATGATAATGAAATAGTGGTGCCACTTGGAGATCTGAAGTGCTAAGTAAATACACAGCACCACTTTATTATTGTGGCCTCGTTCTATGTAGGTGTGAAGAATATGCATTTTAATTTATAACTCAATCGAAAGAGAGGGCGGGTTTTGAAAGAGATTTTTGTTTATATCAGTGCCCAAATGTGACTTTTAAAAGGTTCCGTTTTCACATAATTTTAAAACTCTTGTTTGGAGCAATCGGTCCATCCTGTTTTGAGCCATATGATTAAATCTTGCAGATTCTTCCAAAGAGAAGAGAGTCGGTGAGCTAAGCAGATTATATTAATAGGAAAACTTAATAAACATCTCCTTCCTGGCTCCAGGTGGGCCATTAGAACGGAAACTATCTTTTCTACAACACCCTTAGTAGCCCAAATAACATCTGTTGCAACACCACATACAGAAAGAGTGCTCCAGAATTATCATGATTAAAGCCAAGAGACCCACCAGAGTGGCAGAAATCTACACTGCTCAAGGTCATTTCTGGGCATCACAGATATGGCCCCCCAACAACTCTGTGCATGTCAAGAGCTAATGGAGCCATGGAAACTGTATGTGTATGAGGCAGGAAAGTAGGGACATGAGCAGCCAAATCACAAAGAAACTCCAGCCCCTGGGATCCATTTTTTTGAAAATAAGGGAGAGTTAAGAGTGATGACAGTTTAGTGCCATGTAATCAGTGAGTCTATTGTGTCACCATTTTACCCTAAAGCCCTCATCTTGCCATTGGCTCTTAACACTATTATTTGTGAAAACCAGCGAGAGGCTGTCTAGCTTAGAATTTGGCATCCAAATGCTCATTTAAAGCTGACCAGACAAAAATGCAAATAGGTGACTTCCTCAGATGAGTGACTTCAGGAGGACTTGTAATTTTGCCACTCAGTGGTTAAAATTGTCCCTGAGACCACTGAGATAAGCATAAATAAAACTTATAAACCAATCTTCCGTGATATAGCAACAAAATTACAACTGAAAAATAAATCTCATTGATTAATTGTCTTCCTTTTTATTACCATGAACTCTAGTTAGGGCAAGTGGTAAAAGCCCTGTTCACCCCAGGTGCCCAATGCGTGTCCTATCCTCAGTCCTGCAAGGACTCTTACTTAAACGGTCTCTCTCAGGACAACAGCATCTCCTCTGAGGCTGCCCCACAATCTTTGCACTCTTTTTGGCTCCATCTGTTGCAGCCTATTTCCAGCTGCTGTTCAGAGGAAAGGCCAAGCAATTTTGTCCTTAACACATAATTTATCTCGCGGTGGCTATCTCTGCACTGCCAGTGTGCCGAGAGCCCTGGTATGTGCTCTTTCTGGCAAGTGGCTACGAACGAACCTGAGCCAGGCATGTGCTATCTCAGCTTGCTTCCACTCCGTCGAGTCTTTAAGGGCCTCTCGCCCATAAAATTGGCTTTTCTATTTGGCACTTTGACATCTCAGTGACCAGACCATTTCCTTCCCAATATTTAAAACTGTGTTCGAAAGAAAAATAAGTAATGCTGACTTCATCATGAATACAAATATACAGCGAGTCCCCAAAAATGTCTACGTACTTTAACAGCTGACAGCTCAATTTTGAAAATAAACTGTATTTTAATAAACACTGCCTTAAAGTGTGTGTATACATTTTGGGGACACCCTACAGTAGTCCAAGAAGATGGTCTTTGTACAGACAAGTTTCAATTTCCAGTTGACAGCAGGCAAACCTCTTCACCACTTAAGAGCATCAGTTTCCCCTTCTGTAAAATGGGGAACTTCATACTTTCTAGAGAAGATAGTTCAGAGGATTCATTGCAGTAGCAGAAAGAGTAGAGCATTTCACACTTCACTGTGCACACGAGGCACCTGGGAATCTTATTACAATGTGGATCATGACTTGGTGGATCGAAGGTGGGTCCTCAGACTGTATCTGGCACAAGCTCTCAGGCAAGACTGATGCTGGGAGCCATGGGCAGCTCGCTGAGTAGCAATTATAGAAAGCATTGTGAGATGTCCCGCCACAACGTGGCCCTTTGGTTTACTAGGGTCTAGAACATCGGTTCTCAACCTGTGGGTCGCGACCCGCTGGGGTCAAACGACCCTTTCACAGGGGTTGCCTAAGACCATCAGAAAACACATATATAATTACATATTGTTTTTGTGATTCATCACTATGCTTTCATTATGTTCAATTTGCAACAATGAAAATACATCCTGCATTTCAGATATTTACATTATGATTCATAATAATAGCAAAATTACAGTTATGAAGTAGCCACAAAAATAATTTTATGGTTGGGGGTCACCACAACATGAGGAACTGTATTAAAGGGTCGCGGCATTAGGAAGGTAGAGAACCACTTGTCTAGAAGAATCTCTCCACTACTGTGTTCATCTCTAATGTCTGTGTCAAGATGCACAGAACCAGATGATTTCTTTGAGTTAAAAAGCAATGGTGAGAACAGGCTTTCTCGGTGGCACTATAAGTATTACTTGTACATGCTCCGTACTTAGAGATGTCCACTGGCCCTTCTCCTCTTCCTTTGGTCCAGAAGAGCTTTGAGCCACTCATGTCCAGGCTCAGTCCGTGCATTTGCTCTCGCACTAGCCCTTGTGAGAGTCTAGGAGCCGATCAGTGGTTGTATTAACACGGATCAGAGTGAGTGGTCAGATCCCTGTGTGATGGACATCACAGAGCTCCAGACAGAAATCTGGGTTCATTGAGAAGAGAAAGGAAAGAAACATAATTTCCTGAGGAGTCTGGTTGCTGTGGGTCATCCTAGCTTTGGTAAGGCCTGCCTGGTTCTGCTGGCAGGAATGAGAGCCTTTCGTGGCGGTAGAAACATCCTGAGGACTCCCTTTGGGTGGCTGCTCCCTCACTCACAGGTAGAGGCAGACGCTGGAAAAGGCAGAAGAATGACTCACCGGAAGCCCACCAGCTTCCTTCCTCGCCATGGGCAGCAAGAGTGATGGTGCTCTTTCGGGGAACATGCCCACCGAGGCCAGAACGCACCCCGGCACAGAAAAGGCAAGTATCAATCTCAGAGGCTGGCAACAGGGAAGGTGGCCCAGAGGGAAGGCTGGGAAGGTGGATTGCTGTTGCCGCTGAGACAAATGAGAAAGGCGGCTCCGCTCTCCCGGAGGGTGGAGAGCAAACGGCTGGAGCCCCTAAGCATCTCTGAGCAGTTCCCAGCAGTGACGAAGCTGCGGGGATTACAGAGCATTAGCGTGTGCGGTACCGTCCACCTGGGGCTGGACTGGCAGCCAGGCGGAGCAGAGGCCCTGGAGGCTCACTGCCCACTCCACCCATGAAAAAGACCACTTAGAGGTAGAAAAAGGCCATGCGGGGTACAAGAGGACCCACTGAAGGAAGGCAGAGCTCTTCTCACACACCCACACACCCACACTCACACTCACATACACACACTCACACACACACACACACACACACACTCACACACACATACTCACACTCACACACACATACTCACACACACTCACACACACATATTCACACACTCACACATACACTCACACACACATACACACTCACACACACACACTCTCACACACTCACACACACACACACACACACACAAGCAAATTGGGCTGGAGTTTCTTGGTGCAGAAAAGCAATCAGCAAGGTAGCAGGGAAAACTGCTGAAGGAGAAATATTATAAATGGTAAAGGCCTGACAGGTTAGCCAGGCAAGAAGGTGAGCAGATTTCACAGGGGGTTGAAAAGGCACAGATACCAGTCCTGGGCTCCTGGGGCCAGAATCTACGTACACAGAGGGAGAGCTCAGCATACCTAAAGACTAACTCCAGTTTGGAAACGGTGCGACATGGCCAAATCAGCCAGTCCCCTGGGGGGTGGTGGGGGGGGCAAGCAAACAAAAAACTAAAATTAACAACAAACCGATGGTGAGCTAGGAGCACAAATATGTGCATGCATAGATTTATTAATAGTATAAGGAATGCACGATAAAATGTGTGGGGAGACAATGCTATTGAAACTTAGGGGTAGGAGAATCAGAGACCCCAAGAGAAGGGGGAACTGGGGAGTGGGGTTATGACTGGGTGACTGATACTTAAAGAGTTAACATGAAAGTAATGCTCACCTCACTCCAATTTTAAGAGAAAAATTTTAGTGCTATATTTAAGATGCAGCAAATATTAACCAAAAAGGTACATAAATTCTTGTGCCTTTTAAAAGTGTATCTGGCTCAGCCAGGTGGCTCAGTTCATTGAGCGTCTTCCCATACACCAAAAAGGCTGCCATTCCATTCCAGGTCAGGACACATAACAGGGAATAGATTTCCAGTTGGGGTGAGAGTGGGAGGTAACCAATCTATGTTTCTCTCTTACATGGATGTTCCTCTTTCTATCTCTTTCTCTCCCACCCCCTTTCCTCTCTTTCTAAGATCAATAAACATATCATCGGGTGATGATTAAAAATAAATAAACAAAAAGTGTCTCTGGTCAGAAAAAAATTTTAATCTGCTGGTTTATTAATTCTGTCGCATATGCATACAAGCATAAAGTAGAATGGAGAACTAATTTAATTATCTAAAATACCTCATGTAGCATACTACCACTGTTTTATTGTTATATTTCCTCAAAAAATGCTTCTGCAGGGAGTTCAATTTTATGAGTAATTGTAGCTACTTAATGTTTTGCCTAAATCAGGGTTTCTCAAACTGGCACTACTGACATTTTGAATGAGACCATTCTCTTTTTCTTTTTCTTGCAAAAATGTTTAATTAAAAAACAACAACATTAGTATACAGTAAAAGTGTGATGAATTAAACCAACTGGTGTGGCTTAGTGGTTGAGCATTGACCCATGAACCAGGAGGTCAAGGTCTGATTCTCAGTCAGGGCACATGCCAGGGTTTCAGGCTCGATCCCCAGTAAAGTGTGTGCAGGAGGCAGCTGATCAATGATTATGTCGCTCATCATTGATGTTTCTATTTCTCTCTCCCTTCCCTCCCTCTCTCTGAAATAAATGAAAACATTGTTTTTAATGTGATGAGATAAGTCTTAGTTGTGGGGCTCTCCTGTGCATTGCAGGGTGTTTAGTAGCATCTCTGGCTTCTACTCACTAGATCCCAACAGCACCCCCTAGTTGTGATAATAAAACTACTTCTAGACCTTGGCAAGTGTCCCCAGGGAGGCAGAAATATTCCCATTTGAGAACCAGTAGTCTAAAGAATATCCAATGCCAGCTACTTAGCTAGCTACAGAGGTAAACTCAATGATAACAGCTATAGAGAAATACAGAACTTCAAGCATCACTTAGAAAATGGATTATTTAACCACTCAGACCTTTTATGGATTTTTCTAAAATCCTCTGATTCTGTAAGATATTCTGCTAATCAATAATAAATAATCAAAATATATATCACACATTTGATTAGTAGCTCCTGCTTTCCATCTCACTTGTGTCCCCTGGAGCTGCACGTGTGACATGTTTACTACCTTGATTTATGTGATTGTCATACTCAGGTTCAGCTGTCATGGCCCACATCACAGGGAACCTGATAATACTCTCTGCACATAACTATTAGCAAAGGCTACATCCCAAAATATGACAGAATTCCATTTGATCTGTTGTTGTGAAAGGGACAAAAATAGGACCGACCCAGGACAAGAGTGTTAGTTATTGTTGATGACAAAATGAAACAATCAGATTTAGGAAAAGTACAGAGTTAAATTTAAAGGACAGGTTAATCTCCTGATTGTTTACAACTGACCTACAATTTTTTACTAGCTTCTTCAAGTACCAGAAAAAACACATTCTGAACTGTTATAATTCATGCAGGGTTCCCTATATGGTTTTGTTTTTGTGATAGATAAGCAGTCTTTAGTATATGTGAGAAACATTTTTTTTTTAACCACATTATTTTGTACTGCAAGAGATGCAAAATTGGACTTGCTGTGCTATAAAGAACATCAAATTCAGCCAAACTCAGTCCTAGCATCCACTTGACTTTGAGCCTCCATTACTTCAACTGTAATATAGAACGATTAATAGCTATCCTGACTTTCTTACACAAATGGATTCAAATGAATAAATGCATATGAAATCAACATGCATACTATACACATATCAGAAACTGATATATTCAAACACAATTCTGCAATTAGAACTCCTCTGACTCAGGTTTCAATGCAGGCAAAAGAGGTTCATTAAAAAATATTACTGTGTGTAAAGTAAAATTTCCTATAAAATTTTAATGAATAGAATTTCCTATAAAATTTTCTAGATAGAGATCTCCCAAATATCTGGTTAAGTAAATTGAGGGTATTCAAAATGAATAAAATTCTCATATCATCCATAAACCTCATTAACAATAATGACTCAATTGATTATTCTCACCAGTAACAGTGAGTGAATAATAATACATAAATCTATGATTCTTTTGTGTTTTTTTTATTTATTTGCCTATGTCCAGATAAGAGGCCTAAATTACTGTTAGTGGCCAGATGTTAGGAGCAGAAGGCACTGAAAGATGGACGGTCAGGGAAGAATTATGTTTGCCTGTATCCCTCTCTCAGGTCTCCAGGATGCTCGCCATCTGGTCCAGCATAATCCACAGGTGAGTTCAGAGAGCACACTGCACCTGCCACTCACAGGATGTGGTTCTGACTACGTAGCTTAAAAAAACGGACTAATAGTATATTTAATCATAATGCCCATAAGCGATTATAAACATTAAACCTCTTTCAGAATTTGACTTGGTTTTAATCCTCAGCCAATTCTCCTTGCATTAAAGAACCATTTATGCAAATGCAACATGAGGCAAAGGGGAGCGATAAAAAGCTGCCTAAGACCTTAGGAATGCCTGCGTTCAGCCTGTCTGTATTACTTGCTTCTGCTTTTATTTCCAGTGAAATGATACTATACATTGTCGAAAGAAATGCTCCCTTACACGAATGCCATCAGAGGGAGTTTCAGCAAAAATCAGCTGTGAGAAGGAGGAGGGACAATCCTTCATTTGGTTCCTCTGGAACAGAAAAGCGCACAGTGTCCATGGCATCAGAAGGAGGAGAGCACATCAAAGCAGCTAAAAGTCCGCCGCTGAGCCCCAAATGTCCTCACACATCAGGGGCGACCCAAGCCAGCGGGTCGCACCTGAAGCTGAGCGGGCCAGACCTGGGCCCATTGGCTCCCGATCAAGAGCGAAGTCTTATTAAAGGAACAAGACCCGGCCACACGTCGGAGATAAGCGCTGGTCAGTGCAACAGGGACCTGAGGACGAGGGGCAGCGACAAGAAGCAGGAGTGTTGCGCAGCTTGCACAGAACAGCAACAGGAGAAAGATAAAAGTGGCAGGCCGCGCAGCAAGGCTGTGCTGGCGGTAAAGTGTGTGTGTGTGGTTGGGGGGAGGGTGGGGAGAGGACCCGGTGGCAGTTCTGACATTTCGGTGCTTTGCTGAAATGCCCTCAGGGTTTGAAGATGTCAGAGTCTGAGGGATGATTCCTCCAGCGAGCTCCCGTGATCAGGAAGCCAGACAGATGAAAGGACCGGATGCTCTCCCTGCTTCAGCGCCAAGGGGAAGCAGGAGATGGAACCAATGGGCCGGATGCTTCTGGCGCACAGAGCTCCTGGGTGCTGACTTGGCCCAGCGAAGAAGAGCCAGTGTCCCGGGAAGGCCGCTGTGGCCCAGGAATTTCGGGTTCAGGGTCAGGCCGAGTGGAGGCATGACTGCCCTCTCCCCAGGCTGCCTGCAGGGTGCTCAGGGAGCCCGGCACTGGCCTTTGAACCCCGGGCAGTCAGTCCCCTCTACGTCTAGGAAAACACAGCAGTTATTCGCTTTAGGATGAACAATATTTTTTTTTAAATGAAGAACACAGGAACACCGCAGTGAGTTTTCCCTGGCTCAGTGCCCGGCACTAACAAACACCTGGTGAACGGATGTGGCAAGGGATGGGCATGACTGGCGCCGCCCGGAAGAACAGCCATTCATTGGGACAAAGAGAAAGCGAGTGCTCCCTTTTGAAAACGTTCCCTTCCTTTCTCCTTTTTTCATTTTTTTTTTTTTTTTTTTTACCTTTGGGTCCACAGCAGTGGTCCGCAGACTTTAGCAAGTATTAAAGTTGCCTGGAGGATTTACCCAAAAATTGCAGCTCGCTGGGTCCCATCCCCAGCATGTCTGGTTTCAGATTTCCCCAGCATAACTGCATCTGATCAATAGATTGGGGGAGGGGCCCTGGAATTAGCATTTCTAACAAGTTCTCTGCTGCACATGCTGCTGGTCCCAGCCACCCTTTGAAAAACCCTGGTCTACAGTATTAATGGCAGATCGAACTAAGTGTGTCTCTACTATGGACTCCAATACGTATGTGTCTAACTTTTGATAGACTGATCCTCCCTGCCCCCCGCCCAGTTTTGTGGGACGCACCTACACCACTCATTCTGACCACACACATGAATAAGGAATCTGTAAGCCCTAATGAGTTCGGCATTCAGAGCTGACCAACACATTCCACAAGCCGTGCCTCGAAGGGCCCGGCATTGCTCTCAGCTGCAGCCTGCGTTCTTCTTAGTGAAGGTTATTTGAGTGTGTTTTCCCCATCGCTGAATTCCACTGTGTGAGTTCTTTCAGCATCGTTACATTTATGCCTGAACAACTGTATTTCACTCTAACTAAGAAGTCCCTTCCGGCAATCGCATAACAGGGAAGCTTCAAACAGACCGGCTTATGTCACCGTCACCGAGGTTTCAAATAGTTCCTCCTTGTCATCTGCGTCCTACCTTAGAGAAGCGAATCAGTGAAGAGTGTTGCTATCTTCCTCCAGATTCCTACTGCAAACCCCATGCACCCAACCACATTCCTCATCTGCCAGGCTGGCTAGCTGTCCCCGGCAAACAGAATCATCAAGTACCTGGCTGCCACAGGCAAGAAGCTTTGAGTCACATTTCACTCTTCCTTCTCCCCGTATCTCACAAACAACTGGCCAAAGTACTTTTTTATCCTGTTTCTAAAATATGTTATAACCGCACCTTTTTTCTCCCTCGTCACTGTTGCTTTAGTCCAGAAATATGTCCTCGCTAACCGGGACACTGCAGCAACACGCTGATTAATCTCGCATCAGCAGTGTCTCTCCATTTTCATTTTACCCAGCTGTGAGCATTAGGTTTCTGAGAGGTGTGTTTCTATTGCTCTCAAGCCTACAAACCTCCCCACCATTCTTGCTACCGAGAGAGCAAGGGTCAGGATTCTCTTGGGGGCTCAAAAAGCCCTTCAGGCACAGCCTGGTCCTAGCTCACCTTCTCCGGTATAACTTTCATTCTTTGTATATTTTGCATGCACTTTTTTGCCCTGCTAGATCTGCTTCATGCTCTGCACAGCTTGCACCTTTTCCTCTACTTTAAATATTCTTACACACCGTACCCACTGCTCAAATCTGGCAAATTCTCCCATGCCCAGCTCAAAAGCCATTATTTCTTTTTAGCCCCAATACCCTACTGACTTCTGGACTTGATTGAGCAAAATCTGCTTTTGCTTCTACTCTATACACTTCCTACGAGCTGGAACCAGGTTTTAATTATTTAAAGGTGATTTCCAAAAGTAATGTATGCAGTAGCAGAATTAAGGCAGTTACTCGTAATAAACAAAGGTTGCTCTGAGTTGGAAGAATTAAATCAAGGCTTGTCATGTGTGGCTCAATTTGGAAGAATGTTACTGGGATGGAGTGACAGTATTCCCAAATTAGAGACTTAAAAACACAACTATCTTGGGATTGAGATGAAGTTTAGTTGATCAAAACAGATCAGAGGAGCCGTATGTGGATGTGTGTTTTCCCGGCACACAAACACCAAGTTCAAAGAGGCCCATGGCAAACTCATTTATTATATGCAAAGCGTTCGCATGGCCAAATAAAATTCATTAAAATGCTCTTGACATTCTAATATGAAATTTTAAGATGCTTTAGCATCCCAACCAGCAGCAGATGTTTCTTAGAAAATTCCAGGGCTAACGTATACTAGCAGGAAGAGCATGCATTTTGGACCAGCATGAGGGTGTTTAGATAGAATTAAAGCACTAAAGAGATGGCAGGGGCTGGAGATGATGGCAGGAAGGGATTGGACAAAGGTTTTCATCTATCTGCATAATTTTCTCTTCTAAATCATGAAAAGTTCAATTAAGGGGTGTTTCAAAGGCAGTCTATTGCTTCTGTGTTCATATGTGTGGATTCACCAGCCACAGTGTTAATCCCCCATCATTTCATTAGAGCAGCGGTTCTCAACCTGTGGGTCACAGCCCCTTTGGCATTTGAACGACCCTTTCACAGGGGTCGCCTAAGACCATCCTGCATATCAGATATTTACATTATGATTCATAACAGTAGCAACATTACAGTTATGAAGTAGCTACGAAAATAATTTTATGGTTGAGTCACAACATGAGGAACTGTATTTAAAGGGCCAGAAGGTTGAAAACCCAAGTTTCCACGGAGAAAAAACAAATAGAGTTTAACTAATAACACACCTAAAAATTGAAGATCCAGAATATTTTGCTTTCTCTTGGTGAAGATTTAAAGAAATATAATTTATTAGCATTGCTTCATCTGTCTCCCACAAAATGCCTAGCACCAAGTTTATACTCACCAATAGTTTGGTAACAATATGGCTAATGATAACAATAATAATTTACATCAGTTGTAGTCCAATTAAAAGCATGTTTGATTAAATCATTAAGCTCCAAAAACAGGTGTATAGTTGATTGTTGCTGGGTCTCAAGCTTCCATATTAAAGCACAAACATTCACTGTGACAAGTGCAGCTCCCTTAAGCTCTGCCCAAGTCCATTCTTCCTATATCTGCTGTAAACGTCCAATTCCCCTTCTAATTGTGAAAGCACCTTGGTTACATTCTCAGATAATCTCACTATAGCACAAACACAAAAGTGTATTTTAACACTTTTCCTGCCCTAACATTAACACATTCTCAGAAATCTTCATATAAAGGAGTCAGAAAATAGGTTTGTGAAAATGACTTGAATTAAACACAATTCTGCTCACCACTTGCCATGAAACAAGGCAGCGATGGATATTCTCAGAGAAAGAAACTACAGAGCTGGTAAAAATGCAGAGGCAATTTTGGTGGAGTAAAACTAAGTAACGAGGAAGGGGGTGTGGAGAAAAGATGACAAAATAAAAATGCAAGTCGATTTTAAAAAGAGAGGGGTAAGGACAGCAGCATTCCAAATGCCAGGCCCAGTGGAATGAACACATGAGCCAAGGAGCCAAGACAATTGGGTCCTCGAGACGCGATCTGGGTGAACAAGAGCGTTTTCCTCTTGGTTCCATATCATCTGTGAGAAACAATTCTTTGAGTGCCTCCCATGTCGTGAAAAAACGAATAGTTTAAATGTCCTCTGATTTCTAGGAGGGAAAAAGGTACTGAGCTATGAGAAAATGAAGAAAGACAGAATGAACATATTGTTAAGTAAGCAGGTGACCTATGGGAATTAACTGGTAAGTGCAAATATTGTCCCTTAGAGGAATCGTATCTAAAGCAGGGAATCTCTTGGAACAAGAGTATATTCCTCTTCAATAACTTCAGTCACATCCTTTGTCTGTCATGAAATTGTGTCAAAGGCCTCAAACTCACGTCCTCTATCAGGTAAACCCAAACTTTTGTTTGCTAGAACTGACTTGAATCTGAATGTTATCTATCATCCTTCCTTTCTTCCTCCCTTCCCCCCCACATCTTTCTTTCATTCTTTTTCCTTCCTCCCTTGCCCCTCCTCTACCTCTCCCCCCTTTCTCTTTCCCCTTCACCCTCACTCTGTCTCTCCTTCCACCCCCACCTTCCTCCTCGCCTCCCTTCTTCCCTCTCTTTTCCTTAAAAAATAAATTTAAAGGGTTCTTAAACAACAAACAGGAAGTCAACAGTGATAAATAACCCTGGATGTAGAATAAGAGAAAGAGATATCTTGACCCTCAGGGGCATTGTGGATATGAGATCTCGCCCTGGGCTTGTCAGTAGGTAGCTGTGAGACTTTGGACAAATCACTGCAGCTCTCCGTGTTTGAGTTTCCTCTTCATCACAATGGGGAAATGATATTCGGTTGTCTCTAATCTCTTCCAGTTTTAAGTACTTAGCGAAAGGACTAAAAACTTAAATTTGGGAACTAGATCTAGATCATGCTACCAACTTCACCATTAATTTTCTGTATGATCTTGAACATGTTATGCAATTTTTGAGCCTCAGTTTCCCTATCTATAAAATGCAAATAAAACAACATCTACATCATGGGATTATTGTCAGAATTAAGTGAGATAAATCATGTCAAAGTGAGATGAAGCATGTCAAGAATTTAGAAGGGTGCCTGACCCATAGTAAGTGCTCAGAAAACCTTAGTTCTAATTTTTAATCATAATTTTTTGTTATTGTGGTGAGAGATAGTTCATCATCTACAAATTCTATTTCTCTGATAGCAGGGGAGTAATGCTATATTCCAAAAGCCGCTTGAAAGAGTAGTAGACATCCGGACCTGTCCAAAACATCCACATATTTATCTGGTCCACCCAAAAGGTTTTTGAAATTTGATGTCCAAAATGTCCCGGGAGAAATTTGGTCCATGCCAAAAGGTCCTCGATATTTAAACCCTGCTCTTTTGCAAGTTGTGAGCCACAAACCACCTACCTGATCCCATATGCCATTTCCAGCTAGGCTATGGCAAGAAAGGTTATTATTGGTAATACAGCCACGGCACAAATATTGGATGAATAAAAATGATAGTATTTTATGTATTAATCCTGTAAACCAAAAATATAACCAATAGTATAGGCTTTGTGAACCCAGGAATGTTTTCTAAGTGTGGATGTTTTTGATGAGATCAAATTCAAAGGCCATTTGGCATGGACCAAGTATGTTCGTGAATGTCTCAGTTGGGACCAAATTTCAGTGACCTTTTGGTATCGACCAAATGTCTCAGTGGATATTTAGGCCAGGACCAAACCTGCTTCAAGGATTTGAAAATATAATAATAATTAGCACAAGAACCAAGGTATTTGCAGATCTCTATTTATTCATATGTTGGTAACATGGATCCTCTAAGTCTAAAAAGACTAAAACATATGAACAAAAACTAAAACATATGAACAAATAACTTTTTTAAAATAATAATAATAATAAGCCTTGGATTGCGTGGTTCAGTTGGTTGAGTGTTGTCTCATGCACTAAAAGGCTGCCAGTTTGATTCTTGGTCAGGGCACATGCCCAGGTTGGGGATTTGATCCCTGGTTGGGGTGGATGCAAGAGGCAACAGATTGATGTTTCTCTCTCTCACATCGATGTTTCTTTCTCTCTCTCCCACTCCCCCTTTCTCTTCACCATAGCTAAGATCTGGAAACAGCCTAAGTGCCCATCAGTAGATGAATGGATTAGAAAACTGTGGTATATCTACATGATGGAATACTATGCTGCTGTAAAAAAGAAGGAACTCTTACCATTTGCAATGGCATGTATGGAACTGGAGAGCATTATGCTAAGTGAAATAAGCCAGTTAATGAAGGATAAATACCACATGATCTCACTCATTCATGGATAATTAAGACCATTATAAACTTATGAACAAAAATAGATACAGAGGCAGAGCTGCCTCAAACAGATTGTCAAACTGCAGTGGGAAGGCCGGGGAGGGTAGGGGGGGCAGAAGGGGGGTGGGTAAGAGATCAACCAAAGGACTTATATGCATGCATATAAGCATAACCAATGGACATAAGACACTGGGGGGTAGGTGAGGCCAGGGGATTATCAAGGGTGGGGGAAAAAAGGAAACATATGTAATACCCTTTGTAATACTTTAAGCAATAAAACTAGAAACAAATTAAAAAAATAAAATTTTTAAAAATTCCTTTCTCAGAACTATCGGTAGATGTTAGATATTATAAGTCCTCAAATATTTGCTGTGTGGATTTTTTTTAAAAAATATATATTTTTATTGATTTCAGAGGGGAAGATAGAGATAGAAACATCAATGATAAGAGGGAATCATTAATTGGCTGCTTCCTGCACATCCTCTACTGGGGATTGAGCCTGCAATCTGGGTTTGTGCCCTTGATTGGAATCGAACCCTGGACCCTTCAGTCCACAGGCTGATGCTCTATCCACTTAGCCATACCGGCTAGGGCACTGTGGATTTTTTGTTGCTGATTGCTGGTATGGTTATTGATTCATTTGGAAAGTTATTCACTTTTCTTTTGGGATTTATTTCTTGAAAAACATAGTCTCTTACTTGGGATAAATAAAATAGACCTTGTTTGGCATTCATCATTTCAGAGGGGAAAGGAAGATTCTCAAACAAATCAACTGGGACACAGTTTTACTTCAATCTGTCAAGCTAAAGTAAGGGATAGAGAAAAAAAGCATGGTAGTAGAACATGCTTTTGTAAGGAGCTTGGCTACTTTCTCCTCTGTTCTTCTTGTGAGGGAAATGAGTGTTTACAATACTGGCTGGAGAATACAGCCTTTTACCAACACCACAGGATGTTAAGTGTGATAATCAGGCTGGTATGATGCTCAAGAAAAGCTGTTTCAAAACTATATTGTAAACTTAAATCTTGTCATAGATGGCATCTAAGATGAATCTGAGAAATAGGAATTGTTGAGTGCTTCTGTATGAATATAAAAGTTAATGACAATGTCACTTAGATATCAAGTGTGAAATCTTTAGTCAAATGTTTAGGATATAAACATTTGATATAAAAAATAGAAAGACGCCATGAGGATTGAGGACATTAACCTTCATTGACTAAACTGTATGTGAACAGACAATAAACTTTATTAAATTCTCCCAACAACCATGGGAGATAAGTATTATCTCCATTTTCATGTATGAATACTTTGGGCATCACATGCCAAAGTCACTTAATTGCTATCCAGTGAAGTTGGAATTCAAGCTCAGTCTACCTACCTTCAAAGATTCTGCTTCTCTTTCTGGGATAGTCATAGCATTCCCAGAACTATCCATGAATTATTTTAGGTATGTTTAGTGCATGAGCAATGGAAAAATAGAACTGCCTATTGATAGTCCTTGGTATAGATGAGGCCAAAAGTATTTGCATTATAGCACTAAGTTGAAATCACTACAGACACCAACTGGAACTCTCATATTATCTCTAATTCAGGAAAAGGGCCAGTCTAATGCAGGGAGGCATGAATCACCATGGAGCTTAGGACCCTGTAACAGTCAAATATCTGAGGATGATGATAAAGAAAGCTGAAAGAAAAGAGGGGCCTCAGTTTAGCCACACCTGGCTACTTATTCTATCCATACCTCATCGGGAAGATATTAACAATTAACATCAGAACTACATGCATTTTGCTATTATATTATTTTGTAACATAGTTTAAGCTACTGTGGACTATTAGCTTTCTGATACAGAAAAAATCTAGACATGGCACTACCCAACAAGTGGTGGGGAAATGGGGAACAAAATGCAGGAATAAGACAGGAAATAAGGGAAATAATGGGAGATGCATGGGAAAAAAATAGAAAAAATATGATACTTTGGCATTGATCTTAGGTTTGATGCAGAGAAGGAAGCTTTCCACCTACTGCTCTATACTAAATCCCATTTAGATGATCTATTCCAGTAGTTCCAATTTTCTCATGTATCTGTGCTCACATTATAAATGAACACAGGTAACGTGGTAAGTGCTCTGCACAGTTTAGAAGCAGCATGGCCATTTCTCGAATAGAAGGAACTAGACACATCCTATAACTTAGTCGGATTAGAAGTCATCAAGGTCCAATTGGCTCTACCACCACTATCACTCTATGTGGCTTAAATCCAGTCATTTGAATCTTAACTCAGTCATCTATATCTTATCTCATCAAGAGAAAAACTATACTCTACTCCACCGAATGAGTATTCTTCACAAATGCACTAAACATACCTAAAATAATTCATGGTTTTTTCCTGTCTGGCACTAGTTCTTCCCCTACAAATCTTGTCCCATATGGGAGAGGGGAGAGGGATTGGAAGGACTATGATTTAGTGACTGGGCATTTGCCTGTGCCCAGAGCTAGTAAGATAGCAGTGACCAGAACCAACATTTTTCTAGCTTGACCCCCTACACCCCACCCTGATCCCACTGTCTTATCTATAAATTGGTACTGATAGTACCTAGCACTATCAGTACCAAAAGGGTTAGGAAAGATAATATTTAGCACACTATCTGATACAGTTAGTGCTTAGTAAATGGTAGCCTTCAATAAATACTTATAAGTGAAGTCAATTTGTCTAGAAGTAGCTCCAATGAAATTCATTGGAAACTTAAAAAAATTGGTAAACAAATTTACATACACATAAACATTCACCATCCTACACAAAGGAGCCCAGGACAAGAATCTACTGAACTCTCACCACTGACTGAGCCATACCCCTTCTAGAAAGAGTGATGAAAAAACAAGTCTTGGCCCAGCCGGCATGACTTACTGGTTGAGCGTCGACCTATGAACCAGGAGGTCATGGTCCGATTCCAGGTCATGGCACATGACCAGGTTGCAGGCTGCATCGCCAGTGGGGGGTGGGGGGTAGGGGTGTAGGAGGCAGCCAATCGATGATTCTCTATTCTATCTCTCCCTCTCCCTTCCTCTCTGAAATCAATAAAAATGTATTTTAAGAAAAGAAATAAAGAAACAAGTCTTGGAGGGAAAGGGGTTTGAGGAAAATTTTCTTGCCCTTCACAACATTACCAGAGGGTTATTTTTTAACACACAACTATCACTGTCTTCAAAAAAGTTATCTATTTTTAAAGATTAAAAAGAAGGTCTCAATTTAAACTTGTTCAAGAAATGTGTTCAGTCCAAAAATACATTTTGCTTTAACTTCCCTGCTGTGAATTTTTTTTTTCTTTTAAAAGCAGCTCTTACTCATCAATGTCATAAACCACAACAGCTGAAGGCAGATTTCAGAAGTTTGATGTGAAAACAGTCCATGGCACATATGGATGAACAGAAACTAATTGTCATTTTCTAACCAGAATTTGTTGTCATCCCCACCCTGTTCACTGACACAATGGATTTTTTTCCTGATGGAGAAAGCAGGAGGAGCCCTGCAGATTCCATCTCGGCCATCTCACCCACTGAGTTCATGTCCCTGGGGGGTTAAGGATCTGTGTGGTCAAGAGGCCTCAAGCTGATATCCTCACCATACTAGGATAGGGGGGCGGGTGATCCAAATGCTCTATGACCCAGTGGTCAGATCCATCCAGAATCCCTTCCTATCTGTTGGAATTGTTGGAATCAAGGCTTAAATCCCACCATTCTATGAAGATTTTCCAGGTAGCCCAGTGTGGAAACATCTCTTCTGATGAACTCATCCAGCATTGGGTTTTGGCACTGCTTGTGTGCACAGCCTATAGAGTCCTGTAAAGATTACTTGGGCACGTTTTCAGCTTTTCTCATCAAGGATTGTTAGCCACACACAGGCAGTACTGCATCATTTATCTTCCCTTTTCCCACAGGATCTACTACAAAGTCTGGCACATATTAAATTCTATATACATGGGTCCTAGAAAAGGTTATAGGATCAAAATGAACTTTCACTTTTCTGACTCAGCTTGTTAAATAAATTAATGTCACTAGAAGACTCATCTTTTGACTCAACTCTGTCTTATCTAACATAGGTCTACAAGTTTAAGGTCCTACTACCACATGGACAAGCACTCCAAACAATGGTTAATAGAAGCACTAGGAAGCAGAATAGCCTGGAATTAGCTTTTGACTGACTTTCCTAATTCATAATTCCCTACCTCAATTCCCTGGATTCAGCTACACCTTCTTACATAGTCCACTTCCAGGACATCCACACTGCTTCAGTTATGAACTCACCCTGTTGCCTCTTTCTCACTTCTACCTCTCCCCAAGGTTCTCTTCCAGCTTCACACAGCACTGTGTAGACTGTGCATCTGATAATAACTGTGATGAGTGTGAGAAAACTTACTAGCAACTCTCATTTCAGGTTGTGCACCCTTTCTTCCTCTGGGACTATCTACAGTTTTCCCAACTACCATCTGCTGATGAAGCGTGAGGAGGAGGACAGAGGGAAAAGGGTACAGCCACCATTCTAGCCACGTTCTGGACTATGAGCCAGTGGAATAGAGTGGACAATTTTGATGTGATTTTTAAGGCCACTAGTTCCAACCACATGTAAAATATTTCCACATATAACATTATCTCAGGGCTCAGAATTATTTCTGCATATTTTATTCTTTTAAAATATATTTTTTTATTGATTTCAGAGAGGAAGGGAGAAGGTGAGAGATAGAAACATCAATGATGAGGAAGAATCATTGATAGGCTGCATCCTACAGGTCCCACCCTGCAGATGGTACGCACAACCCGGGCATGTGCCCTGAAGGGGAATCAAACCTGACCTCCTGGTTCATAAGTTGATGCTCAACCACTGAGCCATGCCAGCCATGCAGAATTATTTCTGCATCTTTTAGAGAAAATACATTAGAATATTGTCAGCCTTAATGATATTAATTGTTTTCTCACATTAGCCAATTAATTACCAAAACCTTCTGGAGAAGAAATCAAATATTCATTTGTAATTTGTGTCTACTCATTCATTCACTTTTATTATTGTTTATTTCTTACTTCCTTCTAACCTTACAAAAAATTAAGATTAAAATAAAAAATGTAGCATATACATGTTAATGGAGATTTTCCATTTTTTTTCTGTTTTCCAAAGTTTGCTTTAATGTTTTCCAAAGTTTGCTGTAAAACTACAGCACTGAGTCTGTCTTTAATTTCTGATTTACTTATTTATTTTTTCCTGAAAAATATGATAAGAAAAATTCTTAACCTTTGATGAGATAAGATAATGCAGAATGGTTTGGAACCCTTGGCACTACCATAGGTATCAGGGCCTCCCGGGGACACCATTAAGGCCTTAGACAAGCAGGGGTTGAAGTAAGGGCATCAGAAGGAGGGCAGGGGCCATCAGGCAGTTGAGAACTAAAGAAAGAGGCACTACAAGGTTAAGTGAAAAACTGAATCATTCTGTTGATTTCCTTCTCCTGTTCTTAGCAAACACATGAGACCAACAGTCTGAGGGATTAATCAAGAATGCTTCTTGTGCCTGGACCACTCAGTAACTCTTCACAACAAATGCAATGATGCCCCACGTGCCAAGACCAGCTGATTCCCTTCCTTCTGACAAGGGGGGCTCCAAGGAAATGCAGTACATACAATGCTCAGTGCCAGGCCTCAAAAGGGCTGGGTGTGGGCACAGCAGCAGTGAGGCTGGCTTGGGGCAGTGATTACATCAAAGGGACTTTGGGTACCTGGATGCTGGGACCTCCACTGTTCTCATATTTAACAGAGGGGCTTCTAAAGGAAGGGAGCGCAAGAGCCACTGCTCATAGTGAGCTAGGGACAGCTGTCTTTGGGAATGTAACCTGCCCTCCAATCCCCTCTCCCTACCAGCAATAGGGCATTCACCCACCATCAGCCCAATTTCCCATCTTGATTGTGTGTCCAGCCTATTGGTACACTCAACTGCATTGTTCCTGAGGGGAATGTCTGCTTTCTCCCCTTCTTTCTATTACAGGTTATCTGCTCCAGCATTTGAATTGAAAAGCTATGGTAGTTCAGAGAATATAGAATTCTCGATACAGAAACAGTACAGGTTCAATAACTATTGTATGATTCCTCCCCCCCCCCCCCCCCCGAAGAGAGTCACTATTCAATAGGCCCAGCATTCTCTGTCTTCTGGGCTTGCAGGACTACAGCACTGAGTCAGTTTTTAATTTCTGATTTACTTATTTATTTTTTTCCTGACTAACTTTTAATCATCTACATCACATTGTCTTGCCCATACCAGATCCCAATGCTCTCTCTCTTAAACTCAATCCTCTTTAAACCTAATTTTCATCCCATCTGTCCTGGCACTCAGAGCCTCACCTTGAGGGAATCATTGATATTTTGCTTTCCAAATATAGGCAGGACTAAATGAAACCTTGTTGAAATAGTTATTCATAAAATATTAGTCCTGGGTATGGGGGAAATTACAAATACTGAGTACTTACTAAGAACTAGATGGTCTTTATGTTATATTTCATGTTACATTGAATCCAATACATTTACTACAATAACCTGAGGAAATGGCTCTTATCAGTCCCATTTTCCAAATGAGAAAATGAAGATTCAGAATGGTTAGCTTGTCAAAGGTTATATAAATAGGAAATGGCTAGAGTAGGATTCAAACTTCCAAGTTCATGGCCTTTTCCATTAAAGCCACAATGAGTTTTCCCTAAGGGTTTTCATTTTAGGCCTTTTTTTCAAGAATGCTCTCACTTCTTCACTGAATAAAATTCTTCACATCTTATAAAATGTACTCTGAGCTCTTCAGCTCAAATTTATCTTTCTCTCTCCTGAATTCCTAGTGCATTATATCTGGTCCAGTCATTTCTCATATAGTATTTCTGGCTTTGTATGAGTCATTGATTTTCATGTGTTCTTTTCATCTGGTGACCTAATGAGAGATTGATACTTTAGTATCCTCAAGATTCACCAAGGGAGGTTGTCCAAAATTCCATTCCAACGTTACACAGTCAGCCCTGGAAATGGGCATTTTCAATAAGCATCTTGGTGTTCTGATGCAGGGGGACCAGGGACCACTCTTTAAGAAATGCTCACTGAGGGCCTAAGCTGTTCAAGAATGAGGATCATCTGGCCTTCCTCATGCTGAACCTGGAAGAAGCCCACACACCCTGGCAAGCACAGTCTGGGCATTCTGAACAGTGACATCACGGGACTCACCTCCTGCTTGGAGACGAAATGTTCTCACTTGTGGGGACAGGTCGGGGCCTTGCTCTATACCAGTGATGGCAAACCTTTTGGGCTCGGCGTGTCAGCATTTTGAAAAACCCTAACTTAACTCTGGTGCCGTGTCACATATAGAAATGTTTTGATATTTGCAACCATAGTAAAACAAAGACTTATATTTTTGATATTTATTTTATATATTTAAATGCCATTTAACAAAGAAAAATCAACCTAAAAAATGAGTTCGCGTGTCACCTCTGACACACATGTCATAGGTTCACCATCACTGCTCTATACCCTGCTTCTAATGACTTCTGCCTCTAGACTGCATTCCCTAACCCAGTGGTTCTCAACCTTCTGGCCCTTTAAATACAGTTTCTCATGTTGTGGCCCAACCATAAAATTATTTTTGTTACTACTTCATAACTGTCATGTTGCTACTGTTATGAATCGTAATGTAAATATCTGATATGCAGGATGATCTTAGGCGACCCCTGTGAAAGGGTTGTTCGACCTCCAAAGGGGTCGTGACCCACAGGTTGAGAACCGCTGCCCTAACCCTTGTGACATCTTCACTTTAGTGCTTAAATCAGCAGTCTGTCCTCATCAACCCAGCCTCCTGCTTCAGCTTCTTGACTCCATTTGGAAATGCCCTCCCAGATAGTCGTCCTTACATTTCCTCTTGTTCTGCTCAGCTTAACATGCCTTTTGCCCCTATGCAGCCCTAACTCACTCTAACCACAAAGACAGGACTTGTACTAGTGTAATTATCTCTACCGGGCCTCCCTGAAGCAAGCATTCCCTCATCATTTCATTCATTTGTATTATTTTTTCCAATGACGTCCACTAGGTAAAGGTGGAGAAGAACGACATCAGTGGAATCCTTGTGTTTTTAAAGAAGCTAATGGCAGATGAATTTGGGATTTTTTTCCCTTCTTCCTTAATCTTGCTGTGTTGTAACTGCTAGCCTATGGCGTATTTAATGAATAAAATAAAGGAAACAGACTTGGACAAGTGTGCTCAGCCTCTGACAATCTGTTTGATTATTTATTTTTAAATGTTTTTTTAGATTCTGGGACAAGCAAATTAAAGAATAGCATTTGACAGCTGCTGACCTTTTGGTTTTGTTTGTATTTTCTTAATCTATTTCCTGGGGTCTTGCAGAACCTAGCAGGGGAGAACTGGAAGCAGAAAATGCAGACAGGTTGCTACCTCTCAAGCCAGGCTTTCCATTGGAAAGAGCCATTCCCACACTGCCAGCTCAGTCCTATTTCCCAGTGTGGCAGGGCCACGCCTGCTCCCTAATCACCTCTCTCTGGATGTTCTCACTCTTCTCTCCTTTGTGCTCCCTCACATGTGTGCACTTACCAGCCTGCCTCGCATGTCGTTACCATGTACAAGGACATTCCTGCCTCTAGATGACAAACTCCTTGAGGGCAAGGTGCCCGCCACTCTCCTCTCGGCACACCTCAAGTTGCAGGCACAGTGTCATGCTTATGGCACGTGCTCCATAACTGTGTGTCAAATGGAAGTCAGCACTGGCTTCTTGTATGTTGCTTATCCTTTTCTCCCTTGAAGCTCAGGACTCATCACAGGAGATGGATGCTTCCCAAAGATTCTCACCAATCCTGAAATCAGAGGCGCTACGCCTCTGAAGTCCGGCTTCCTCAAGCCATCACCTATGATGACTGGCAACAGCCAGACACCTTCTGCTTCTTATGCCAGATGAGCTATTTGAAAAAATACATCTGACAGTTTCTGATGGCTTGTAGCAGGGCTGAAAACAACCTGACCTGTCCACAGAGGTACAAAGATGTCCTTTTTAAAACCTGGACACTGATCGTGGAGAAAACCTCAGCAACTCTGGCAGCCAGACACCGCCTTCATGAAAGCTCTCGTCAGTCTTTCAGCATATGTGGAATGTAGACTCGCAGATTTTGTTTCTCTCCCCACACGGTTGTAATTGCATTTGTAATTCACTGCTAGAGCTAACGAAAAGGCCAATTTCTTAGTACGGAATCCTCAGCAATCGCAGAAAGATGCCAACTAGTTCCCTTGTCTCTTGCAGCCCAAGATAGTGGAAGAGAGAAGCATAAACCAATTAGCTGTCAGGAGCAATTAATTTCTGCATTTTTCACGCAACACAGAATGAGGAATTTTATAGCATTCCTATAATTAAAGTGAATAAAAATGAATATAGAATTCCCCAAAGACCTATAAGTCACGCAGGTTCCTATGACCATGACATACAGATATTCTCCACTTCGCAGGAGGTTCATGGCTTCATTGGAAATGTCATCCAGACGAGGTCACTCCTTGCTTACCACAGCCGCCCATGCAGTTAATCCACCGCTCTGTCCTCCCACTAAGCATCATGAGAGGAGACTCCCGCTGAATTCGTAAGAGAAAGAGGGAGCTGGCCCACCTGCTCTGGCCATGTCAGGGCCAGGAAAGCAGAGGGAATTCTGTGCTCAAGGATAGCAAGTCAAGGGGATGGGGCGTAAGAAGAGCTAAAAGGGATGAAAGCTCTGAGTCAAGGAAAAGAGGAATCATGTTAAAGTCTCTTTTCAAATCTATCTCAAGGCAGAAGAAAGGGCACAAAATCAAGGATACTGCCAGTATCTTCAAGTATTTAATAGATGAAAGGAGCATGATAAACACAAATGGGTGTTTTTAAGCATCGACATGCATGTGGGTGCAATGACTAATCCTTCCATTTGCGGAGCATGTTCCCACCAAGCAGTATGTGTCTCTGTGCCTAAATATCCAGTGTCTCCTGTATGATTATGATGCAAAGGAATACTGGCTGAAGAGAAAAGATACTGAAACCTGCACATATTTCCCGCAGAACCTCACCAGAACCAGCTGCGAAAAAATGTTCAAGCCCAAAAGCATGCCTGTAATCTACACTAGTATGTGATAAAGGACCAGGGTTCTTTTTTTCCCCTTGAGGCAGACTAAGTAAAAAAGTCTCCAAAAGAGCTAAATATACTGATTTTTTAGAATTAATATACACAAAATAAACAAAACTATCAGAACAGAGGGTTCATAGAAAGGTAATATAATTACCCAAGTGCTACTATCAAAAAACAAATTTTATTAAAATTTGATGAAAATAACTCTCTCTATACATCAGAAAAAGAAATGGTAACTAGACAAAAAGAAAAATCAAGTACTTTTACAAAAATATGATCATCTCATACATGTTCTTTATATTAATTAATGTCTTAATCATTTGACATGGCTACAGGAAACAAAATAGATGCAGCTTGTACTCGTATAATTACTGGTTCGTTTCTTTTTCTTTTGAGTGTATAGAGTCAGGCTAGAAATAACATCGTAAAAGCTATGAGATTTGCATATTTCTTGGGTAAGCTATTTAAAGAACATTTTTGGGTTCTCTGTGCAGTGACTTTACTAGTCATCTGGGTAGTGTGGATACCATTGTAAAACAGAGAAACCAAGGGAATGATCTTTCAGGGGAAAAAGGAAATTATAAACCTTTAAACAAACTCAACTTTCCTGCCAAGACCTACAGAAAGCAATAGAGATGGTAAATGTAAAAAAATGCCATCTAGGTAAAGTCAACCTATTACCGAACTACTTAAGTTAAATAAGTTAATTGACGCTGCATAAATGCATTGTAGCAATTCTCTTTTACATAGTTAAACCTAGATGAATCAGGTTCTCTAAAATTATGTGAGACGATGCCCTGGCCGGCTTGGCTCAGTGGATAGAGCGTCGGCCTGCAGACTGAAGGGTCCCAAGTTTGATTCCGGCCAAGGGCACATGCCAGGGTTGCGGGCTCGGTCCCCAGTGGGGGGCATGCTAGAGGCAGCCGATCAATGATTCTCTCTCATCATTGATGTTTCTATCTCTCTCTCCTTCTCCCTTCCTCTCTGAAACCAATAAAGAAATATACTTTTAAAAAAATAAAATTATGTGAGACAAGTTGTACTCCAGGATACCTTGTTCCCAGAAAAACATGAACATGAAGTTATCTATTAAATGCAAGGGGAAAAAAGATTCTGCTGAAGAAACACAAAGACAAAGGTTATGGAAAATATTTTCAGTCAATAAAGTCTATCAAAGGGTGTGAAAAGTTTAAGAGTGAGGCTGAAAGCTGAGGTTGCCATCAGAAGGAGAAAGCTAGCCAACTTAAATTTAGAACCATGCAGTACAGGTATAAAAATCTCAGGGCACAGCGGTGGTTCTGTTAGAATATCCAACAATGAGCTCAAATTCATTATTTAATAACTATAGCAGTTATTGGTTTTGAAATAAAATAAGTTTTTGGAAATTATCTTAGAAATTTTGCTTTTCATCAAATTGCATTTGTATGTTTGTAAACACATGTCTGTATAACTATGTATCTATGGGTGTTTACAATAGTATTAGATCTCATCCAAATGATGATTTCAGCATTTACCATAGTATATTTTTACTTAAAAAAATCTTCATTCTATAATATTCAGTTTTTGAGATCAGGAAATATTATTCACCTTATCCCCATATAACAAGGTACATTGCACATGATAAGCTGTAATGAGTGATTAAATAAATGAGTATATAAATACATATACAAACACACAATCATAAAAATACATATATCCATGTATATACTTATTTAGCCATATAAAAGTATGATTATATACTTATTTAGGTATATATAAGTGCCATTATACATTACAATATAAGTGCTATTATGCAAAAGCTTGAGGTGTACAAAAGAGGAAGTACTTCAAGGAAGAAGTGGTATTTGAGTTGAATCCTGAAATAAGAGTCTAACTTTAACAGGCGGAGGGTGCAGGAGGGACTTCGAAGGTAATAGAACACTGCGCATGGACTGAATGCATGACTATTTAGGGTCTGATATGGCTACAGAATAAGAGTCACAAACAGCAGTGTGGTGAGTTCCAGAGGGAAGGAGGTAGGGGAAGTAAGGGGTCCTAATAAATGGTGACAGGAGAAGATTTGACTTTGGGTAGTGGGCATACAGTGCAATACACAGACCTTATAACATAGAAACTCACACCTCAAACCTATATGATCATATTGACCAATGTCACCCCAATACATTTAATTTTTTAATAACATATTTTTAAAAATATATTTAATTGATTTTTTACAGAGAGGAAGGAAGAGGGATAGAGAGTTAGAAACATCGATAAGAGAGAAACACCGATCAGCTGCCACCTGCGCATCTCCCACTGGGGATATGCCCGCAACCAAGGCACATGCTCTTGACCAGATTCGAACCTGGGACCCTTCAGTCCACAGGCCGACTCTCTAGCCACTGAGCCAAACTGGTCAGGGCAATACATTTAATTTTTTTAAAATATGTTTTATTGATTTCAGACAGGAAGGGAGAGGGGGAGAGAGAGAGAGAAACATCAATGATGAGAGAGAATCATTGATCTATTGATCGGCTGCCTCCTGCATACCCCTTACTGGGGATGGAGCTTGCAACCTGGGGATGTGTCCTTGACCAGAATTGAACCTGGGATCCTTCAGTTCACAGGCTGACACTCTATCCACTGAGCCAAACTGGCTAGGGCCTAATATATTGAATTAAAATAAGACAATAAGTGTTCATTTGTGCAGATGACAGGTAAGCCCAAAATTATAAGCATTTTTTCATCTATTAATCTTAGTTTCATGAAATTCCTGTCAGGTAGGTGGGCTACTGTCCTCATTTGACAGATGAATATGCAGGGGCTTTGGAAGTTGTCTGTAATCATTTAACTAACATGTGGAAGACCTGGATCCCCAACTAAGTAGTCTGATGCTGCATCCACAATGCTAAGTACTTCGCTCTTCATCAAAAGTAAATGAAAGAAGGGAAGCTCCCACAGCTACTGACCGCAGTCAGAGGTAGCCTCAGACCAGCAAGGCAGACCCCATCTTGGACTAACTCTTGTGTGAGAGAAAGTACCTGGGAACATCTCCCCATGAACAAGAATGGAAACTAGTCAAGGCTCTATTTTTGGGTCCAGAGAACACTGGTTACCCCAGGTAATGACAGTTTCAGGGTAACTTGCTTTCATATTATGCAGGGTCCAACCTCCTGTATCTGAAGATGACCTAGCCATCTTCATCCAGGACCAACAACTCAGAAACAAAAAAGGGCACAGTGCAGAGACCTCTTGACTGACGCCATGCTGTGTGCAGAGAGACAATAATGTCTAATTAAAGTGGGAAGTCATCCATGGGAATTCTCTTAAAGCAATCATTGTATGAAATCCCTGAACATTGCCTGTAAGCCATAGTAACGTCTAAATCTTAGAAAATAAGTGTAATGCTCAGAATGTAAAGGAATAATTATAATATATAAGGTGGAGGGGGGTGTTGGAGAGTGCCCTGTACAAACTCCAAAGAAAATTGGCTTGCTTAGTAACTTACTCTACCTTTCCAGAAAATAGCCTAGGACCAGTCATAATATAATTTAAATAGCTGCAGGGTGCTTTAATTATAGGAAGATTAGGGATGAGACTTTTTCTAAAAGCTTTCTGCACCAAAATTTTACTGTATCCTCTATCCAACTATATTTTCCCAGTGGTTTCTCCCAGAGTTTTGCAACTAATACATTTTTGAGGGGAAACATATACGTTGAAAGGAGTATTTTTTTAGGTATTCTACATCCTCATGACTTTACAAGGCAATGATGTAGCATTACAGAGCTGGCCTTCTGACTGACTGGGATGTCCTGGTATCACTGCTATGCTCAGTTAGAGAAGTCATCAGAGAGTACTTTTAAAAGAGAAATGGTGCCTAGAGATTTAGACTCTATGATCTCTTCGCAATGTCCTATTGATGATCAGTAATGGTATTAACGATTACTCACAGTTCAATTGTTTTTTAGCCTTTCTGTATATGTTCTAGTGCTGCACCTTCATATTACCTGTGAAGAAGGCTATCTAGTAACTATCAGTCAAAAAACTGATAAATATCTCATGAATTAGATTTTTCTTTGTTCCCACATGTCACTGTCCAATCTTTAATTGGTCTGTAAAGGTCACTCGGCAGGCAAGTAGCCTTGTTGGGGCGTAGACCCCGGCCTCTGTCCTAAATCCAATGTGCTTTCGACCATGATGGGTGGCCTCTCACGGTGAGTAATAAACGTGAGAGTATTAGATTGACAGGAAATTTCGGTTTTGTTAGTTAAAAAATACAGTTGATTATCAACTATTTTATATGATTCAATTTGCTACTTTACAAATGTATAAAGATGTGCACACATACAAGTGAATGTGATAAATTGTGGCTGGTTAGCATCATCTATAGACCACTCTGTTCACAATGGAATCAATTGCTTTGGAATAGCATCTCCACTTACAAGGCCATGTACCATGTTGTTACTTGCCCACCTGAGTGTTTGCTCTTATGTAGTTATATTCTATATCTGAGGCAGGTGCAAGGCAAAGGAAACACATGATACATTCCAAAGGTCTAGGCAATGTCTTATAAGTAGACTGATTTTGCCACCATTTCCTGAAATAATGAACCAAAATATCTCTCTTCTACAAGAAGTACTTTGTGATGATGAGCATTCAGAATTGTCTTTGAGGTTATATCCTAAGACATGCATTTGTCCTGCATAAACGAAGGTGGGCTGTTTTGAGATCTACCTCATTAGAATGACATGAGCCTTATGAGTCAACCTAATAAAAACAATACCAGCCCCCAACTCCCCCAAGTCACTTTATCTGCCCTTTAAAGAGAACTTGAAAGTTTCGAATGGAAAAGGTTTTTACAGAAGCTTTTACAAACCCATTACAAAATGCACACACATTTGGGAAATAAAGGGAAATCCAATACTTGATAAAATGATAAGTTAGGCTGAGGGATGCTTAGGGTATAAAATTATACTTTTGCTAGAGTCATGTGAAATAGTAAATTCAAAGTTGTCTAGAAGTGCTACATGCCTGATGTTTCACAGGGAATATTAAATAAAAAGCTACACATTCAAACAACATCAGTGTGCAGTCGACTTTTTCATCTGAACTGACAGTTGGAGATCCTAGGGTGTAATTAGATATAAATTAATTTGCAAGCCCCAGTTGCTTTATGGCTCACACCAGGATGTCTATTGCCAACAGGGGCTCATAAAAATATATCTCAGAGGTCTAAAATGGAATTCAAAATTTATAATTTCAGTTCTAATTCTGCATGCATCTGCATTCTACATTTGTTGATGTTCCCTAAGAAAATTCGATGAACAATTTCTCGTTTAAAGACCTTTCCCCAGGAAAAAAAAAATAAAAAGATAACTAAGATATCTTCTAACTACTTTTCAATATTAAACTGGCATTGACTCTAATCTCATGTAAGATGTAAAAAAAAAAACAAAACTCTGAATTTTTGACACATACCTTCTAAACTGTATGCATAAAATTTTGTTATTTAGTATATGTGCTGCCGAAGCGAGCACAAAATTTTGTTATTTAGAATATCATTTATTATATGTGATTTATAATAAATCCTAGGTGGCTTATGTATTTTTCATAAACTTACTGAGTGAACAATATTTTTTGTAAGACAGAATATTTATTAACATTTATTTCTAAAAAAAAAACCCACAAAAAACCCAAAATACAAAAAGCAGCAAAGATTTACCCATCGATACAAAATTTACCTAAAAGTATTGGTTAGATTTAAATCTTAGCCACATTAAAATAAGAGTGCAAATAGAGAGGCTAAGGCTGAACAGAATAAAGCAAGAGGCAAACTAAAAACAAATAATCTTCTTTTAATTTACCTCATTGTTTTACAAATATAGCCCCCACCGAAGTGCAAGCACCAAGTAAATGTGGCACAAAAGATCTGAAAAGGAAAGCTGCATACAGAATACACTACTAAATAAAACAAACATTATTTTAAAGAAATTTACTGTTTTCACTTTAGAAAAAATATTTGGAATGTCTGTTTTCAAACCTAACCATTCATGCATTCATTTATTCATCCACTAGAGGCCTGGTGCATGAAATTCGTGCACGGGTAGGGGCCTGGCCTGCGATCGGGGCCTGGCCTGCGATCAGGGCCTATCGGGGGCCTTCTGGCTGCCGGCCGGGGCCTCCCTTCCTTCATTCCATGCCACCCCCTGGTGGTCAGCACACATCAGAGCGAGCGATCAAACTCTCAGTCTCCCAGTTGAACTCCTGAGGGGACACTTTGCATATTAGCCTTTTATATATAGAAATTCCTTCAATAAGCTGCATATTGACCATGTATTGTATACACAGAGATAAGAGAACACAAGAAAACAAATAGTTTCTGTCCTAAATTATTTTACCGCCCCCCCCCCCCCCCATCTAATGGAAAGAGAACATACACAATTGAAACAAGTAAAGACCATTTTTGCTTTAAGGTCTTCTAGAATGTTTGGATATACTCAGAAAATCATCAAGGAAGTAACTGAAGTGTGACCAGGTTCTTAGTATAATTTGAGTTGAATCTTAAAGGAAAAATCCTTTTCCCCTGCACATCTGAAAATATATATCACACCATTTATCTCATAACAGATTCATATTACTCCATGTCACCTCACTCTTTATTTTACTATGTTTCTAGTAAAACTACCCCATATTTATCTCAGGAAAACTCTGCATCTTCAAAGTCAAGGCATAAAGCTTCTCTTTACTCTTGTTTATAAACACCATCCACTGTAGGATAGAATCAGGATTCATCAGTCCTAATTTCTAGGAATTTAAATGACAGTAATACTGCAGCAAAAATAATAATTGGTTGCTACTAATCAACCTCCTGGCTGTAGGAGTGACAATTATGTCAGCAAATGTTCCTAAAGGAAAAACTATGGAGAGTGATATTTGAAAAAGGCCATAGTATCAAGCTTAGCAATCCAGTAGGAGAAATCAATAAAAGATATAGCCTGGCTGGCATGTTCAGTAGTTGATTCCTGGTCAGGGCACATGCCCAGGTTGCTGGCTCAATCCTCAGTAGGAGGCATGTAGGAGGCAGCCGATAGATGTCTCTCTTATCATTGATGATTCTATCTCTCTCTCCCTCTCCCTTCCTTTCTCTGAAATCAATTAAAAATATTTTTTTTAAAAAGAAAAGATACAAAATGGTGATTTTTTCCCAATAGCTGAGACAATTCTAAATGAAGTTGTCCATTTGAAAACGCGAATACCTTGCATATAACAGAACCACATGCAGACACACACAAACTCCAAAGGGGTTCATGAACAGAAAAATAAATAATCATAAGTTTAGTATTTTTTAAATCACAATGAACCTACCCAAGTTGATTTCTACCACAGGAAATGCCACTAATGGTCTCAGGGGTTTCCAGGAATAAACCTGTCGGGTGATCCCAAAACTGTAAAACATTTTTTTGTTTTGGTTTAATTTTTCACAATCTCATATGATGGATGATGTATATAAACATACAAGTTATAAAGGAGAGAGTGAAAAGTGACAGGACTCTCTAACACCTTTATCAAGTCTGAATATTTGCTTTCATCCTAAGGACACAGAGTGAAGAGGATCAATCGGGAATGCATGAGAATTTGCAGTCCGTCAGCTACAGCCTAAGTAAGCAGTAATCCTGTTACAGTCTTAGAGGGAAACTCGGACAACTCCAATCTTGACTACAGTCTTTAAAGTAGAAATCTATCCATTTTAACTAATCGAAGGAAAAGGGTCAGTCACATTTTTCTTTTTATCTCTACAGTGTGGTGAGAGTAATAGAATGGCACACATTTTCCATGTATGCTCTAGGAAAGATTATTTCTTCTACTAATTGCACAGTTACACAAATATGATCTTAACATTTGTGGCATTACAGAAGTGTTCACTCTGTGAGAGGAGAGAGGGATATAGTCAAAATACATCACTTATACTCTTATGTTACCTTCCAGGGTGAGTGTCAAAGGTTTGCCATCCCAGGGGATGATGGGTCTTCACAGTCCTCACCCATCTTCTCCAACAAAAGCAGTCAGCCTGACCCATGGAAGGATGAGTTGCCTAATGAGGTCTGCGTATTTTCAATTTATTAAACCTGTACATTAGGAACATCATCATTGCCCTCCTTACTGCATGATAAATGATGTCCCCAGATTGCAGAGAAATAATGAACTGACTTTACATTTTGCCTGATAAGCTCATGCATCATTGCACCTCTGCCTGCAAGGTTTCCACCTCCCACCCCTCTTAAGACTTCTGTCTACCTAGAGGACCTGGCCTGTTCAAAAATACTTTTGTTCTTCCAGAAAAAAATGACCGTTTGGAGCCCGTGAAATACACTGTAAATCACAGTGAGAATCAATGCTTACTAATTGTCCATGACTAAAGCCCCACGTAATGTCTAGTGACACCGGGAATTCCACATAATGCCCCATGTCTCGGTGCACAACACAATAATCAAATATACATTAAAGGAGGCTGCTTTGAAAGACCATCAGGATTGGCATCAAGTGCTGCCCAGGAGGCTTTTCTCAAGTGTGAACTGTGTTAATGAATTAGCAGCAAATGCATTATTTAGGGAAGGGTTATGTTTTGAACATTGGGAAAAGCACAAAGACATTGCTTCCTCCTTCTTTAGTTGGTCTTTTATGAAGAATTTTCTGTTTCATTTTCTTCTTATACTTCTTTCATAGAATTTAGCAAACAATGTAAGAAATATAGGGGAAATTAGAAGAATCGGGGAAAATAAACAGCATTTTTCTGTAATACTGTTTCCTCTGGAAAATGGGCCCCATGCGTACTGATCTATGGCTCTTAAGGAGATATGTTAAAATAGACTCTAACCATAAATTAGAACATAATTGAGATGATAACCAGCTTTTAAAAAAAAAATATGATTCTAGACCTTCAAGAAGCCCCAGAGTGGGCTGCCTTCCGAATGGCAGAAAGAATGAAGAACTTGGAACCACTGGAATAGAAATAAGAGCATCAAGGACTGGTCAGCCTCCCCTTGGATCTGCCTCCTTTACAGGGAGACAATGCACAACAGACAAGGACGAAAGACAATCCTGGGGTATGCTAGCTGGTTTGGCCCACCTACAGACATTTCCACAATAATGTTCTTTTGGGGACTTTAAAAGGATTAGAAAACATATTTGCCTGAGACTCTCAAAGAAAATAGTCAATTGTGTCTTCTCTATCTTCAAAACCTTTCCCAGTGTCTCATTCTTCAGAATCTAATTTCTGATCCCCAGTCAACTTTCCCTTTTACTTATGTGACACCCCAAATTCTGAGCAGTATCCAAAGCAATGGTCTCATACGATTAATGGTGTCTGTTTCCTTAACCAAACCCTTCCATTTGATGATATGGTCTTACGTCACTCCTTCTGCATGAGAAGCACATACGTCATCAGTTTAGCCTATAACTCAGTAACTGAGCTTCTGTGTTTGCTCCAGTCTCACTTGGACACTGACTATATTGTTCAATCATAATCCTATAGGGTGATAATGAATTAGTGCTTCTTCCAACCACTATGAAGACAAAAGGCACTATGTGAGCATTCAGGATTAAAACTCATTAGTATTCCTCCTCCTCCTAGCAGCCCAAGTTTTCTCTGCTCCCCCAGATATCACTAAATTCTTTCTTGCAAACTCTTTACAAACACTAACTAATTAATGATGCTTCTAGGTGATAAGTACAGTATATAAAGGAGTGCTGTACAAAAAGGAGAGTAGGACATTATTCTCATTAGTTACACATTTCAAAATTTAAAATGCAATAGGAAAAAAAGCAGCTTATTTTATAAAAGAAAGAAAGGCAGAAGTAAAAAGGAAAAACCTTTCAGTGGGAAGATTCTGGACTGCAGCCAACACTTAAAAAAGGAGGTGGAATAATGATTCCTTGAAAGTTTCAAGTCACCGCTTCATGTGTACTTCTCTGGATGCTTAGAGGATAGAGAGAACAGAAAGGAAGACAAAGAGGACATGTACAAGGGGTAAAAGCAATTGGTAGAAAGGACTTCAGGGAGTTGAAATTGGGCCACAGAGACTCAAATGTGCACATCACTTACTCAAAGGCATCCGAATGTAATGTTCTGATCATCCAACACATACCAGGCCAGATGTATAGTTCCAAATATGTTCAAAATATCCAGAGGGTGCGTCATCACCCTTTCCTACCTCCAAGATAAACTCTGCCATGTATATCATTAATATCAGGTATTTACTTTCCATTAGTATGAAGTACAAAGCCCAAGCTAAATGGATTTGTAAAGTATCCAGTTGGACATGCCCACATGCCCTGAACTGTACAGGGAACCCCTGACAAGTAACACACCTGCTTCCTAGAAGACCACTCAAGTGAATCACTTTAAGTCACATTTTATGTCCCATAATTATTCTGTTGTAACTTGGAATTTCCTTTCTGAAAAGATACTCCACTTTATAAATGTAACAGGATTGATCATGAAAATAATTGAAAACATGATTCTATAATTTTATAGAATAGGCAAAATAATTTATGACAGAAAAGCTATGTCATAAACTTTCCCTTTTGGAAGCTCTTCAGCATGTGCCAGCTTTGTTAAGCCTTAAAATGGAAGGTAATGAAATTTAATTGGAGAACTCTTGTTCTTTTCCTGGTAAATAGACATAATTCATGGCTTTAGGACTTGGAGTGGCATTCCAAATTAGAGCCCCAAATTATTACTGCTGAGTCTACATGCATGAATTTACCTAGGAAAACAATCTCTAAAAGACAAATGCAGAGCCCTAATGGGTATGGCTCAGTGGATAGAGTGTCCGCCTGTGGACTCAAGGGTCCCAGGTTCGATTCTAGTCAAGTGCATGTACCGTGGTTGCGGGCACATCCCCAGTAGGGGTTGTGCAGGAGGCAGTTGATCGATGCTTCTCTCTCATAGATGTTTCTAACTCTATATCCCTCTCCCTTCCTCACTGTAAAAAAATCAATAAAATATATATTTTAAAAAAATGACAAATGCAGAGGAAGGAGCTCTTTTCACTATTTGTTTGCTCTAAATGTAGCTGTAGATAGATTCAACTAAGTCCAAAATTTCCAGGATATTTTAAGTTATAGCTTGGTTGGATGTACTTAAGAAGTTCGGATCTGCATCACCAGTTGACTCAATGAAGTTCAGCTTTGTTCAGAGTCCTTAAGGAGTCAGATGATGTATTTTATCTCATCTCCATCTGAACATTGTGAAAGGTTCCAGGTTAAGATGTAATTATCTGGGATGTGAAAATGCTTAGTAGAGGTGGAAAAATAGGAAAGTTTGATTCTGCTGCATCCTACACCAGTAATTTTCAACCTTTTTCATCTCATGGCACACATAAACTGATTACTAAAATTCTGCAGCTCACCAAGAAATATATTTGTTGCTTGTCTGACAAAGAAAATAGGCATAATTTGTTTCATTCACATCAGATGGCTATTGTGTTGGCTATTGTCACTTTTTAATTTGACAATCTAAGGTAAAAGTGGATAGTACCGCAGATTAAATAGCCAGGTGTTGCATGTCTTTAATTTATTGAGGCACACCAGTTCAAATCACTGTTCTATACCATTCAAATTCAGATAGCAATCATCATATGAATGTGGTCAGAGTTATATTCTTTGTGAAGGTGTATCAATGACATTCTGCTGAACTTTCCCAATTATATATTTTTTAATATATTTTATTGATTTTTTACAGAGAGGAAGGGAGAGAGATAGTTAGAAACATCAATGATGAGACAAACATCGATCAGCTGCCTCCTGCACATCTCCTACTGGGGATGTGCATGCAACTCAGGTACATGCCCTTGACCAGAATCGACCCTGGGGCCTTTCAGTCCACAGGCCAACGCTCTATCTACTGAGCCAAACCGGTTTCGGCCCCAATTATATTAATAACCCTTCTTTCTGAGCTCCAGAGGTTACCAGAATTTATCCACTTTATCCACTGTTTAATAAACAATATTATGCTTTGACTGATCAGATTCTATTTTCCCCCTAAAATATAATTTTGTTGCCCTGGCTGGTGTGGCTTAGTAATTAAAGTGTCAGCCCATGCACTAAAAGGTCCAGGTTCAATTGGGTCAACAAACCTAGGTTGCAGATTTGATCCCAGCCATGGTCAGGCCACATGAGGGAGGCACTGATTGATGTATCTCTCTTACGTCAATGTTTCTCTCTTTCTCTTTCCTTCCCCTCCCCGCCTCTCTTCCATTCTCTCTCTAAAAAATATCGATGGGAAAAATATCCTTGGGTGAGGATTAACAAAAAGCAAATAAAATAAAACATAACTTTGATTACAAGGAGTTTTGTTTAAGAAACTATAATGCACTCAAGAAATCATGTACATTTTTTAGTGTCTGCCAAAACTATTAATTTCAAGATCACCATTTTTAGCACAATGGAGTTCTCTATTTTATATTCCTCACCCTTTTGAGTTGGAATCAGGGTTGACATTACTTGTTCTATATTTAGGTTGAAAGGTGTCAAAACAAATGAAGGTATCTTTGGCTTTAAAATTAATTTCACACATTTCGGTTGAGTTCTGAACTGCTAATAATGGGACGTGTAACTTTCAAATATATTCCCATCACAACATGAACATATGATCAAAGAAAGTACATACCATGGTATTTGGGATACTTATTATCCATTCATTTGTCCAACAAATATTTAGTGATCTGCTTTTGGGCTAGGTGTTCATTCATTCATTTCTTTAATATATTAATTCATGCTTTAATTTCAAAAATGTATAGTGATACAGCCAATTAATACTGCCTTAAAAAATACTAAAGATATTAATATGGATAAGACAAGTTTCTCAACCTTGAGGAACTCAGAGTACATTGAGCATAATGACATGTAAATAAAAGTGAAAAAAAAGATACAGTATAATTAAAGTAACCATCTAAAGTCATTATGAAGGTACAGAAAGATATAACAAATATCTCTGTTTCTAGAAGTTAAGGAAGTCTTCTCACAGGGTTTTACCTTTGAGGTAGACCTTCACTAGGCAAGAAGAGCCAGTGACTTAGAAAACAGAATAGATCAGCTGCTGGGGTTCTTGTTCTGGCATAAAGAAGGATTCAGCAATCTGGAGAAGGGCTGTGTGTAACTTAATAAAGAGTCTAGAGATGAAGAATAATTTTGTAAGGCATTTGGGGGACAGAGGAGCCTAGCTAAAGAAACTAAGATCTCCTGGTCTCAGGACCCCTTGCTTTTTATTAACACAATTTGTCCTAAGGCGAGGTGGAGATATACACTTCAAAGGGTAAGGTTTCCTATACACAAGCATTGTCAGAATGGGGGAATTTGCCTATGGCTGTTCAGGTGTTTGACCAGGAGGAGGCAATAACATGTAGATTAAGATGCCCTGAGCTGTCTGGTAGCAAGCAATCATCCCTTTTCAGGTTTGGGGAAATGCCCTCAACCATTCCCAAAAGGTGACAACATATGTGACTCAGCCCTTGTTGAGTCCCCAAGTTCCATCAACCTTTCGATGAAACTCTTGCAGTTATGACATGCTGGAATTGGCTTCTGGCAATCAGCAACTTGGAGTATATGGGATATGATATGATGAAACAGGCAAAGGAGTTAGATAATTATGTCAGGCTTCATGATGATAGGTCTTACCCTCCCACTCTCCCATTAGAAAGTTACATGAACATGTTTAAATAAGAAAATGCATATTTTATGTAGACATGAAGATAATAAATGTGCATTCAGTACCTATTTGTAAAACAATGTGTAATTCCAGTGGAAAAATGAAGACTTATGATTCCTATCTATATTGCTCATAATGGATGCACTGTTGTGAATGAAAGTTGTTGATTTGTGGAATTGTGGAAGAAGTACGTGTGTGTGTGTGTGTGTGTGTGTGTGTGTAGCTTGGCTCTACCACTGTATTGAAAATTCTTGGACTCTGAATATAAGACCATGATGTTAGGTCGGAGAGAGCCCAGGATCGGATATGTGCAGACATGACAAGATAATGGACTTCCCCTGGAATTTCTCACAGATCAAGGTGCCAGACACAGATACCAGCTTCTTCTCCCTGAATTCACATACCCCCACACAGATAAGAACTTCCTCCTGAATATTCCACCCATTCCCTGCAGCAGAGAATTCCTCAGCTCATGTCCCCGCCCCTCACCCAACAGCAGTATAAAAAAAGCCCCCCCCTCCCTGTTGGTGTGAATCCACGTGCCCTGTCCTTGGGGTACGTGGGGGTCTCCGGGGGACGCAGAATAAACCTTTTCCTTTCCTTTCTTTTCTGATTCACTGGACTCTATTTCTTGTGCCGCCTCCTGAGCCACCTAACCTAACACATATATTCTACTTCTTTGTATTCTTTCAGCATGAATTGTGGTGCCTTTTTTTATACATAGTAGACACTGAATAATTATGTACCAAAAGAAGAGAATAAATATGTTTGCAACCTAATTGGGGATACAGTATTAATACATATAGAAAGTTAAATAACATTACACACGATGTCACATAGCAGTATGCAAGGAAGTGCCTAATGAATGATTGAGGTAGTAATACCTAAGAAGTTGTCATAGGAGGAAAAAAACGAGAAAATAGAAATGAACTTTTCCTTGAAGAATAAATCAAATTTTGAAAGTAGAGAAAAAATTAGCAGGTGTAAGTAGCTCTAGGATGTCTGTATGAAAATGTTCAAATGTCGCGCTCATTTAATATAACAAAAACTTTGTTTGGAGAATGTGGGTAATGGGACCAAGGCTGTAAAATCTACCTCCTATGGAACTCGATATATCCGTTAGCTCTGTCTTCTTCTATTAAATGAATGTACTCAAAGTTTAACTGTTGTGCAAAAAGGAAACCAGATGACGAGCTATTGATGAGGCTTTATAGGCCAATCCTATTACTGACAAGCAAGCCAATCATCCATTCAAAATACAGGACTGTTTATTCTCTCTTTTCATAATGAAATACTTTTTTCACATTTTTACAAGACAGAAGTTCCATGTCCAGCATAATCATTTGTATCCAGATCCATCTAGAATGAACAGACAGTTTGTAACTAGAAGCTAATACAGACAGAGTGGCTAAATTGGAAGGAAAACATTACACAAATGTAAATAAAGGTGGTGAGCTAGTCATACCATTGCAGGCTCTCATGCAATAGGTCCTGTAATTCTGACAGCCATCCTGTAATGAATCAGACAAACAGCTATGATGACTGTGGGCAGCAACAGCCAACGTTAGGTTCCCAGAGAAATTAATTTATATCTGGGTCGGCCTCTAATGGCCACTTTTCATCACATGAAGTAAGCGGGAAAAAGAAGAGGTCAACAGAAAAACTGGTATGCTGCCCTTCATAGGTGAAGGGTCCCGATGAACCAAAGCCATAAGGAGCACTGTAGCGAGGGATTTATATTCACTCACACCGTCTGGAATCACTTATGTAGTCAGCAAAAGCTCCCCACGGTGCTTTCTATGGGCAAGGACCTGTGCTCTAGGGAAGAATTCACCTGTAGATGAATAAATGGAAACTGTCACAGGGGCAGTTCAGTAGATGCTATAGGCCAGCGATTTTCCACGTGTAGTACCCAGGATAGCAGCATCAGATCCCCTGAGCAAAGACATATGTGCCCCTCTGTTCATTACAGCATTATTCACAGTGGCCAAGACAAGGCAACAACAGAAGGGCTCCTCAATAGAGGATTGGAAAAAGAAGATGTGATATATACAGGGTGTCCCCAAAAATGTATACATACTTTAACAGCTGATAACTCAATTGATGTTTCTTTCTTTTCAGATGTAACCGATTGGAATTAATAATTATTCAACGTGTGTATACATTTTTTGTGACACCCTGAATATATATGAATACTATTATATATATATGAATACTATTTAGCCATTAGAAAAGATACTTTTGTAGATGACATGATTCTAAAGACTCCGCCAAAAACTATTAGAAATAATAAAACAAATACAATAAAGTTACAGGATATAAAATAAATGTACAAAAATCCCTTGCATTCCTATATACTAAGAACGAAATTTCAGAAAAAGAAATGAGGAGAAAAAAAATATCTCTTTTGCAATTGCAACAAAAAGGATAAAACACCTAGCAACAAATTTAACAAAGACTGTGAAGGATCTATATACACTGAAAACTGTAAGACATTATTAGAAGACATAAAGAAATGGCAAAACATTCTGCATTCATGGATTAGAGTCTGTGCTTTATGAACTCTGCAGGTGATTCTGCTACAAGCTCAAGTTTGGGAATCTCTACTATGAGCATTTAGGAAAGGAAAAGAATATGTGCAGATAAGCCCCAGAAATCAGCACAACTGAGGTGGCCACAATGGGCAACGTGCTACATCCTTTTCTCTAAAGGAAAACACTGTCCTATGCCCTGATTAATTTATTAATGAGTGCCAACTCCATACTTGGTATTGTTGTGGACATGGGCTAAGGAAAAACAAACAAAACACAGTCCTCTCTTTGAGAATCTTAAAGTTTAGCTGGGCAATAATTAGTCTTTTTGCTCTGACTTCCTTCTGCATGTCAGGCATTAATTTAATGTGTGTTTAGTTACCGTTCATTAAACTGAGATGACCCATCAGTTAAGAAACAACTGCTTGCTTCAATGTACTGATTTTAAATGAAAATTCACTGCTGTTTGCCATTTCATTGCAATATAATAAATGCACTATTCCATTTTACTGAAACTTCTCTATAATAAAAAGGCAACCGCTCTGTTGATTAAATATTAATCCCTCTGGGAGTTGTAAGAACTATAGAAATTGATATTAAATCACAGAGCTTTTTCCTAACAAGGGATGAAGCTGCTCTGGCCATGGTAGGATGTTTGTTGTGGTATTTTTTTCAGTTGGATCCGGTCAACTTTCAGGAACTAATAATCCTTTTTAATTAACCTCTAGATTTTCCCTGTATAAAGGTCACCAAAGAGGTTTGAAGAAACTAGCTGGCAGATCCTAATGCTGAGACAGCATCCCGCGGCAGCCTGATTGTCAGAAATATTAGGGGTTGCTCCAAATGTTGAATTTTTCTGATTTGCTAGAAACCCTTGCTTCTCCAACAGCCTGGATTTTCTGCCCTTGGTACATGAACATGTTCTTCCGTGTATTTCCAGGTGATAATTGAATTTATTGGGGTGATAATGGTTAATAAATCATATAGGTTTCAGGGATACAATTCTATAACACATCACCTGAATATTGTATTGTGTGTTCCTCACCCCAAGTCAAGTCTCCTTCCATCATCATATTTTCAATCATTGAAGTTGACACATCTGTAGCACTTATTGCTCCCAAACAGAAAAACATGCCTAAGTAAAGTAACATGCATTTGATGGCAGCATTTACTTTCCTTCCTGTCTTAAAGGGTATTAAATAGGGAAACCCAGGAAAGTTCTTAGTTTGCCTGGAATTGTACAATCCACCAGTCTCAATGCCGGTGCTTGCATTTGAGGGGGTCTGATTGATGGGCCCACGGGGGACATCTTGTCCCTTCCTCAGAACACACTGGATGTTGGCTTCTTCATGCTCAGTAATCGATTAACTGCATTAGGGATACTGGTCCACCTAGAGATATGTACTGTCTTGTGTGAATTTGAGGAAATGGAAATATTAACTGTTCTACGTGCAAGGCCAAAGTGTTCTGGACTGTGGAATAGGCTGCATAAGAGAAAAGTAAGAATCAGTGTAGATGATGAAAATAAAATGCCTTGGAGTTCAGGGGGAGCTGTGGCCACTAACAGAATTGATGCCCAAAATCTGAAAGAACCACTTTGGTTCTGATTTGCCAGAATGACAGGACCTTGGACCCAGAATAGGCTTGGCTTAGATAGCTGGACAGAGAACTCCCCCAAAGTCTGTCTGACTGATTTCCCAACTGGACTTCATGTCTCCTCTCCCTGCTTAGAGTTACCCAGAGAGTTTGTGCCCTGGTGATTGGGCGACTCCATTTGCAAAGTCCTCTCCTGATTGCAGTTCTGGCCTGACTATCTGTGGCTTTCCTGAAGGCACTATGGCTGCATGTCCTCAGCCCTGAAGCAACATGAAAGTCCCTGCATCCCTCTGATGATAGCAGCAAAAGCTCAAAGCCCACTCAACCAGGCAAAACCAAAGGCCACCTACCCAGCAGGGCTGCAGGCACAGTCTGGGTCCTTTGCTTGTCTAAGGAGAACTGTGACCATAATTGCCGGGGGACTCATAGCATCATTGGTTTTTAGACAATAAAAGCCCCTTCCTTCGCCAATAGAATATTTCAATCTAAACATCAAAATATTCTGTTTTGGTCTGGATTTTCCTGTGCTCCTGCAGGGCCTGCCTGCCTTCAATTGCGGTGTTAGTCCTCTGGAAGCGCAAGTTGGCAACCTCAGTGAAGAGAAAACAAACACAGAGGATTGTTGTGATTTAAATGCAGTGGTAGCTTGGGCTCACACTGTTGATGAATGTTAGAGGGTGTTGCTTTTCCCTCTCCTGCTTCCCTGTTTATTTTATTTCTGATGACTTAGCCACAGGCTATGTGTCTGGGAATTGGAAGGGAGGACAGTCTCTTTCTCAAAGTGAGTTGGCAATCTGTCAGACATCCTTGCAGCTCTCAAAGTTTCTCATTAACTATTTTTCAGACAAAACTTCATTTGCAACAGCTCATTTTGGCTGCCTTCTATTTAATGCCACTGTGTCTGATCCATACCTTAGGTAAAGAGCTTTTATTATTAGGAATCCTTAATTTACCTGGAAACCAGCGTCCACTGGGAAACAGTGCCTTTTTTCATATTGTTATTGCTTTCAGAGAGGAAGGAAGAGGGAGAGAGAGATAGAAACATCAATGATGAGAGTGAATCATTGATTGGCTGCCTCCTGCACGCCCCCTATTGGAGATTGAGCCCGCAACTCAGGCATGTGCCCCCAACCAGAATTGAACCGGAGACCCTTCAGTCCCCAGGCCAATGCTCTATCCACTGAGCCAAACCAGCTAGGGCCAGTGCCAATTTGACATAGCCTAACACAGGGTTGTGATCATTAGGATGAGGGCCTGAGAAGCTGCAGGAAATAAGCCCTAAGGGCCTGGCCTCCAAAGTGTATGGCCCTCTGACTCTAGCTTTCTTAAAACTTGGAGTCAGTAAAGAGAATAATCCCAACTCTATTGCAAACAATAACCAAATAAGTGAAATCAGAAGATTAGTGTTATTTCATGGAGCAATAGAAAGATGAGGTCGATGTGCCTTGAATATAGGGTGGAGATCTATCAGGACCGACTCTCTCTAATGGAAGGGCTTAGAGATAAAGTTCTCAGCCTGCATCCTTTGTTTCTAACTCACTGTCTTCTGAAAGGTACTAGATTTAGCCAATGAGGATACATTAGATGGCTGCCAGGAACAGAACAGTAGACAGAGTTCTGTGAGCCACAGAATAAGTCTGATGTGCATTGAGAAGTACCCTCTGAATTGAGAGCTAACATACGCATTTAGGGAAATAGCACAGGTATGTGAAATCATGTGACCTGAATCTAGAAGATTCCTTAGGTTAATATGGTCCACTAATTCTCAATCCTTATGCACATTAGAATCCAGGTGACTGGACTGTGGTTGGGGTTCAACCATCAGTAATGTTTTAAAACGTCTCCAAGGATTTTAATGTATACTCAATTTTGAGAACCATTTTTCTAGAACAGGGGTTTTCTTCAACATCAACATGTTTTAGAACTTCCTTGGAAGTTGTCAAAACATCAATTTCTATACCTTGGCTACAAAGATTCTGATTAGTAGATCTTGGCCAAGGTTTGTGAATTCATATTTATAAGATGCTTATTGGTGATGCTGACCTAGAAGGACAGAGGACCACACTCCTGGTCGATATCTGGCCCAGTAGTACTCAAACTTCACTGTGGATGGAAATAAAAATAATATGTAGTTAACAAATGAATGGCTGGGCCCCACCTCCCATTTCTGTTTCAAGAATTTGCATTCTGATAAGCTCCCAGGTGGGCCAACATTCTAAGAACCACCAACTTGGATAATTCAAGGATGGGCAAGTACACTTTATAACTATCTAAAGTGCTTTTTCGAACTACACCTGCACTCAGCTTTCTGTGTGATCCCATAAGGTCTAGGTTTAAAATCCTTGATATAGTGAATCTCTGTTATAAATGGGCATATCTTCCTCCTTTAAAAAATGTTTTTATTGATTTCTGAGAGTGAATGGGAGAAGGCGAGAAGGGTAGAAACATCAGTGTTGAGAGAGAACCACTGATTGGCTGACTCCTGTACACCCTCTACTGGGGATTGAGCCTGCAACCCAGGCGTGTGCCCTGACTGGGAATCAAACTGTGATCTCCTGGTTCATGGGTCAGTGCTCAACCACTGATCCACACTGTCTGGGTTATTCCTCCTTTTTTAACAGATAAGGATATTGGGGTTCAGACTGGAAGTGACTCAACCACGAACATGCAGATATTGGGTGTAGACCTATGATCAGCACCTGCCACACATCCCATCTCAGAGCAAAAGCCCTTACAAGAGCTCCCAAGACAAAAGAAAAAGGAAGACGCTGGGTGGAAGACTAGTTTCAATACTTCCCAGTTTTGCTAGCAGCCCTGACTTCATCACGGAGAAATGAAGGAAAGGTATAATTATAACAGCTGTGTAAAAAATGTAAGACGATACTAAAGAGAGATGATTCCTTCTAGATCTTCATGTCTGAAGCGGATGCTATTGATATTGCATAATTTAACTCCAATCCTGAAGATTGGAAAATAGAAGTCAACTTTACTATCTTCCCATCTTATGATTTTAGGATTTTGGTCTTTCTCTATTTATAAAAACAAACATCGTTACAGCAGGGTTTTTTTGAGCAAATGGGACATACCAAGTTAAATAATGTACACCACCAAGTGCAACATGGTATCACAGACAGAGGTATCAACAGCAGTACTGTAACAAGCTGTCCCCCAAAACACACACAAACAAAATTCTCAAACCCATGATATTATTGAAGATCAATGGCATGCTATATAGAACCCATTTCCATTAGAACTACATTTTTCTTCTTGTCTCATTGACTTGCACTGTGTGTGCAGTGAATGTGAACTGGGTTTATACATACGCTACCCATATACTACCTATAGTCAATTTCTGTGACAATAAATCATTAGACATGACAAAACTCAGAAGCAGTTGCCCTGTCAATTAAAGCATCAACATGTAGAGATGTAGCATCCAAGCTTCCTAATTGGTTGTCATTTTATTTTTTTGATGATGATGATAGTGGCTCACGCAACTGCCACCCTTACAGCACAGATGTAGGAGTTTCTGTTATTAGGCTGTCAGGACCATATTTCAGTTTACTCAATTGCATCTCCAGGACAACTACCCTACTCCGTTCTCTTAACCATCCATCCATCTTCCACCAGGCACTTACTTAGAGCTCCAGGTTCATTCTGAAGCATAATTAATAGGCCAAGAAGGTCCTTATTCACACATAACTGAATGAGCATGTGTGCTCTAACAGGCAGGCAATCTGTATGCCTCATAAAGCAGATTTGATTTTGACTTATTGGTGTCTATGCCAAGAATGCAGGGTTCGATAGTTGACACATAGTGCCATGTTGGCAGCTTTGAAGCTGATACACAGATTTGTGTCTGACATCAGCTGTCCCTGTGGAGCAGTACCCAACACTTTGCCCGCCATGCATCTGTAAGTCACGTTGCAAAGATACAGTGAAAAAGCAGCACAACCGACCATGTGGCAGCACAAGCAGACCAAGAGTATTGCCAGTCACCCTGCCCCCACTGGATCCAGAGAGAAGCCCGAATGGAGCAGGTTGCTTAATCATGATGTTGTGCTCAATTACAATATGGTGCCCATTAAAGTTTGAGCAGTGTCCTCTGTAAATAAGCCAAGTATTTTACTCTCCTCTAATCCCCTCAAATTGGGACAGTATTTGAATCTGCGAGTCACTCTAAATATGGCAAGATGTTAACAGCCATTGACAACCAATGGTCAAAGCAGGTCAAAGGCCCTGGTAGGTTCTTGTCTTCACATCTCAATAAATAAATAAATAAAAATTAAAAAGCAAGTCTGAATTCCTCATCCTTGCCCAGTCCCTTATTCTCATGTTAAAACATCCTGCCTCTAGTCAAACAATTGCTTCAATATTTTTCAATGTGTTCAATTCACATATTTATGTTACAGGATGCAGAGTCACCAAAGGGAGGGAAAGAAATTTGGATCTGTCTTTACTGTGTGTGTGCTTGCTGGCTTTCCTTAACAATAAATGCCATCTGATTTTAGATCCTGAGATCCATAGCAATGAAGCAACCTTGCAGGTTCTTATGACTGCCCATTAGCTGTGTGGCAGAGAAAAAAAATCCCAAAAAAGTCCAGTTCCAATTTGACAATACCACTCACAAACCACTGAGGCTTGGGATTTGTAGGTTAATATCTCCAAGCTTCTGTTCCTGCATCTGCAAAATGAAAATATTACTTTATAATATTGTTTAGGGAATAAAGTAACAGCATTTGTGTACATGGAAGACTGAAGGTACTAACATACATGTACACACACGCACACACACACACACACATACTTTCTGTGATTTGTTGTTCTATTTTTAGTCTAAGCCAAAACCCAAGAAGATGGTAAAACTTTTTTGTCATAAAAGGGAACAAAAATCCACATAATAGGCTGTCAATTCTGATTGTTAAGATGCTAAGTGTTCATTGAGTGAGAGCCCCTGCACTCTGATGGGGAAAATATAATAATGAGAACAATTTGACAATTCCTGACTTCGGCAAGCGAGGAAATAAAGGGATAGAAGAATAACAAATGTTGTGCCTAATGTGATGAGGACTATGATTCTTCCCCAGGTAGGCAGTTGCCAGGTCTCAGGAGGCGGCTTCTTTTCAAACTTCTTCTTTGCAAACTTCTTTTCAAAATACCTTAGGGGGAAAATAGAAATCTAAGACTGCTACCAAACTGGGGTGCCTGCAGGTTGGGCCAGCCTCCCAGGGGCTCAGCACAAGCACAGCTGTGCCTCCCTTGCGCACCCCAAGGTGCTCATCAGAAGAGTGAGAGAGAAGCTTGAGAAGTTGGGGGTGTTGCCCAGCAGAGAGAGCTTCAGAAATAGATCCTTCTACCTCCAGAGTGATTTATGGTCACTGTTCACTACTGAGAAACCGGGAACGAACAGAAATAAATTCACAGAAGAAAAGTCTGTTGTGGAGCCAACAGCTTGAAAATCGGACATGGAGGCCTCACAGAGAGAACATTTGCCCTGTCGGGGATACTTCACTGCCTGGACTTTTAACACCTGGGGTCCAAGTCCCGCCTCTGCCTTTACTAAGACTGTGACTTGAGTAAGGCACAGTGAAGCTTGAGCCTCTGTCTCTCCTTATGAAAAAATTTGGGATAATAATCTTTTTGTTTAGAGTGGAAGCCATATGTGTGAAGTGCTTAGCACAGATTAATTCCTCAATACAAGAAAGTCTTGCTTTATTCATTGAATCAACCCATAATCAGCATCAATTAGATATATACTGTGCATTCGACTTTTGTAAAGGGAAGAGGCTCCCTGTTTTTGTGAAATAGACCAAATGGTGGAGAACCCAGGGAGGTATACACAGTTCTCAAGATTTGGTGACTTGATCAGAGAATTAATTTTTGACTTATTATTAGTTTCTACCAAAATGACTCTGCTGCAAAGTAACTTCCACAAGAGCAGCATTTTCCTTTACAAGGCACCCAACGTCTCATGGAAAGTCATGCTGTGTTTGGAATGGCTAGTCACCATGTTAGCATAAAGGTATTATGATAAGTCTTTCTTGCCCTGTGCTCTGTAGGATGTTTGGCAACATCCCTACACTCTAGTCATTAGTCCTCAAAAGTATAAGGTTGACAGATTGAGCAAATAAAAATACAGAATATCTAGTAAAATTTAAATTTCAGGTAAGCAATGAATAATTTATTAGTATAAGTGGGTCCCATGCAACATTGGAGTGTACTTATTCTAAAAATTACTCACTGTTTATTAAAAAATCAAATTTAATGAGGCATCCTGTGTTTTATCTGGCAACCCTCACATCAGAACCTTCCCTGTTGTTACAACCAAAAATATCTCTGGACATTACCAAATGTCCCGGGGGGATGCGGAATCGCCCTCTGATTATTGCCCACTACGTAAACAGATTCATCAACAAGATGAAAATGGAAACACAGAGGGACCCTTCAGGTGGGCCAGCCCCACGCGTGCACAATCAGAGGCCAAGCGCTTCTCTGAGAGCTTTCTCCCCTGCCACTTAGAGCAGAGAGCACATGAGTAACACCAGGACAGGACCCCGTGTGTGACATGGCTGTCCTCACTCCTGAAATACCCTGGCCAAGAACAATCACTAGCTGTCCATTGTGAATGTTCATTGTCTAGCCAGGGGTGGGCAAACTTTTTGACTCAAGGGCCACAATGCGTTCATAAACTGGACCCGAGGGCCGGAACAAAAGCATGGATGGAGTGTTTGTGTGAACTAATATAAATTCAAAGTAAACATCATTACATAAAAGGGTACGGTCTTTTTTTTTTTTAGTTTTATTCATTTCAATTGGGCCGGATCTGGCCCGCGAGCCGTAGTTTGCCCACGGCTGGCTAGACAGTCTTGCCCAAAAGACACCCAAATGCACTTACTTGGGTTTATATCCCAAAATGCCATTTCTTCTTTCCCCTTGGATCATACATTTAGTAGGAACGTAAAGCTGAAAATCCTTGGGAAACTAAAGAATGCTCACCCTTTACGTGTTGAGACGAGAAAGGCAGCTGGGAGTAGAACAAGAGGTCCTTGAAGGAGAAAAGCCCGGAGAGTACACCCTCCCTTATTTCTCCAGGTCAACTGCAGGAAGCCCACACAAGCTCAGCAGCCCCAGTGAAAGCGCTGCTGAGGGAGACACTGTCCAAAGGGGCCGTTTTCAGCCAGGCCCAAGGGACTGGGGACAGCCGGGTGCATGGCAGTGAGAGCAAGGGCCGCCCTTGGACAAGAAAATGCTTCTGTGGTGAGAGTTTAATTCGCAACCAGGAAACAATAATCTGGCAGACCCTAAATAAGAAGTCAAAAATCAATTTTCTTGTCAGATCACTGAATCTTGGGAACTGTGTGCTAAGTAAGACCTTGGTTTATAAACTGTGAATACGTAGCAACCAAATGCCAGGAAGATGCACGGAGCATTGATAGAATTTTAGAGCTGGAAGGGACTTTAGAAAGTCCCTTTTCCCATGTCCACTGCCAACACATGAAAAGCTGTCTTCTCCAGACGCCTTGATTAGCTGAACAAGTATCCACCCCAAGTCATGGAGCAAGCTGGCGGCAGCCCAGGACAGGGCCTCTCAGCCGCCTCCTAGTCCACAGAGATGGGTATTAGTGTAGGTCCGTGGTCATGGTCGGCAAACTGTGGCTCGCGAGCCACATGCGGCTCTTTGGCCCCTTGAGTGTGGCTCTTCCTAAGCCTTAGGAATACCCTGATTACACTAATAACAATGTACCTACCTATATAGTTTAAGTTTAAAAAATTTGGCTCTCAAAAGAAATTTTAATCGTTGTACTGTTGATATTTGGCTCTGTTGACTAATGAGTTTGCCGACTACTGGTGTAGGTTTCTGCACGCGGCCATGTTAGTGTAGGTTTCTACACGGCCATGCAGGGGAGCACGGCACAGGCTGAGCTCTATGCAGCACCAGGGAGCGCCTCTGGCATAGACCACACTGTGAGCAGCGCTCCTTGGGGTGCATACCCTGTGGTGAGGCACCCACAAATGTCCCCTGAGGAATATCCTCCGGGATTGCCAATGGGGCAGCGGAGCACGATCTATCGGTATTAGGGAGTCAATAAAGGCATTCACTTCTCCCTCCTAAATACTGGTTGGATTTTTACAAGCACACACTACTTTCAAATGGAAAGGAAAAAAAGAATCCTTTTGGATGTAACTTGACAGGGGTGGGCAAACTTTTTGACTCGAGGGCCACAATGGGTTCTTAAACTGGACCGGAGGGCCGGAACAAAAGCATGGATGGAGTGTTTGTGTGAACTAATATAAATTCAAAGTAAACATCATTACATAAGAGGGTACGGTCTTTTTTTTTTTTCAATAGTTTTATTCATTTCAAATGGGCCGGATCCGCCCGCGGGCTGTAGTTTGCCCACGGCTTAGAATCTTGCCTATTGCTAGAGAATGCTTGGGAGAGGAGGGTATGCAAGGGGTATGAGAATGAAGTCAGAACAAAAGGGCTCTGCGTTCCCTTGTGTTGGAAAAATTTAAAGGAACTTCTGCCCCTTGGTGTTTGCACTGCCTGTGATGGCTGTGTCCAAACTCACAGCAAGGCTCTGAAGGAGGAGACCTGCTGCTTTAGCTCATATGACACTGGGAATCGAAACTACCCAGAACCCTCTGTGGTTTCCCTTAATCTTCCTCCCCACAATGCCCCTCTCCCCCATCCTGATATTCATTATGTTCTCAGCACTTGCACAACTTCAAGAAGTCTTATCATAGAAAGCAGGCTGCTGGTGGACAGGGGCGCGTCCCTTGTAAAACACTAAATCAGTGTTTAGTACTTTAAACAAAGAGCAAACAACATGAGCAATAGTCCTTGCAATTTAAGAATCTCCCTCCATGCATCTATTTCAATTAGAAGGACTATTAAAAATTTGGAAAAGTGAGTTTCAGCTGAATGTGATATAATTTGTTACTAATGAAATAAAACATCACAAATCTAACATTAGTTACCCTTCATTTTCTGATTCATTCTGTTTTTCATAATGGAGTTAAACTACTGGGTTTTAATTAGCTGTAATTGCTATAATTTAGGACATTAGAGCCACTCCCAAAGTGGTGTGTGTGATAGGTACTAGACTGAAGAGATAGTTTTGACAAGGGTATTGCACATATAATGAATGGTGTGTTTTGCTATCTGATGTACAATGTGCACAACACAAACTATATATGCATTCTTTCTATATCAGAAATTGTACATGAGACACAAAACGAGCACTGAACATTTAATTCCCCACAATTTCCTCCTATAGTTTCCAAAATCAAGTGTTGTTTCTCCTGCTGAGTACTATTTGGCTACCTTTCCCTCTGCCCCTAAACCATCTCAACCAAGATCTCCCAATACCTATTTCCAGAAATAGTGTGTGCACCTTGGGGTTTGAAAAATCATGGCTCTTCAAGCTAATTAGCTTGGTTAATTAATATATCACTCCATTTCTTTCAAAATTCATTATGTTCACAAAAGGCCTGTTGCACTAACAGAAGACAGATGAAAACAAGTGACTAGGGAACTATTACTCAAGAAAAAACATCATTTACTGACTGAAAAACTAATATGAGGATTACTAGAATCCCCTAATGACTTTCCATCACCACAGGGTCTAAATTTAAAATCCTTTCTGAAGGCAAAAATGAAAGCTATGCCTATGCTCAGATTTTAGAACTGGAATTAAATACAGGTCTTTATTTAGGGTGCCATGGAAAGCACCCTTAAACTGTCACTATTGTTTAGTAATGTCACATGGGAGGTAAGCCAAAATAGTTGTTCAAACTGACTCGGGTTTGTGTGCTATTCTGAGAAAGCTACTTCAGCATCCCCCCGCCCCCCCCCCACACACAGCCTGTTTCCTCATCTGTGAAATGGGAAAACAGTATTATTCGTGTTGGCTAATATTGAGTCCTGACCATATGCCAGGTACCCAGAAACCACCTCAATGTTTGCGGTGAGCATTAAACAAATCTATATGTGCTACATGTGTATATAAATGTGTATACATCTATATCTATATACATGCTTAGCATGATCTCTGACACATAGTATACACCAAATAAATGCTATTTTCCAATGATAAAGTGGCTATTAGAGCAGTAATAATATGTGAATAGGTAATAGGAAAAAGGGAAACTGTCAGCTAAATCAAGTACCACAGAATAATATGTACATATTAAAATCTGATGGGTGGGCAGAATTACAGGGAAGAAAACACACTTGTTTGGTGAGTAGCCAACTTACACTTCAGAGTAAAGTTTCTGAGTTCAAGGAATTTCCATTCTAGGAAAATACTACTACTACTGCTACTACTACTACTACTGCTACTACTACTACTGCTGCTGCTACTACTACTACTGCTACTACTAAGGAGTTGTCTAAAATCCTTTATCCACTGAGTGTTTTTAAACTATGGAACTATTTTCCTGGGATGTAGGTGTCTTTGGAAGCTGAGAATGAACTAGCTGCTCTGGGATGCATAATTGCCGAATGAAGACACCGGTTATTTCATGCAACGCCTCCACTCTCTTGGGACAAGACAACAGAGCAGCCAGCCAAGTGCATTCTCCTTTAACCTTTACATTTGCTTTTTCAGGGAAATTTAAGCAAAGGTTCTTCATCATTTACATTTAATTTTCCTTTGTTCTACACACTATTTAACATCCTAGAAGGGCAGCTGAGCTTCTATAAAAACCCTCTTGTTCTCAAGAGCTCTAACCTTCAGTTGTGTGTTTTACCACTGTGTTGAGAGCTGAGCCACAAAGTAATTATTTAGAGAACCCATTAATTAAATTAGTTCTTCCTGTTACTGTAAACACTGGTATGTGCCTCTCTTTTCATTACCATCGCTTGTCTCTATTATAAGGAAAGTGGACTCCTTCCCTTAAGGATTGAGAAAAGTTTCATTCAAAGATGAATGCAGTAAAGTAATTCTGAAGTCCCATCGACAATCTGAGCATAAGCTTTTAGTTTGTTTTATAATTGCCTTTCACTTATGCTGGTTTTCCAAATGAACTTCAGTGAGTCAATTTCTGAATTAAGCACAAAAATGAAGCTGGCAACTCTAATAAAAGGTCTATGTAGTGTTTTCTGAACACTCAACTCCCCCACCTCAACCCCCACAACCCTCACTCTCTCTCATCTTCACTGACTTTACCGAAAGCTTTTAGGGCCTTCACTCAAATTATGGATTTTTGTAACTTTTAACTGCCCTGGGAGAACCTGAGGACGCTTCCTTCACACCACAAACAATGGACTCCACACGAGACCATGCATTCACGTTTGACATCCCCTCGCTCACTAGGGAACATGCTTTCTGAGGTTATTACAAACTTAAAGTATGCCTGAGACAAAGGAAAAATGATTCACACAAAGAGCTTCAGCCAAGACATGCCAGAATTCCAACCCTCCTCCAAAAAGAAGTTCAGGGTCAACTATAAGTCCTTAGTGTGCAGAGGTTTCTGATGATTGAAGTCAGGTGGCATCAATGACTCTTAGTGCTGGGATGGAATTGAGAGTTTTAAAAACATGTGCATTATGCAGTTTAGTTACAAGAACTTTATATCTAATTTAAACAAATATGTAATAAATAAAATAATATTTTTAGACATTATCATTATTTAAAAAATAATAATGCAGGAAAGCTTGTAAATAATAAAAGAAGTGATTGAGGGTGGGGAAATTTTTACTGATCAGAAAATAATTCGTTATAAAGTGCTAGGTGACAAACAGATAGGATTCGCCTAGACACACATGGAAGAATGAGTTGGTGCCATTTTTGGCTGAAGGGAAACCAAGAAAAAAAAATCCTGGGTTAAAATATTCTGTGCTAAACGTAGAGAACCCTGGAGAATGACTAGATGATGATGGAGTAAGATTAGGCAAGACTGGGTGATGCGGTTTGAAATTTTGTTGTATCATACACCAGCATAAACTCCATATTGAAGAGCTAACTATGAAAAATTACAGTAACCATATGAATACAAAGTAACTAGGACAACAAAGGGATTAGAGAAGAAAAAGCAACCCTTTAATGAAGTAATACTTTCTACATATAAAATTAATGAAAGAAATCATAAACAAATAGATTTTTGCCCCATGAAAATTTAAAACTCCAATATATAAAACTGCCATAAATGAAAATAAAAGACTAGCCAGAAAAGTTAAAAAAACCATTTGACAACAAAGTAGCAAAAATAATATCCTTAATGTATAAAAATAAATGCTATATAATAAACATGTAAAATACAATGAGATACAAATAAAAAAAATTTGGCAAAGTATATAATATATAGTTCACTGAAGAAGTAAAGTTGTCTAACAAACATATGAAAAATATAATGAACATAAAAACTTTAACCCCTAAATAATAAAAGACATGCAATTTAAAACATAATAGCATTTCTTGCAGGATGGTTTTTTTTTTTAATGGTTTATTGATTTCAGAAAGAGGAAGGGAGAGAGGGAGGGAGGGAGGGAGGGAGGGAGAGAGAGAGAGAGAGAGAGAGAGAGAGAGATGAAGGAAAAAGTCTGCAACCCCAGCATGTGCCCTAACCTGGAATTGAATTTTGACATCCTGGTTTAAATATCAGTGCTTAACCACTGAGCAACACCAGCCAGGCATTATAAGACTGTTTCACATGATACCTACTAAATGGGTACTCCTATAAACTCAGAATAATTATTCAACTGGTACAACATTTCTGGAGAACCATACACTGGTATGTATCATGAGCCTTTAAGATGTTCATTTTTTAACTTAAGAATTTTATCTTTGGGAATCTATCCTAAAGAATGAATTAGGTAAAACAGGATCTGGCACAATGATGTTCATCACAGTGTCATGTTTAATAATGAATATCTGTGAATAAACTAGGCAAAATTAAGGATGTGATTAAATACCTCATGCTATGCCTACATAATGGCAGTATATCATGGAAAATATTAAATTCTATTTGTGGAGAATATTTTATGAGAAAACTGATGTGAGAATAATGTTTTGATATAATGATGAGTGACAAACATGCTGAGTGAAGAATAAAGGCTTAGAAGTCAAAGTGCCTAATTTTCAACTCTGAATTTGCCTCCTACACAGATACCTAAATATCACATATTGTATAAAAACAAAATGTAGTATCTGCATCTCATTCAATTCACTTGGGTTCCTCATCTCCATTAAAGTCACCATTAATCTACCCGCAGACCCAAGACAGAACCCTAGATGTCATCCTGAATTTCTTAATTTCTATCATCTACCAGGTCAAACTGGTCATCATTGGTTGTGCCCAAAATATCTCTCTAATTTGTTCACCAATATCATTCCAACACAAGAATATTGGTTCACTTCCCCAAAATTTCTAACCTAAATACTTGAAATAGTCCTCAATCTGTCTCTCTGTCTCCAGTTTTATCTCAGTAAAATCTGTCTTATAAATTTTACCAGAATGTTTTCTCTGAAATGGAAATCTGATTATAACAGCCACTTCCCTGCTTAAGGCATTTTAAAGGCTCTCTGCCATATATAAGACTAAGTTCAAAAGGTGTAGCTTGGCAAATAATGCTTTTGATATTTTGGCTCATACCAACCTTGTCAGGCTCATCCCTTCAAAGCTAATATGCTTTTCTCTATTTTTGATTTGTATATAAATCATTTCAGTTATGAGGTTTATTATTTTAAGTGGAAAGAAGAAATTAACCTCCTTTACTAACTCCCCACCCCCCCACCCCCACCCCCACACACACACCCCTACCTGCTTCCTAGGACAGGTTCAAAAATCCAGCATCCTATCCTCCCAGATGTTTCAATCTGTAGATTAAAATCCTAGAAACACCAATCAGAAAGGATATATGCACCCCTATATTCATAGCAGCACAATTTACCATAGCTAAGATTTGAAAACAGCCTAAGTGCCCATCAACAGATGAGCGGATTAAAAACTGTGGTACATGTACACAATGGAATACTACACTTATATAAAGAAGAAGAATTCTTACCATTTGTAATAGCATGGATGGACCTGGAGAGCATTATGCTAAGTGAAATAAGCCAGTCAGAGAAATATAAATATCACATGATCTCACTCATTTGTGGAATATAATGAACAATATAAACCAATGAACAAAAAAAAGAGAGAAGCATCAATCAGACCGTCAAACCTCAGAGGGAAGGTAGGGGAGGGTGGGGGTAAGGGGGAGAGATCAACCAAAGGACTTATATGCATGCATATAAGCCTAACCAATAGACACAGACACCAGGGGCGGGGTGAGGGCATGAGTGGGGGCGGGGGGGCAATGGGAGGATAAGGGTACATATCTAATACCTTAATCAATAAAGAAAAAAAAAAGAGAAAAAAATCCTTTGAAGCTTAATTAAATCAATTCATTGGTTCACATCACACACTTTAAGTGTAAATCAGAAACCAGTGGTCATTACATGTTGTTAGGGTAAATACTACTTTTTAAAACTGTTTCAATTATATGTGCATCACAGGCCACAGAAGTTGGAAGCCACTGCTCTATTCGAAGTCCCTCAACATTTTGTAAAACTTTTATTATAGCATGTAGATCATTGTGTCTGTTGACTATCTCTTTCTTTACTAACTGTGTTGCTGAAGAGAGCAAAAAAGGACTTCCTATTCATTTATATGTCACTGAATATATGGATACATAAGAAAACATCCTTAGCACAGAGTGCCACTCAATAGGTGTCCAGTGAAAGTGTACACATACGCAGCATGGAGTTTTGTTGGTTTAGCAACTAGTGAGTCAATCTCAAATCCCATCCAAAGGCACGTACTCCAGAAGGACCTCTTAAAAGACAGCATTTATTTGTATCTTTTAAAAGTTGATCCCAAAGCATGGACTAAAGAAACCGTTTTATTCCGTCAAACGATGGCCATTGGCATCAATTCAGCACCAACAGGGATCCTAATCTGGGGTGCAGTGAAGAAGGAAACTTCATTCAGTGCAAACAGCTCAACTGTGCTCCTGCACCAGCTGTGATCACCGTTCAATCGTGTCACCGCTTTTACAGTCGGCGTTGGAGCCCAGCTCTTGCCTTGTCGGGCTCTTTAAGTTGCTTCTGCTCCTGCTCTGCAATGTGAACTACGTCAGTGTTCAATTTAGAGCCTGTGCCCAGTGGCATGTATCGAACTTGGCTGCCTGAAGACTTTAACCTCAGAAACAGTGCATTTATTTGATATGGTTTTATTTTGGCATAGTAAGATTCTACCCTTAGATCCTGAAAAAACATCCTTTCTACAAGGCTTCACCAACTCCCTCATCACCTGCCCCTTCCATACTAGTACAGTGGGGCCTTGACTTACGAGTGTCCCGACTAATGAGTTTTTCGAGATACGAGCCATCTCTCGGACGATTTTTTGCTTTGAGTTGCGAGCTAAAATTCGGGTTACGAGCCAGCTTCAGATACCCCACCGCTAGGTGGTGCAGCAAATGTCACAGTGAACGCCACAACATCAGCCCAGCATCACGTGTCTCACTCGTTCACTTTAAGATTTGACATACGAGTAATCTGAGTTACGAGCTCCGTCACGGAATGAATTAAACTCGTAAGTCAAGGCCCCACTGTATATCCTAAATGTTTAAGTCAGAAATGTCTCACTTACTGTAGGATCAAAGTGTAGTCTTCCAGAAGCCTTTGACAGTTTCACAAGTGATATCACTACTGTTTAAACATGATTTGATTATTTTTCTTAACAGATGCCCTTTAAGTTATGAATTCAGCAACTCTAATTATTCCACTTAAGAAACAATTAGTACCCCCTGTTTCCTTGTCTAATTAATACCTATATTCAAGCTGCTAGTAAAGGTTACAATACTAAATTGTTCTTTGTTTATAAAAAATTGATCTGAATACATTCCCTGACGGCAGGTATATAGCCTTAGAACAACTCCCTTAATGTCTGGCAAGAACTGAGATTATTTCATCAAAGCTGAAAAAGACTCAAGGAAAATCTTCCATTTCTCCTCGGCAGCTGAGTCCCTGTGCTACAGCCCGATGGCCAGGTGAGAAAGCACAGGTAGCACCATTTCACACGTCGCATGTAAGAAGCGACGCACAGCATAGACTCACACAATTTCAGATCTGGAATGAAGCTCATAAGTTGTTTTCATTTCATATATCTCAACGTCCTCATTTATAGGGGTGGGAGCTGAGGCTCAAGGACAGTCTGCATAGTTTCTAAATTAATCTCAGACACTCAAAGAGACATGCAAAGTCTGTGGTTATAACGCAAAAGTCAATGCTCTCCCGCTGACTCTAAATGTCCATCTGGAATGACCACTGATTTTTTTCTTTGCTGATTTCCTATGTACTTGGTTAGCCATACGCTACAATTTAAAGAGACCACTTGGTTCATTTGGCAAATGATGTCATGGAGATCGTCAAACTTGAAACTTAATTGTATCTTCTCCTGCTAATTTGCTGGATGGTTTTGAACAACGCTCATTGATCTCAGAGTTAGAAACTTGATTGATATAGGACATTATATAATGACAAAATTTGAAGATCTAAGATAGTCTCAAGTCCAGGGACACCCGGGGAGAGATGCAGAAGCTCTGGTGGAACTCCAAGACAAAACGCCACCTTTCTAAGCTGCTGTTGAATCAACATTGCTGCTCTTGCTTTTTTAAGAGTTTACTAATAATGAACAAAACAGTAACGTGGCAGCTCGTGGTCATTACTGAAGATTCATGAGAAAAATTACTTACGGGAATGTTACCCTGTAGAAGCTTTATAAATAAACCTCTCTGATCACAAGCTGATGTGCATTTTACTTGTCACCATGAAGAAAAGACAAACTGGGCATATCTCTAAGTGATCCAGTAAAGTTTTGAATGGAAAAATACTCAGGACAGTTATGGATGCTGGCTCTTCTCTCCTGGAAAAGTCATAATTTTAACAGCACAGGAACTATTCATCAACAGCCAATTTAACTTCCATGTAGATCAATTGCCGAGGGGAAAAAGATGAAGTTAAACACTTGTTTATAAAACGTCCTTAAGTAAAATTGCTCACTCAAAGAGCATTGCCATAATAATCCGTTCTTTTCCCAAAAGAATTTGATGCTGAAAGAGAGTGTCTTCTTTAAGGACACCTGCGGAGGCGAACAACAGGAGATCGGCTAGTCAGGGCAAGATACAGTTGGTGTCTAACCACCTGGGTACCCCAGGCACTGTGATAATGGTTCTACATTGACATTATATTCTTAGTGTTCCCCATACTATTCATTCTCTTTCCTCAACTATTACACATCTGCACCCTGTGTAAATGCTTTGCTTATTTCATTTCCGCTAATAAATATTAACTGGGGATATAGCTATCTAAGGTACGTGCTAAGTACTGAAGGTGACAGCAAGATTCATAAATAATTGAGATGCTATATGGTAAATACTCACAAAATGGTTGCTGAGAAAGTCAATGCATGAATAAATGAGTGGAGAAGACGAGAAAGGGAAGTATCCCTTGGGGAACAATCACACAGACGAAAGCACAGAGCAATCAACAAACTGTCAAGAATGTCTGGGGAGTGAAAACAGTTTTTGAGCCCGGAATTTTCTCCATGTTGCCAGGGTGCACCAAGCACACTGTGTGCACCTACTCACACCAGAAACCATCCTATTATTTTTGAGAAATTGAAGTCAATCCTATCTACTCCTGACTGTACAAATTCAAGTCGATCCTATCTACTCCTTCTCCACTATAATGTTAAAGAACTTGTCAGCTTACTGGGAAGCTCTGCACTCAGGATGAGCCGGAATGGTGTCATTTATTCATAGCTTAACACCACAGCGTGAATTTCTGCACCTTTTAATTGGTGTTTATATGACACACCATCGCAGAATGTTCTTCCAATTGAGGAATAGAATGTTCTTTCTGAGTCAATGATGAATCTTGGATAAGGCATTAGATTGTGACTTACAATTCAGACTTATTTTACATGTACCCCACTACGTCAATTAACAGATTGTGTCCAAGCTATCTTCTTACTGATGAAAAAATAAGAAAACTTGAGATGGGGAATTACTTGCCCCAAATCATAGCGAGGAGCCTAATAGGCTCCAGGATCTAGGACTTCCAGAATAAAATACAGTGCTATTTTCACAGTGTATGAATGATTAGGAAATATAAACTTTTCCCTAACTTTCTATAGCTCTGATTTAACACTGCTACAGCGGTACTGACCTCATAAATTTTTCTCCAGTTTGGGATTTGGACCAGGTATCCCCAGGGACACTTCAGATACACACCCCCACCCCCCAACCCCAGAAAGCCTCCATTGCTTCTAAGTCAGTTGTTTTTAGCCATTAGATCTTTTTGCATTGCCCTGAATTATCCAATAAAGGCGAGGTTAATAGACTTCTGACCACACAATGACATTTAAAATGGAGAGACAAGACTTCTATACACAACCTCTCAAAGTTACATTTGAAGCAGGAAGAGAATGCCAATGAAAGTACAGGACTTCAGCAGTTGATGTACTGAAAAATGACACTTTTGTGTTAAGCAATTAGGAGCAAGCAGAGATTGGTTCTTACAGTCCTGTTCTGAAGCATTATTTGAAATTTCATAATGAATGCTAAGATTAATTATATGATATGTTTGGTAATGTCTCAAAAGAGCAAAACCAGGGCTAATATTTCATTATTTTCCTATATTACTAATGAAAAATTATACAGCGGATTTGTTTGCTAATTCCTTTGATTTGGAACAAATCTTTAACAGAAGTGTTATAGTGTCACTCTTAAGACTTTTCCACATCTGCTCATATTTTTTCCCTACTCTTCATTGGCTGTGATATCTCATAGCAAAGTGGATCACACACCTACTGCCACTGACATGTAATTCTTAGTCTATGTAGAACTAAGGGCTAGATCAGCGATGGCGAACCTATGACACGCGTGTCAGAGGTGATACAAGAACTCATTTTTTTGGTTGACTTTTCTTTGTTAAATGGCATTTAAATATATAAAATAAATATCAAAAATATAAGTCTTTGTTTTACTATGGTTACAAATATCAAAAAATTTCTATATGTGACACTGCACCAGAGTTAAGTTAGGGTTTTTCAAAATGCTGACACACCGAGCTCAAAAGGTTTGCCATCACTGGGCTAGATATAGTTAAACATCTGGATTTATTTTTAATCAAGGTCCTATCCCACGCTTCTGTCAAAAGGCAGCCACATACCTCAAAAGGGATCAGGAAGAGCTCAAAAGCCCCAAGGTTCTCTTTCAACAACTTTAAGCCTTTTATCAGATTGTTAATTCTAGGCATGGCATGACATGTAGACAATGTCAGTGTCCCAAGTGGCTGATAAATCAATATGGAGAGGATTTTTAAAAGTGTATAAAACATTTATTTCTGCCTTTCAACTTTCCTTCTCGCATACAAACCTGCCCTCAGGCTGTATGAAATTATTGTTTTTGGTAAAAAGACATTTTGTTGCCCATCTTTCTAGAACACATGAAAGTACCAGTTCCAAGTTGAGACTCCGCAGTCCAAGGAGTCTCAGGCTGTTCACTTGAGGCAACTGATTAGGGTTAGCTCAGAGTTGCTGTGTTATTATTGTCTATTTTCTGTTTCTTCACACTGCAGGCTAATCATTTAATTTCTATGGCTCCAAAAGACTGTCTCCAGGCTTTCTAATGCTGGCCCTATCCATATTCTTGGATTCTTCTCTTGTGTCTTGCCCCTATCATTAATAATGTTTAAGTTGCAGAAATATATACAGCACTTATACTTATTCAAGTAAATATGTCATGAGTACCCAGTTCAGTCCTAACACTCTTAGGTACTAACAACAATCAAAAATGAACTGAACCTGGTATCTGTCCATGAGGAGCTCCCAAGGTTTAAAGCAAAGAGTTCAATAACCATTAGCTTGTGACATGAAGTAGGAAGCAAGTCCCAGTGACAAATATCCTCACGAGAAACTAAAACCCATCCCTCAGTTCTGTTCAATAAGCTCTACAAGTCTCTAAAGGATAGTCTAAGTTTGGAAATGTGATATCACCACGTGTACCACAAACAATCCCAGGTGAGTGGTTCCTTATTGCAAAGTCTGCCACCTATTTGCGGGGAGAGAGAAGAATGTTTGAGAAAAAGAATGACTACAGTATTAGCATCATTCAACCTGCAAAAGCTAAGATCATGGAAGGAGATTGAGAGCCTTATTCAGATGATAAAATACAGTATAGTCCAATTCCCTAGAAAGCACTGAACAAATAGAGAAATAGAAGTTTTGTGTTATGAATTAAAAAAAATCATATCATAGAAGAAACTCACAATTTCAAAAACACAGCCAAACTGTTCCACCAAAGTCTACAGGCGACTATGTAGAGTCATCTCATTTGCCAGCCACACTACTGTTCATAACGTGCAGCTGAACAATTGCTGATTTGCGGGCTGTGTTTATTTGTGAAAGCCCCTCCCAAGGAGAACAGCACAGAACACAGGGACCTGAGACCCACATCACAAGCTCTCACAGGTGTTCAGGACTGTGCAAAACTGTGAGCTCACTCTAGCACGGTGGTTCTCAACCTTCTGGCCCTTTAAATACAGTTCCTCATGTTGGGACCCAACCATAAAATTATTTTCGTTGCTACTTCATAACTGTAATGTTGCTACTGTTATGAATCATAATGTAAATATCTGCTATGCAGGATGGTCTTAGGCGACCCCTGTGAAAGGGTCGTTTGACCGCCAAAGGGGGCGCGACCCACAGGTTGAGAACCGCTGCTCTAGCAGTTGACTTTGGTTAAGGTTTATATTGTTGGAGGAGACATGCACATTTACTGGAGAAAAAACAAAAGGTCACTAACCTGCCTCAATCCCCTTTCTGAGCCAAAGTGTTGCTGATACTGAATACACGTATTTTCTCTCATGAAACTCTTTCTCTGGCTGTGTTTACATTTTTTTTTTAAATTCAGTCTCTCTCTCTCTCTGAAAAGCAAACCTCCACTGCTGGACAGCTGAGGTCATTGATTATAAGCCACAGGTGTGTTGACAACACAAGCAAAACTGGTGTGGGAGTAGCGGTGCCTACATCTCTAACAAGATAATGGTGTTAACTACAGGTTTTTAGCAAAATGCACTGCATTTCCCACATGAACAACAAATTGTTTCCAATGGCTGCCTCTTCTTTTATCATCTCAGCCTTTGTCATTCCATCCCTTCAGTGACCCAGAAGCTGCCCTGAGTTATGCAAATTGAATGCAGTGCGTGTGCTGCAGCTGTGTTGCTGTTTTAGTTGTGTATTGTCTAACCACTTTGATGTCTGAACCCGGGGCTGAGAACTGGGACGGGAGGCGGGTAGATGAAACAAGCACCTCATACCCATGCACACATTTACTCAAAACAAAATCTCGCAAACGTTTCATGTCTGACACCTGTGTTACTAAATATCAAAACATGTTGTTGCATACACACCACTAATACAGAGACATATATTCAGGCTCACTGCCATGTAATTAACGGTATCCAGCAGGTCCCCGAATAACTTCCATTTTATTCAACATTTTGTCATAATAATGTTGATAAGATGCTATAGAAATGTAACTCTTTTATGTATCAAGTAGCCTACAGTAAAATTGTTTTCATGATATGCCATTTCACTTAAAGTTGCAGAACCTGTGGACAATGTTAAGTGAGGACTTATTGCATACCATTGCATAATATACTACTATAAAATTGTTCTAATCTCCACATTGAATGGCTGCTACTAACTCCAAAGGTTCAGAGGACACCCACCTACCCCTCAGTGTATAAGGAGAGCCTCGTGGAATGGGTTAGACTAGAGCTTGGCCCTAATAGCTCAGCCGAAGAATAGACTCTCAAAGAGAGAATCAACTGTACCATCTGAACTGGAATGACCCAAGGGCACACCCAAACCCCAGAAGGCTCCTTCAGCATTAGGGGTAAACAGAGTCTAGGACTATGCAGCCATTACTTTTATGAGACAAGAAGAAGGCTCAATTAGAAACCTGGCCAGTGTGATCTGCTAGATAGTGAGCCCTTTTGGTGGTGGAGGCAAAATAAGTGAGTCTAACTGAAGTAGTTATCACCTCAGTACTTATTGGCTAAGAGCGTAGGAAATTGTCTGACAGATTTCTCAAGTTTTCCATCTCTGCGTGCAGAATTTAGTAAAATGGAAAAAACAAAAACAAAACTAAGATGAGTAGAAAAAGGGGCACAATCCAGGCGTAAGGCAGTCTAATTGAGGGCCTTCCAGGCAAGTAGCCTCCTTATTCCTCAGCCTGGTCTGCATTATCATCAAAGCCTTGTCTGGCTCACACCCAAGGTGGGACTAGGCTGAGGTGAAGACAGTGAAAAATTGATGCAGACTTTCATTCCCTGGGATCTAAAACTCCACCAGGTCCCAAATATAACACTACTAGAAGCCCGGTGCATGAAATTCATGCACTGGGGTTGGGGGGGTTATCCCTCAGCCCAGTCTGCACCCTCACAGTCTGGGACCCCTTGGGGGGATGTCCACCTGCTGGCAGTCAGACATCCCGCTCGCAGCCCGGGGCTCTCACAGTTCGGAACCCCTCACGCCTTACTGCCCACCTGCAGTGGAGACAGGAGAGGCTCCCGCCATCACCACTGCGCTCACCAGCTGTGAGCCTGGCTTCTGGCTTAGCAGCGCTCCCCCTGTGGGAGCACACTAACCACCAGGGGGCAGCTCCTGCATTGAGCATCTTCCCCCTGGTGGTCAGTGCACGTCATAGCGTCTGGTCGTACCACCAGTCATTTCTCCGTTCAGTTGATTTGCATATTAGGGTTTTATTATATAGGATGAGGAAACTAGTACAAAGCAGGTAGATTCATTCAAACAGTGCTTTTCAGATCAATCCTACTTTCCCATAATTCTGAGATTAATGAACTCCATACATGTTTGTGCACAGCCAGTGAGCAATGGGAAGCCAGCTTCTTGTGGATGCTAAAAGTCAACAATTTAAGAAAGTGAAAAAGGGCAAACAATTAACATCGTTAGCAACTGAGGAGCACTTTTCTTTTTCAAAGCTCTTAGCAACCTTAATTAATTAAACTTCTTGTGGGTTTTTTTTTCAAATTAATATATATTTTAGGAGATATCTGGGATTGTTCCTCACTTAAACAAACTTAAAAAAATACAAATTACCTCTGGGATATTTAATAGGAGTCACACCGTTTAAGTATCACTTTGAATACCTCTGCTCTAGAGGCAGAAGTGTTATTCTTACTTTAGAATTGCCCCCATCCTAGTCATTCATATATGCAAAGCACCTAGGCCTTGTTCTAATTGCTGAGGACATAAAAATAAATTAATTAAAATACCAGTTTCAAGGTAATACAGTAGTTCCTCGTTATCCATGGTGGTTACGCTTTCTCACTGAGTAATATCTGATCAGAGTGGAGAAAGAGGATTTAGTTGCAACCCAATTCAGAATCAGCCAATGAATCACTCCTCCCATTTTATTTCCAGTGCTCTTTCCTTCACTGCTATAGTCTCCCCTGATATTCAGACCATAACTCCCACCCTAGCAATTGTGATTCACAGCAACATTCTGTAATCTCACTGGTCCTTACTGCTCCTCATATCCCCATTTCTGGATGTTTTAAGACAGAGATGAGAATTCTTTCCTTTCAAAGATATTAGCACAATTTTAATTAAATTTTACATAATTTGATGAGTAGTCATGTGTTACTGGCTCATCTTTTTCACTAAACAGTAATCAAAGAACTTGTCTATTGCTGGCAACTACATCCCTACTGCCTCAATACTTGATAAATGAATGAATTAGTTAATGGAATACAATAATGGGAACCACCTTATGGGCAATCTCTGCTCCTCTGGATAGCACTAACACTTGACATTTGCATAGCACTCCTCTTCCAAACATTCAAGCATTGGGCATTACCATATCATTAATCTTCTCAAGACCAGATAGCAAGGAAGGTAATGAGGAGTCAAGTTAAACATATATTACTAGAGGCACGGGGACCAAAAGTCGTGTATGGAGAAGGGGGGTTAAGGAGGGAGGGGAACAGGGGGGGTCCCTCAGCCCAGCCTGTACCCTCTCCAAATCTGAGACCCCTTGGGGGATGTCTGACTGCGGGTTTAGGCCCAAACCGGCAGTTGGACATCCCTCTGGCAATCTGGGACCACTGGCTCCTAACTGCTCACCTGCCTGCCTGCCTTATCACCCCTAACCACTCATCAGCCTGCCTGATCACCCCTAACTACTCACCTGCCTGCCTGATTGTCCCTAACCACTCGCCTGCCTGCCTGATTGCCCCTAACCATTTGCCTACCTGCCTGATCACCCCTGTAACTACTCTGCCTGCCTGCCTGATTGCCCCTAACTGCAACTACCTGCCTGCCTGCTCAGCCCTAACCACTCTGCATGCCTGCCTGATCACCCCTAGCCACTCTGCCTGCCTGCCTGATTGCCCCTAACTGCTCACCTGCCTGCCTAATAGCCCCTAACTGCCGGGAGCCGGTCCATGCTTGCTGTTTCAAGGGACCTGGCATATATGGCATACTGTTCTTAATATGTTTGCTCACCTTCTTGGCACTATGTGTTTTAACCAAGGTCTCTGAGAAAGGTTGTTTCCCCAGGTAGCGATTTTCCCCTGAAGTTAGGGAGGGAATAAAACCTCTTAACTAAGTGCCAGGCGGGTAATTAATCACTTTAACTATGAACAATCATGCTTAAGCTACATAATCTTTACTCCCTGGAATGAAGATAAGAAACGCCCTAACCTTTGTAATAGAGATTGATAGGATTGAATCAACTGGTATAAATACAGATGTAACAAGACAGCAAGAGACAGAGAGAGACAGAACCTAGGCACAGAACCTACACAGAACGTTCTCTAGAGACAGAAGAACTTCGCTGGAGAGAACATGACAAAAGATCCTGGAAAGAAACTGGCCTCAGAACCTAGAGACAGAACCTAGCGAGAGAACATGGCAAAAGATCCTGGACTGAACCTGACTACAGAAATTGGCAAGAGAACCTGACTAGAACCTGGTGACTGAACCTGGCTGGAGAACCTGGACAGAACCTGGCTGAAGAACCTAGCGAGGGAACATGGCTACAGAACCTGGCTGGAGAACCTAGCAAGACAACATGGACACAGAACCTGGCTGGAGAACCAAAGCAGAACCTCTCTGGAGATCCAGACCAGAACTTGGCTGAAGATCCCGGCTGGAGATCCTGGCTAGGCTGCTGATCAACTGAACGCTGTCTCCGTGTCCTTCCTTCTTCGCCAACTCCGTCCACACCTTTGGGGACCCCTGGACCCGCTGAGGTTGGACCCCGGCACCTAACTACCTCTGCCTCTACCTCACTGCTGCGGCTTCATCTGGAAGGATGTCTGGAATGACGTCTGGAAGGTCGTTCAGCTGTCTGGTCTAATTAGCATATTATGCTTTTATCATTATAGATGATGGTGAATTAACCTCTAGATATTTTCCAATTCAATCTATTTTCAAACACATTCTATACTTTTTCCCTAAAATGTATGGTCTCCACCAAAAGAGTATGGAATTGGTAAACTATTTATTTCTTCAGAACTTTCAACACCTCAAAAATTTTCCAGTTTGATATAAGTCTTTGGAGAAAAGAGAAAATGGGGACAATAGGTTAAAAGGCTCACCCAAAAGACTCATGCAGTCTCATGATCACATATTATGGCTCAGCAAAGCCTCTGGTCTCTGCCATGCTCAGCGAGCTCCAATACCCTACAGCCTGCCCTTTATGTTACACTTCTACCCCTTTGTGCATGCTAAGAAGGGCAAAACCAGGCTCAGTGGATAAAAGGCAGACAGAAAAAAACTTAGATCAAGACTAAAGCATACCTTGCTAAAATAACTAATGATCCAAAAGTGAAGAAAAAGGTATAATAAGGCTGTGGGGCCCTGTCACTGGAGATGTCAAAGAGGAAGCTGTAGGATCTTTAAGAGAAATTTTATATAAAAGATGTTTTCCCTTGGCCAAAAGGATAAACTAATTGACTTCCAATTTCCTCAACTCAACTCTTATATATCTTAAAATTTTATAACAATAGAGAGTTAAAATTTTTAAAAGTTAGACAAGTATATATATGTAACTCATTTACTGTGTGTGTGTGTGTGTGTGTGTACTAGTATTTAGTATACAAAATATTCAAGTTTTAACAGTAAGTATCTGGGTCAGGTAATAATCTATATGTGTTTTTTTCTATTTATCTTTTCTAAAGTTTTCTTCATTGAACACAATTACTTTAGTAAATAACACAAAACAATGAACATTTTACAAATCATTCAACAAATCATAGATCCAGTCATTACATGCTATGTGATTTGTTCTAGGAAGACCCCTTGGGGGTCATAAGGACAGTGAGTGTTTACTCCACAGAACAGAGGCAAAAAGCATACATGACTAAATCTATGACATTAGCCATCCATAGAGTGAGGTTGGAGACCCAGCTGGCCTCATCTTCTCTCAGATCTGAAATCCCCATTGACAGCCATGGAAGACTGACACAGGGAACACCAGCCTGCTCAGGTGTCACAGTTTCAGGGAGCCAGTGAAGCACAGGAGGAGCCCAGGGTCATTGGGGAATGGCCAGCATATGGAGGAATTGTGTGGGCAGTCTAGCTGGCAGACTGGAGGGTGGGGTGCCAAGGTCTCGCAGAATCAGGTGAGGGGATACCTGGCCTTCCAAAGTTTCTGGGGAAAGTCAATATTGATATCTTAGAAGAGAGACTTTGGGGACCTGATTGGCATAGGCACTGGCCAATCAGAATGAAGGGAGCAGGGCACATTGGAAGATCCTGGACAGTAAATATTTAGCAACCAGTGAAGATATATTTTAATTGTTTTAGAAATCTGAGCATCCGTACCGGTACTTGAAGATTGACTAAAAATGATTTAAATAATTTGTGTAATTCACCAATAGAGCCGAAATCTCTTGCTTTTGACCTGTGCCCCTCCTTAAGTTCTATCACATGTCCGAGATCTAGAAATTACTGGGGATTATATCTTTGCCTGAAAAATATATCTGGTGGTAGAGTCCTCTGAATCAAAGAAGACAGGCTGAAGTAATGGGCAAGGAGGTTTTCTATACACAATAACTGCCAAGAATCTCTCAAAGAAGTTGTAGTCTTCATTGGTTGTGCAATATAAGAGAAAGGAGAAATGAGGGCCTTCGAAGGGTGCCCTTGTGAATCTGATTGCCACTTATATGCTCTCATTTCAAAATATAAGAGTTCTAGAAATAGAAACAGAACCAATTGATTACATAATTCCATTAATTAGTCCAAGCTGAACATGGTCTGAATACAGACTTCATGATGATCTCTGAGTCTCCTATGAGACCATAAACCAGCAAAATAAATCCCTAAAATGCATCTATAGACCAGTTAAGAAAATGTTCTTTTATTTAATGTAAGGGGCTCAAAGAACAAAGAGAAGTTTTGTTTTATTCTGTCCTCACTCCTCAACTTGGCCATACCAATGGTCATTAGGAAAGATACAGATTTTCTTCTTGAGCATTTGATAACAATAAAACATTGCATTTTCCTTTTAGGTTCCTTTGGTGTTCTTAGTTTGAAGGGTTAATACACACCCAAAACAGATACTCAATCATAGATTGTAGATGCTAAGAGAAAAAATAAATAAAACTTTGGGGTAAAATATAAAAAACATTATGGAATGCAAATATCCTCTTCCTGGCATCCCCTGAGGAATTTATGAAAGTTCACTAAATGGAAATTAGACTGTTCCCAGTATCTTGTTTTCAACCAGATGACAAGCCAATGTTTGGAGTTAGGGTACAGAAAGATGTGATAGGTGATCTCTTGACAGAACTTCAAGGAAGAAATCAACTGCTACCAAGGTCAATCACTTCTCAGCTCCTGGTAGGAAACATAACCATCAGATGTGGATCTGTGGGAATCAGACAGGCTGGGGCAAGTGGAGCTAACATGGCTAATGACCATCAATTGTCCATCCTTAGGAATGGCCAGGCTTCTGCAAATAGGGCCTGCCATCCCTGGAAGACAGGCACACAGAGGCTGGATCTAGCAGTTCCAGCTTTTGAGATGTCGCTTGACCTTTCCATCCTGAAACAGCTTAGCTTCTGCAAGGAAAAGCCTTTCACAATCAAAATGCCATACACAGCCACGGGCATGTTTCTTCGTTCAATCAAGAGTTTAATGGCATTGTTCCTGGAAAGAAAGCAATGCTGTCACAGAATAATCGTCAAACCACACATCTCAAGCTTCGAGTAATCCAAGGCCCAAAACATATAGAGGGCGGACAAGTCTATGAAAAATACCCCCAAATGCATCATTTATGGGAAGCTCAGCTTTGATTCATTAAAAAGAAAATTCAGTGCCTTCTAGTTTTACTCCTCAATATTCATCATCTTTATAGGTCAAGTCAGTGGTATGACAAAAGGTGAGATACGATTTCCCCCTTCTTCCCAATATTTCTGCAACACACCAGAAATAAAATGTTCTTGACCTGATGTTTCCCATAGATTTCAGCACAATAAAAAGCCTCAAGATTGCTTCAAAAGTGGAGATCCAAGTTCCAATGGAAACCACATTCCTCAGGCAGTGGATGATCCATCATTCAAAGTTACTGCATTTGTCATGCCCCAGATGACATTTCTAATCACCCAATCCATTAAAATGCTTGACTAGCAGTTGTATCTTAGTGAACCAAAAAGAAAAGTGGTTTGAATAAGGAGAATATGTTGAAGTTCAATATAATGAAGTAAGGTTTCCTTTTAATACCTCTCAACTAATTTCTCATCACCTCTTCACTCTCTAATAATATTTAGATTTGATGTTTTCAGATTAATTCTGATTGGTCCCTTGGATGCTATTTTCCAACAGGACAAAGTTAAAATGCCAAGGAGGAAGACAATTAACTCCTATGTGTTAATGGGAGAAATCTCTGTGATTTGAAAATCTATTTGATAAAAACTGTAGAGAAATGAAAGCATAATGATGCCATGGCCATGAGAGAAATAAAAGAGGAAACCAGCAATACCTTTGTTTTCCTGCCTTAGGCTTAATACACTGTTTTATGAAGAAGTTATCATAGCACAAATGCCAACCTATATTTATTTCCACCTAAATTCCAAGGGAAAAACATCAATAATTTCTATTGCATCATCATTATCATCATCAAGAACTAACTGAGGGACAGAGGTAAAGAAAATATATTCTTAGTCATTTCTTTCACTCACCCAATGGTTTCATTAGCAAAAGACATACTGCATTAGCAAAGTAATACCAGGTACATGATTAGTAACAAATTATTGGAATAGAAAGCATAATTCTTCAAGGCACTATGGAGTTGAGTGTCTAGAGCAGCCGTGGGCAAACTACGGCCCGAGGGCCAGATCCGGTCCGTTTGAAATGAATAAAACTAAAAAAAAAAAGACCGTACCCTTTTATGTAATGATGTTTACTTTGAATTTATATTAGTTCACACAAACACTCCATCCATGCTTTTGTTCCGGCCCTCCGGTCCAGTTTAAGAACCCACTGTGGCCCTCGAGTCAAAAAGTTTGCCCACCCCTGGTCTAGAGCCATCAGAGGTATAGGTAGGGCATTTGTGGAGTGAGCTGACTGAAGAGGCCGGATGTCAGCAGCCTTGGGACAGTTATTCTGATCTTGACACTGTTTAATGCAGTCCTCTGGAGCACATTTGAAAGTCTCATGAAAGAGCTATGATGACAAATGTTAAAGTTTCTCTGACAATATTGCTAATTCATGAGCAATTGCACCTCTTAGAATATGGGAAAGGTTCAAATAGGAAGTATGCTAGTGCTGGGACGATACTTCTCAAACTGTGGCTTGCATGTATCACAGGAAGGGATCTTGTTAAAATGTAGATTCTGAAGCAGCAGATCTGGGATGAAGCCCAAGGTTCTGCATTTCTAACAAGCACCCATGTGATGCTGATATGGTGGGTCCCTAGGCCACACTTTGAGAAGCAAGGCCTTAGGGAATAGTTGGGCATTTCCCAGGCCTTGGAGGTAACTTCTTTACCTCCATGTGGAAATAAAAGACAGGCTTGCCGAGCACTTGTCTGTCATTGAAGGTGATCTGCTTTGTGGAGATCATTTTCATCCTATCATGTTCTCTAAATGGTAGACAAATGTTAGAATTTTTTGCTTCGTTTTGCCTTGTTGTCGCTGTTGTTTTAAGATAACTTACTTACTTGGTAAAAAGAACACAGGACTCAATGTTTCAATGTGACACAAAAATAAACATAACTTCCCTCAAGTTTCACAGTAATTGTGTGGCTGATAGGAAAAGAGACAAAAGACTGAACAAAACCAGTGCACACTGATTTACTCTGGAGGGATAGAATTATGGAGCAGTTTCCTTCTCCAACTCACACATTTTCATAATACTGCATTTGAATTTTTACAATAAGCATATATATCTTTTTGTGCAGCATTATAATAAAGATAAGAACATAAATATACACCAGACTTTGGCAGGGCCAGAGTTCCACCTGTACATGGCTGTCAGCTCGGTCATCCTAGCAGCACCACTTTGAGTTGCTGTGGCCTTATGGGACACAAATTAGGCTATTGGGTATACCCTTCAAAATTTGTAAGAAAGAGGAAAGAATCAGTTTTAAACTTTTAAGATTTAGGATCACTTTCTCTTCACTGTGCATGTAATAGATCAGTGATGGCAAACCTATGACACGCGTGTCAGAGGTGACACACGAACTCATTTTTTTGGCTGATTTTTCTTTGTTAAGTGGCATTTAAATATATAAAATAAATATCAAAAATATAAGTCTTTGTTTTACTATGGTTGCAAATATCAAAAAATTTCTATATGTGGCACAGCACCAGAGTTAAGTTAGGGTTTTTCAAAATGCTGACACACCGAGCTCAAAAGGTTTGCCGTCACTGTCATAGATGAATCCACTTACCCATATCTAATCATGAGTAAAAGCAATGCATTCCTACCATCAATCCCAAATTAGTGCTTTCCATTCTAGTAGCTGCAAAATAATGAAATGGTTCAGGAACTGAAGATTTTTATTCAACTTCACCTTTGGCTTACTTAAGCAAAATCATCATTCCTGACTAAAGGCTTAAATGTTTTTCAAACGAGTTTCCTTGCTGGCACAGCTCTTTTTTTTTTTTTCTTTTTTTAATAAAAGCATACAATGGCCCTTGATTTTTATAAAAAACGATAGAGCATCTCTTTAATAGAAAATCAGGTTATTGATTAATTGATTATATGCTGCTTCACAAATGCCAACTTAAGCACAAGTAAGGAGACACTATTGAATGTTCGTAATTCAAAGGCTGCAAGACCACACTACACGGTTGCATGATTACCGTCTCCTATTTTAATGAAGACACAGCACAGCACTGTGTTGGCCTAATTTACACAATATATCAAAACTATGTGAAATTCCCTTATTCTAGAAGAGGAGAGAAATCACGAACACATATGTGACTTACAGAGCTGTGCCTTGTTGATCAGGTAGGGAATTAACATTCCAAAGCCGTAGTGAGAATGTTAGGCTTTTATAAGGTGGCAGTGAGTTCTTTTCAGAGGAAATTGAAGTGCATGAAGCTGTCTTATAACTTGTTAGTGAAAACTGTGACATTTGAAAACGATTAACAGAAAATTGAGTTTTTATGTAGGTAGATACTCAATAATCTAGGAATGCCTAAATCATAAATGGCTCCTAGGAAAATATCACCTATTTGGAAAGGAAAGGGGAATATTATAAAAATAGCAACAATAATATCATAGTAATATCTACTCTTTATCTACAAATTACAGCATGCATTCCAGAATGTGTGTTTTAAAGCCAGCATTTAGGTCTGCAATTTACTAGCACAACGCCATGGAAGAATTGGCTCGCTTCCTCGTGCCTCACTTTCACCGCCTGGAAAAGGGCATAATATTAGTTCCTCCCTATTGTACTGTGAGGAGTAAATAACTTAATCTGGGAGCACACAGCAGCTGGGCCTGAGTGTGGCTACACATGACAGAAACCCCATTACAGTGGCGGAAAACTAAACAGAGGCTTCATTCCTCACATACACAAGAAGTCCAGAAGGGAGCCGACGCAGGATGGCATTGCTGCTCCAGGAAGTGATCCTGGACTAAGTTTCTCCCTATTTCCTTCTCATTGTCCTTAAGAGGCAACGCAACGCAGCGTGGCTACTCCTACTTCTGGCCTCACGTCTGCTCTCCAGACAGAAAGGAAGAAGCAACAAAGGAGGATGGAAGTGGTTCTCAGATCACACAGTAAACCTTCTCCAAAACCCCAGGGCATCTTTCGATTCCATGACATTAGCCAGAACTTTCACATGGCCACTCAGCATCTTGGGAAATAGAATCCTTTAGTTGGCATTGCTGAGTAAAAAGAAAAATATCCTTTTGATAAATAAGGAACTAGTGGGTAATAAATATTTTTTAAAATTTTTATTGATCATAGAGAAAGAGAGGAATAGGGGGAGAGAGAAAAAAAAGGATTTTTTTTTCCACTTATTTATGCATTCATTGGTTGATCCTTATATGTAACCTGACCAGGCATTGAAACCACAACCTTGGCATATTGGAACAATGTTCTAACCAAATGAGCTACTTGGCCAGGGATGGGTAATCAATATTTTATATGTACTATCTGCCATATCACTTTAAACCACACAGGGTCTCATAAATATTGGTCATTATTATAATTATCGTATAGAAAAGTACAGGGGATTTCAAAGTTAAGTGTGCACGAAAATCACCTAGAAAGCATGCTAAAGTGCTGTTTCCTAGTCCCTCCTGGTCTTCCAACGGGCTGTGATTTAGGTGTGAGGTGGATGGAGCCTGGACTTTTGCATTTTAAAAAGTGCACAAGTTGCCGAAACTGGTTTGGCTCAGTGGATAGAGCGTCAGCCTGTGGACTGAAGGGTCCCAGGTTCGATTCCGGTCAAGGGTATGTACCTGGGTTGCGGGCACATATCCAGTGGGAGATGTGCGGGAGGCAGCTGGTCGATGTTTCTCTCTCATCGATGTTTCTGACTCTCTGTCTCTCTCCTTTCCTCTCTGTAAAAAATCAATAAAATATATTTTTTAAAAAAAGTGCACAAGTGGGTGCCCATGCAAATACACTTTGAGAGAAAAAAAAATTAGGAGCTATTGAGACATCATCTACAATTCTCAGAATAACCCTACAAAAGAAAAATGGTCACCCTTATTTTAGACACGAAGAAACAAGTTTAGTTGGATTAAGTACTCTGTTTTTTGTCCCATTCTTTTGAAATAAGACAGCACTTTTTAAAATACAGTTGAATTTTAGAACAGTTTTGGATTTACAGAAAAATTGTGAAGATAGTACAAAGAGTTCCCATCTACCCTACACCAAGTTTCCCCAAATATTAATAACATTAATATAGAACGTGTATTAAAATTGAGTCAATACTGATGCATTATTACTTGTTAATAATGCATCAATATTTTATATAATTTCTTTGGTTCTTACCTACAGTTTTTTTTCCATTCCATAACTCCATATAAGATAGCATATTACATTTTATCATCATGCTTCCTTAGGCTTCTCTTGGCACTGATAGTTCCTTAGACTAGCCTCATTTTTTATAATCTTGATAATTGGAGGAGTATTGGTCAGGTATTTTGCAGAATGTTATGAAATGGTGTTGTCTGCTTTTTCCTCATGATTAGACTGAGGTCATGAGCTTGGGAAAGGAAGGTCACAGCGATGAGGTGCCAATTTCATCACATAATGCCAGGGTTCCGTGCGGTAACATGGCTTATCATTGCTGAAGAAGGCCTTGACCTCTGGCTGAGGGAGTGTTCATCAGTTTCTCCTCCTTAAAGTTACCCTCCCCCACCCTGCATACTATGCTCTTGGGAAGGAAGTCACTGTGCTCAGCCCATACTGAAAAGAGTGGGGGTTATACTCCACCTCCTTGAGAGCAGATTATCTATATAATGAATAGAAATGGAAATAGTTTACTCCTTCCTATGTGCCAAGGACTGTGATAATCTTTTAGTGTAATGTATTTTTTTCTACCCCATTCAGGAATGGCTCTCCTAAAAAGCAAACAAACAAACAAAAAAACAAACAAACTAGTCTATCTCTGGGATTATTATATAGAAACTAAGTATTGACCTATTTTATCTTGTTCCCTTTTCATATATGTGAGGTGATAAATGCCCTAGATACATTAGTAACAGAATTTAAAGAGATAGCAAATTCTATAGACTTTACAAATTTGCATTTTACTTTTTGCAGGGTTCCCTTGATTTTTTCATAGAAACTCTGGAATATTGTCAGTAAAATTAGTAATAAAAAGAAGATGAGGAAGGAGAATAAAATAAACTTCTCTGTGGTTAAAAGCTGAGTACTCTCAAATTTAACATATCCTTAATTAAACTTTGTATGTCTTATGCATAAGAGCAATTTGAGATTCTGTTCAAACTTGAGAATAACAATTATATGAAAATCAATTGATTAATGGTATTTATTGAATAATTAATATTCATCCAGCATTATACTAGGCACAAGGAAACATGTGACTTTTAGACATGACTTTTTCAATAAATATATTATCCTCACTGCTATAAAAATAAAAAAAAGGAACTTTTACCATTTACAACAGTATGGATGGACCTGGAAAGCATTATGTTAAGCGAAATAAACCAGTCGGAGAAAGGTAAATATCACATGATCTCACTCATTTGTGGAATATAATGAACATATACTGATGAACAAAAATAGATCCAGAGACAGAGAAACACGGAATGGACCATCAAACCTCAGGGAAGACGGGGGTGGGGGGGGGGGAGGAGGGGGGGGGGAATAGGGGAGGTAAGAGATCAACCTAAGGTCTTGTAGGCATGCATATTAGCATAACCAAAAGACAGGGACACTGGGGTGATGGGGGCTTGTCCTGGGGGGGGGGGTGAGAGTGGCCTGGGAGGGGTTGATGGGGGAAAAAGGAGACATATGTAATACTTTAAACAAACAAACAAATAAATAAATAATCCTACCATCTCTAAAAGATATCCCAATCTTGAAAATCAGCCATCTCTAACAGTTTTTTGGCCATGTAATTGGCAAAAAAAAGTTAGTTGTAGACATCAAGTTTTACTTTTGCACAGGGTTAGAGGTAAGGACTCCACGACGCAGATGGATATATGGCCAAGGTACACGTTGTTTCTAAACCTCCAAATGGGTGCTCATCTTCTCTGGACTTAATAGCCCTTGCTGCCACCCCTCATCATTCTTCCTTCAGACCAACAGCATTTGTCTTGTAATACCCCTGCCCTGCTGAACACACTTCAGTATTTCTCCCACTCCCATCCCTACCCCAGGTACCTAACTGGGGGAGACCACCATTCTAGCATACCTGGGGCGGTGCTATCATTAACTCTGAAAGCCCTGCTTCCTGGGAAAGGTCTTGGTCCCCAGGAACTGCTGGGCACCCTATAAAAGCTGCAGAAACAAGGGCCAGGCAAGTTCTGAAGCTCTCTGCACTCCTGCTTCTTCTTGCATGTCCCACTCTCGCTGCCTGTGACTTTGTTCTTCCTCTTTTCCTTTGGTTCTTTCTTGAGGGTTGATCACATTATCTTTCCTAGGCTATAGGGGATAAAATGCATTTTCTCCCTGAGAGGCAGTTTCGCCCTTCTATAAATAGAATTTTACTCTAGGGGGAAAAAACAGCAGCTTTACATAACCTTTCACCAAAGCCCTCCTCACTTTCTTCTGGGACCAGAAAAGGGCCTACAGTTCATGAGCTAAGCAGAAACCTCTCTCACCAGGAAGAACGCTAGTGATTTTCATTCAGATTGATCCAATCTGCACAGCTGAGCCCCCACGTTGTCTTCTAGTACAGTCTGATCTGAGCATGTGGTTAAGCTCCTTCCTCCCTCAGGCAGTGCAGAGCCAAAGCTCCAACTCCTCCCAGTGAGCCTCTGTCTGTAAACCTTTACTTGTATCAATTGCCTCAGGGACACCCCTTCTCCCCTGCCACAGACGCCCAGACAAATGAGCACCTGGTCTGTTTCATGCTCTGAAGACCATTCCCAATCAAAAGGTGAGGCTCAGCATGGGGTCCCCTGGTGGCCTGTCAGGGTTTCACTTTGAGCAGGTGTGTGATTTTAGCATCATACCTGAGAGGAAGAGGAGAGAGGGTAGAGAAGGTCCCAGGCCCCCTGTGGTCCATTCAAGTGACTGTCTTTTTCCCTAGGTCTGAGTATTTTTAAGGATGAAAAGAGATAAAGGGAGGGAGAAATCTGGAATGAAAACCAGCTGGCCTTTTAAAAATGTGACTGCTTTTCTTGAACATTGATGAGAAAAGGAGGGAAAAGGCAGATGAAACACTCAAAGAGCATTTTCAGAGCATTTTCAAGGGCTTTAAATCTCAAGGAAATTAAACATGACATGGCCTCCAAGAAATATACTAAACCACAAACCAGAAGACTTTGATGTTGGCATAGTTTCCCATCACGATCAGCTCCTCAAGCCAACGCACTTCAGAGAGGTTCAAGCTAAGACTAGACTAGTATGGAAAGAGCATTTTCCCATTAACTAGATTTTTAGAAGAAAACAGAAACTGGGTCACTTCCCTCAATGGGTTTTCAGTGCCCTAGGGCAATGTCTCCCGGTTGTCTGGGATTCTAATTCAGTATGTCTGGGTGTGGCATGAGTCTGCATTTCTAAAAATTTTGCAAGTGATGCAAAACTGCTGGTCCATGGACCCTCAGATACAGGTTCTCAAACTTGACTGCACATTGGAATCACCTGTAAAGGTTTAAAAAATACTCGTGCTGAGCGTCATCTCCAAGATTCTAAATTAATCTGTATGAAGTAGGGCTGGGCATTGATGCACAATCAAGGTGACAGCCCCTCCTCCAGAAATAAGACTCATGAGATGAATTGTAGTTGACACTATCCATTAACCAAGCAAGTACTTGCTTCTAGGTGTTTGTGCTGAGTGGGTCTGTAGGAAATGGATGCCGTTGACCAGAGAGAAATTAATGGGGGAGGTCAGTTTGGATGAGGAATCTGCAGGGGTTGTGTTATATGGTGCCAAGTTTGATCAGTATTGCACTGTGTCAGGTCTTACTTAGCTAAACCTGTTAGCTTCTAAGTCCAGGAAAGGCATTGACCATGGCCTGCTAAACCACAGCAATGAAACTAAGCATGGACTTGATTTCAAAATTGCTGTTGGAGTCTGACTATCTTATTTATTTCTAAGTCTTTAAAATCATCCACTACAACAATGAAATTGAGCAGGGTTCTAGAGTGGCCTCCCTGTGCCTGTGAAATTTTCTATTTGTAAATATTGTCTCAGTATAAATCTAGCCATATAAAGATAAAAATACTGAAAATAGCTAGGATTCATGACACATTTATTAGATGCCAGGCATTGGAATAGGTATTTTATATATCTCATTGTTGGACTGAGTTTATCTTCAATTTACAGGTAGGAAAAAAGAGGTTATTTTGTCTCTATTTTGCAGATGGATAACGCAACGTCAAAGCCACTAGCTGGCAAGCTTTTCTCCCTGGGCTGTGCCACCTGTCTTATCATGACCAAAGACCACAGGACCATGCAACAGACTCCTTGGCAACCTATAGCGGTAGACCAAGAGTTGCAAGCTCAGTGACTTCTAAATGAACTGTATCTTAAACCTAAGAGAACATTCATCCATAATTTTAAGAAATAGTAATGGAGAGAAAATGTGAAAGAAAGAAGCATATTAGGAAAACAATCAGAAAAAATCTATTTTTAAATCTTAGGTTCATTTTTCCTTTTTCATTCAATAAGAGTGCTCAGGTACACATTTTAAAGGAGGTCACAGGAAAAAGAAAAATCTCATGCCAAACCATATATAGAAAAGGTAAAGCCCTATTTTCTCTGCTCAGGGATAGCTCCCAAAGAATTAGCCTGGTACACAAGTTTACTAATAATCATTTGCATTTGTCTAGCTCTTTACACTTTTCAAAATCCCTTTGCCTGGGTTACATTTGTTATGTCCACACAACCCTATGAGGTATTTCTACACATATAGGATAGATAAGTTCATAAATTCACATCAAATAGTTAATAAGAATCAGGACAAAGATTGCCTATATAATTTGCTTAAATTTTTGTTTTAAATTTATTGATTGCTTTTAGAGAGAGAGAGGAAGGGGGGAGAGAGAGTGAGAAAGGGAAAGAGGGGAGAGAGAGGGGAGAGAGAGAGAGAGAGAGAGAGAGAGAGAGAGAGAGAGAGAGAGACATTGGCTTGTTGTTCCACTTGTTTATATACTGAGTGGCCAGATTATTATGACAACCCCATCAGTACTTCATTGACACTTCCAAAAATACTGAATATTGAAAACTTCCTAAGTAAATACTCTCAAGGTTTTATTATTATTATTATTTGCATAACTAATTCACTTCATTGTACTGATGGGGTGGTCATAATAATCTGGTCACTCAGTGTACAGTCACTGGTTGATTCCTATATGTACCCTGACCGGGGATTGAACTCACAATCTTGGCACATAGGAATGATGCTCTAACCAATTGAGCTACCTGACCAGGCACAATTTTCTTAAATATTTAAATGATTCTGCTGAGATTAGAAAAAAGACTTTGTCTTGAACTCATTTTAATTTATTCAAACAATTTTAGAGTATGTCTCCCTTATCTCCAAGAGATATAATCCAAGACCCCCAGTGGAAGCCTGAAGTCCTGGATAGTATCAAATCCTATACATGCTATGTTTTTCCCCCCATGCATACATTCCTTTTCAGTTAAGGGAAGCACATTATAGCTTCTCCTTGGCATGTATGAATAGCCAGCATCACTACTCTGGTGCTTTGGGACTATTAAGCAAAGTAAGGGTTACTTGAACACAGCACTGTGATACCAGGACAATCAATTTGACAGCCAAGACAGCGACTAAGTGACTAAGGAGCAGGGAGCATCCATAGCCTGGACACAAAGGACAAATAAATGAGTCATGTCCCAGGTGGCATGAAGCAGAACAGGATGAGATTCCATCAGGCATGCAATTTCAAATTTATGACTTGTTTATTTCCAGAATTTTCCAATTAATATTTCTGGGCCACAACTGACATCAGGTAACTGAAACCACAGAAAGAAAACTACAGATATAGGAGGTCTTTGTACTGAGTATGAGTAGCTACTGTCTGTAAGAGAGGAACCTAAGGTCTTCTCAGGCCTCAGCTGCGCTGTTATCATGCTTAGTAATACTCCTAGCCTTGTATATGCTGATCCTCTTTGAATTCACTGTGCTTCCTCCACTCCAGAGCCTTTGCTATCACTTCTCTTACCCAGCATTCTCTTCCTGTTCCACCCAAGCATCTCAACTTTCTCAGGGAAGCCTCTTTCATCTGCGGTGTTATTCTCCTACAATACTTTTTTGTCTTCAAAGCTCATCTCATTTGAAATTATGGATTTAATAATATATTCATTTATTAGCATTTCCATCCCACTAGGCTCAAAGGTCCATCATCATCTGAGCACAGGGTCATGAAAGGCTAGGGATGTATTTATAGCAACAGGCTGCCAGATCTGCCTGGAAAAACCCCGACTCCTCATTTGTACCATGCCCATAGCTTAGGGTCAACATGATTGACAACTCTTTACACTCTCTTCTTTTTGTTATTCTGTTGTTTTGGCCAATCTAAGGATACAAGGATGAATGAATTGGTTCTGTCAGCACATCTGGCTAACATTAATATATTAATGATCTAATGCATAAACATTGTAGTTGATATTTTTCAAAGTCGGTCCCACTTTGTAATTGCTTCTTTTTATTTAATGAGTACTTTGTTCTGTCTTGTATCCTGTTTAGCTATGACTGTGCCTGTCACCTTGACTTGCCAGTAAGCTATTGGAGAACAGAAACACATTTAGACCTTTCATTTAATTCTTTGTAACCCACAGCAAATGTTCAGTAACTATTATCTTGAATCAAATTATTAATCTTATTTGATCCTTATAATACCTCCATGATTTTGTTCGGCATTGATAGTCCTACCAGCTAAAAGAGAACACAATTTTTTTAAAAAAATGTCTTTATTGATTTCAGAGAGAGGAAGTGAGAGATATAGAAACATCCATGATGAGACAGAATCATTGATTGGCTGCCTCCTGCACAACCCCTACTGGGAATCGAGCCCGCAACCCAGAAATCGAACCATAAACTTCCGGTTCGTGAGTCAACACTCAACCACTGAGCCACACCAGCCCAGCCGGGCAAGAACACACATTTTAAGAGAGGCAAAATGGGTACCCCTGAATGACTGTACAAAAGCTAAAGACTATACCAAATCTACATTTCCTATAAGTGATTTGGAAAAGCTCACTGAGATGAGCACATTCAATTCGGGATCCTTGATTACCAGAAAGATATAAACAAACTAGAAGGAGATCAGGTAGGAAAAAATAAACATGATTAAGCAAGCTCCTGGAGGAGCCTGAGGAAAGAATAAATTAAATATTTATAATCTTGTTAAGTAAAGATTAAGAGGGGAAGCAAGAATGACTTATGGTTGAATTTTCTAACATAGTTCAGTGCAGAAAGGCAAAGTGTCAATGAGGAGGGAAAACAGGAACCAAGAGTTGGGTGACAGGAGCAACAGGAAGAACATTTAGCCCAAGACGGTCTAAGGTAAATTGTAAAATAAATTTTTAACAACCAGAACTGATATGCTGCCGAAAAGTTCCCCAAGGGAAATGGTGAACAAACCATCCCTGGAGATGTGTCAAACCAGAGAGAGAAAATAACTAAAAATGGTCCTGCAGGGAACATCTCTGCCCAGACATTAGACATGAAAGGGAAAGCTTTGCAGATTTTCTCTCTAATGTCTATTCTTCTGGGATGCCAGGAGGCTGAGAAAAGACGTGGAACAATGGATTGAGGGCTGGCTCTGGTGCAGGGGGTTTGCTTAGATGCCTCACCCTCGGCTCGCATCTCTAATGATGAGTCGACACATGACAGAAGCCACTTCGAGCATATCTGGGGCTTTGTCTCATCCAGGGCCCTTCATTAGGAAGGATGTCACATAGGAAGAGGTGAAACAATTCTGAACCCAAACAAAAACTGGGAGGTGTGCAAGCATGGCTGCTTGCTTGAAACCCACATCCACATATGTAACTATGATCCAATATGTGTTTTACCATATTGGAAACATACCCAAGTTCAAAAGGTCAGATTAGGATTTTTAACTCAGACTTAGCATCTACCATTCTAACTCTATGATAGAGTTATCTTTTAGTACCATGACATTAAGGGGATTTTTAATGTTCCTCCAATTAAGCCTGGGACCCCAGCATCTTGCTTCCCTGTAGGTAATATGCTACAAAGACATAGTAAACCTAATTGGACAAGATACTGACAAGATAAGGGTTGCTCTAGGTATTCGATAATCTTACAGTAACTAAAGAGCTCTTTTCCAGTTTAAAATGAGTGTACATTCTGGAAAGATGCTTAGGGAAAGTCTGGTCTAAAATAAGCATGACACAGTATCAGGAGACAACTTCCTAAAAGTAAGGTACTAATAACATCTATGCCGAAAGGCAAAAGGTTGCTAAGTAGGAAAATCAGAACAACCACTCATATCATTGATGCCTCAAAATAAATGGCTGCTCAGTTGGAGAAAAAGAATCATAGAATTAGCTTGCTGAAATCACAAAAGGCCATTAAAGTTATGGGAAAAAATGCTCAACCTTATTAGCAATCAGGGAAAAGCAAATTAAAACCACAGTGAGGTACTAATTTATATTCATCAAAATGAGAGAAAACTAAATATAAGGTAACACTAAGTATTGGGGAAGACAGGGAACAAAGGGAACTTTCTCCTGGTAGGAGTATTTGTTGCTGCCTCCTAAAGGTAGAGATATGGTTTCTATGACTCAGCAACTCCACTCCCATATATGTATCCTAGACAAGGTGGTGAACTTGTTTGGAGCACATGTTCAAGAGTATTTATAGTAGCATGGCTGACAATAGCAAAATACTGAGGTCCCAAAACTCCATCAATGGTTGATTGGGTAAAGTATGACTAAGTAATATCATGAAATATTATACAGCAGAGAAAATGACTGAAATGCAGCAATGTGCATCCTCATAGATAAATATCAAGTATTCCATGTTTGGTAAAAATGCAAAGCAGAGAAAATGTATATTCATTTTATAATGGTTAAGTATAAACAAAGCAAATAATATGCTAAAGATGCATATGTATATGGCAAAACTAGAAAAAAGGCAAAGAACACAAAATTAATAAAATTGCTGGTGGATACATGGATATTTGTTTCATTATAATTGTTATTATTATGATCCCAATGTTAGCATTATTAAGTATGCCAAACACTGTAGGTCTAGTATATAGTTCATAATTTAAATAAATCATGTAATGTTGAAACTAGTAATATAAGTAAAGTCATTTGGTCCATGCTGTCATTTAACAAATAAAAATATGTTGCACATTAAAAAATGGCATACAAAGTAGTATCAGATTTCAGAAATGCTACAAACCAATTATTTAAAACCAATATTTCCTCTAGTGAGGAACATGGGTCCTGATTTAGAATCTCCTCTTTTACTTTAGACACAATTTCAGCAAAGCCCAGCCTCTTAGTTCTCAAAAAATCAAAATTAGAAAAGGGAAGGACTGCTTTGTCAAAGTCGCACAATAGGAGAAGCTCGAGTGGGACACAGGCGAGTAGGTAACAGACCATTTGTACATCAGGAATAAAAATCTCAAGAAAACAAAAGAAGCAGCTCATGGCCATAGCGCAAAAATATAAACAGCCCTTTTTAATGTAATAGCTTCAAAAATTATCCTATAATATCAGATGATATAATAAATAACTGAGCTACAGCGATACCTTTGGTCTATTAAATGTAGGTTAACTCAGGTTTATGCAATTAAAAGGCAGTTAAGTGAGTGGATAAATATTTTTTAAATATATTTTATTGATTTCAGAGAGGAAGGGAGAGGGAGATAGAAACATCAACTGTGAGAGAGAATCACTGATTGGCTGCCTCCTGCATGCCCCCTGGGGATCTAGCCTGCAACCCAGGCCTGTGCCCTGACCTGGAATCAAACTGTGACCTCCTAGTTCATAAGTCAACACTCAACCACTGAGCCACACAGGCCAGGCTGAATAATTTTTGTTTTACTCTTTTATTTTTGGATAAATATTTTTAAAGACTATGGAAAATTAGTAAAATCTAAAATTGCTGGTGTTTAAGAAGAAACGTTAGTTACTAAAATATTGACTTGGGTAAATAATAGTTATATTAACTGCTCAACTCTTTTTTTTCTCTTATAAAAATGTAAAATTTAAGAACATTTTAGATACCAGAATAATGTTGGCATTGCTATGCCCTCTTGCCAAATCACAATACTACACTATTGAGTCGCTGTGTCCATTAGATCCACCGTAAAGATTAAATTAACTCAGTGGAACACGTTTGTCCTAGATACTCACAAGAGTAGATTTCTGGCAAGGACCAATCTTTAAAGGATGAGCCAAGTACAAGGGTAAAGTCCCAAATTGCAATACATCCTCCTGTTTAGTCCCATCATAATAATCACAAGTGGTATCAAGGGCCTTCTTCCCTTGCAACTGTGAAATGACTGAGCAAGCCAGAAGCCACAGAATTCAATTGTGTAACACTAAGCTAAAGTACATTGCAGAATCAGAAGGAGGTTACAGGCACTGGGCTCACAAAATTTAGCAGAGAAGAGAAACTTTCCCACCCCATGTCATTTTATAAGAATAGATTTTTAAAAATATGATCAATAAATATGGAACGGCCTGTGTGTTTTCAGATTGAACTCAACCCCCTTCATCCCTGAAGAAATGAAAGCTGTGAATATTACCATTGTTTGGAACTATTTATAAAAAGCATCATGTATTAGTATTGCCATTGGCAAATGACCCTCAATAGAAGAGGGGGATATTAAATCATACATGTTATCATGTATTTCAAAACCATACCATTAGAGAGAGTTTCGCCATTTATAAGCCACCAAGGAAAACATATTTACTTAACAGTTGAGTTAAGGGGACCTGTTGATCATTGGGCTTTTTTTTAAATCTCTGGCTAAAATTTGTCAAAGAAATTTAGAGCACTAGAGTAATTTTGATCATCAATCACCTGTCCTATATTTGCACTTGTTAGTGCAGTGCTATGGCAGAGAAATATAAGATAAGGAATCAAGTGTGGTACCAAGCTGTGCTTTAATTTACCCGGGTGCTGCAATTTATAAAGGTGCATAGTGATTTACATTTTATTTTTTGCTATGACCTACTTGGTAGAAGTAACATGTGACTTTTTTCTTGCACATTATTTTTTTAAATTAGCCTACAGGAAAAAGAAGCTGGAGTGTTCCTCCATACTTATTGACTAGTTTATTACTTGTTTTATTTGAGATCTTGTTTGGGAGGAAAATATCCTAAATGCTTTGGGTCAGTGCCATGCATTTATAATACCACTAAGAAAAGCTCTGATCTCTGAAAAGTAGTCACTTTGACGAAAATGGAAGTTCCAACCCGGTAACAGCCTCTTGAAGAACCAGTGTGCCTCGTTGGCGCAACCTACTGACCTCTGGTGCTCACATCTCTTCATAATGCCCGTGAGCCCCAGAACTTCAACACTGCCCCCGAGGCCGCCAGCTAGCGTCTCCTATGGTAAGAGCATGAATGGGCTGTCTTGAGAGTCCAGCTTAACCCTCCTCTAAAAGAGGCATTCATGATAATATGAAGATTTGTTTTTAAGGCAAATCTCCATGAAGTGACAAAGCATCATACAGCCAAGTTCAACACCGTGCCTGTGGGTCAGGGCCCTGGAGTCACAGTGAGGAAGGCTTCCCTCGGTTGTTGCAAGGGGGCAGTGTTGATGCCAGACAGTTTAGAGATGAGAGCTGCGATGCTGGAGAGACATGCTGGAGAGAAGCAAGGAGCCCGTGGCAGCCTGCAGAACATTTCACTGGGCATCGTGTTTAATTCAGTGTGTTTTAATCAAGAGTTACGAAGATCCCAGGCTATGATTCATGAAGGTATATAACTGGTGTGACCATTCAGGGAGCTCTCCAATCCTCCTCTGGGTCATCAGAATGAAAAAAATGAAAAATAAAGCCATGAAGGGAAAAGAAAGGACAACTCCACGCTTCCATTGTATGAATTGGAAATGTGCATAGTGTTCATCACTTCTCTTTAGGGATTGCAGCACGTTTCCAGAACCAAGTGACTTTTTATCTTTAGTTAATTAATCAAGTAATCCTCAGTGGGCTCATGTCATTATTCTTTTTACTCGGGCAAAAGGAAGACTTCCCTAAATTTACATAATACAGTTCATCTAAGAGATTATCATCTGAGGTAGATAATCAAAAATTTATCATTGGAGCTGGTAGCTGTGTATCAAATCCAAAACAGAGCAATGCATTCCTAATGGGGTGCCAGGTTCTGAGAGCGTACAGGCCATAGCCATGTAAAGTGGGGAGACCTATCACCAGCCAAGAAGAGCTCCCTCACTGGTGAAATCCCAGTGGTTTCCAGGAGTCTCTGTGTGAATAGCACTATCTTAACTCACTCCAAAGTCACACATTTGGGAGCTGGCATGGGGGTGGTGGTGGTGATGGTGGTGGTGGTGGAAATCCTCTCTTAATAAAGTACCCGAAACAATAGCAGTCTATTCTCATAAAGTTATTCTATCTGGTTTCACCTGGCCAGGCTGGCGTGGCTCAGTGACTGAGCATCCACCTATGAACCAGGAGGTCGTGGTTTGATTCCCGGTCAAGCCCGGTCAAGGCACATGCACAAGTTGCAGACTCAGTCCCCAGTGTGGGGTGTGCAGGAGGCAGCTGATTAATGATTCTCTCTCATCACTGATGTTTCTATCTCTCGCTCCCTCTCCCTTCCTCTCTGAAATCAATAAAATTATATTTTAAAAAAGAAGTTTCACCTGTAAAGTTTAGGATGGCAAATTCTCCAAACAGAGTCTTTGCTTTAAAATGTAACCTTAGGGCCCAGTCTTTTATGGAAAGAAATACTCTGTTCAGAAACTTCAGCACTGTCTGTGAACATGCAACACCACCTAAGGATAAGTGTGTGTGTGTGGTAGTGGTGGTGGTGGTGGTGTTGGGGGAGGGTCAAGATTTAAATCAGGGCTTGTTTCCAAAGGAGGGAGATGGAGATGGTACCAGATGACTCCAACTCGTGCAGCAGAAATTCTCCAGGAGCAAATCACATGCCTTTGAAGACTCTCAGTCTACTGGGAGCACCAAAGAAGAAAGGAAAGCCAGACAGAGAGAAATGTTTCCTCTCCTTAAGCATGTTTTTGAGGGTAACTAGAGTGTTGGAATTCCCTTGGAGTACTAGGGATCCCTTCCCTCTCCAGAAACAAGTAAAAATAACCCCTTCCACCCCTAAATCACTTCCCCAGCCTCTTGCCAAGCTTCCCATTGGCTGAGAAAAGCATCCTCTAGCCTACAAATACCCTGTGCTCTGGAAGAAACTTCCAGTAGGGCTTCCCTGGGGAATGCAGACCAGGGCAAAGCTGTTCCTCTTCAGCGGGAACAAGAAGAAAGTTTGCTGAGAGGTTCACTTGCCAGGGAATAAATGTAAGTCACACATGCTGAGAAGTTGTAAATCTCTCCCCAGAAAAAAATGCCTATGGGCAGCTCAAGCCAGCCCAGCTTTTAAGAGCATTAAAGCAAACGCTAAGCCTAATACATTCACATATCACACATGTGGTGACTGTTTCCTATGCTTCATAACTCAGAGGGCAACTGCTGCTGTGTGGGAAATGGATGCTGGACAGGCGGCTGGTGATTTATGCAGCAGCACTCACAAAGGAGTGGCCAGCCAGCCTGCCTGAGAGCCCCGGGTCCTGCCATGCTCCCCTCAACAGCAAGACCAGGTGGGGGCATGATCCAGTGTGTTTGGGGGAGTGAGAAGGGGACAGGGAAGGCAGCAAGGCTCATGTCACCATGTCTGGGCTACATACACTCTGATAGCATTTTTTTCCCAATAGAATGTAACGCAAACGTATGTATGAAGAATTAATTAATTCACACGTGTACCTGCTGTTTCATTCAGTAACATCTCACATCTAAAACTTTCATTTCATCTGAGATCCTGGGACTCGGTGTCTTTGTTAGTTGCTCAAGTGAAATACATGAGGAGATAGCATCTTACAAAAGCCAACTAAAAAGCCACCATCCCCTGCCCCCTTCCAGCATCAGGTCTGACACAGTTCAGGGGTGCCATGTGTGAGGCCATTACAGTTTCATAACCATGGACAGCAGCTTCAGACATGACCGGGGAAATGGGAAATGACCCAGAGTAACTGCTCATCTCCACAATCCTTTGTTAACCATCAGCAAAGTCTTTAAAACACCTCTCTGAATGGGAATTCCCCTGCCAGTAGACACTGGGCCTTAGTAAGGGCACCTCCTACTGGCCCTTTTGAGAGGGAACTCTGCTTTCTCCAGCACCAATTCCCTGCCATGGACTTGAAATGCAGAAGCGGTTACTAAGAAAAAGAGGGGAAGCAGATAAATGAGCAAAAGACTGGAGCGATTTGAATGAACAATATCTCAAAGCTGCACCCTTCACTTTCCTGGGACCTGTGCAAACTACGTCATAATTCATTTGCAAATAACAGGAAGGAATTTAGAAGTATAGGCAAGCTTAACGATTTAGATCCACAAGCCTTTCCACAGGCAGGTATGTAGAGTTCTGTCAGCCTTTTCAAATACAGGCATGCCTGCTGAAGAAGAAATGAAAATAAACCAGTTATATATGGCCTTCACTCTCTAGACAAGGAACTTCCTGAGAAGAGGGGTGTTTAACTAATTTAGATATTAGTAAATCACATATAAATGTCTCATTTAACGCCACCCTTCCCCAGACAGTCACTTGGGAAATTGCTTTAAAATATTTTAGTATAAATGACACCACATCATTGTCTGTTCTTGCACACCTTGCCTAGTGCAATATTTTCAGCCAATCATTTCCGGCCAAGCCTGGCAGACTTTCCACGGAGCCAGGGATGCCCCCTCTGAGCTTCCCCTCCCCTCCTTGGCCGTCTCCCAAACTGCCCAAGAACGCGCAAGCCAGTCTCCTGGGCTGGAGGAGGGTCCTATTCTCCGCAGCAGCTAGTATCTGCTGGTGCTGAGGAGGGGTTTTTAAAAGGACACCTACTCATTACTTTGGGGGATGACCCCCCAACCCACCTTCCAAAGGAGTAATTGCTGAGAACAAAGCTCTGGGAGAGAGGAGCCGGGGGGGAGGGAGCAGCCCAGAGGGAGAGATGGAGCCTGGCAGGCTGCTGGGAGCTGGGATTCAGTAGGTGCACTGAGCGTGAGCACACACACACACACACACACACACACACACACACTAGCACACGCACAGGCAAGCTCGCTGCTCTCGCTCTGATCACAGGACGGAGAGGAGTGAGGGGAGGTGTGGATGGTCAGCCGCCGCTGCTCCTGTGTGGCCGCCCCAGGGTTAGAGAGGCTCCAAGGGGCTCTGCTTCCCGGTCTGAGTCCCCAGCCTCCAGAGAGGCTCCTTCTCCGCTGGCATCCGCAACCCTGGGTGCTGCCTTGAGCAGGAACAAGAAAGCGCAGCTCGGGCTCAGGGCAGCTGGGTGCTTGGCCATCCCCTTTGATTTCCCATGCGTCCGTTACCCCAACGCCTGGCTCCTGCCAGCCGCTCTCCCCCAACCCCTATTTGGGGAAAGGTCGTTTCCAGGGGACTGGAATACTCAGCCGGCTCTTCCCCACTCCTTCCCCCCCAGGCCCGCCCCCTGTACCTCACTGCCCATCTACAGGGCGGTGAGGCCCAGCCAAACCAGTGGACATCAACTTGCGTTCTTCTGCTCTTTTCCAAATTCTCTGTGGCCTTGAAGCCCGGCTCCGGACTGGGAGTCTGCAGCAGCCCGAGCAGCCCTCAGACCCCTCTTTCTCCCGCTCTCTCCCATCCAGTCCCCAAACAGTTTTGCCATTTTTAATTAGAAACTGCGCTTGCCAAGCGCCAGCGCCAAGGGGCTGGTGCCCCGGAGAAGCCGGGAGGAGCAGTCATCTGAGTTTGGAAGTGTCCTGGAGACATCGGGGGCTTAGCTGGGAAATGAAATCCACCTTCAAACACATGAAACACGCCTCCTTCCTCCTACAACTCGGTGCCTCTTTTAGGCACCGCGGTCCCCTCCTCGGAGGGACCAGACACCGAAGCCAGCCGTCCCTTTCCTGATTCTCAGTCACCAAACGGAGGCGCATAGAACCACAAGCCGCGCAGCCCCCCTCAGCGCCCCGGGCGACCCGCTCCGCTGGGCCCCGCTGCCTCAGTTCCCCTCCTCCGTGGGTTTCCAGGGGTGTCCGAGGCTTTAGGACTCTAACCGGAGCTTTTCAGCCACGTCCCCATCACCCGCCTCCTCCCTGCCCCGGCTGGCCAGCTCCAAACCAAGGCAAGTATTGGCAAAAGCCCAGAAGCCAGAAGATCAGATTTAAAAACAGCGACGGGGCGCCCCTCTCCCCAGCCGCCAACCACCTCGCCCCCAAACGAAACAAAAACAACAAAAGTCTCCCCCGTCTGTCTTTTGGGGGGCGGGGGGGGGAGACCAGGCACAGAGCAACCACCGAACAACCGAACATCTTGCTTTCTCCTTCTGCCCCAATTCTGCTACCGGCCAAACGCAGAGGAGAAGGCAAAGGGAAAGGGGGGACACCGGGGGACACGGGGGGACACGGAGCGACACGGGGGGAGGGCGGCGAGGAGAAGAAAGGAAAGCAGCCCTTACCGGTGACTTGGAGATGCGCGCCGAGCAGGGTAGCTCCGAGGAGTACAAAAGCCAGCTGGGGTGCCCGGGCACAGCCAAGGCTATTCTCCATATTTCAGCCAACACCTTCGGGGCCGGGGGTCCTGGGCAGCGGCGGCTCGCACACACATGCACTCACACACGCATGCACTCATGCACGCACTCCTGCCCGCAGAGCCCCTCTGGCCTCCTCCTCCTCTTCCTCCTCCTCCTCCCCGTCCTCTTCCTCCACCTCTCTTCCCACCTCCCGGCGCCTCTTCTGCTTCCGAAGCCTTTCTCCTGGACCCCTGACAGGTCAGCGGCGAAAAGAGGCAGCGAAAAGTTCCATCCAGCAAAAAGTCCAAGGGAGCCCGAGGCCCGGCAACACCCCAGCAAAGTAACTCAGGGCGCCCGCGGGAGCCGCAGGACGGAGGACAGCGCTCCGCGCGGCTTCCGAGGCATCAGCACGCAGACTCTCCAGGAGGGACCCCGGGAGACAGAGGAGAGCGAGCCCGTGGCCGGCCGCGGGGGAAAGGGTGCAGGCTGGGTCCCTGTCCTCCGCCGGGAAAGTTGGAGAGAAAAATCCTCCCGGAGCCGGGGATGCGGTTGGCTTTTTCCTCCAGGAGCCAAGGGGAGCGGAAGGAGCGGCGGGGGAAGCGCTCTCACTTGTTACCGGGGTGTCCGCCAGCGGAGCGAGCCGGGAGTTGGAGCCGTACTCTCCATTGATCCGGAGGAGTGGAGGGCTGGAAGGGAAAATGTGGAGACCGGAGGGAAACCGAGTGGATCCGGCACAGATTCCACGCCAAGGGGGGTGGGGGCAGAGAGATGAGGGCGGAGAAGGAGAAAAAAGAGCGGTCCTTCCAGCAGCCGCCTGCGCCTGGTCTACATATCAATGAGCAGGGATGCCCTCTGTGGGCAAAGCGTGGGAAGTCACTTTTGTCAATGGAGCCGCCGAATATCCGGAGCGGCTCAGGGGTTTGCCACTCTCTCTCTGGACACTCAGCAGCTGTGTTTGAGGGTGAGCCTAGGTGGGTGCTTAAGCAGAACCAGATGGCCAGGGCTCCCCCTCCTTGGTGCCCTCAGCATTATTTAAGGTAGGACTTTTCAGCTGGAAAGAATCGCTTAATCCCCACTCCCTTCTAGGACAGGTGGGGAAACAGGTTCAAAAACTCAGGAGCCAAAGCCAGGCGATTGTTTCCTGACCAATAGCGAGGGTCTGCTTTTTGCAAGACCTTCATTTGGGTCCTCTCTTTTCTGGGCGTGATTCAGTGCTCTATTCAACAATTTTTAAAAAAATATATATTTTATTGATGTTTTACAGAGAGAAAGGGAAAGGGATAGAGGGTTAGAAACATCGATGAGAGAGAAACATGGATAAGCTGCCTCCTGCACACCCCCAGTGATCAGCTGCCTCCTGCAAACCCCCTACTGGGGATGTGCCCGCAACCAAGGTACATGCCCTCGACCTGAATCGAACCTGGGACCCTTCAGTCCACAGGCCGACGCTCTATCCACTGAGCCAAACCGGTTAGGGCTCTTCAACAATTTTTAAAGCACTTATCTGTTCCAGGTACCCTGCTAGCTCCCAGGAAATAGAGATATGAGGTTTAATAAGACTCGGCCTCTCTCCTCAAGGGGCTTGTGATCTGTTGGGAGAAAGGCATAAATGAACCATTATCAAATATAATGATAAATATGATGGTTCATGGAATGAGAAGGAGGTGCTGTGGGAGAACAAGAGGCACTTCTGCAGTCCCTGGAACATGAGATCTCTCTCTCTCTCTCTCTCTCTCTCTCTCTCTCTCTCTCTCTCTCTCACACACACACACACACACACACACACACAGCAGGCAATTTAGGAAGGGTGAACAGTGAAGCCCTTTCAGAAAACAGTTTTAAGCCGACTTCCTTGGAATATTTTATCTCCATTGCAGGACCTCAAGCTCCCCTGCAAGGAGAGGTTGTATGCCATTCTTCTCTGCACCCTCACAGATCTAGCATAGGGTTTGGAATAAAATACCGCACATGCCAATACGTTTTTGCTGAATAAGTGAACTTACAAACAAATAAATTTGGCCAGGAAGGATGATGAATAGAAGCGTCACCCCGGTAAAAGGGTCTGTCTTTTAAGGAGCTGTTCATTGCAGGCTCTCTCCATGCCTCACTGTATTACATTGTCCATTTCTTTCTCTCTCTTCCCCACATGTTCTTGTCACTCTCTCAAATCGATCCACTTCTGAAAGAAGAAAATGCAACTAGCTGTCTCAAAATCAGGCGGGGGGCGGGGGGCGGGGGGAGTAGCATGAAAAATGTAGGATGGAATCATCATCAGGAAACGTCCCATGATGTTAGAACTGGACAGTTGTTTCTAGATTCTCAGCCATGTGTGTCCCTTTCTGTCTTGGAAAAGTTAAAAATAAGAAGCACCTGTGATCCTCAAATCAAAACCTTCTTGAAGTAGCTTAGCTGGAGGGGCCCTTTAGTATGGAATGGAACTCTTTGGTGACCCCCAAGTTTCTCACCCTCTCAGAGTGTCCCTCAGCTGAGGATGAGGTCCCTGGAGGTGCAGGCTGATGGTCTAGAGGAAGGGTTCTTAACTGGACCTAGAGATCTTTCTGGGAGGCTTTGCTGACAAACTTCAGGAAGTTCATGAATAAGCTGAGATGTTATGAAAAAATGACTGATCTCTGTGCAATGCTATTTTTGCTGGGGAGGGAATCTTTAGCTTTCATTCCATTTGCAAAATGAGTTCATGCATTCCCCAGTTATTTGCAGAATAACTTCCCTCCTCTCCCCTTCAAAAATGTGCACATTATAATCCCTGGAACTGTGGATATGTTTACCTCATATGGAAAAATGGATTTGCAGATGCGATAAAATTAATAATTCTATATAATAAAAGGGTAATATGCAAGTAGACCGAATGGCAGAACAACCGAACAAACAATCAAGTCATAATATGCTAATAATATGCTAAGGCTGCTCAACCACTCGCTATGATGTGCACATGAGGGAAAGAACCACTGGTTTAGAAGGTATAATATGAGGGAAGAGTTGCAATCTCTTTCCAAGAGAGTCATCGAATGCTCTGTTCCTCTCATCAAAAGATGTCCACAAAGAGTGGGAAGGTAGGAACAAAAATGGTCAATGCTGTTCGAGTCCCTTTTAATGGACACCGCTCAGTCTAACGCAGTGATAATGATTAAGTTACTCTTGACCATAGGCCGTGACTCCTGAGTAGTTCAGGCCATCTGCCCCCTGAATGATGAGCTTCTACAAAAGATCATCAACCTCTCTTCCTCTCAGAGACTCATTTGTTCCGACAGCTCGCTTCTGACAGTTCTCTGTACTCACTTCCCCAGGGCCCCTCCTTCTGCTGGGGGAGGTGGCTCCAGATGGATTCGGGAGCCTTCTCTTGGAAACTGCTTCAGTATTCTCATCCACAGAATGGCAATTTGTATTTGAGAGACACAGCTCCTCCTCATCGCTCTTCTCAGAAGTGTCAGGTCCACCTACCACCTAACCTCCTTATCAGGATAGAAGGAAACCAAAAGTTCAAATACAAAGAGGAGAGTAATGGGAGCCATAGGAAGTAGCTTATTATAATTAATGCTCATCACATACTCTTTATGACATTTGGTGCTTAGAGTCCCCTTGTGGGACTCTAATAAAATATACAAATAAAATATACAAATACTCAGACACACTTTTGATTTCTGAAAGTAAATTAATCAATGCTTATTATTTCTTCAAACTACATGCATCCTGTTACGTGTGCCTGCATGTGTTTGGGGAGGGTGTCAACAGGAATATTGATTTTCTGAGATTAGCCTAAGAGTATAAGTCAAATTAAAAGCATGTAATTCCTTTGAGGATCCCTATTATAAAACTGCTTTTTCTTATCCTATCTTAATTCAGAAAATTGATTATCTTAGTCTATTTCTATTTCTCTCCCAATATCATGATCTGACTTTAAAAGATATTTTCTATAGCACATTTTAGAAATTTATTTGCAAAAACACTAACATCTAGTCAAATGGTGTAAGTTAGACTATGAATTTGACTATACTGAACTCAAGTAATATAAACATGGCAATGAATAATCCACCATTCAGTCATTTATTTAAGAAAGCCAATTATTATATTAGACATCTGGGCAATGTGATATCGATACAGAATACACAACTATAAATAAGATATGGTCACTGCCTTTGGCTAATTTGCAGCCATGGGTTGAAGGGGTGTATTTTAGTTGACTTTTATCTGCTAGTTTTTTTTGTTTGTTTGTTTGTTTGCACAGATTCCACTCTCCCTTGTTTTGGTAACAGGTCTCACATTCTGCTCTGAGGGTATTACGCCTCTACATTCTCAACTACAATGTTGAAGAAGTAGACTCCGAGTCCTTCTAATCATGCAGAGTAGCCTATCTTTCTGATCATGGTGATCAATTCAGATCTAATCAGAGCAAAGGAGACATTTTCTGAGACTTCTAGAAATGAGAAGCTTTCTGTCTCCCATGGAAGTACTTCTAGGAGAAACCTCTTTTCCCTCTGAGCTTCAATGAAGGTACTAACTTAGAAGAAATCTTGGAGCTTTCATCACCTCCCTATGAAGGATCCATCAGGTCCCTATGAAGAACCCCTGGTAGGCAGAATAACTTCCCTCCTCTCCCCTTCAAAAATGTGCACATTATAATCCCTGGAACTGTGGATATGTTTACCTCATATGGAAAAATGGATTTGCAGATGCGATAAAATTAATAATTCTATATAATAAAAGGGTAATATGCAAGTAGACCGAATGGCAGAACAACCGAACAAACAATCAAGTCATAATATGCTAATAATATGCTAAGGCTGCTCAACCACTCGCTATGATGTGCACTGACCACCAGGGGGCAGATGCTCCAACCAGTAGGTTAGCTTGCTGCTGGGGTCCAGCTCAATCAGGACTGAGCAAGATGGGCCAGACACTCCTGGAGCCCTCCCATGGTCCCTCCTCAGCCCAATCATACACCAGTGGGGTCCCTCAGCCTGGCGTGCACCCTCTCGCAATCCAGGACCCCTCACAGGATGTCAGAGAGCCAGCCCCACCCACAGGCCACTCCCCTTGGGAGGGAGCCAGACTCAGGGCTCACGGCTGGCAAGTGCTTCTCTAGCAGCACAAGCCTCTTCCAACCGGGACTGATTGGGCGTGAGCCCGCAGCAGGCACAGTGGGGCTGAGATGAGTGGGAGCAGCAGGTAGGAGCTGCAAGTGGCGTTGGACTGTGGGTTTCACCTGATCCCTGCAGGCCACCCAGAGGGACTCCACCCGTGCACGAATTCGTGTACTGGGCCTCTAGTAATCAATAAGAGATTATCCTGGATCATCCCAATGTCATCACAGGTTTCTTAGAAAAATGGAAGAAGGAGGCAGAAAGTCGGGGTCAGAAAAGGAGATACGGTGATGAAAGCAGGAGTCAGGGCAGAGTGATGCCACCATTTGGAAGGGATCATGGGCCAAGCAGTGGAGGTGGCCTCTGAAAGCTAGAGAAGGGGAAAAAGAGATTTCCCCCCAGAGCCTAGAGAAGGAGTATAGCCCTAACAATTCTAACACCGTAAAACCATTTTAAAAATATATCCACAACTGTAAGATGGTAAACTTGTACTATTTTAAACTACTAAATTTATGGTAGTTTTAAAAATAGGAGTACTAGGGAGCTAGCACAGATTTTGGTACCACAGATAGAGGTGCTGCTGTTACAAAAAATAAAAATAAAACTTTAAAATGTACAGTTGGCATAGGAATTGAGCAAAGGGCAGAGGCTGGGAGAATGTTAAGTAACCTAATAGGAAAAAAGTTGCCTTGGATAGACTGTTGGTAGAAAGATGGAACCTAAAGGTGGTGTTTGGGAAAGCTTATAAGGAAATGAGGAACATGTTATTGGAGACTAGAAGGAAGAGGATCCTTGTGATACAGTGGCAGGAAACTTCGCACAGGTGTGTCCTACAGTTATATGGAAAGCAGAACTTATAAGCGATGAATTTGGATAGCAACTGAGTAGATTTCCCAAATGTTAAAGATATGACCTGATAAATTAAACGAGAGAGGCGGAGGAAAAGAAAAACCAGGACTTGATGATTTTGGAAATTATCAGCCTATCCGGATTACAAAAGATACTGAAATTAAGAGAATCATAGTCAAGGAAGTGCGCTCTGGAGAGAAAGCTAAGGGGGTAGCTGGACAACCTTTTCCTCATGCCCCAGAAAGGTCAGAAGGTCAGGGCACTCAGGCAGGTGATTAGATGTATCTCCTCTTAGCTATTTCAGCAGAAGCCTGGAGTGGAGAAGGAATCATCCAGAAAAGATCTGCAGAGGAAAATTTTATCTAATGGAGTGACACCAACACATATATGGGAGACCAACAAGGTTCTTGAGAATGTTATAAGAGTGGGAGCTGCCTGCTTAGACTGAAAGAGACAGGATAAAATACAGGAGGTTGTTGGACTCCTAAAATCCTATAGGCAGGAAACCAGGCCAGTAAGAGTACTCAGCTGCACATATATGCTACCCATCATGGAAAAGAAGGAAGGAAGCCTAAGGTCAAGAGCAGGAGGTGTGAAGCTAGAGAGCATAGCCATGGGCCCAGAGGATGGATCCACAAACCGCAGAGAATTATGCCCAGGCCTTGAAAACTAATGTTATCTATCTAGTTGAATTCCCAAGTTGCTTAGGATGAGTGATTCTTTTCTTCCACTTCCTCCCTTTGAAACAAGAATGTCTATAGTTAGTTTGCTCTGCCTATTGTACCACTGTATCTTGAAATCAGATAATCTGTTTTCTAGTTTCATAGGTACACAGAAATGTTGACCTTTGAGCTGATACTTAGATGAGATTTTGGGCTCTGGGTTTATGATGTAATGGATTAAAATTTGGGTGAATGTTGGGAAGGGGTGAATGTAGTTTGCATATGGGTGGATGTAAGTCTTCTGGGCCCAGAGAGAGAGAGAACTGTAGTAAATAAAATCACAGCCCTTGAAAAATGTCCACACACTAGACCCTGGAACCTGTGAATGCATATTTTAAATGGCAAAGGGGATTTTGATGTTATAAAGTTAAGGGTTTTGAGATGAAGACATTATCCGGGGTCCTTAGGGTGGACCCATTATAATAACAAGGGTCCTTAAAAAAATATGAAGGAAAAGAAGAATCAGAGTTGGAGAAGGTGGTATGAGGATAAAAACAGAAGTCCACGTGATGCCATAGCTACAAGGAGTCTACAGGGCGTGGAATGCAGGCTGCCTCCAGAAACTTTGAAAGGCAAGAGGTAGATTCTCGCCTAGAGCCTCCAGAAGGATGCACCACTCTGGGCACTTTGATGAAACAGTAAGGCCTGTTTCAGAATTCTGACACCCAGAGCTGTAAGATAATAGATCTGTGCTCTTTTAAGACACGAACTTTGTGGTGATTTGTTACAGCAGCAGTAGAAAACAACATAGAACACACTGTAGAATGATAGTGAATAGAAGGAAAGAAACTAAGTTCGTGGTGACAGTGGAACAGTCACTTTGCTTGAAGTCTGCCCTGCCTTTTGGATTTTCCAGTTACAGGAGTCAGCTAGTTCCTTCATTATTTCATCCAGGTTAAGGAGGGTGTCTGCCTTTTACACATATAGGATCCTAAATAGACGAATTGAAAACAAAGTTGATTGTCATTAAGTACACTTTCCCACCATGAGATCTATGGCTTTTATCTAGTTCCAGCTTTGCATGTTGAGTGTTTGAATGGCAGAAGCCATCAAAAGTCTAACTCTGGGTGTGTGATTATATGAGAATGAAGGAACGGCTTTGCTTTTAATGATGAGTCAGCAAACCTTTCCCAGTGCTTACTGTATGTGTAAGATAACTTAGCGGTTCAAAGGAAGGACAAGAAAGAGTTCTTACTTTGGGGAGACTCCAGTCCAGACAAAGAGGACAGACATCTTTTATGGCACAGTGCCTGATAAGAGGGGTTACCTGAATAGGGGCATAGGATGAGGAAAAACCCCAATCATGAGAAAGTCCTAGAGGGCTTATGCTGTAAAAACATCCAAATATTTCCCAAAGTGCAAAGTTACTTGCAAAAAGATGGCTGAATCACTTTACTTTTTAATTTTTAAAGAATAGGAGAGATATTTATGCCTCAAAAATAGGTGTGTCTTTGATTTACATGAAAAAAAATGGAAGGATTACAGTTATTTCTAATTATAGGCAAGTGAGCATGAAATCAATTCCAGGCGGCATATGAAAATTAATAATTAAATATGTGGTTTATAAATACTTAGGAAAAGGTGTAAAATCAGTGGGAGCCGGCATGGGTTCACTTAGAAGAAATCAGTGCAGATTGAAGAAACAACTGCTAAATATCACAGATAGATCATGTCTGGATTTTAGTGAAGCATTTTATGAAGTACTCATGATATTGTTGTAAATACCTCAGTTAAAATATGACCTAAACAATGATATGGTGTGGTAATTCCATAGTAATTATTACTATGGTATTGTACTAATTGGTCAGTGCCAATTAATGCCACTTTGGAAACTGTTCTCCTGTGACTTACCGTAGGGCTCTGCTTCCCTTTGCCCCCAAAGCAAATGTTGTATTTTAATTGATACCTAGCAGAGATATTAACAGGCTTAACAAATTAGCCGATAACACAAAACTAGAAGGAATAACTAATATATCTGTGGACAAACTCAAAATTCAAAAGATCTCAGCAGGATGTGACCATGAAATTAATCTAAAAAATAAAAATGAACCAGATTACTTGTAAAGGACTGCATTTACGAACTCTCCACCCCTTCACTCCAAAAAAACTAATTCTACAAATAAATAATTGGAATGAAGGATTTTTACTTCAACTGAGAATGAAAAAAAAAAATGAGCATTTTAATTGACTTTAAGCTTCATAGGAGAAGACCGTGGATGCCTCCACTGAAAAACCCCATCATGTTACAGCATCTTAGACAGGACGGTGTACCCAAGCCAGGTTGGTAAACACCACTGGGCTCTGCACCCAGCAGCACCCCCTCGTGTTCCCTCTTCAGAGACTTTAATCCAAAATCACATGACTCCCTCCTTAAATACTCCTTCTTCCTTTATAATCCTAGAAATGTGGGTGTCTCCCACTGAGTTTAGAATTTTAAGTTAGTATGAGTCCCAGTAAAAATATATACCTTATAGATATTATTTATTTAGTTAGTTAGTTTAAATTCCTTATTGTTTAAAGTATTACAGTGGTCTCATTTTCCCCCCATTGACCTCTCCCCGGCCGCTCTCACCCCCTAGCACATGCCCTTTATATATTTAGTATTGTATTAACATTTTATCTTAATTTTACATTAATATCATAGATCACACTAAATAATATAATATTTAATACATATTTAATACTTTGCAAACAATTACAAATGGTCCAAATGAACTGAGTAGACACACCAAGAAAATGGCTTTCTATGGTCATGTCTGTGGACCAAGAAGGAATGAGAATGTGTGCCTTGTTACCACTCTGGGAGAGACTGAATTTCATGAGGAGTAGAAGGGGAGCATACAGCCCCCACTTATATGCCTACACGGTGCCACTTTAGATATGTAACTTCATTTAATCCTCCTAAGAACCTTGTGAAGTATTGTTCTTGCCATTCACAGATGAGGATCCTGAAACTAAGAGAGTCAAAGCTGCCCACTCAATGTCGCACAGGGAAGAAGTACAAGAGCACAAACCCGAGAAGGCCCAGCTTCATGGGTGCCGGGTCCCCCTCGCTGTGTGTGCCGCCTCCAGCTCCATACAAGGAAATAAGGGCTCCTTAAGAACCAGCTCCTCAGACAGGCACCATCTCTTCTCTGTAGAAAGCAAACCTTCCTCGGGTGTGGGCTGTATCTTTAGTTACCCCTTGTACTAGAGAAAACTAATATGCTAGCCACAGAACTCAAGAGGAGTGCCCTGAGTAAGTCCTGATAATGGTGTGGGAAATGACCCTGGGCTCTGGGAGATGTTGGCTCAAAATGCTCGACATGGCTACAACATCTGAGCACTAGGAACCGGGATGGATGTTCCTCACCTTCTTTCAACCAATAGTCTCAGCCTCCAGATGAGCACAGGGAGAGCAGAGCTGGCTCCCTCTCAATAATCGCCGTTCCTAGTTAGCTTCAGGAACGTGAGTCATTTGTTCTATAATAACCTATGGCAATGCAGGAAAAAGCCTTATTGGTTTCCAAGATGGTTAAGAAGCGTTCCTTCTATCTGAGGAAATAGCAAAAGCAAGTTCTTTTGCAAGTAGAAAAGTGTCATTTTTGCAGTTGAATACTCTTGAAAATCGGTACTTTGGTATAACTCTATTCTCCTTCTAGGCTAGTCAGACTGCTGCAGAAATAGCCTGGCTGTTGCTCCAGTGGTGAACTGAGGTTTAATTGAATAATTTCCTGTCTCTGGCTCCACCATGTGAAGTATTGCAGAAGGCCCAACTGCTGGCCTTCATCCAGGAGAAAGCTTGTGATGTGTTTTTCCCCCCGTATGTAATGTGGGCTCTCTGAAGTCCACAGCTCTGAGAACTCGTGAGAAAAAAAGAAAAGTTCATTTTTTAAGGCACAGTGGTAAAGGAGGAAAGGGAAACTCGAAAAGCCTACCAAGAAAGATGAGCTCTGTACTAGCCGTGGAAAGTAACAGGTAAGAAAACGGGGGAGAAATTATACTCACAGACTCCTACAGGAGAAAGGCAAATTGAGAACATTACAAAATCATCATCATCATCAAATCAATGAAAAGACCCAGTGTTCTACAGGGTGAGGGACAAATATTAGCTTACTGATTTTTTTTCTTTAACATGTGAAAATACAGGCACATCAACTTCTACACACACTGCCTTTCATCATGAACACATTGAAGGCATCTCCAAATCTGCCTAATTAGTAGTTTGGGTAGTTTCATGCTGATTTCACAAAGAATATAATTTTTTAGACATTATCTTAAGTAATTTACAACTAAAAGGCCAATGCAACATTGGAGGTTAAATTGATGTCTCCACACATCAACTCTCGTCAGCAGGAAGCAGGTTTTGCGATATTTTCCTTGGAATATTTGGCTTCCTCCCTAAAGGGGATGGAAAAATTCCATGATGCAAATATTTTCTTAGCTTTACAATTTTTTATTGATTTCAGAGATGAATGGAGAAGGAGAGAGAGATAGAAACATCAATGATAAGAAAGAATCATTGATCAGCTGGCTCCTACACATCCCACACTGGGGATCAAACAAGCCAGCAACCCAGGCATGTGCCCTGACTGGAATCGAACCCCTGACCTCCTGGTTCATAGGTCAATATTCAATGACTGAGCCACGCCAGTTAGGTGGTTTACAATTAAAAAAAATAACAATAGGAGATGGGTTATCTGAAGACAGTACATCTGTACAATGAACTAAGGCAGAGGCCTTACAATGATGCTGCAGAAAAGGCTATTTAAATCCTGAGACTATGACATTTTCAGTGAAAAAAAAAATCCAAATTTCCAGGATTGTATGATCCTACTTTTCTAATTAATATGCCCCCCCCCAACACACACACATAAACATATGCTATAGAATACGTAGTCCTGGTAGAAAGAGCATGGACTTAAGGATCAGCGAAACTTCAGTTCAAGTCAATCTAGGCATTACATGACTTTTCTTGGGTTAAAATGTCTGAGCCTCCATTTCTTCTTTGTAAAAGAGAGAGAAATACGCTCTGAGCATCGCTGAGCTTCCCTCTTTTATTCTATCCAATCTCTTCCTAACACAGCTGGACTTTTTCTTTTCAATATAAATCAGGACAAGTCACTCTATTCAAAACCTTCTCAGGATTCTACATCTGATTCATCTCACTCAAATTCCATTTCATCTGGCCCAATACTCAAATTCTTTACAATGCCGTATAATGACTATACAGACCCAAAGACCTGTGCTCTCTTCTCCTTCACTGCCTGACCTTGCCTCCAGGAAGTCCATTCAGTTACTCCACTACTCTCACCACTGGCCTCCTGCTGTTCCTGACACACGGGGCACCCTCCCACCTCGGGGCCTTTGCACATTCCTTCCCATATATCTGGAGGATTTCTCTCCAACCTCTTTAGGTCTTTTCTCACAATTCACTTTCTCAGGAAAGCCTTTGCTGGCTACCAATCTTATAGAAGGTGCTGGAGAAGGAATACAATTTTAAGTCAGATAGTCAAGGAATCGGGAGATTCGTTTGCATTCTTGAGTTATTTTCTCCACCCCATCACTTTTGCTTGTTACTGCTCACTCATCCCTCAGATCTCAATGTAATCATTACTTTCTCAGGAAAACCATAACTGAGAAGATCAGATTCCCCTATTGCAACCACTCATATCCATGTCCTTCTCCTTCACTGCACTTATTGCAGTGGTGATTTTATAGTTAATGTTGATTAATGTCTATCTTTCACACTAGACTGTGGGCAAGATGAAGATACAGGTTTTGCTCGTCATTATATTCCCAGTGGTGATATAATGACTGGCACATAACAGGTGCTTGAAGAAATAAACACATTGCAATGGCACACAGGGCCTGTGGAAGGAGAGGGTCTGATGTTCTGGGATCCAGGGGCCCAGCCATCTTTTAATCTTGTCTCAGCAGATAGCAGATATTCTAGGGACAGCCCAAGTCAGAAAGAACAGTCCTAGGGTAGCAGACTTTGCTGAGGTTGTGTCCTGGCATCAAGACTGGGCAGCTGGCTTGGTCAGTGTTGCCAGTGGTTGGGCGTCGACCTATGAACCAAGAGGTCATGGTTTCATTCCCAGTCAGGGCACATGCCTGGGTTGTGAGCTTGATCCCCAGTAGGACAAGTGAAGGAGGCGGCTGATATATGATGGTTTCTCATCATTGATATTTCTATCTCTCTCTCCCTCTCCCTTCCTCTCTGAAATCCATAAGAAAAAAAAAGACTGGGCAGCTGGACTGAGCCATAGCACAGCCCCGGAAAATATCTGATCACCAAACTCATCACCGAAGATTGGATAGAGGATAGCAAGACAGAGACCAACTTCAGAGATCAAGTACAGGTGGGACAGGTGGGAGGATCCACACAAGAGAGATGGAAATGGTTATATAAAACATGATGCTTTTTTATTTGGCCATCAAAGTTGTTTATGAAAGGTTATTCATGCTGTGGTACAATTTTCATTATTTAATGTAAGTAGAAACACAGCATCTGTAACTACATCTGATTGCCATTGTATTAAAATTAACCAAATAGAAAAAATTAGCATGAAGCATGACAAAAATGTTATTTATAGATCTCCCTGAGCGATGAGGCTATGATGCTTTTTCTTCTTTTCATTGTTCTGAGTAATATGCAATTAACATGGACTACTGTTAAAATTGGGAACACTTGAAAAGGGAGCAGCTATCTGCTGTTTTTGTTGCATACGTCCCTGCATCCTTCTTCAGATTGCTGACCATCCCTCTCCCTATGAAGAATGGAACCTTCCTCATCCTCACCTGAGGATGTTCTTTGGCTGTTGCCCAGTCATGGCGATGTGTTAGCAACGTGACTATGATCCACCCAGAACAGAGAACATGCACAGAGGCTGTACTGGGCATAGCAGGATGTTCCTATTGGATCGGAGCTGAGAGGATTCCAGGACTGGAGCCGCGCCCTTTCTTTCACTGTGAGGGAGAGCCTGCCTGGGGATGGGCCACCCATGGAGGGAGAACACAGCCAGGAGAAAGTACTAGTAGCACCCTCAGAACCCTGGTAAAATTGGGTAGAAAGTGGTCATATCCCCAGACTTTTCAGTACTAGAACTATCACCTCCTTTTTGTTTATTCAGTTTGGTTTGGGTCTTCTTGCAACCAACAAAGTCATGAGTGACCAGGGAAAATGGCCTTTTCCCATGTGCTTGGGTGATGAGATCAGCGGTGGGACACACATAGGAGGAGGCAAGCCTTCCCAATGCCAAGGCTCTGACTACCACAGGGTTTGTGTCTTCTGAGGAGTCTGAGAGATTGTGAGTGAGCCAGTCGAAACAGCACCAAGTGCAATTGTTACAGTCCCATATCCTGTATCAGTATCACTCAATAGTTCTCACTGAATCAACAAGCAAGCCTTGGTGTTTCCTCCAAATGTACGGTATTCCCCCAAATCATGTCATCTTCCATATTTATAATAACAAAATCCCCATGACATTTTAAAGCTAATGTGAACATAAAAATCACTTTTGTGGATAAAATAGTTAAATTCTCGTTATAATATGTAATTTGTTAATAAGGACTCACATGCATATTTGAAATGACATAAAGGATAAATAATATATTCACTTAGAAATATTCTTTTGCACTCTCACATTTTAGCAATCACATAATCTTCGCATGCATTCTTAACATCAGTGTCTGTGTGCTCACAGGAGTTGTCTCTCCATCAGGCTTACGACTATTTTCAGAGCAATCATGTTCTCACCCTGCTAAGTAGAGATGCAGCTGGTTGAATCTATAGATGGATACCCCAAACCACAAGTGGCCATTCCCAGGGCATTGGAGCAATTTATTTCTCCATTCATTACATAGCTGTAGAAACGGTGTCTTCAAAACATACCTGCTTTCAGCATTGCTTTTGTAAAATGATCATTAAAAGGCTTAAGATTGCCTCCAATACAATTTTAAGGTCATATCCTCAGGAATAATTACTAACACCTTTTTAAAAAAGCTAATTATGTCAGCAAACTGTTCAAACAAACAAAACTGTTATTGATTGAGATTAGCTCAGAACTCATAATATGATTTTCTGAGAGGTGCTCCATTATTCATAATAAAATAATAGAGGAAGTGCTCCTTAATATCTTCAAATGGAGGGTAAGAGAGAACTTTCTTAGGAAAACAATCGTGTTAGCTAGGGGCATGCGTGATATTTTGGGGTATGATTATGAACAGCTTAAGCATGTTCTAGGTCCTTACAGAGCTTAGCATCTGAAAAGTGAACAAATGTCCAAGTAGACAAGTGCAGTTCAGTGTGACAGGTACTCCCAGATGGGAAGTGTCCTGTACTGAGGGGACATAAAAGAGGGATGTCCTATCTGGCCTCCAGAAAGTCAGAAACACTGCCTTAAAAATGGAACAGTTTAGGCAGCCCCTAAATAATGCATAGAAATGAACAAATACGTGTGTGTGTGTGTGTGAGAGAGAGAGAGAGAGAGAGAGAAGGGGAGTGAAACGTGGATTGCAGATGGCAGGACAAGGGCAGAATGTTTCACACACAGAGACTAGCATTTGCAAAGGCACAGGTGAAAGAAATACTGCATATTTTATGGTAAAAGCTCCATCCTCCTCCTAAAAAATTAACTGGGGGCTGGTTGGATGGCTTGCTTGTTGTTGTTGTTGTTGTTGTTTAAATATTTCACTATGTTGAGAGCTAGTGTGGACACTGTTGGAAAAACAGAGCCGCGCTTTCTCAAAGCGCTAGGATATTCCAGGACAATATGACATTTTCTTGCCAGATGGGGACACGCTAGAAATAGCAGCATTAGCATCACAGGCCATATTTGCGATCACTCTAAAAGTGCATGCAATTCCAAGATGTTAAATTATTTCAAAGAGCCATGTGAGCCAAGCTCGCCTCCTTGTAGGGACAACCTCTTGGCCGGGAGATGCCCCCCAAACCCTGGCTCTGCCCACAGGTCTGCCACACTAATGGCTCAGGACACATCTGCTTTAACTGGAGCTGAGACATGCTTCCTAATCTGGTACCTTCATTCAAAAATATATTATGAGCTTTAACTGTGTGTAAGGAATGGGGCGAAGTGCTATGCAGGACACAAGAGTGGATGGATCATCAAATTCATGCTGGTCATGAGTTTACAACGTGAGGGGAAAGGCGCTGTTCTATGACGAATCAGACACACATATATAGTGGATCATTATGTGTTCTGTTGAATCATTTTCTAATTGTTTCTCATAGCCATGAGACTTTAACATTATATCAAGGTATATAAATGCTTTTAAAAACATTAGTGCCCAGCTGGGGTGGCTCAGTGGTTGAGCATGAACCTATGAACCAGGAGGTCACAGTTTGATTCCCAGTCAGGGCACATGCCCAGATTGCAGGCTCAACCCCTAGTAGAGAGGGCATGCAGAAGGTGGCTGATCAATGATTCTCTCTCATCTCATGTTTCTATCTCTCTGTCCCTTTCCCTTCCTTTCTGAAATCAATAAAAACATATTTTAAAAAACATTAGAAGCCGAAACCGGTTTGGCTCAGTGGATGGAGCGTCGGCCTGCGGACTGGAGGGTCCCAGGTTCGATTCCGGTCGGGGGCATGTGCCTGGGTTGCGGGCATATCCCCAGTGGGAGATGTGCAGGAGGCAGCTGATCGATGTTTCTCTCTCATCGATGTTTCTAACTCTCTATCCCTCTCCCTTCGTCTCTGTGAAAAATCAATAAAATATATTAAAAAAAAACACATTAGAAATATGCAAAAATAGAGGAACCCCCATCAATTACAGTGTAATAACCATTAAATTGTTTTTAGACTTTGATGTATCAAATTGGTTTTTAAAAAATGTAAAATGTAGAACATGTCAGCCATTGAACGGACTGGAGACAGAGCTCCTGGCTTGGAGTTCTGCATATTTTCTCGGCCTTAGAAAAGAATTGACCGCAGGGTCTAGGGTAGACCACACCTTCAAGTTTTTGTTAACTGATTTCAACTCTCAAGGCTGGAGAGTTGCGGGCATACAAAGCCAACCAGAAATTTCAAAGCTACCCTGATGGGTGAATGATTTCCCTGAAGGAAATGTGTGTAAGCTAGGAGAAGGGAAGTTGGCCCAGGAGTCTGGAGACCTAGGGGTCAGCCCACTTCTGATCCTGGGCAAGGTCACTGATAAAATGAGGGAGATGACATTGGTTGCACATCAGAATTGTCAGAGATGTTTGTTAAAACTACAGGTTCATGAGCTCTGTCCAACATGTGCTGAGTCACTATCTCCACGGGGTGATGTCTGGATTTCCACACTTTTATAGAATTTTCTGAGAAATTTTATGCAGAAACCCTAGTACTGGGCCACTGACCGATATTTGGAAATCACTGAATTAGATGATCTTTAGAGCTCATTTTGATTCTAATTTTTTTCTGGTCTGGACTCATACATGATCTTTTATAAGCATGCCAAAGTGGAGGCTTAATAAGGACTGGTTTACTGGTTGGTCAAAACACCTAAATTGGTAAATCTATCCTAATTTATTTCTGAGACAGTGAAGCCAGATTCTACCTAAAACTGACCTAGTCTCTCCCAACTGATGAATAAATGCCTTGAGACAGGAATGTTCTTGTTCCCTGACGTAGCTCCCAGGTTGCCACAGGCTCTAAAGGCAGTTTCCAAATTGACTTCCCAAATAGTTCTAAACAAGAGTGATAGAGTTGAAAATAAAACCCTTGACTTGCATTATTATTAAAAAAAATGCAATAGGGAAGTACATGGGTTTTGCTTCAGAGGATCTAGACAACCCTTACCCACGGGGGCGGGGGAAGGTTGTCCCAAGACCACCAGTGGGTGCCTGAAACCACAGATAGTGACAAACCCTATATATACTATGTTACCTCCTATGCAGACATACTTATGGTAAAGTTTAACTCATAAATTAGCCACAGTAAAACATTAACCACAATAACAAATAATAAAATAGAACAATTACAATAATGCACTATAATAAAAATTATGTGAATGGCTTTGGGGCCTTATTCAGTAAAGCGAGGGTGACTTGAACACAAGCATGTGATATGGCAAGGGTAGGTCTGATAACCGACGTGGCCACTAAGTGATTAACAGGCAGGGTGGCGTACACAGTGCGGCTGTGCTGGAAAAAGGGATGATCCATGTTTCAGGCAGGAGGGACAAAGCAGGGCAGTACGAGACTTGCTCACACTACTCAGAATGGTGCAAAATGTAAAAACATATGAATTGTTTATTTGGGGGATTTTCACTTGACATATTTGTATCACAGTTCACCACAGGTAATTGAAATCATGAGAAGTGAAACCACAGCTAAGCGGGGTGGGTATTACTGTGGTTAGAGTGATGGCCTTCTTGTTACTAATGGGGTCATCTTAACCTCTATGAAGGATCCAGAGACTTCTAGAAAGATTACTGCACGTGCTTATAACAGGAGCAAGGTGTGCCTCAGGTAAGTTCCCTGAGGGTCACTGGTAGGGTGTCAGCCTCATGTGGAGCAGGATTATTCTTCATAAATGTTCCTGGCAGTGTCTCTAGATCTAATGCAGTGGTTCTGAAATACATGCAATTTTGTCCGCCCCTCGCCCCCTCCCCCTCTGCCAAAGACATTCTGCAATGTCTGAAGAGATTTTTGTGCTACTGCCCTGTAGTGTGTAGAGGCCAGGGCTGCTGCTAAAAACATTCTATGCTGCCCAGGCCAGCTCCCCACAACAAAGAATCCTCTCTCTCATCCTGTCAGCAGTACCCAGTTTCAGCAATCTGTCTAATGGAGCTTCTGTATGTCTTGCCTTTGTGACCCTGGAATAAAGTACCAATAACTTCTAGAGTCAAGTCAAGCCTCCGTGGGGAAACCCTTGAGTGGGTCTCCAAAGATAAGCTTCTTGTGCCACCACCTCCTGGCCGGACATGGGGAAAATTAGTTCATTCCTCAGGGCCCCTGCTCACTCATTGGCAAAATGAGGGCTTGGGATTAAATGGGTAAATTTTAAAACATGTCCTTCCATGCCATGGTATTTTGTGAAGGTGTCTCTATAGGGGATACTGTTAAAAGCCAACTTTCCCAAATGCCTGCCATAGGGCAGGTAGTGTTCCAAGCACTTTACAGGTAGTAACTCATTCCAGCTATACATCGCCATGTAGTGACTATTATTGTCCACCATTTACAAGTTGAGACACAGAGAAGATACCCAGTTGCCCAAGTTTGCCTCCTCAGAGGTGACAGAGGCAGGATTTGAACCCAGCAGCCAGATACCAGAGCCTGTACAAGGAGCTGGCATGAGTATGCCCTCCCATGAGAGAGGGGACCCAGGAGGGATCAAGCTGGAAGAAGTGCCCCTCACCTCTGCTTCATCCCCAGCAGCATTGCTTTATTTTTCCTCAGATTTCCAAAGGGAGGGAGAGAAAAATGAGGGAAGGAAGAAGGGAGGGAAGGAGGTGAATTGATTAGCACAAATCATTTATTGAACTATATATTTTTAAAAACAACTAGATATGTGTGATTCCTGAGCTTTCTTTCCATTTTTGTAATTTTGATATTTGAATCACCCAAAATGGTTAATCCAAAATAAAACATCTAAAAATATTAATAATACTGAAAATAATGATGCTTCCAAGATAGCAATGAAAATAACTAGATGTTATATATTAATAGTGATAAGACATTTGACCCAGTAATCCCACTTCTAGGAATATATCCCAAGAAAACATAAACACCAATCAGAAAACAGAAACACCAATCCCTATGTTCATAGCAGCACAATTCACCATAGCTAAGATTTGGAAACAGCCTAAGTGCCCATCAGCAGATGAGTGGATTAGAAAACTGTGGTACATCTACACAATGGAATACTCCACTGCTGTAAATAAAGAAGGAATTCTTATCATTTGCAACAGCCTGGATGGAACTGGAGAGCATTATGCCAAAGTGAAATAAGCTAGTCAGAGAAAGATAAATATCACATGATCTCACTCATTTGTGGAATATAATGAACAACATAAACTGATGAACAAAAATAGAACCAGAGTCATAGAAGCATGGAACTGACTGTCTTAACCTATGAGGGAAGGCAGGGGGTGAGGGGAGAAGAGCTCAACCAAAGGACTTGTATGCATGCATGTTAGCATAACCAATGGACACAAGCGAGGAGTGGGATGAGAACATGTGCTGGGGGTTGGGGGTGGCCAGGGAGAGATCAATGGAGGAAACGGGAGACTTATGTAATACATTAAACAATAAAGAATTTAAATAAAAAAATAGCGACAAAGACAATCTTGATATATAATGACTTTTCTCTGAAAAAACGATAAACCACATAACCAACTTATGACTAACCCAACATGGAAAAAGTACAAGTTACAAGTTTATGAAGCTATAGAACTTGGGGCTCAGTATCTATGTTTCAAATGGAGTCCTGGCAATACAGATTCATACAAAGTCCCTTTAAACACAAAGCTCCCCTAGTGCATTCAACATTGATTCCATTTACAAAAATTCAATGTATACTAGCCTTTCTAAGAACTCATCTAATGAATACAATGGAATACAACTGCAGGAGCTCATTTGTCTCTAATTTCTCCAAAAGCATTCTTTTCCACATGTTTGAGAGAACCAGAAGCATGATACAGCATCCTGTGTGAGCAGAGAACTGAATGAATGCTACCTGAGGAGACAGATCCACCTTAATGATGAGGATCACAATGAAAATGGGAAGTGAGAACTGTCCATGGTCTGAGAATTAGAGGCAGCAACTTCTATGTGGAGAGAAGCGATCTTATTTATTATTAGGGGCCCCTTGGCCTGGCCTGTGGCTCTCTGACATCCCCTGAGGGCTCCCAGATTGCGAGAGGGCGCAGGCCAGGCCAAGGGACCCCACTGGTGCACCATCGGGGCTGGGGAGGGACTGCAGGAGGGAGAGCTCCAGGGCGTGTCTGGCCTGTCTCGCCCAGTCTGAATCTGCTGGACCCTAGCAGCAAAGTAACCTACCAGTTGGAGCGTCTGACCCCTGGTGGTCAGTGCACATAATAGCTATTGGTTGAATAGTCAAAAGGTCACTGAAGGCTTTTATATAAATACTAGAGGCCCGGTGCACAAAAACTTGTGCACTCGGGGGTCCCAGCCCGGCCTGTGCCCTCTCGCCGTCTGGGATCCCTCGGGGGATGTCCATCTGCTGGCTTAGGCCCGCTCCCTGGGGGATCGGGCCTAAGCTGGCAGTCAGACATCCCTCTAGCAGCCCAGGAGCCCTTGGGGGATGTCTGCTTTCCAGCGGGGAGCAGGTCTAAGCTGCAGTCAGACATCCTTAGTGCTGCTGAGGAGGTGGGAGAGGCTCCTGCCACCACCGCTGCACTGGCAGCCGTCAGCCTGGCTTGTGGCTGAGCAGAGCTCCCTCTGTGGGAGCGCACTGATTACCAGGGGGCAGCTCCTGCATTGAGCGTCTGCACCCTGGTGGTCAGTGTGTGTCAATAGTGACCAGTCATTCCAAGTCATTTTGCTGTTAGGGTCAATTTGCATATTACCCTTTTATTATATAGGATAGATAGATACTCAGCCACCATCATGGTAACTGAGTATTATAAATGGTGTATCCCTTTTCAATTTCCACCACATCATATCAAGATCTCACCATTACTGAGAAATGATCACATTAATGCATTCAAAAAATTAAGTATCATAATTTTATGGCTATTTACTGTGGCAGACTGCTGGTTATTTACTCAGTCACCTCACTTCCTCGTCACACCCCTGCTTCCCAGCTGGCAGGCCTGATTCTACTACAAGGGCCGATAAAGCAGTGTATTTGCTTCCCCAAATGGTATTGCTGCCAGAGCACAGGGGAAACACCTCATCCATCAAGAGAGGTCTGCAAAAGGTTTGGGAAAAAAATTCCCCCCTATTTCCTTTAGATGTAGCTGTGTAAAGGGGTGAAGACTGGGGCAATCACCATTTTGTAGAAATGAGGTGGAATGACTCAAATAATGAAAACCACTATTTTGAGAGCGGTAGACTAGAGACGGGAAATACACAGGTGCACCAAGTCTTCCTGGGGGATATTAAAAAGTGTTGCCCTCTCTGTTTAGTGAATGCCATCCGGAAAGTAATCATGACTTTTTCATCACTGCATGCCTAGAACCAAGAGCAGTACCTGCAACTCCCTAAATACACAATAGATTGCTAAATGAATGTTAAATCAAAAACAGAGGGAAATCATATTCTGAGGCAATTGCTTCAAAAATACTGTCCCCTGGCCAAAACCGGTTTGGCTTAGTGGATAGAGAATTGGCCTGCGGACTGAAAGGTCCCAGGTTCGATTCTGGTCAAGGGCATGTACCTGGGTTGCGGGCACATCCCCAGTGGGGGATGTGCAGGAGGTGGCTGATCGATGTTTCTCTCTCATCGATGTTTCTGACTCTCTATCTCTCTCTCTTCCTCTCTGTAAAAAAATCAATAAAATATATTAAAATAAAAAAAAGAATATAAAAATACTGTCCCCTGAAATTTTCCCAGTTCCCTTCATTGGATAATGAGAACAACAGAATAATTATATTATTCTAATAACAAAATAAAAATGAAAGGTAAGCTATGGCACATGTCAATTTTTTTCAGTGCTTTGGTCAATAGTCAGCATATTAAACAGGCAGAGTTGAAGAATCAGCCTTAAATTCCCATGGCAACTTTGTCACTTCCAGTTATGAGGTACCTAGTATGTTGCCCTCCCCCGCACCCCCCTGCCACCCATGCTTCACACTGCTTCACATTTCCAACAAACAAACAAACAAAAAACCACAAATGAACTCTGGGCTTGATAGCAAGTAAGAAAACATTTCCTAATTTCTAAGTCAGTATGAAAAATGTTTCACTAATGTAGCTGGTTAAAAGTGTTTAATCTATTTTAACATGAATTTCAAAATGTTTGCGTTATAGTCATTCAATACATCCTGTGGCAGAGGGTGCACTACCCCCACAACAAGACCAGAATAAAAGCTATTAAGTTTTATAAACCGAGTCTTCTTCACCTTTGAGGGGTACTATTTTTCTTATTGCTACTTATTTTGCTTCCAATAGGCAGCTGAGAATTGTGCTCTCGTGCTGAGGGGAAGAGGAGGGTGATTTTGAGAGACAGGGAGAACTGGACTTTTGATGCCAGGAATAGAAGACGTGAAAGCAGAATGGTGAGGCTGGCAGCAGAGGAGGAGGTAGGGCTGTGGATTTCAGAGGCTGTTGTAGTTCAGTTGGTTGAGCATCATTCCATGCACCAAGAGGTCAGGGCACATGCCTGAGGTTGTGGCCTCAATGCCCAGTAGGGGGCATGCAGGAGGCAGCCAATTGATGTTTCTCATGGATGTTTCTATCTTTCTCTCCTTCTCCCTTCCTCTCTGAAATCAATAAAAACAGCCCTAGCTGGTTTGGCTCATTGGATAGAGCGTCAGCCTTCTGACTGAAGGGTCCCAGGTTCAATTCCAATCAAGGGCACATGCCCAGGTTGAGGGCTCAATCCCCAGTATGGGGCGTGCAGCGTGCAGGAGGTAGACAATCAATGACTCTCATCACTGATGTTTCTATCTCTCTTTTTCCCTCTCCCTTCCTCTCTGAAATCAATAAAAATATATTAAAAAATAAACATAAAAAATAAACAAAATAAAAACATATAAAATAAAAAAGGTGATCTGGGAGTGGATCAGGACCTGGAGTGTATGTGGTAGTATAGATTTCACCAACTGACTTCCTATATTAGAAACTGCTGATGGGCTGTAACCAAAACCTGTACCAACCACCTACTCTTTAAATGAGAAGATCTTTACATTGTTAGCTGTGTCTGGTGGGAGAAATGCCGAGAACCTGACAGGCCTTCATTCTTTTCTTGTCTGGCAACACTGAGATCCCTGACCTTAGGGTCCCATGACACACTGGTAAGACCAAAGGAAATCCTAGCCATCTGGAAAACATACAGAGGAGAGACCAACTCTGAATGCAGGGAACTGAGCTGGGTGGACGGGGCTGAGTCCATGGAGAAAGCAAACTATCATTACATTAATGTTATAGCGCCAAACTCTAGCTCTAAGATGTGTAATTGTATTAGATACATGTATTAAAAAATATAGCAGCAGTCTTATTGATTTCTTCATTTTATGAAATCTTACTGCACTAAAAATATCAAATACTTTAACAGTCAGTTCTTTGTTGATTGTAACTTGCACAGATCTCTGATAGGCATCTCTTTGTTTCCACAGGCACCACCAAAAGCCTTTGCTTAGCTCCAACATGAACCAATGACTTACTAGAACTCATCTCCTTGCTTTTAAAATACCCTCCTTTTTACTTTTATTTTTTATTTATTTTAGAGAGAAAGGAGGAGACAGGAAGAGAGAGAGACAGAATCATCAGTGTGACAGAGAAACATCTATTGGTTGCCTCCTGTATATACTCTGACCTAGGATCAAACCCCTAAATGGGTATGTGCCCTGACTGGGAATTAAACCTGACACCTTTTGGTATACAGGATGGTGCTCCAACCGACTGAGCCACATCACCCAGGGCAAAAATACCCTCCTTTTTAATTGACTGTACACATAACAATCAGGTTGGTATTTCAAATGTTCATCTATGATTATACCTCTTTTTTGTAAAATATTTTAGTATCTTACTGTCAACAGAATTTAATTCAAATTATTTAGGATCTAACCTCCACTTTTCTTGTTATCTGATTTTATTTTTATCCACATGCTACCTTACTATTTGGCCCAAATCCATAGCTTAGTGTCTGAACTTAACCCATGCATCAGCATTTTCATGTCACTGCTCATACTTCCCTGCTGTCTGGGGTACTCTCCTTTAATGAGGCACTGAATTGCTATCTTATCCTTCATTATTTCCCCCAAAATCTTCTGGTCATTTCTTGGTCCATAATTAGAAACCAAATTGCCAGATCATGAACCCTTTGGAACACATGGCAGATGCTCAAAAACATTTATGAAAGACAAGAATTTGGCTATTTTAGGTTCTAAACTCTATGTCCCTTGAGGGCAAGAAACACGCCTTTCCCCTAATTCCGACTCCCTCCTCTTCCCAGCATCTAGCATGGAGCCTTGCTCCCAGGAAGAGCTTCACACCTATGTAAGCAATGCTTATCTCTTTCTTCTGCTCTCCCCGAGCATTCATCACAGAACTTAACATAGAGAAGTTGTTCAATAAACACTTGTTCCAGCCTGGCTGGTGTTGCTCAGTGGTTGAGCATCAAGTTATGAACCAGGAGGTCATGGTTTGATTCCCAGTCAGGGCCCATGCCCGGGTTGCGGGCTTGATCCCCAGTGGGGGGCGTGCAGGAGGCACCCGGATCAATGATTCTCTCTCATCATTGATGTTTCTCTCTCTCCCTCTCTTTCCTCTCTGAAATCTATAAAAATATATTTTAAAAAGTACTTGTCCTAAACAGGTGACTCATTGTCATCTAAATAACTTAGCCACTGCTAAAAAATAAACATAAAAAAGCCGTAAGGAAAGCCTTGGTGATTCAGGTAGGACAGAAGCAATGTAACTGGTGACATTTTTGAGGCAGATCTTTCCACAGCCAAGGTCACTGTCAGGAAGAACTGCCCCCTGGATGTGTCCTGACACGGAGCTACACACCCACCCAAATCCCGGCACCACCCTTTCCACAAAAGGCTGCTTCTGATGGCTTCTCATTTAAAACAGGATGCGAGCTCTCCCAAATCTGCTGTTTTCCCCAGCTTGTCACGGATTCTCTTGAAGCATCTGTTCTTTACAAACAGTGTGGGTTAATCCCAGGTACACACACTCCTTTTAGACATTGAGAAGATTCTGTGTGGCCCTCCCAACTGCTTCCCCGGCTATATTTTCAATCTATCTCTCCCCTGGCTACCATTTGCTGTTCTCAATTTATTAGTTCCCACCTGCACCCCTATTGTTTAATTAAGAAACTCTTAATTTTTTTCATCCTTTAGTGACTCTGCACAGTTGCAGCATAAATGCTTTCACTGTGATAGTTGCAACAAAATCACACACCAGTCTCTTAAAAAGTCTGGGATGCGAGCCACGGCCCCATGATTTAGATTGGAACACATTTGTCTTATTTCCTCCTGCCCCTTCCCTTCCTCTCCAGGGGCGGCGAGTATCTGCCCATAAATTCTGTGAGCAGAATGCAGCAAGTTTCAGAATTCCATCCTACCTTCAAGGAAACGCTGGCGCATAGAAGGGGCTTTAATGTCTTTGTAGCGTTTCAAATAAGCAACTGTTTGTATCTGGATATTTACCTCTTTGGTTTTCATTTTTGATTGCCCACTTAGTGGAACAATCAATAATCCTGTTGGCCGCACAGAGATATTATTTTACACCCCATTTCCCTCTGTAGCTCTTGGGTCCAATGGAGACAATGTTTGTTTTTATTTTCGTTGTTGTTAAATCTTTAAGAGTCTGAATAAATACTTCTAGGTTCATAATACATAACAAAATAAATATGATTATATTAATAGATGGGCATGCCAGCACTATGGAGATGTTTTTAAATAGCAATTACTTTATATTTTATTTTGGCATGAAAATAAAGGAATAACTCCAAAGATACTAACTTGCAAAATAGATGCTGTCATTTCATAACATAAGTATGTTATGTAATTTTTTCCTAAAATATTTCAGAAAAAAAAATCACTGTTGTCTCATTTTTTGTCTGCTCATGGAAGCTGAGCCCATGGTTTTGACAGAATTGCACTGTCTATTCCAGATCATTGAATAATTATTAAATTATTAGTAGTAAAATTGCTAGTTTATTAAATTAATGCATCATTCCATTATGAAAACGGTTTGTGTAGAAAGACACAGTTCAAACTAATGGTACAACTGAGGCATTAGGGGAGAATGTCATGAGAAGCAAGACTGTAAAGAGCTTGCAAAGTCTAGACAAAAGGGAGCTATTGAAAGTCTATAAGAAAAAGCACTTGTGTATATTTCTTGAAATTTGAAAATCATGAATTAGGTCCATCCTCACAAATTTTATCTTTTTACAAACAAAAAATCTCAAACATGAAGGTGCTTCTGAATCAATTACTAGGCAGTGGTTGTAGTTTTGTGGCTTCATTTGCCAGAATAAGGCAACACTGTCCTGCTTTGGAGAGCCATCTGGACCAAGGCCATGTTTCTGAAGCGCTTTTATTACTGTGCTTCAGAGAGGTAGCTCCACCAGCAACCCATGTCAGAAACTCGGGTTTTAAATAATCTCAGCAAGGCCCCCAGTGCGCACGGTGCCTGGAGATGAATGTGCACATCAATCCTGAAGGCTGTTTAGTGCTCTGCGTGTTCAGGTGCATCCCAATAGAAACTATGCTCTGTGAGGAGGCCTCCTTTTTTATTTGTGAGACTCTCTGTCCTCTAGCTTGTGTCCCTCCAAGATAGATGAGATCAATAGGGTCCAGGAAAGAGTAATAAGGAATGTTAGAGATGGGCAATAAACGAAACCTAAAAAAAAAAAAAAAAATGCACGGACCTTGGTGAAATAGGAGCATATACTAGAGGAAGCAGGTATATTTTTAAAAGAATCACTTGTGACAGAAAAATCTGCTTACCATATTCAGGTTTATAATATTTTCTTGCATTCTGCATTCATCGTTGCTAGATATTTTCTAATGCACACCACACTCAAGGTGGACTCTCTTTATGTTTTCTTCCTAGGTCACGTCAACACATTCCACTAGAGTTTTCCCTTGATAAGCATGATCAAAGCTTAGCCCCCAAAGAACCTCTTTATGCCCAGTGCGCAAGGTGTGCTGATGGGAAGGAAACGAATTGATTACAGCCTCTCATTGTACACTAATGACATCAAATTTATCTGGATTTGAGCCTGTTATGTAGAGAACCAGGGAAAGTTAAATGGAAGGGCAAGTTAAGAGAGAAATGTTATTATGAGGATATGCAGGCCAGCAGTTACTACAGAGCCCACCCATCTCTATAGGGCATTAATAATATCAGGGGTAAAATTAAAATCTTACTCTTTTCCACAGAAATATACCTGGTGCATAAACAGATACACAATATATCTGTGGTATTGAAATTTCATGGGAGGGGCATAATTGGGTGATTAGGAAAAATATATACCTTAAAAGGCTTTTCCGGAGGCAATAAAGAACAAGGAAAAGGTTGAAAAAAAAATTGGTGAATGTGATTAACATTGGCTTGCAAAATCTGTACAAAAGATTCCTGTAAGGCAAAGAAAACTAGGAAATCTAATAAACGTCAAAATTCGCATAGTTCACGAAGCAACCAAATTCTGGAAGAAAGCAAGCTCTCTTCTAATTTTGCATGACAGAAGGTTCTTTTATGTGCCTTTATTTAGCAGATTCGGGGTGAGCTGGTGTCTCAGCAGATTTTCTTTGTTTGCTTCACTTAATTCAATGTCAAAATGCCAATCCTGGAGGTGTGTGGTGGGGAGACATGAACACGAGGCCAGACAATCCAAGTGTGGGTTCTGGGGTGTCTGCCTGAATGCAGGGCTGCAAACAAGACCTCAGATGGGACTGAGCTGCACGGTTTTCAAATGATGATGCGTTCGTGCTGCTTCTCTCGCATGCGCGCTTGAGGAAGTCCAGCAGCGGTCAACTGGAGTTGGGATGCTGCGGCGACAATCTGGCATGCAGGTATTTAATGCTCCGCAGATCTTCTTTCTTACAAGGCAAACAGCTTTGCTTTTATTTGCTTGTATAAATGGCACGTGGCTATAATAAAGCATTCTAAGGACACAGGAAAAATACATGAAAGAAAATGTCACGTAAAGTCCCATGATCTTGAGAGTAATCATTAACTTTTTGATTATCATCCTTTTATTAATTTCTCTCTATAAAAGCACATAATTTATATTTACATATACATGTTATGATCTCTATTTTATAAAGCATTAATTTTCCATATATATTTATATCTGTGTATATATATATTATGTATATATGTACTATGTGCATATATATATATATATTTTACATTAATGGAGTTTTATCTGTCATTTTATTTTTTATCCTACTCTATTCTCATTATATATATATATATATATATATATATATATATATATATATATAGTCAAACAGATAGTAGTAATGAAACATTTTCATGAAAGTACACATCTTCATTGACCAGTTACATGCCACCTGCTCATGGAAATGGTACTGCCTCACACCATAGTTCAGATTCTCAGGAGTCAGTACTTTAGGAAGGATCATCTTCCCCTTGCTTCTTGCTGTGCAGGGAAACATTATAAACCTAACAAGCAGAACTACTCTTCTCATAGGACTCATTAAGGGTCTCACTTAAAGTGGAAACCATGTCTTATCACCAGAGAACCCAGTACAATGCCTGAGCCTCTGACCCTACATAGATGCTCAGTAAGTTGAGGACATGAGAAAGCTGAGCAAAGCCCCACGGGGAGGCCACGGATCTGCATTTCTTAGGAGGTGGGGTGTTGACAATCTTTTCAAAGAACTAACTAAATCTCTCATATCTCTCCAGTTCTTGACATCCAGGAAGGCAAGTGTATTCCCATACAGAGAGATTTTCCTCTCTTCATTCTACAAGTCAGTTACCTAGCAAGGCAGGTGTGCTCTGAGAATAGAACTGCGTGACTATAGTCCCTGATCCTTAAATAAAAGCTGTGCCAGCACAGGAGCAGAATGAAGCTTCTCACGCCTTCGCTGCCATGGCAATGTCCTTGATCAGGGACTGATGGCCGGGTCCAGCTGTAATAATTGAGTTCCACTTTCCTTTGATTTCTTATTAATATGGGAGAGCCATCTTACACAGCAAGGTGGAAATACTTCATAACAGAACACTTTGATAAATCTTTATCTCTGATCGTCACTTCCGTTTTGCTTCAGTAGACAAGTTTGGATATTTAGAATTCTATTTAATGACTGGGTTCTGGCTTTTGATTTGGCCATTTGTGTATAGTGTAGCTTGCACAAGCTCTTTTTTTCTTTTGCATTTCTTTTGTTCCAATGTTTATCTTTTTAGGCTCATATTTTGGTTTTCTAAGAAAACTGGGGGGAAAGGAAACTCCAAACACATATCTGAGAACGCGTTTCATTTTCATGTGTGCATCTAGAGGGTGCAAAGGTGAGATGCTTATGTCCCTGAATTCTGCCCAAGGATGTTTAGTTGCAGATTTTGGAGCTTTAACAAGACAACTCATGTCTCATCCAATGTGACAATACTTAGAGAAATTTTCTATCAGGTCATCTTCAAAGAATTGTAAGGAGTTGGGGAAATACACACTGGAAAGGTACCCTTATGTCAATTTCAAACCAATAACAGCAAAGCTAAAATAATTCTGCCACATAATACATCTTAGTTTTCAGTCACAGTATGTTCTTCTTTTACTTAAGCATGACTCTGGCCCATCTCCTCTAACTCCATGGAAAAGAGAAATGCTTTGATTTAGGTAATGATTTCTCAAGACAGAGAAGAATCCTCTTACAAACTTTCTTCCTGAAAAGGAAATTAAGAGAGCTGAATTCTGGGAAGTTAGTGATTCGTTGGTATTTTCTTTGGCTGCCTCCTGAAAAGATTCTGAGAGAGATAAGGAATAGCTTTCTTACTTTTTACCATTTTAACCATCGTTTTGTGTGTGTGTGTGTGTGTGTGTGTGTGTGTGTTTTTTGAGAGAGAGAGATTAGCTAGTTCCCAGAAAACAAACAGTACTTTTGCTGGTACTATGAAGAAGAACGAACGCTTCTCTGCAATTTCCCAGAACAGGCAGAACTTTTTTGAGATGCAAAGACACTTGAGAAGGAGGACAGAATTGCCTTCCCATCATTCCTCCGCCCTCACCCCTGCCACTGCTCCCCCCTGTACCTCACAGGGAGCAAAGCTCCTCTCTCATTCTGAAAAGCCTTTGTGCACACTTATCTCATACTTGCCAAAGCACACCCCTGTCCTTGCTTTAAATCAAGGGTAAGCAAATCTCTCTTCTTGAAAATAAAATTTTCAAAATAAATTTCAGTCACACCTGTTTATTTATATGTTGTCCATGGCTGCTTTTACACCACAGAGCTGAGAAGTGGGGTCAGAGCCCATATGGCAAAGCCAGGAATATTTAGTATGCAGCCCTTATGCTCATCGGCTTCTGCTTTAAAGAATTCCACAAGCCCATGTGGAGATTTTCGGAGATTCTTTCGTTAACTCTCTGGAGTATTAGCACTATTTCCTTCACACTTATGACTGTAAGTTCCTCCAGGTAAAGAGTTTAAGGATGTATTTTTAAAATTAATAACATTTATATTTAGAGCATTTTTAGGCTCACAGGAAAGTTGAGTGGAAAGCACAGAAAGTTCCCATTCACTCCCTGCTCCCACACAGGCACAACACCCCTCTATTATCAACTCCACAGAGTACATTTGTTACAGTTGAACCTACGATGCAATGACTCATTATTATCACCCAAAGTCATAGCATACATTAGGGTTCACTCTTGGGGGTATACATTCTATGGGTTTTGATAAACATATGATGACATGTATCCAACATGATAGTATCATACAGAATAGTCTCATTGTCTTCAAAATCCCCTGTGCTCTGCCTATTCATCCCTTCTTACTTTCTAATCCCTGGAAACCACTAACCTTTTCTCCAATTTTGCCTTTTCCAGAATGTCAGAGAGATGAAATCACCCAGTATGTAGGCTTTCAGATTGGCTTATTTCACTTAGCCATGTGCATTTAAGGTTCCTCCATGTCTTTTCATGGCTTGGTAGATCGTTTCTTTCCAGTTCTGAATGCTATTCCATTGCCTGGATGTATATACTACAGTGAGTTTTCCACTCACCTACTGAAGGATATCACAGTTGCTTCCAAGTTTGGGTAATTATGAACTGATATCTATAGGCATCTATATGCAGGTATGTGTGTGGAAACAAGTTTCAGCTTATTTGGGTAACTACCAAGCAGAGTGATTGATGGGCTGTATAATATAAGTATGTTTAGTTTTGTAAGAAACCGCCATAGTAGTTACCAAAACACTGTACCATTTTGTATTCCCACCGGCAGTGAATGAGGGTTCCTATTGCTCCACATCCTCACCAGCATTTTCTATTGTCAGTATTCTAGATTTTAACCATTCTAATATGTGTGTAGTGCAATTTTACTGTTGTTTTAATTTGCAATTTCTAGGTGACATATGATGCTAAACATTTTTTATATGCTATATATATTCTTTGGTGAGGTATCAGTTCAGGTATTTTGCCTATCTTTTAATAAGAAGGTATATATATATATTAATTGAAATATATTTGAAATATAATATTGTGTAGATTTAAGGTGCACAACATGTTAATTTGATATATTTACATATTATAATAGTAATAATTAACACCTTAATCATGTCACATAATTATTAATTTTTTTGGTAGTTGAAATAAGTAAGTTCTAGTATCTTAGAAAGTTTGATGATTATAATATTGTTTCTTCTGTTCACTACACTTTATTTTTCTGTTGAGTTTTAAAAGTTCTTTGAACATTTTGGATAATAGTCTTTTATTAAATGTCTTTTGCAAATATTTTCTTCCAGTTAATAAAGGCTCTATATTTGAAAGGTCCTATGTTACTTTCCATATTAAAACCAAATGATTAAACTGGCATAATTTATAAAGTATGAGAATAGACTAAATCAAATACTTTAAAATTATTATTACAAAATTAATACTCTGTACTGTAGAAAATTTAGAGAGAGAGAATGCACATAAAATTTTAAAATCACTGTTACTATTCAGTGTGCATATAATACATGCACATCATATATGTTATGAGACATGTATATCATAAAAATAATGTATGTTATATTTTTAAAGAATTATCAACATGTAGTTATTTACACATTAGCTATAACTGTGATTTTCAACTGGTGTGCTGTAAGAATTTTTAAAACAGGCAATACCTGGTGATTTAGTCAGGGGCATTGATCTCTTTTCCTTTAGATTGTCAAATAAAAAAATGACAACAGTTAACACAACCATAGCTGTTTGATGTCAGTGAATCAAAATTATACCTATTTTGTGTTATATCAGCAAAAAATATACATTTTTGTGTGCCACAGAATTTTCATAATTAAAATGTGTGCCATGAGATGAAAAAGGTTGAAAATCACTGTTATAAAACATTGTTTTAAACGAAAGCATAGCATTCTATCTGAGTTGTACAGTAATTTGACTAATTACCATGTTGGCTTATTTTTTCTTATATTTCATCTTTTAATAATATATAAATGAGTATTCTGGAAAAATCTTAACATACATCTTTGAATATTTCTTTAGCATAAGTTTCTAGAAGTGGAATTGTTTACCAAAGCATATAGAAAATTTTAGGGCGCTTGATACATATTGCCAAAAAACCCTCCAGAAAGCTTTTTCTTCTAATTAACACTCTTGGAAACCATCATGACAGTGTTATAAACACCCAAACATTTCACTTTATGAGTTGTACTAACTCACGTCCACTTACTGTGAGATCATTTCTTTTTAGACACAAAGTTATATTAAACACCTTGATATATTCACTGACACTAAGCTTTGAGTCCAAATTAATTTGGCTTGTTATCAAGCACCAAATCGTTTTTAAAGGCTAAGAAGCTGAAAAAAATAGTTAATAGTTAACATTAAAAACAAGCAAACAACCAAAAACAAAACAAAACAAAAGCTGACTCTATATCTGAAGGAGGTCTTAGAAGATGTTCTAAAACAGCGGTTCTCAACCTGTGGGTCGTGACCCCTTTGGTGGTCAAACGACCCTTTCACAGGGGTCGCCTAAGACCATCCTGCATATCAGATATTTACATTACGATTCATCACAGTAGGAACATTACAGTTATGAAGTAGTAACGGAAATAATTTTATGGTTGGGTCACAACATGAGGAACTGTATTTAAAGGGCCAGAAGGTTGAGAACCACTGTCTAAAGATGCTGTCAATGTGGTAGCCATCCTTAGATTAAGGACACAGTCCTCCAGTATTCACACGTGGAAAATTAACTCCCATGTGAAACTCTAACTCTCTAATATTTGCCCCATGACTTCACCATTCACACCTTTATACACAGTAGGTGCTAACAGGCTCCCTTTAAATATTAAAATTTCTTTCCTTTTAGTGGAATGGGCCATACCACTAGGAGCTTCCTTTGAGAAGCATTGTGGTGGGAAGATCTTAGGGTCAGTCAGAGTTGGAGTCAAATTCTAACTGGTGAATCTTGTAACGTAGAGAATAGCTCAATTTCTTTGCCTGTAACAGAGGCAAAACTACCTACCTCATTAAGATTGTTAAGTAGTTTAAATAAGATACAGAGCATCTACCAGCAGACCTCATTATTTTTATAATTCTCAGCTCTCCATCTGCTTTAGGAAATATGCAAGCTGTGAAAGAAACATGCCCAAAGAAAATTAATGGTACTATATGGAAGCTGAGTCTAGCCTATGTATGTCTTATAACACTTCAGCTTTGCTCAGTGCTAATAATACCTCTCCAGGATAGATGGTTAGTGGAAAAATTCATATTATTAAGGGTGTAACATTGAAATGGGAATTGAATTCAAGCATTTCAGTAATAATAGGATGAAGAACAGAGAAGTTAGAAGCCATGGGTAAGCCCTGTATTTTGCCACTGAATGTCAAAGCAATTTTTAGGTATTCTGACTTTTGTCTAGAAGATTTTCCCCAAGATTAGATGGCCTTGTAAAACCACCGCATAAATAATGCTCACATTCTGGTTCCACAGCTGAGTGATGGCTTCTGACTAGAAATTGAATGAACAGTTTAATGGTAGTTCAAATAGTAGCAAATAGTTGTTTGCCAGTTTACAATCACTTATTCTCATTCGCTCTCTGTCATTTTCTGAGCTATGTTGCAGTTAAGAAAGCTGTCATACAAAATGAAAGTGGCTTTTTCAAGCAGGAAACAAATGTACTCTGGCTGGCAGACTGGCATTTAATCATTTAGTCTCTTAGCGTCATTACTCTGCCGCTAGCATAAAACATCCCGCATTGTTTATGGAGGAGGAGATAGGCTGGGAACACCTGCCCTTACCAACTTCTGCACGAGGGTGCCACACAGGTCTTTGTTGTCACACAGAGAAGTGATCTTTCTTGATGTGATACCTGGGTTTATCAGCAGGGGCAGCAGACTGCCTCTGGGGTCATGGCCCCTGGATTCAAGTGTCCTGGTTTGGGGGAGGGTGTCATAGGCAGCTCTCACTCTTGGGTTTGGGTTCTGGTATCACCCTCTATGGCAAAGGGATTTGAACCAATTTAAAATAAAAGTCTCCTGGGCTTCTCCCTGAGTCCTCACCTAATTATATAAACTAGTTAGCAAATGCAGGCGCCCATGTCTTCTGGTGAGACTGGAAGTAGGAAACATTTCCTTCAGTTTTAGAAAACTCAAGGTTTTCCAAATGATTTGTGTACATCCAGAGTCGTGTCCCCCTGGCCCCCACCATTTCAGCCGATTGGTGCCTTTGGGGAGAAGGAGAGGATATTGATCAAACTCACTGGTGCAGAGTAGGGCCAAATCAGGTATGCCCACACGTGGCCTCTGATCTTCCTGGCATCTCAGAATGAGGTAATAATATCACTGAAGTTCAGTAACAGCAAATTGTCCTCTGGATTCAAGCTCTATCTTCCAACTGCAAGGGTAATAGAGGTGCCTGGTTACTGAGAGAGCAGTAGTATATTTTTTCTTTCTTCTGATTATGTATATGATGTACCAGCTGAGATGTTTCCTCCTGAAATCACAGTTCCAATTCCTTTGAGCAAAGGGAACATTTTGATGGATATGGTTACTAGACTAACTTCAAGAAGAAAATTCAAATTTTGTCATTCTCTTCACGCATTACATATGCATATTCATACTCAGACTTTCCCTAAACTTGGCTTTTAGAATAATTCCTGAGGATACAATAGTTTACAATTGTAATTGTTTCTCAGTAGTGGGCTATCAATACTGCACTAATTTTAGTTACTCCAATAAATTTTAATAAAAAGATGCTCTGCTGTCATCTACTCCACACCATTCAAATTCTTCATTTTCCAATGTGGTATCCACGTGTCCTCTCAGTGCGTTCCATAAGACCCATTTTTAAAGAAGCCAGACTGAAGAAGGTTCTCATTCTTTCTTCTACGCTTTGACACTTGGGGATTTCTTTGTGAGGAGTAATTATGAGAGGTGTGGATAGCATGATATCCATCCAAAATGCCAGTTGGTTCCTGATGGCTACCCAAAGTCCTCCATTTCTTGAAAAATACAAATTAATGTTTAAAAGACCATATACTGGCAAGGAGGATTAACAAATATGAAAAGAGAAGAGACTAAACTGGAATTATTTCATTTGGAAGACAGTGTGAGACCACTGAAACTTTTGTGAGGAACACGTGTTGAGGATGTATATAATTAGTGGTTGATAGTGTTTCTATGTATATGTCAAAAACATTGATGTAGCCCTGTTATCGGAGAATTGCATGAGTGGAATTTCTCCATTGCTAGTGAGAGTGGGGTTTTTACCATATTTTGAGAAAAAGAATTTTCTAGGACTTACATGGGAGAATGAGTGATTTTTACTTGCATAAAGTTATATCACTTGGTTTCAAAAGTCTCATTTCCCTTAAAGCAGTCCTGGAAAATGTGCAGCGGGGGGCCAAGCAGAGCTACAAGCAAAGCCAGTGTCCAGAGTTTCCGTTCCAGAGTTTCAGGCAGGCTAGCTGTCATCCCTCAGTCCATTGTGTGTGTGGTCCACATGGCCCCACATAACGTTGTATTCAATTATTCTGTCCCCCTGGCCCCCAACATTTTTGTATATGGGTGCCTTTGGGTAGAAGGCAATGGATATTGATTAAATTCACCCAAGCAGAGTAATCTCAAATCAGGCATGCCCACACGTGGCCTCTGAACTTCCTGGCGACTCAGGTGGCTCAGACGAAGTAATACTATTTATTACTCAAGTTCAGTGATAGCAAATGTGCCATGTGGATGAGTATGGAGCGCGAGAGTACACCCCGGGCAACAAGAGTCCTAAGAGAGCAAGAGGGCCAGGAGAGAGAGCTGCCCTTGTGTAGGAGTTTAAATATCACATCTTCCTGTGTGCAGCGGCCATGCCTACCCGCCAACTACAGCCAATGCCCTGTTCCTAGTGTGGTTGACAAGTAGTCAGTCACCTGCCCTACATTATTCAGACCTTACTGGGCATATGTCTTAATTGCAGCTTCCCTTTGCTTCTTTCCTGTTAATTAATTGATAACTGGGTTAATCACGATGGTATCAGTCTCAGGAGCTGACATTGGCTTAAGATCCTTTGGCATTAAAATACGTTATAAGTAAATGAATAGCAGCTGCCTTCAGACCACCGTGTGCCTTTCATTCTTCCCAAGTGAGCTCCCTACAACCCTCTAAACCCGGTTAGATTACCCATCAGAGATGTTAGAAGTCCAACTCCTCCAGAGACATCCGTACTATAAAAACAACCTCTATTTCCCCCTTGCAGGAAAGATCAGGATTAATCAATGCCAAGTTTGCAAGTGCATTTGTATCTCTACTGAAAGCCAGCACCCTACTGAGCCCTCTCAGGCATAGGAAATGGGAGAAATACCAAGAACGGCTTCACAGTAGAAAGTGAAGAGAAATGTCTTATTTACCAGGTCCCAGGACTCAGCTTGCGGAGCTCAAGTTAAAGCTGTGGCATATTATCAGGAGTTGGTAACAGGTTATTTGCTTCCAGTGAGAAGCAGAAACAGAAAGGCCGGGGAAGCATAAGCTAAAACCGGTTAAAATGAGCTATTTGTGTTATTAAAGTGTCAGGCAGAACGTTGCACCCAGGCAGGATGTTGTGAATCGCCTGGCACCCCCACATGGCAGGGCCATCCTTCCTGCCATGGTTGCGTCTTTCCTCTTCTCATCGCGCAGCCACGTATGGGTCCCTGTTATTCGATCTGGTTTTATTTCCATTCCTTGTGGGAAACTGTTTAATGCCATTGTCACAGCCGACAGTGCCTGGAACGATTTTAATCTTGTAAAACGTTCTCAGTTGCACAGGGGAGTCTGCTTTTGAGTTTCTGCTCTTGTCATGAACGATAAGGGGCCCCCATGCACATCTCTTTCCAACGTATTATATTAACATCCCTAACATCTTGGATCATTTTAGCTTTTTGTCATAGCTCATGTGCCTCTAATAGTTAGCAAGTGCATTCTCAAGTTATTTCCGTAAACACATCCATTTTACCCTTGGCATGAAACAGCTGTTTGGACATGGGTGATGGGAAGGGGCTGGAATAACGTGAACAAGCACAACCATACCGCCAAGCAGAATACCAGCAGGAGGGTGGAGCAGTGGGTACGGAAGACACTGGTATAAGGGGATGGGCTTTGGGATCAACAGGGTGGGAGACAGGAAGAAGATGATTCCCAAAGGTTTTGGTTAGGCAGGTGCGAAAGTTATCAGAGCTAGATTCTGGAAACCATTCAGTGTAATTACTCGCTATCATTTCATTAGATAGCAGTGCTTGCACAGATGACCAGAGGCAAAATGCATTTCATTCACTCATGTGTTCATCAGTTCATTTGTTCCTACCTGTATTGTATTATCTATTGGGCTCCTAGTAATCTCTGCAAATATGAAGAGATCTGCAAGGCATGCTCTCTGCTCTCAAGGTTCTCATCCTCTGGGGAGGTGACAGACAGGTGCCTAGAACCCTTTAGTTCATTTTGAGGCATATGTACCCGTGATTAACCAGCAGCACATTGGATGGGAGTGGTACCTATACTGACGCCAGGAAAGAGAAAGTGAGAAGAGGGGAGAAAGACAGAGGAGGCGGCAATACAAATGACTCTGCAGGAGATCTGGTGTTTAAGCTGGGCCTTGAAGAATGACTAAGAGGCCACCAGGAAGAAAAGTGAAAGGAAGATTTCAGACAAAGGGTACAAGAGGCAGAAAATGGCAAAGAGTGCTCCTTCCCCTCTTAGTGACTCACCACTCCCTCTTGACACCTTGGTGATGGTGCTGAGCTGCCTGGCCCTCAATGCCAAATCTTTAACCGTAATCTGCACAAAAGGGCACCCATTCTACAGACCAATTCCCCCTTCAATACCTTGATTCCTGCTCCTTGACAAATGACAAAGGGTATAGCACTCTTTCATCACAGAGTTTTGTAATGGGGCCAGATCAAATGGGGTGCAACCTTTTAATCAGGAAAGCGGAGGCAGGACAGCATTCAGCTTGCATGAAGAAAGATCCCCAAAGCATGAAGTGTCACATAGCCGAAGAGGAAGTCAGGCTTATTGTGTTCAATGTCACATGAGGAGTCAGGACAATTAAGAGATGTAGATGGACAGAGTTGAGGGGGAAAAATACAGTGGGGGCAGTGTTGTATCCCAGGAAATGTACAGTTTTCCCAGGACACTAGAAAAAGAAGAAGAAGGAGGAGGAGGAGGAGGAGGAGGAGGAGGAGGAGGAGGAGGAGGAGGAGGAGGAGGAGGAGGAAAAGGAGGAGGAGGAGGAGGAGGAGGAGGAGGAGGAGGAGGAGGAGGAGGAGGAAAAGGAGGAGGAGGAGGAGGAGGAGGAGGAGGAGGAGGAGGAGGAGGAGGAGGAGGAGGAGGAGGAGGAGGAGGGGAAGTGTTATCTTAGCCAGGAGTGGCAGGTAACAGGGCAACCTAATTATAGCTGTCTTAGGGCTTTCCCAGAATCTGGTCTTTGGGGACTACAGGTTTGGTAGGAGGAATGAGCTAAGACTTGTTCTATATAAATGCAATTGTTTTATAGTTTCCTACCGTGCTGATATTGTTAGTGGAGTTCTTAAGTATGTTCCTTCTTTTTTAACCCCGGGGGAGGGGGGGGGCGGGGAGTGGCAGAAAGAGCTCTGTCCAATGTCTACATTTGACTCTCCAGCAATAAAAAAAAATAAATAAAATAAAATTCAGAAATGCTCCCGAGAGATCACCACTTCTATGTTCTGAAGACATATTGGCATTATAACACCGGGGCGACTTCCTTTCCCAGCGACATCACTTTACTTGTATTGATAACACACCATAAGCATTGAGCTGACCTTAGTAGGAAAGACTGAATGCTTATGAGGATTCTCGAGCACGCCAGGTTATTGGGATCAGTGGCTACAATAGAAACATTTTATTTGTTGTTATAATAGAAAGTACATAATTGTTATTAGTCCCATGATTCCCTCTGTTGAATCCAAGAGCGCTTGTCTTTACCTGAGACTTCATTACTTTTTTATTCTGCATCGTGTGCTTTATTGATTTTCCTGTTACTATTATTTCCTTCAATAAACCATTTTAAAATAACATAGATTTTCCTTTTGCTTTTTTTTTTTTTTTTTTTGGCTCTGCTGCTATCCTCAGCCTTCCCCAGAGCTGAGTGTAGGAGTGTGCTGCCGTTTGGCACTGTGCCCCTTTTTCTCTTTGCCTTCTCTTGTTTATTTCCCCCCCCCCCCATGATACTGTGTGTGGAGATTTGGGGAGACAGGAAAATAAATTACCCTCTTTCTCCTCCTCGTGAGTTTAGTACCAATTGGGGGCGGGGGAGGTAATGAGCCCTAAATGGAAATCAAAATGTCAGCCTTGACCTGGCCATTGTGGCTCACTTGGTTGAGCATGGTCCCATGCACCAAAAGGTCAGCAGTTCAATTCCCGGACAGGGTATGTACCCTGGTTGTGGGCTCAATCCCCAGTAGGGGACGTGCAGGAGGCAGCCAATGGATGTTTCTCTTTCACATGGATGTTTTGCTCTTTCTTTCTCTCTTCCTCTCTCTCTCTAGAATCAACAAAAAATAAAAATGTCAGCCTTTACTACTGATAAAGCTGGTTATAGAGAGCAGCTCCTGGCTGGTAATAGTCCCTCCGTGAATTAGACAGACATGGCCCTGTAGTCACAGACAGCCCTGGATGACTACTGTCCTCTAAAACACGAGGAGACCCTGTGTGTCTTCACTCTAGGCTGGGGAGAAAGATAACATTTCTCAGATTTATGGATTTAAGCATTAAAGGTGCAAATTCATTTAGAAGAGGAACGGAACTGTGTGACTGAGTCAACAATAATTCTCTTGCCCTGCTCCAAACCCTGGTCTTCAGGATGCATGAAAGCCTCTGGTGGAGAGAAAGAAGGCTAAGGGTTGGAACTGAGTGTGGGACATGTGTAGGATTCGTGGGACATAAGGGGCTCAGAGAAATAACACAGGCCCTTACCTGGGGAGCCTCAAGACTGTGCCTCTCAGTTTTTCTCTCTACGTGAACATGTGTCTAAAGTCTTCCCATCAGAGCCCCACCATACGCCATTCACGCTACTCATTCCATTTCCTTTTCTCGCCAAAGACAAAGCCAGGTGACCTGACATGATAAACATTTTATTTGCACACTCAAGTAGTTTTGATCTTTTCCAAAGTGTGGTGTCAATAAGGTGGGCTCTGGAGTCCCACTGCCAACCTTCCCGTCACAGTGCTGTGGTCATGGGGGTGTATTTCACTTCCCTGGGCCTCACTGTCCTCATCCATCGAAAGGGAGAGTGATAGGAACTCCCTCATGACCACTAAATGAGGAAATGCACACAAAGGTCATAGCATGGGGCCTGGGGCAGTGTGCGCACACGCGCAAAATTAAGAAGAATTAACAGCAGGACGATTATTTTAAGAAACAGCATATAGGAACACCAGGGTGAAAAGGCAGGCAAGGATGATATTTACAGGATGTCTCAAAAATGTATACACACTTTAACAGCTGATAGCTCAATTGGTGTTTCTTTCTTTTCAGATTTAACCCATTGAAATTAATAACTATTCAATATACATATACACTTTGAGGGAACACCCTGTATAATACATTTTACCATATTTTCTTCAAGTCTTTAAAAAAGAAACAGAAAAGTAGAAAAAAGTTGAAATTTTTTCTGTGTATTTTCGTCTCTTCTCTCTCTATCTCTCTCTCTCCCTGTCACCCCACTATCTACTAACCTAATGTGACAGTGTATACTTTTGACTACAATATATATATTAGTAACAGATTGGCAATATGTTATGTAGGTCTTTCTGCAATGCTCTCAACAAAAATCACAGTATTTGAGAAATTCATCCACATTTATAAAATAGTTTAAACCCATTAATTTTCATTCTTGAACAATTCATTTATCACTTCTCCTATTGATGGCATTGAAGTTGATTAAATTTCTATATATTCAAACACTGCTGGAATCATTCATGATTGTGTTCCCCTAGACACATAAGCTGGGGTTTTCTTGTAAGATTGTCACAGCAATTTGCATTTCCATCAGGACTTAAATTTTGATGAATGTGTATTTGCATCTCATTTGTTTTAATTCTCACATAGTAAAGTTGTACATACTTTCATTTGCTTACTTCTATGGGCTGCCAATTCCTAAACTTTGTCCATTTTTTTTTTAGTCTTGATTTATTTTGTCTTTTTGATTTGTAGAGATTTTTTAACCTATTCTGATTATTATAGGATTGTTACTTACATGTATTGCAAATATTTTTAACTTTATAGTATTTTTGGAATATAAATGTGTTAAATTTAAAAGCAAGTAGCATTTTTATTCTATCCCTTGTGATTTGTCCTTTTGTTTAATGAGCCTTTCTATTCTAATATCATAACATTCTCCTATTTTTATCTAACTATTTCAAGTTTGCTCTGTCATATTTAGGTCTTTCATCTATCTGCAGTCTACATTAAGGGTAGGGCATTAATTTTTTTTATGTTGTTATTATTTTCCTTTTTTTTTTTTTGTAGCCAACTGCTCTAGGAACCATTTATTGCATAGTCCCTGGTAATACAAAATGCACTCGTGTGATATACCAAGTTTGAAGATATGCAATGGGGCTGTTTCTGGTTCTTTATTTTCTGTTACTCTACATTCTATTCTTGGGCCAGTACTACACTCAGGCAAGAATTTATGTTTCTGTGGGTGAAGGTGGGGTGATAAGTCTCATCACAGTAACTATTCTCTTTATCATCAGCATTTGTTAAAAGTTTTCTATGTGCAAAGTCCTGAGCTACTTCATATACATAAATCATTCTTATATTCAATCTTTACAACAACTCAACGAGGCAAGTATATCTTTACTATAGCAATGAGAAAATTAGGACTTAAAAGAAGTACAAATTTGCCCAAGTTTATAAAGCCAGCAAGCGGAAGAGCTAAGATTCAAACCCAGCTCCACCTAATGCAATGCTCATTCTCTTAAACACCTACGATACACTGTCTCCCTGGACCAGACTTTAAGGATCACCTTGACCAGAAGTTCTTAGCCCTGGCTGTACCTTACAATCACCTGAGGTGCTTTTTCAAAGCACTGATGTTCACACTCCACCTGGCACAGATTAAATAAAAATACCCAGGAATAAAGCTCAGGTATTCGCATCCTTAAAATACTCCCTGGATTCTAATGTGCCCCCAGGGTTGAAAGCCACTCATTTAGTCCTTTTTACATATTTACTCACAAGGAATGGAAGGATCAAGGATGGATTAGAAGTTGCCCCAAATCTCATACTAATTGAATGACAGAACAGGAGCTACAACTCAAGCACTTTTTTAAAAATGTCCCGTGGTCACTTTATGAAACCAATTGTTTCCACAGCAGTATTTAGGTGGAGTGGTGGCTGAATAAATTCTTCATAAGTCAACAAAAGACCATGTCACAAGTTCCTTACACTGTCACAGTCTGAGGCCCAGGCAAGGAAGGAGAAGAAAGCTGACCAGGGCCACCTTGTCCCTATAGGTGCTGGTACTCAGCAACTGCGTATTTGGATAAAGTCAAGGGACAAGGAGTCTCTTCTACCACACAAATACGCTTATTTGCAATTTTTCCAAATATTGGCTCTCTTGCTTGTTAACAACAAAACTCTCTCTAATAATTTTACTTGATAACTGGAAAATTGCCTCGCAGAAGTATCATACTGACTTGGGTTCAACTGAAGTGTCAATAGTGAATTGTACATCCTTTTCCAAGAGCAGAATATTAAAAAGGGGAATAAGAAAGCTCAAAGTTACAAAGAAAAAAAATAAAAAAGAATCTAAGAGCTCAAAAGACAAATCTTATTGGAAGCTTAATATTGCATAGGGTCTCACAAAGGAAGGATATTATGCAGGAGCATGCATATGCGAATTGAAACAGTAACTTAGGGAAAAGTCTTTGAATGAAGATGGGAAGGAAATTTTCTTGTCATTGAGGGGGAGAATATTACCTCTGCTATTTCTTTAACCTTTTTAAATGAAATATTTCAAACAAAAAAAGATTAATTAAATGAACACCTATATGTCAGCATTGCTAAAACATTACTATTAGTATGACTTTATTACTGTTAGTATTATTTTGCCAATCTTGACATACAATCTTGAGCACTTTCCTTTCTAGATGCTCAGAGTTAGCAACTGTAGTTTATTCCTGAAGAGAGAGTCGTGGCTCCAAAAATATGAAGCTCATGCACACGTAAACGAAGAGACGTTAGGGGCATAAGTCTAGCTAGACGTTTTATTTGACTTATGTTCATTCTGAATTTATACAACCTATTGGTTTGCACATTATACATCAACAGTCAAAACTAGGTTTTATATGCTAAATTTGGTTTTCTCTACACAGCTGATAAGCTAAAATGTTCAGGTGGTACATAGATTTTTCTGACTGCCAACCAGCGGTACACTTTTGGCAGTGTATTTACACAACAGTGTTTGTGTATTTTGAATATTTCATTGCCGTCTGTCTTTAACATTTTATAAAAACAAATGGAAGACAAAAATGCTGATACAAGAAGTGTGGATTGCATAAATCTAATATAGTCGAAACAAAGATGGAAATTGGTCTGAATGCCAAGAGTGGTAAATCAACAAGACACTCATTGGGCTTACGCCAGTCAACTGTTTGCTCAGTTGTGAATAAAAGATAACAAACAGGAACATATTTGAAATTCTAGAAATAAATCAAAGAGATTTGTGTAAAAGACAAAATGCAATTGAGGACATTTTAGCTCTTTGTGGCTGGGTCCATCTCCCCCTACTTTTATAATATGTAAGTTCATTATTTAGCCTTTATACAATCAACTTTGATACACATTATTGAGAATGTGTTATGTACAAAAATAGGCTATTTATTGCATAGCTCTTATAAGTCAAAATAATCTATTCTGTGCTCACAGATATTTTTCATTTATTTTTTCTGAATGCTGGGATAAAGGTAATGTAACAACTCTTCTTGGCCTGTAAACTCACACACATACACACACACACACACACACACACACACTGGATTTCATTCGGCTGCCCTTAGTTTGCGTTACTTTTTCTCTATCTTCTAACTAGTATATTTTTCTCAAATGTATCATCGCAATTGACCCTTGGCCCATCTAGCCTCGTCATATACCAACAATGAGCTGTGAAGAAGCATGGCTGACATACATGATATAAATCTCAACCATGAAGAGTCGGCCCTCCAGAATCCTTGTTTCTCCTATAATTCATTATGAATGCATCACTGATTATGGCCATATTTTTATATACTAGCTTCCCATCCAAGGAAATCATCCAAGAAATTCTTCCCTCCCCCAGAAACTTCATTTTGGAGAATTAAAGGGCAATCCCTCTCTTTAAGGATCTGTTTCATTTATTTCAATTTACTTTGCTTTAGCAACATGCATGACATATATTAGGTGCCTAATGTAACTCTTGTTAATTCCAAACCTATAAAAATGTTGTTATTCGTTCATTCATCAATCCATTTACTTATTCAACATATATTAAAAAGATATGTGTGCCATTCTCTTGGCCAAGAGAAAGATAACTTAAAATATATCTTCCTGCCTTCAAGAGTCAGTCTACATGGAAGGGGATAATCACATATAAGTGACAAATTTTACTGTAAGGTGGAACACTGCAAATGATACATTTGAGAAAAATATACTAGTTAAAAGATAGAGAAAAAGTAACACAAACTAGGGGCAGCAGAATGAAATTCATAAAAGTGGTATTTGAACTGGGCCTTAAAATGACTAGAATTTTCAGTAAGCAAAGAGAAGGAGGCTTCCTTTTCTGGTACTATGGATATTAGAGGTTTAGAGAAACCACTCTCAGTTCAGCATCAAAAATTATTTTAAAAATATATTTTTGACATCTGGCTGCACTAGGGATAAAGTAAGAGAATACCATGATGGCAAAGAAAAAAAGACAAGAATAAATCCATGAAAAGAGTGAAGTTGAAGTAGATATTATCTACTGATCAATGATGTTCTGGAATCATGAGGTCTAAGGAGGGCTTGAATAATGGAGCATGGAGAGTTCACAAGTTTGGAAGACTTATGAAATACAAATTTGACATTAAAAGAAACTCTAAAAAATCCACCCTGGCTGGTGTAACTAAGTGGCTAGAGGATCAGCCCGCACACTGAAGGATTGTGTGTTCGATTCTCAGTCAAGAGCAAGAACCTGAGTTGCAGGTTCTATCCTTGGGTAAGGATTAACAAAACAACAGCAACAACAAAAAATCATAAACTCAGTTTCCTAAAGGACAACAAATTCAGCATATAAACAAGAGGGGGCGGGGAAGGTCTGCCATAAAGGACATTGGTGTATTTGTGTTTTGGATTTTATTTTAAGTATAGTAGAAGAAAGGGGGAAAGACTGTAATGAGAATTCTCCATTAACAAACCTTCAAGCAGGCTGGGAGCTGAAATTCACACTTCCTTTATAGCCTCCAAAACTACAAGCTGAATATTTAGTTTGAAATAATTCTGGGTAAGTAGACTCCCAGGTGACTGACTGACCCATATGCAAACTCAATCTGGAGCAATAAAATTTCAACCCATTAATATATGTATGCATCTATATCTAGAAGCCTTTCTAGTTAGTTGAATAAATTAAACTAGATAAATGCATGACAAAATCCCTCAAAATTTGTGAAAAGCAATCATGAAAGGAAAGTTAAAGGCAAAGACAATAGGCATTATTTTTAATATTGCCTTTTGACAATATTCAATATTGCAAAAGATTCAATAATCAGAGATAAAGGTATTACATGGGAATTTTTCAGAGTTGATGCAAAACACACCATTCTGGAATCCCAACATATCGTGTAAGCAAATAAATAAAATAAAATTTATAATCAGACATATAAAAATGTAATTGCAGAATGTGAACGGCAATGAGGTAATCTTAAAGAACCAATGAGGAAAGAAAGATCACCTTAAATAACAGTTATACTGACAGCTAATTTCTCAGCAATAATCTCAGAAACTATAAGCAATAGAATTGTATCTCCAAAGAACTAAGATAAATGAACTGTCATCCTAGAAGTCTATGTACAACAAAACTATCTTTCAAGAATGATGGTGAGACTTCTGATTTCTGCTTACTGTATAAAAATCTGGACAAGAACATCACTCCTATTTTTACAATAAAACTCACTGGAAAATGGCAAATTTACAACTTTTCTCAAAGTTATCAGACAGATGATGATACTGCAGGCTAACTAGATACTGCATACCTTTATTTTTGTGACTTCCTGATATCCACTCTCCCCCCCCCCGCCACCCCCTCAAACCCTTCCTCTCTGGGCCGGACTTACCAATCTTCTATCCTAATTCCTTTTTTCTGTTACTTGGCTGCCAAATGTGTAAACAACCAAAATTTTGTAATAGGCTATTTTTTTTTCTCTATCGAGATGCTCTCTGCAGTATGAACTTATTCAGTCTCATGATTTTGTATATAGTCTGTCTACAATGGTCAGATTCACATGTCTACTCCTAATCTCTCCTCTTGAACCTAAGATGCATATATCCTACTACCTAAAGGCATCTTGACTTGATTCTATAATGGGCTTCTCACAATTGGTATGTGTAAGATATAACACTTGGTTTGGTTCCCTCCCAATACTCTTATTCCTTCTGTTTTCCCATCTTACTGGGTGGGAAATACCCACTTAGTAATTCAGTCCAAAAACAATGTGCTTAGTCCTTGGTTCTCCTCCTTCTATGTCAATATATCAATCAAGTCCCAACAGCTATTCCTATTAGCTCTGCCTCCAAAAAAATTCACTTCTGCTCAAACCCACTGTCCCAGTAGAAGTTTCTACCACACTAACCCATTTTCCATGATACCAAATACTACACAGATTACTGATGAATCAGTGATTAAAGAAATGCACTAGATTCAGGTAAGCCAGATCTGTCATTCAAGGTCAGTAGGATTCTCAGCTGGAAAAGGACACTTGTCAAAATAATAGAGAAGATAGGAGGAAAAAAGGAGAACAAAACTAATATTCGTTGAGTAAACATCATTGGGTATCACCAGAAACTTTCTTATCTCCTTACATCTCACACCAACCCCAAAAGACAAATTGAATTACTTCCATTTAACGGAAGAAAATGATGTTCCCAAGATCATACTCAGTGGCAGGAATGAAATTTATACCCCAGACTTTTGGGCTCCATTTCATCTCTCCTTTCCATACACAAGGGGGCTCTAAATGACACCTCTGTCTTAAATGCATGAGGAGAAAAATAGACAAAATATATCACCCACTCTATGTCTCCCAGGAGAAGCCACCATTCCTCTGGTAAGTATGACAGCACTAAATGTGTCCCTTCACTTCAAATCCAAAATGAAGGGGAAAAAACTGATTAGAAATGGTTTGGGAGCCTAATTCCATTAGTGGGAATGAAAATTGATACACAACATTGGGTGATCTGCTGGAACAAATAGATTTTTGATTCAGCAGAAACCCAGCTGCTATCATGTTCCATGTGAACAAGCATGACTCAAATAGGTACGTCCCTTCTTTGTTTTCAGTACATGCTTCCCAGGTTTGCTGCACTTACTGTTAAAGGAGAATCCAGGTTGGAGAGGCACAGAATACTCCCCTGGGAGACACCATGGAATTAGTGGGATAGATAGAAAGGTCACCGAGCTTCAATGAGGGTGAGGGTTGTGTTTAGCAGCTTCCTCATAACTGAGCCTGCTGTGAACAGAGAGGTATTCTGAATTCATAAAGCATCTTGCAGGCCTGAGCCTCAATGTGTACTGCAAACACTAATTAATCCTCCCAGCATCCCCCAGAATGTGAGGAGGCACAGCCCACATCTCACAGATGATGTAACCTAGAAGCAGAGAAGTAAGCCAGTGGCCAGAGGACAGACAGGTCAGTCAGAAGACATCACTGCTGGGATGCCGGGCCCTGAGCCCCAGGGAAGGAAGTCCAATTATGTGACTTCAGCAGGTAAGCCCGAGGAAAAGGGAAGCATGTCCCGAGGCTTACAGAAGGGAAAGCAAGAAATTAACCATGGAGGAGCAGGTAAAAGTCTGCTTGAATTGGGAAGGCAATTCTTGCTCCATAGATTTTTTTCCAAGTAAAAAAAAATATAATCCATTTTATGAACACAATAAAATGGTATTACATCCCGAGGTAAAAAACAAAAGAAAACCAAGACTGTCTAATTGTGTGACACCAAAAATGAGTAGTTCTGATATATAAGAAATCAATTTCATTCCTGTTCTAAAACTAAGAATCCAAATCCATCTCTCTCTCTCTCTCTCTCTCTCTCTCTCTCTCTCTCTCTCTCTCTCTCCCTCTCTCTCTCTCTCTGTTTAGATCTCTTTCTGAAAGGAAAAAGAAGTGAAAGGTTTCACCCAAAAGGAGTGGGAGATGTCATTTATTGAAAAGGCAGATTTCAGGCATACTTGACAAATGACAGCAGTGACATTTTCAGAATCACAAAACGCGGAGCAGGATGCTCACTCTCCTTCTTAGGTGAAATCTCTCCAAGTTTCAAATAGGATTATAAATAAAGTGCTGCCCAAAGGCCAATCACAAAACCATTTTCCATGAGAAACCAAATAGAACAAAAATATCACATTTATGTGTGTATGATATGTTTTACTACCTGCTACATTAATCTTCGGAAAAGGCGGGCTTAACAACAATATCCAAGACAGGTTTATTTATTATCAGGGTTCACGCACTCCATGTTCCTCTTACTTAACAACCTAACCCAAATGCCAGACACAGAAGTTATTCCTGGTGCAACATATCATTTAATTCCTCCTGACGGGTTTACTATGCTTTGAAACTGTAAATTCATTCATTAGATAGAAGAGACTTGTTAAGATGGGACATACTGTTTTGGTTGCTTGCGGCAAGGAATGACACTATCTCTTTGAGGTATAGATATAATGCTGAGATGTAGTCCTGTTTGTATTAATGGGGGGAAATATTGATGACATCCAGAAAATTAAGGGCTAAAATCAGCAGTGCAAATTCAGTAGCCAGGCAGAGCATGAATTCAGGGGTGGAAAAGAAAATTAAAGGTGTACAGATGTGTACTTTACCATAATATAAATAAGGGATCTTATGCCCATTCCTAATTTTTGTAGAGAATAGAGCTCTTATCTGGGTCTCCAGATCTTTCCTCAAGTTGGTATTCATCTCCAAGGGATAATTACTTAGGACTGCCTTAGCTCACTTGCCTGCTTTATAAAGTGATACATGTTGGAAAACATTGCATGCATAGAAATGCTGAAGGGAAGATGGCATTGGGAACAAAGAGAACGGGATTAACCAGCAGTTACAGCACTTCTGGAACATGCCATATCAAGTAAAGAAACTGGGCAAAAGTCACAGAGTTCATAAGCAAATCTAATAGTCAAGCCAAACCTGTGTCATTCCAAAGCCCACACTCTTTAAAGTGCAACAACGTAAAGCCTCAAAGCACTTGGGTCAGGACTTCTGAATTATTTATAACCAGCCTTGTACCAAAAAGAATAGAAGGTTAACTTACAGATATGCCAACAACACAGGAGAATGAACATTTATATGAAAAAAGAAAATGAGATAGGAAAATAAGGACAGGAAATAAGTTAGAGCCTGAAGTCGGCCTAGGGCACACCACAGTGCCAACGATGCTCTTTGATTTGAGCCTCAAACGTGGCTATGAGTTTTCCAGCAGTAAAAACATGCAGGCCACCACATCCTATCTAATAATAGACAAACATGGTAATTAACTGTACTTCCGACACACTTCCCATTGGCTAATCAGGGCAATATGCAAATGAACTGCCAACCAAGATGGCGGCCGGCAGCCAGGCAGCTGAAGCGAACAGGAGGCTTGCTTGCTCCAGTGATGGAGGAAGCAAAGGTTCCCCGCCTGCCGCTGCCGGCCTCTGAGCTGCACTCTAAGAAACAAAGTTGCAATTATAGAAGCCAAACAAACCCCAGAAACCTGCTTTCAGCCAGCCAGGTCTCAGAGCTGGAGCTGCAACAGTGTTTCAATTATAGAAGTCAAACAAACCCAGATACCTGCTTTCAGCAGCCGAGGTCTCAGAGCTGGAGCCAAGCCTCAGAGCTAAAGCTGGCTCTCAGTTCCAGTGACAGCCATCGAAGGTAAATAAATCCCAGAATAAAAAAAAAAAGAAAAAAAAAAGAAAAAAAGGAGAGGTTGGGAGCTTCAGTCACCCACCAGCCTGAAAATGGCCCTCAGCCCCTTACCCAGACTGGCCAGGCACCCCAGTGGGGACCCCAACCCTGAAGGGGATGTGACCAGCTACAAACAGCCATCATCCCCTCATCCAGGCTGGCCAGGCACCCAAGCAGGACCCCCAACCTGATCCAGGACACCCTTCAGGGCAAACCAGCCAGCCCCCACCGGTGCACCAGGCCTCTATCCTATATGGTAAAAGGGTAATATGCAAACTGACCCTAACAGCAGAAGGACTGGGAATGACTGGTCACTATGACACACACTGACCACCAGGGGGCAGACGCTCAATGCAGGAGCTGCCCTCTGGTGGTCAGGGTGCTCTCACATGGGAGGAGCTCTGCTCAGCCACAAGCCAGGCTGATGGTTACCAGTACAGCGGTGGTGGTGGGAGCCTCTCCTGCCTCCTCAGCAGCGCTAAGGATATCTGACTGCAGTTTAGGCCTGTTCCCCGCTGGCAAGTGGACATCCCCCTGAGGGCTGCCGGGCTGCCAGAGGGATGTCTGATTGCCATCTTAGGCCTAATCCCCCGGGGAGCGGGCCTAAGCCAGCAGGTAGTCATCCCCTGAGGGGCCCCAGACTGTGAGAGGGCACAGGCCGGGCTGAGGGCCACCCCCTCCCCGCTGAGTGCACAAATTTTTGTGCACCGAGCCTCTATTCTATAATAATAAAAGCATAATATGCTAATTAGACAGGACGCCTTCAGGGTGACCTTCCAAACGAAGCCGGGGCTGCGAGGGAAGCCCAGGTCCTGGGTGCCAGAGGGAAGCCGGTGCCGGCAGCCGGGGGAAGGAAGGCCTATTCTTGCACAATTTTTGTACATCGGGCCTCTAGTGTTGTTTATAAAAAGCAACCAGAAAAAATCAGATGAATGTTTTTTCCTGCTCCAAGTTCTCATGCAAGTGTGTACATTAATGAGCAACATCCCCAACCCGGACCTTTCAGGAAACATGATGTCCAGGCCCTTTTCCCCTCAAGTTAGATCAATGGGGCCACATGGAAACACAAGCCAATGGAAGCAACTCTTAGTACAGCATTGTGGACACTGGGAAGGGCCTGGTGCAGAAGCAATATTGAATCCAAGCATGGCTCTTCTTAATTATCTGGCCGAATTCAGGGCTAAGTGTTGGAGTATCCAGAAGAATAGAGACAGTTATTATCCATACCCCAACTCTGAAATAAATATTTCCTCTCATACTTGAGGTTTTTTGTTTTTTTAAATGTATTCAGCAGGGTAAATTTAAATGATAATCCCTGATAAGTAGCTGGAGCTCCGTAATGCTCTGTGGCCAGTTAATTGTGAATCTACATGTTTCAACAAGCAGAGTCAGAGGTTACAACTTTATGTTGGGCATTAAAGGCATCTTGTGAAATGAAAGTGTATTATCTGGAATTAAAATATTATCAGGATTAACAACTTAGTCTGAGTTAGCTCTGCAGATTAGTCATTAGCCAGCAGGGGCCTGAAGATAGATTTGCCAGGATACATACACTTTTTAAAAAAAAAATGCCAGAAAGGTTTTTCATCTCTATCGCCAATGCCTACAACAGTGGCAAAACCTGAGTTTGAATGCAGATCTGCAATATGCTTCTGCATGATTTTCCAGAGAGTTTTAGATGGAGGTTGGAGGTCTAGAGTCAGTGCAGGCACGGCCTGTCCGATGAACTCAAGAGAGGAAGTGCCATTTTAGACCAGACAAACAAAGGTCTCTGCACTGGGTCCCCCATCTCAGAGGCCCCTACATTTTGGAGAGTCTTTGTTGAAATTGTCTTTCTCCTTCTGATGACTTGGATCCAGCTAGAGTTGGCCATGCCAGGCTCCCAAGTCCCTATTTTTCGCATTCAGAAATCTCTCTGATCCTCTATCTCCAATTTTGTTATGCATTGGGTCAACTAAATGCCCCAAGATTGATTTATGCTTATGTGGTCATATCAGAGCCCTGAGGTTGAATGCCAGTTATAGGAGGGTAAGCAGGTCATTCTAGTTGGCTGATATGAAATTTCTTTGGGGGACTGTACAAGATTGAGTTTCCAGAATGGTGCTGACACACTAATTTGGAATGACTGTTACTCACTTTGGATCCTGGACAAGGACTCTGGGATATGATCACTTACCGCAGATCCTTAGTACTGCATTTGATCATCCATATTCCAACTACAGGCTGCCTCTTTAGCATCTGAGGGCAATAAGGATAGACTTTGTGCCATGATTTAGGAAGACTCTTGGGAATGTCCACACTTTTCTCCTTCAAAAGCTCTGAGATTATGACTTCCCAACACTAACTGGCCCTTTTAACCCACATCCTCTTTCACCTCTAACCAATATGGTGACATTGTGCTTTCCTAAACTGGTCTGAAACCATGCTGGCTGGAGAAAGGACATTCCTTGTGCAGATGGGAATGCATTTCCTGCTCTGTGCAAGGGGCCAGTGCCTTTTCTCCTCATTGGTGCAGTGTGTGGAAGGCCACGGTGCAGTCAACACTGAAAGAAATCGTTCTAGGGATGCAGTGATGACTTCTTAGTCCAAGGTCAACCACAATTAGGTGTTTTGTTCAACCTTTATACTATAAAATTATGAATAGTAATATTAGCATGTGACTCTCAGTAAGACTTATTTGAGGTTGTCATCAACGACGCATATTAACAACCTCTAAGAGAATCATTAGAAGGCAGTATTCATTGGTGGCTGGATAGATGATGCAGTGTCCTGAGTAAATGATAGTAGGGAACCACAAAGGCAAGAAGATCTATATTGTTTCAATAAAACAGGTTTAAAGGGCCATGGCCTTGTGGGTAATAACATCATTTCTAACTTTATCTCACAGGAAAAGATGAAATTAACCAGGAATGGAATGGTATATTGGATACTGATGAAAAAGAAGCGATAGTTCTTGGTCCTGAAGAAGAAGAAATGGTACCTGTAAACTAAGAAAAACTTGCATGTGTGCTGATGGGACAAACAAATGTGTAAGTTTCTCTTTTCTATACATTATTTTAACTCAGGGATTCTGCAACTATGATATTTGATAGTTTGTTCTGCTTGTTTTTGCAAGAGTGATTTATGTTTTTCTAAAGGGTAATAAACAAAGAAGAATAAGTGACAGAGACCATAGGTAGCTCACAAAGCCTAAATCATTTACTATCCAACCCTTTATAAAAAAAAGTTTGCCAAGCTCAGTTTTAAATTGTCAGTAAATCACACTTCCTTACATGGGCTCTTAAAATTTGTAATATTTTTTTTTAAAAATAAGTGTTTTCTATTAGAACAGTTTTAGATTTGCAGAAAAATTATGGAGATAATACAGTGAGTTCCCACATACTCCACACCCACTTTCCCTATTAACATCTTACATTTATATGATACATTTATTAAAATTAATGAACTGTTATTGAATGATTCATAATTAACTAATGCCATACTTTATTCAGATTTTTAAAATTTTATCTAAAATCCATTTTTTATGTTCTAGGACCCACCCCAGATACCATATTATATTCAGTCATCACATTCCTTTACTCTTCTCTTGGCTGTAAGTTTCTCAGACTTCCTTTGTTTTCATGACCTTGACAGTTGTGAGGAGTATTAGCCAGTGATTTTGTAGAATGCCCCTCAATTTGGACTTGTCTCACATACGTGTCATGGTTATGGATCTTGGGAAAGAAGACGACAAAGGTAAAGTGCTATTCTCATCAGATCATGTTAATATTACTTAGCACTGTTGATGTTGACCTCAGTCACCTGGCTGAAGTGGTGTTTATCAGGATTCTGCACTATAAACTTACTCTTTTCCCCCCATTGCCATTCTGTGCACTGTGGAAGGAAGTCGCTATAGCCAGCCCATCATTACAAAGTGGGAGGCTGTGCTCCACTTTCTGGAGGGTAGACTCTCTGTGTAAATTCTTTGCATCTCCTCTGGATGTGAGGTCGGCATAGTCTCCATTTATCTATTCTTCAATCATTTATTTCAGCATGGACTCATGAATATTTATTTTATCTGTAAATATATATGTATTTTGTGGTTATAATCCAACATTACTTTATTTTGTTTCTAAAGATGTTCCATTTTTGGCCATTGGGAACTCTTTCAGTTGTCACATGTGTCCCCTTGATATAATTCCCATCACTATTTTTTGAGCATTTCCTTACTTTCTGGCACTACAAATGTTGTCAGTTAATCATATATATATATATATATATGATTGTAATATATATTTAGATAGGGGTCTCTAAGAAATAGCTGCATGGGTCTCCACACTCTCAAGGCCCAACTATGGACCCTGAAACTGAGGAGAGTCATGGGGAAGGTAGTGGCAAAGCAGAAATTAGAAGGGAGGAGCCAGATAGCTATAAACTCTTTCTGCCAACAGGTCCTTCTCCATAGACCAATTTGTTCACATCAAAAATCCTTTAAACTTTTGCTTTCCAGCTGTTTTGGGCTTGCTGATAACCCGCAGGCTAATATAAATATCACACAATTCTATATTCCAATATTATTCATCTGATTATGTGATGTAGCTCACTGAAAGGTGACATTAGAATTTTAAATAGAACTATTTTTACAAAGAACAACTTGAATATATCTAGGAAATAATACTATCATTCATTGCAGCAAGTAGGAATGTTTGATTACACTGCCATATGGATATTTTACTTACCATTCAAAGCTAAACCTGGCATTTATTTTTAAATGTTTAAGTTTTTTGTAAAAATGTTTCAATACAAGGCCCATAATTTGTCATCTTCTTGCTTTTTAAAGTTAAAATTTAGACTGTGGTTTAAAGTTAAGCAGCAGAGCAGGAGTCAGAAATCAAGTCTGCTGACCAATAGTGTGGTTCAACATGCTAAGACTTTAGAACATGATATGAAGTCCTTCGTGTTATATTAAGAAGTTATTTTATTAAGAGGTTCATTTTCTGGAATTACTGAAACTGATTTCTAATAATACATTGAGAATTTCAATACCTAAACTTTTTATACCAAGACTTTTGATGGCTTTTGGCCATGTCTAAAAACTTAACTCTAAGTTAAAACTATACAAATTTGCCAGTAGTGAGAAGCCCTAATAGCAATCTCAAAAGAGAGTTTGCAAATATTTGAAGCAACAGCGAATCATAGGGATAACTCTCTTGCTTTTTATATCAGTTAGTGGAGCATGAACCAATATTACAAAACTGCAAAATCTCAGTGGTCCAAAACAATAGAAGGTTATTAATTGCTATACAACCCGCCAGCGCAGGCATTCCTTGTCAGTGGGTAGCTCTCCAGGCAATGATTCAGGGACACAACCTCTTCTATCTTGAACTGGTAGCACTGCATCCTCTGAGCCTGAGTCCCCTGTACCTGTTGCCAGGGGAAGAGACGGGAGAAGTAGCAAGTGTCCTCAGCTCATCCTGGAACTGACACATTAATGCACTCGCACTCCATTTGTAGGAACTTGTTACTTTGCTTGATTTAGAAGTGAAGGAGTCTGGGGAATTTCTAGAGAGCCAGCTCTGCATTATTGGTGGTAGGGTAGGGGTTTCTGCCACACTTCCAACCTTATAGATTTAGGGAAGAAAACCAACACTGGGATGTCCAAGGTGTCACACTATGTCAGGCATGATGCTGACACAAACAGCTGAAATTACAAGCCAAAATGGTATAGAATGAGTAATTCCATACAGAAGCTATTACTGAGTCATAACTACAGTTATTATAGTTACAGAAAAGTGGGAAATCTTCAAGAATTCCTTCGTTAGTGGACTAACCATCATGTTTTCAAGCAATTAATACTGTTTTTCAAGGCTGCTGTCCTTTACTTTTTCTTACAAATAATGAACAGAATGCCAATCATGGGTCTGGAGGTGGACAGAGGCGTTTACACACAGCTGCCAGGAAGTAGCACTGCAATAGCCATGTACAGTAATGCTCGTGAGGACTTTTTTTGAGTGCTCAGTATCTACCAGGAACAGTTCTTAGCACTTTGCCTACGTCACCACATCACCTTCTTAACCTACGTCACCTTCTTTAATGTTTGTCTCAGTCCTGAGATTGTTACCAGTACCATCCTCATTTTACGGAGGAGGAAACTAAAACTAGAAGAGGTAGGCTCCCAGGCCAGGGCATGGCAGGGCCACACTGAGGACCAGGCAGGGTGGCTCTGGAGCTCATATCCTAGAATCTGAAAGTCAAAGCCACAGATTCTGCCAAGAGTGTCAGCACATACAATGTGAAACTGCCATTCCCTCCTCTTTAAACCTCTAGTTTGTGTGTGTGTGTGTGTGTGTGTGTGTGTGTGTGTGTGTTTAAAAAAGACAATATAAGCAAAAATAAACATATTATATGTGATTAAATAATTTGAGATTCCATCTATAAACTATCCTAGCATTTTAGTAAATTCAGATATTTTCAATTAATAATATGAACCATCAAAGATCATGGTCTCCAACACAGATGACGGGGGGAGATCTGTGTACTGAGATCTGAGAGCCAGGTGTGGCTTGCAGCAATTGGTCTGTCCTCTTTTCAGACATTGGAGTGGCCCCTGATGCCTTCAGCCGGGCATAGAGTGAAGAAAAATATGTCTTGGTCTCAATTTCACTAAGCGCCTAAGGAGCAGCACAGCTGTGCAAGAGAAAGGCTGATTCCCCTCCAATTTCTTCCCCATCCTCACCTGTTCAAGCTTGGGACTGCTCTTTCTTCAAATCATGTCTCTGCACCAGGAGAGCACCTATGTGTTCGGAAGGTGGCGGGGGTGGGGGGGTGGGGGGTGGGGGGTGTTAGTGAATTTCCACTTTCTCCCTACATGGAAATCTACCAAGTGTCTGGTTGACATTTACTCACAATACAGAAAAGGAGACAAACAGGATCCTAATAGGAATGAAATGTCTGGTATATAGAGTATAGACCATTTTTTTTTGGAGGAAAGGGATTATCCTATTTGGATAACATGATGTCTTTGAACCTTGAAAAGTTATTTAATTCTGTTTAAAACAACACTGATTCAAGAGCACTTCTATATAAAGGAAAATTAGTCAAGTATGATTGCTTTATTTTAACTTAAATCTAATTAAAATTACATATATTTACACATACAAATTGTCAATGAACGTATTTTATTTATAGAGAATGGGTCTGATACTTTGAACCAAAAATGCTATTGCTAATGATTCATTTAAGTATTTTCAGGCATGTTCTTTTTCTGATGCATAACAATTTCCAGTGAAAATCATTTGAACAAACCTATAAAATAGGCAGCAAACTGGCTGAGGTGGTGCTGGGCTAAATTTAATGAGGTGCCCATTTTTAAAAGTGTTATCATACTTACACAAATCATTTGTTTCAGTGACATTTGAAACAGCTATTAATGCAAAATTTTACACCTAAAAGCCAAAGTTTACTGGTTTTACCACATTTCCAAGAGTTTTAACAAGCTAAATATCCACTGTAAACATTGTCCTTCCTAATATAAGACTTTCATTTCATTCCAGCACACGTAATTGTTGAGATTCAAAAGATTTTAAGCAACAACACTGAGACTCTTCACTCTGCCTTACTGCGTATCTGAGTTTGGTTACATTTAAAAATTCTTCTCCATGATCTTTTTCTTTATAATTGTTAGCATGGTTAGGACATAAAGTTTCTCTAATTAATGAGCAGAATAATCAGTACTTACTATTCAGAAACTCTGATTCACAGTTACATGGCAAATACAAAAGAAGATGTGATTTTTCTAACGAGGAGATTGCACAAGAGATTGGAAAGAAGCTAGTGGGTTATGGAGAAAGCAGCAACTTTCTCTTTAGATATATTTCACTGATCAGGGAGATGGTTGCTATGGGAGAAATATCACCTGAAGCTGGAGACCTCAAAAGGAACTCAAAGTGGGCTGAAGCTGTGTTCCAAGCGAGGAGCAGGACCTGGGCTGTCTTATGCTCTGATAGTGTGGGTTATGAAGACTCAGGTCTGGGATGTAGCTATCTACGATCCCCTGTTTACAAGAGAATCTTATGTTTCTTCTGGTTCCTTGTAATGGGATAAACACTTCTGTTTGATTTGTACACAGATAAATGCTCCAGCTGTGAGGAATATGGGACCAACGGGCAACCAGTAATGGAAATGTTGAACTTTTAAGTCAACATTTGAAAGTTGAATTGAATTGAATCTATTCTGGTGTATAAGAAATTAATCCAATCATTGAAAACTTCAGTATTTAAACTATTACACAAGTAAATGATATGTCATATGTCATTCACCTTAGCTTTTCTCTACACAGGTGTGTGCCTCCCCCTCAACCACCCATAAGGTTGAGATTCAAAGTACCAGATGACCTCTAAGGTCCCTTCAAGTAGCACTGTCTTATGCCATTGTGATTTTAATTATTTAAAATCTGATGTGACACAAAGCATGTCCCTACTCATTTTTGTTGTTGTTAGTGTTGACATCTAAAACATCTCTGATTCCATTTCCATTCAAATAGATAGACCATAAAGGTATATTCAAAATCATAGCAAAAAACAGACTGCTATCACCTACCTTCCCGCTAACAATGAAAATAAACTTTCATTTTATTCCAGGTGGTTGGTCTGAATTACTTTTCTTTCATACAGACATTAACAATAAAAAGAAAGCAAAAACAATTCTTCACTTGCAGTTCTTATGATTGACATTCAGATACACTAGCTGTATACATGAAATCTGCAATGTTAGAGTCAAGAAATTTCCCTTCTTGAGGAACATTCTTTGTTATCTAATGTCTAAAAAGATGCCATTACTAACTCCTGCATCCTATGTCTGCTTGTCTCACTTTCTCTAATGCACATAAGCATTTCCATGTACCATCAAGGATGGTTGCTGACGTGTGTGTGTGTGTGTGTGTGTGTGTGTGTGTGTGAAGCTGCAGGAGGAATTTAGTGCTATATTTCAACCCCCAATGCTGAAAATTGCAGGGGAGTATTATAATTAGCACAATTTGTATACAAATCTTATTGGAAGTAATTCCATATTATGACTAGTCCAGCTTGTATTACAAACCCATGCCTATGACTAGAGGTGAGGATATAACATTGTGTTTGATAATCCACAGTGACATGGGAGATAGGGTATGGGTTGAAAAGGAAAGCAAATGCCATTTCTGGGAGGAAGAAAGAAAAATATGCTGCACAGACAACAATCCTATATTAATTAGGTGCCCTGGTATATAAAAATATTTATTGAGATACATAGAATAGAAATTGGTCATGTTTAGACTTTCCCAAATTCTAATCCTCTTTTATGAGCTCTACATAGTGAAATTATCATCTCTAGCTTAATATACAAATTTGCTGGTCACTGATGTCTATGATCTATGACATACGTGACAAGCACACATACAGACACAACAAACACACCAGTGTAATTTTAATTTTATTTAATTTAAGCTATATTTCTCCCTTCCACTTAAGGCAGTAATTGAGAGCTAATTTTAATTGTTTTAAACTTTTATTTTTAAGTCTTAAAGTGTTTTTCCTTGTCAAGTAGGAATATAATTACCTAGAAGAACACATTACCTATTTTTACAAAACCTGAGCCAATCATATTCCTGATGACATTTGTTAGTAACCAGAAAATAAATAAACATAGACCTCAAGGCTGACCCCTAAATACCATTATAGTCCCTTTATGAAAGCACCAGGGAAGGGCTTGCCAGATCTGTGAACCTGCTTAAGGATGCTTTCCAAATAGACTGCTTTCTTCATGAAGTGATGTGAGTGGGAGCGGCGTCACCACAACTCTTGGCCCACAGGCATACACTCAAGGAGAACACCCAACCCTCCCTGCACATTAAAATTACCTCAGGGGGGAAATGGCTTGGGCCCAATTCCTAGAGATGAGTCCTGACCTTAATAAGTTTTAGATGGTTCCTGGTTCCAGTGTGTACTCATGAGAACCATCAGTCTAGTCTTAAGGACTTGAATTCAAATCAACAGTTCAAATGTAAATGTGTCACAGGGTGGTTAGTGCAGAAAGCCCATGTGTTCGAATAATACCACGCTAGTTGTTTTTAACTAGGAGCAATTTTGGTCCCCTTGGGGACATCTGGCAATTCCTAGGTACATTTTTGGTTGCCACAACCTGGGGGATGCTATTGGATCAAGCAAATAGAGGCCAGTGATGCTGCTAAATGTCCTAAAATATAAAGGTTTACCCTACACAGCAGAGAATTATCCACTCAAAATTTCATGGTGTTAAAATTGAGAAATAGTGCCTAAGCCAAAATAAAACATTAGGTTCAAAAGATAGAAACTAAGGAGTATGAATGTCTTCCCTGGGTGTTGGGTCCTGGGAGCCCTTGCAAGCTAATAGGCAGCATGAAGTGTTGCAGATTTGTTAAGATAGATCAGAGAAGGAAGCAAGCGGGGAGTTGAAAACTTTACCTATGGTCACTGGAGATAATAGAAGACACCCAGATCTAGGTAATGGTTGCTTGTTTCTCAACCATTTATCAAGGCAACAGAGGCAAATCATCAATAAATACATTTATAATAATTGCATTATGAAGTTCAATTCACACATAAATCCAGAAATTCTAAATTGTTAAGCTGAAGAAAATTAATTATATCAAGCTAATAATAACTGCTTTGAAAAGTTATAGTTTCCCATAAAAGTAGATTTTCACCTTAGGGTATTTTTCCATTAATTTTTAAAAATTATTTTAAAATATATTTTTATTGATTTCAGAGAGAAAGGGAGAGGGAGAGAGAGAAATATATAAACATCAATGAGAGAGAATCTTTGATTGGCTGCCTCCTGCACACCACACACTGAGGATGGAGCCGGCAACCCAGGCATGTGCCCTGACTGGGAATTGAACTGTGACCTCCTAGTTCATAAGTCAATGCTCAACCACTGACCCACACCAGCTGGGCTTCACTGAATTTTTAGAGAGAGTTGAAGGGCAGGAGAGAGAGAGAGAGAGAGAGAGAGAGAGAGAGAGAGAGAGAGAGAGAGAGAGAGGAGAGAGAGAGAGAGAGAGAAACATCAATCTAAGAGAGACACATTGATCAGTTGCTGCCTCCCGCAAGTGCCTCGACCACGGCCAGGGATCGAACTCACAATCAAGGTATGTGCCCTTGACTGGAATTGAACCTGGGACCCTTCAGTCTGCAGGTTAAGGCTCTATCCACTGAACCAAACCAGCTAGGGCCAGGAAAGAGGTGAGCTTTCTTTCCATCAACACACACACACACACACACACACACACACACACACACACACACACACAGGTGTCTGCTCTAGAGATTCAAATTGTGATGGGTGCAGTGGATTTAGCATCTTTTCTATCTGATTTAAAAGCCCTTGCTATTTTTGTAGTTTGAGAAAAACTGAGCATGAGCAACTCTTTTTTTCTCTTCTTTGATCTAAGAAAGTAAGCAAAGCCTCATAGACCAACCTACTAATGAAAGACATACAAAGCTTAGACAACAAGAAGCCAAAACCTAAATGGAGATGAAAGTCACCAAATGTATGTCAGTGGTCCAACATTATTGCGGTCAATACAACTGCCCTTATTCAATGCATACACAGAAGGCCTCAACCAGTGCCTCACTGTGCCATCAGAAGAGTGGTACATGGAAAAGTATATCTGAGTTTTTGCCTTTCATAAAAATGGCCAAATATCAATGTTGATTAGTTCTGCGGGGCAGAATTTCAGGTGACTACATTTCTTAATATGCTCTCCTAATTTATTACAATGAACACAATTATCTTTTTAATAGTTTTATTTAAAGAAACACCAGTAATCTCAGAATTCTTTCAATGAAGTAATTTTTGTGAACTTATGGTTTAATTACAATAAAACTAATAATTAAATGACTCGTACATCAAGTAAGTTAGAATCAAAGGAGCATCGGAAATGATGGAAAACGGACTGCTCTAAGGGAGATGATCTGAAACCCATTCTGCAGGTAAGGGCCCATGGGGTGAGGAGTGTATCTGGCCAGGGGCGGAGGCTCGTCCGCAGGGCTGTGGGCCATGTTTGTCCTGTTCCTTTCCCCAATCTCCTCTTTTATTACTTCTCATATTTTCCAATATTCCGTTCACATATACTTCCCCAAACCATCCAATTTCATCTATGTTTCAACATTTATTTAAAAACACAGCTTGAAATCGCCTTTAGGAGAAACCTTCTGAAATATTTAGACATTATACGGGGGAGTCTAACTCTGAGAAGCTTCAATATAGGATCCATGCTTTTTAAATAATCTAGATCCTGCTTGGAAGAATAACTCTAATTGAGAATAACAAAAAGCAAGGAACCCACAATGTGGCAAAGGTGTATCTAAGTTTCCATTTTCTGGAAGACTGAATGACCTAATTCTTTGCATAAACTCTTTTATTTTAGTCAGCATACTACTTACATGTGTTAAATTTATGCAATTTCCATTATTATCTAGTATGACATTTTTTAAACACACACACACACACACACACACACACACACACACACATGCTTACACTTGATTGTTCCAACTACCTGCCATTCCTTATTCTGGTTGCACATAAGAATAATCTAGAGAAAAAACTGAAAATATCAATACTTGAACCCCACTATAGATCACTTATTTATTCAGGCTTTCTGAGAGAGTGACCTGTGCATGGTATGTATGAAAAGCTCCTCATGCCTGGCCAGTGTGGCTCAGTAGTTGAGCATTGTCCTCTGAACCAGGAGTTCACAGTTAGGTTCCTGGTCAGGGCACATGCCCAGATTGTGGGCTTAATCCCAGTAAGGGGTGTACAGGAGGTAGCCAATCAATGATTCTCTCTCATCATTGATGTTTATATCTCTCTCTCTCTCTCCCTCTCCCTTCCTCTCTGAAATCAATAAAATATTTTTTTGAAAGCTCCTCAAATAATGCTAATGCATAGCCAGTGTCCAAAACCATCAAGCTAGGGCATAAAATATTGGGGCAAGAAGTTAGCCTGTTTTTATTCAATGTGCTATTGCACAGCACATATATTAAAACAGGTATGCAACATGCTTTGAATATAGTTAACTTGACTTAACTATAGTAATGTAGGTCAGTTATTTTTCAAGGCCTCATACCTAAGAGGTAGAGAAAGTGATGACTAAGAAGCATGCTCACCAAAAAGGGGGGAGCTGCCCAAACTCACTATGGTGGTAGTAAAGAAAACAATGGAAGAATGCTTCAATTGCAAAAGGAAACCCTCATTTTTTAGGTCTCCAAAACAATAAAGGGTCCAAACCATTCTCTGGGGGGACTGCTCAAGCTTTTTGCTCTATGACATGTGAAACTGATTATTTTATATGTATTTTTATTGATTTCAGAGAGGAAGGAAGAGAGAGAGATAGAAACGTCAATGATGAGAGAGAATCACTGATCTGCTGCCTCCCACATGCCCCCCACTGGGGATCAAGCCGGCAATCTGGGCAAGTGCCCTTAATGGGAATCAAACCCAGGACCCTTCAGTCCACAGGCCGACACTCTCCACCAAGCCAAACCGGCTAGGGTGAAACTGATTACTTTTGACTATAGGTTCCTGTCATCAATAGAGGCAAAAGTACTTTTGAATTCTGACCTATGTTTTAAAAAATTTTTATAATCATTCATTCATTCATTCATTTTTGCCATAAGCAAAAGAAAAGTTATGCTCTAAGCCCAGCAAAGCCCATGGGAGTGGGCCAAAGCATCCTAACCCTTTCGTCCTCTGCTAAGCCCTTGAAAAGCATTAGGGATGATTTACAGGACTTTGGGCCTAGCCTTTGCTGCTACAATAATATGCCAGCGTAGTACCTTTGGGCCAAATTGAGAGACAGGAAGGCGCCATCTTTGGCGATTTAATCATCTTAGCTTTGGAGCTGCCCATAAAGTCAGTGGGTGACAGCAGGAGGAAAGACAAAAATTGATCGGTCTCCAAGTCTGAATAATGGGCTGCATGAAGCCTCATCTCTAGCAGACCTGATAGGATGAAAACAAGTGTGCTCACTCAGAGAAGATTAATTTGGCAAAAGCTGAACTATTAAACTCTAGTCATCTCTCCATGAGTCCTGGCCCTCGGAAGTTCACTGACTCAAATTCCCTCCAGGGAGGATTAGTAATCCACAGTCTCCATGAGTCGACTCAGCACACATTTCACACATTTTCTTCTTACTTTGAGATAAACACAAACCCACAGAGCCTTTCTTCTTAAAAGATTCTGTGAGTTTGGAATTATAAGCAGATTATTATTCTTAGGTTGATGGGCAAGCCCCTCACTAGCATTTCTAAATGGGAAAAATGTTTTTGTTGTTGTTGTTGTTTTTACTTTGTAAAGACTTAATTCTAAAAAACAAAAGGATAAGCTGAAGACTATATCCTGCAGGAATCAAAATAAGAATTTGGAGAAAATTATCCTATGTGGTAAATAGTTACATCACAGTTCAATGTTTCCTATAGACTTCAAGCATGAGCATTCAGACCATACAAGCACCTTCTAAGCCAGGTGCAGGGAAAGGTGACGGGGGAGACAAACTGAGGATGGAAGACACCACAGAGCCCCACTTTTAGCTTGAGGCATGGTCATCTGAATGCTCCTCCACTTCCTGTGTTCTGTTTCACCACTATGACAGAGAACATATTCTTGCTGGAAATAAATCATCTCTATTGGGCTTTTCGCCTCCAGACTTTCCCCTGTAGATGCCTCCCTGTTCCCTTGATCCCATGTAGCTTGGAAATGGCTGTCTCTCCCTGTACCTAACATGAACTTCCCTCTGTGTCTGTGTCCTAATCTCCTCTTACAAGGACACCAATGGTATTGGATTAAGACCCACCAGAATGACCTCATTTTAACATAATCACCTCTTTAAAGACCCTATCTCCAACACTGTTACATTCAGAGGGACTAGGGGTTAGTACTTCAACATATGAATGGGGGGCAGCAACAATACTTATTGCATTTGACTCCACTCTACAATTTTTCAGAGCAAGATCTAAATCAAAACAAACCTCTTAGTACAACTTAGGCACCTCTTGGATTAGTCTCCTCTTCCCTCTCTTTTCTTTACAGTCATCACACCCCAACCCCAAGGTTATCACAAGATTTTAACCACTTTGGACAGTATCAGTTTGGGCTAAAATTTGCTTTTAAAGATTAATCCTTTTCCCATGCTTCAGGGTCATGGACTTTAGCCTCTGGACAACTTATTATTAAGGCTTTTATTTGGCTTTTGACATTTATCTAGCATGATACACCTTGAACTTTCAGCTTACTGTGCATCACACCAAAGGTTATATTTGCCCTTATAAATTCCCTGCTCAAGCCTCAGCTTCCTTTCTCTTGCAGAAAAGCAGAGTGGAAAGGAGAAAAAAGATAACATCCATGTCTGACCATGAGCAACCTGGATTTCAAGGGTAGTTTTCCCTCAGCAGAGTTTTCAAGTTTTCATTGGCCATTTTTCTTTGAGAAAGTACTCTTTTTACTATGGGCCTTCATGCTGTTCTATGGCTTCATGCCAATGGACCCTGAACATCAAAAAGCACCACATTTAATCACTTGACATCTGATTTGAACTGGGATTCTTTAAAACAGTTCGATGCTGCTCATTTGCCAACCCATAAGTGAATACAAAAGAAAATGTTATAGATTATGGGGTTCAGTTGTCTGGCAACATTCCCTGACATAGGCACACAATAGATTTTTTTGGATGGAAATGGACAGGACGAGGAGGAGGAGATTCATCAGATCGTGATGCAACCAAAGACCACAAGGGAACTCTTAGGGCAAAGAGTTTTGGGGCAGAGTAGTGCTGTGCTAGGGGAAATGTCACAGCCCTTGTGACATCATCTTGCTGAGTTACCGAGGAGACCACCCTGTAAACAGTGTGAATTCAGCTACCACAAACTTGCTCAGTCATTGGCTGAGGGCTTCTCAAAACAGGAGATGGATCTAAAGATGCCTCACAGGCAGAGGTTAGCAGTGACACTCCTCACAGCAGGACACTGTGCCCTCTTTCAAAAGGAAATGTGAACTGTGCCACCCCATCTGCCACACATAACTTTTAAAAAGGATATCCAAATTATCTTATTGCTGTGTGTCCTTATTGTCCAAAGTACGGCCTTTTGAGAGTAGAAGGAATAGCTATTAATAATTATATCAGGACTATGGATATATATAATCACTCTACTTATATACCTGTCTAGCTTTACTACTCACATAAACTTTAATTTCCACTCCTAGGAGACTCATCCATGCATCCATCACAATTAATTTCCTCCATGTTTACGAGATATTTACTGTTTATGGAAAAGTCAAACTTGGATGTGCTATGGAGACTGTACTGAAGGAACACATATGAAAAGCAAAGGTGTTCTTGTGCCCCTCGTCTCGTTTTTCCTACCTCCATGCTGGTGCTAGGGCTGGGTTATGCATTCCACACCCGTGACTCTCAACCTGGATTGGTACACTGTAGCTCTGTGAAGCAGACCCCTAAAGTCCCAAACAACTTATATGAATTCATTTCTTAATTTATTATTTTCATTTGTGTGTGTACATGTGAGCTGATAACTTGTTTATCCTCAGTCTGTGATATGGAATCACTTGTTAAAGTGATGGAAAAGTCAAACTTGGATGTGCAACCAACAGACAACCCTTCTACAGTGGTTTAATATATAGGCATTTAGTTTTCTTCTATAGAACTTGGCAGTTTGGGCTGATAAGACAGTTAATCATGTTACCTCTCATCCTGGAACCTTCTGGTTGTTGGCTTCTGGTGTCACAAAATCAAAATGTTCGTTTGTTTTTGCAGATAGATAATATGTGATTTATTCATGCAATGGAATATTACACAGCATGAGAATAAACCATGTACAGGTACAGTACACACAACTAAAATCTCAAACATAATGTTGAGCAAAAGAAGCCAGATACAACAGAATACACAAGGTTTAATTCTATTCATATAATCTATAAAAACAGACAAAACTATTCTATGCTCTTAAAATTCAGGATAGTGGTTACCCTTTGAGTGGTAGTAACTGGGAGGGAGGAGAGGGGGTTCCTGGGCTGCTGGCAATATTGTTTATTGTTCTGGGTGCTGACTGTATGCATGTGTTCTGTTGTGAAACATCACTGACTTGTTTGTCTATATGTTATACTTCAGGCACTGATTCATTTTTTTCTGTGAAAATGGAGAAGAGAAAAATGTCACAGGGGAAAATGATGAAAGCACATTCTTGCTCAGTCTGTTTTCCTAAATAATTTTCTGGGAAGCCTAACCTAGCAACTTCTATTTATATTTCATTAGCCACAGGATATTTGACCACCTCTGGCTTTAAAGGAGTCTGGGGCGAAGAATCTTTTAATTGGCACATGGCCATCATGAGCAAAAGAAGGGAGAATAGATATTCAGTAGTCAAAACACATAGTACCATCTCTGCGTAGAACATGTTATTATATCCAGATATGACCCATTATATAAAGTAAAATCCTCCCGCCCCATCTCTGAAATTTTTTCTTATAATCTTTAACTCACAGGAATGTCCTATCTTATTCTCTCTTTTCTCCCAGATAATACATCCACATATTTTTCTGAAGCTGAAAAGAGTCATCAGTTATATGGCCCAATTTTCACAACAAATCTGAGTCCCAGATGTGACACGCAGTTGCTTACATCCCAACTGGTTCCTGCCCATCGCTCTAGATGCAACACAACTCAACACTTGCTGGCACATCATCCTCAAATCCTAATTCCTTCTTCTGAATGTTGTCTCTAGAATCTATCCCATTTTGTCAATTGTAGACGTAAAACATTTAAATCTTAAGTTTTTATAGTTTGAGTCATGTACATATAGGGACAGTAAGAAGGTGTTAATATATTTTTACTTTTGTCATAGTGTTCATATTTTTTAAATACTTAGTCATTAATTGGCACAAAAAAGGAAATAAACAGACATGTCCAACACAAGCATGAAATAACAGAAGCTTTTGCAAAAATTTAGAAGAAAATTGAGAAATTTCAGGAAAAAAAATTAAATTGTTTTCTTAACTATATCTTGGAAGTGCATCTGAATTATAACACACATATATACACACAGAACAACTGTGACATAAAAGGACAATATTTCTTAGTCTTCTGTAATGTCAAAGTAATTCAAGTGTGCTACAGTGATATGATATATTGTTTTTCACCCTTATGAAATGCTAAGTGAATGGTAAATTAGAAATATAATTCATATTTGTATAACTCATTTTTAGTGTACCAATTTCTCTCCTCATGCTGTCCTTTTGATCTTTAGAATGTATATTAAAGCCATGCTATTCTTTACAAGTTGGGCAACTGAAGGTGAGAGAAATGAGATTTTCCCAAAGTAATACTTTAAATACTTATCTTTTGCTTAAAAGTAAAAGAAATATGACCTCTGACAAAATCTGGTTCTCTTACTTACTTCCACTTCTCTAATTCTTGATCTGTTGGTAAAAAAATATATTTGTTTGGGGTTACAAAAATTGTAGAAGGATTTATATTTGATTTTTAGAATGGGGTTTTACTTGTCTAATGTTTTCCAGACTTGGAATATGTTATTGGGAAGAGAAAACATTTTCAGGGGCAATGGTTTAACTAGAGGCTCAAGGCAACAAATTTGCAACTAGACTCAGGTTTCTATTTGTACTGTATAGTTGGTGGAATGGGTGACATTCATCACGTCACCTACTTTCAATTAAATGCTTCAGTTTTCTCAAGGAGTAAGCCAAGGAGACACAATCACAAACTTGTGATTGATATGTCAAATTCATAGCTGATCACTTTCCTGTAACTTCCCTAAAGAAAAGACCTTCAAATCAAGTCATACTGGCTTCATTCTGGCACCTCAACCTACATACTAGTAACTGTTGGAATAAACCAAGGTCTTTCATTCTATAATCTGCTTCATTAATCTATTTACTAAGTATTTCCTCAACCATGAATATGGGCCCTGGACTCTTCTAGGTGCTGGAAATACATTTAAAAAAATTAGACAAAGCTATAGGCCTGGTAGTGTTTATATGTCTATAAAAGAGACAAGTGAAACACATAAAACTGTTACATGCAACAATGATCACAATAGTAACATGTCATAATGCAAAAGAAGAGAGAAATCTCTTTGGTATAATAGCCAGAGGACTTTGAAGATACTATCCAAACAATGTTCTAAGAAGCATCATGAGGCTATAGTGGAAGAGAAAGAAAGTAAAGTACAATAATGAGCTATAAGAAAATAGAAGATAGGAGGAGAGGTCTCAACAAGATCTGTGAGCCAATTTTGTTGAAATAGAAATAAAATAGGGCCCTAGTCGGTTTGGCTCAGTGGCTAGAGCATCAGCCTGCAGACCAAAGGGCCCCGGGTTCAAAGGGCAAGTACCTTGGTTGTAGGCTCCTCCCCAGCCCGGGACCCTGGTTGGGGATCATGCAGGAGGCAACCAATCGACGAGTTTCTCTCACATTGATGTTTCTCTCTGCCTTTCCTTCTCTCTTCCACTCTTGCTAAAAATCAATGGAAAAATATCCTTGGGTGAGGATTTAAAAAATAAATACATAAAAATAGAAAACATCCTGGAGAATCCTGAAAGCAGACATTGTGTATTACATTTTTGGTTTTTCCCAGGTGTGTTGCATTTCTCCTGGTACAAAAAAAAAAAAAAAAGTCCAGGATGAGGCCATGGACCTACAGCACAGATGGAGATCTTCGAAAGGGTAAGGTCAGGCTATTGGATAAGTTTACATGAGTAATATGAGTATTAAGGCTGCCATAGATACTGGCAAAAATGGTGATGGAAAGAAAGCCTGAACCCAAACCGAAGTTCTCAACACCATAACTAGGGGATTTTCAAATGACCAGGAGTATGCCAGATAATCAATGATATAGCTGGGTGGCACACATTGCAGAGGCAAATTACTTCACGATTATAGAAAATTTATGATCTGGAAATCGCTGAAAAGATTCAAGATCATCACCAGATTTCAATGTATGCATGATGTGAGACTACAAGTGTTTCCTTAGCAGAATACTGAGAAGGAAGAAGGATGGTCTTTGGGAAAGATTCGAGTAGGTTAAGGCAAGGAATTTGAAGAGAGTAAGGAAATCTGTTCAAAACTGAACGTTGTTTCTATGAAGCCTGCCTTCCTGCCGTGACAGGAAAAATCAGAGGAGAGAAATTTCAGAGCAGCAGCAGAGTTACTATTTGGCTTAATGATCTTGTACTATCACCAACAGACAGGACAAGAGGACTATGATGCATGGTTTCTGAGGTCCCAGGAATAAACAAGATAAGGTTCTGAGTATTGCTGTGGTCACATCAGATAATCACCTGCATATATTGTGGCTGGAGTTACAGGAGAATGACCCTGAGCTTAGGGATTCCAGAATCTTTTATAAACGGGCGCTAAGCATGTCTAACTTTTTCTCCGGAAGCAAACATTATCTTTGTTACAGTGAACAATAAGCATGTCTCCCTTTGCTTAACAGAGAGACACTATATCTTCAAAGGCTGATCATTAAACATCCTTGAAAGAATAGTCTGGACCATAGGGCAGTCAGTACCTCTGCTGACAAGACATACAGAAGAATGAGACCCTTGGAGAATTGTCTTCCAGTATTGGTTTATGACCTTTTCTCTAGGCTCAGGATTGCTTGAGGATTTCACCTTAAATTCAAACCCCCCTGCAACGCTAACTCGAGGGATTTATCAATATACTGTATGCATGATAAGCTAGAATTTAGCTGAGGTTCAATACACGTACGAAACCAAACACAAGTACCTCATTATTGGAACTGTACTGAGTAACTGGTAACAGCAAGATGCAGCTGCACTAGAAACTGGGTGCAAGTCATACAGCAATAAGGAGCTACCCCTCAACAAGATAGAATAGCTCAAGAGATCCAAGAGTTGATGGTTTTCCTGGGCTAAGATGGTGTGACCTCACACAAGTTTGTCTTTTGGGGACCATGCATTTCCAAAGTATGCAGTGGCTGGTAAATTTTTGTGCTATACTGCTGCCTTTTTCTGCATGTTTTCTTAATGTCATGTGCCGTCTATTGCATTTCGTGAGTGTTAGTGTCAAACTAAACCCAATACTGCTGATGCTACTGAGCCAAATAGGCATGACCTTAACTGTTTGTATTCTGGGAGCTATGTACATACTATTTTCAGTATGTACTTCTAATATTCAGCAGTCCTCTACTTTATCTCAGGAATAAATGTCCAACCTTCAGCTACTTTAGAATAAACAATTTCCCCATCTGTGTGAGATAAGAACTACTACTTCTTATACAGAATTTCCAACAATCCTCCTGTTTTTATTTCCACCTTCATAGAAGTGAAGAGAACAGAAACCCTCGCTTTGTTCTCAGTCTTAAACAGAGAAACATTCAGTCTTGCACTACATAGTAGGATGTCAGCTATAGGTGATTTTTACAATGCCATTTGAAAGAATGACAAAGTTCTCTTGCATTTGGATATCAGTAAGAGTTCTCATCATAAATTGGTACTCAATTTTGTATACATCTGTTGAAATGACCACATTTGTGTGTGTTTATTTTGTTGTATAAGTTTAATTAAATGATTGATTTTCAAAGATTGAACCAACTTTGTATTCCTGATGTAAATACCATGTGATTATGATGCATTAATATATTGCATATATATTAATATATTCCTCTTAAGATATTGCTGGATTTTATCTTATAATATTCTGCAAAGGATTTTGGCATCTAGGTTCATGGGAGATACTGGGATGTACATTTTTTCTTGAATTGTGTTTGGTTGGTTTAGAGTTTTAAAATATTCCTTGTCTTCTATTTTCTGGAAGAGGTTGGATAAAGGTCAATGGCAATTTTAATAGACTTTAAAACAGTTCACAAGTATAAAGCACTGGTTTTGTATTTCAAAAGTTGGAGGAAGACATCCAGTCATTATTAGTATTATTTCTCCTTAAAATGTTGGGTTTAATTCACCAGTGAAGCCAAAGCCATCTGGGCCTGGAGTTTTATTTGTGAAAAAAATTTTAACTACATTTCTATAATAGATATAGAGTGAAATATTTTTTAGTGAGCTTTGGTAATTCTTCTCTTTCAAGTAGTTTGACCATTTCATCTATGTTATTATTTTTATTTACATAATGTTATTCATAATATCTCCTTAATATATATTTACTATCTGTAGGATTTGAACTATCTCCCCTTCTATTACAGATAGTTATAAATTGTGTCTTTTCTCTGGCCTGGCTGGAGTTTTATCAGTTTCATCAGTGGTTTCAGAATCAGCTTTTGTTGATTTCATAATTGTTATTCAGTTTAAAATTTCATTGATTTCTCAATGTGTGTGTGTGTGTATACATATATATATATAACAATTTCCTTCTTTCTGCTCTCTTTGAATTTAATTTACTCTACACTTTCTAGTCTCTTAAGTACTTTAATTATCTTATTGATTTTATTTTTAAAGGTCAATGACAATTTTAATAGACTTTAAAACAGTGCAAAAGTGTAAAGCACTGGTTTTGTATTTCAAAAGTTGGAGGAAGACATCCAGTCATTATACAGTCTACAAAACATACACTAGTACATTACATAAAAGACTGTAGGATATAAAAAGAACTAAAAACAATCTTCACTGTAAAAATAATTTAAAAAAAATTTTCAACTTAAAGTATCATCTATAGCACAAACACATTGTGCAAATGAAAAACTAAATATATGACATTCTTTTGTGTAGCCAAATGAATTCAGATTGAGACATCTTTTAGGTAGAAAAGTGGCCATTCAGTAAAATTTTTCTCTCTGTCAATGATGGCCCTAGCTTGGTATTTTATGCTTAATGAACAGTTGTATTTCAAACCCTTTTTAAAAACTGTAATAAACACCAAACCAACATAGGAATTCTTTGTAATTTGGGAGTAATGTTGGTAAAAGTCTGGAAAATAAATTCTTAGTGTACAACTTTATAAAGTTGAAAGGCTAGAAGCTTCTGCAGCTTACTAAAGATTATTGATTTTAGAGTTTCTTAGATTTTTAATAAGCATAAAAATCTTCCTGCAAGCATTGTTTTAGCCATAGTCCACAAAATTTGTTACGCTGTATTTCATTTGCATCCAATTCAAAATATTGTTATTTTTATTCTGACCCATGGGCTAGGCAGAAATGTAATGTTTAATTTCAAATACTTGGAAATTTTCCAAGAATCCTCTTTCTGATTTTAATGCTGTTGTAAGCATAAAACATATTTTTATAATTTTAATTATTTTCATTAGTGAGATTTTTGCTATGGCCCAGAATATGTTCTATCTTGGTAACATTCACTGCACATTTTAAAATCAGATATACTCTGCCGTTATTTTGGGGAGTGTCATATAAAGTTCATTCATCAAAGCTGTCTGACAGTATTGTTCAGGTCTTTTATATTTGACTAGAGGCGCAGTGCACAAAATTCATGCACTCGGGGGGGGGGTGTCCCTCAGCCTGGCCGGCACCCGTTCAGTCTGGGAGCCCTTGGGGGATGTCCGCTGACCATCAGTCAGACATCCTTAGCACTGCCGCAGAGGCAGGAGAGGCTTCTGCCACCACAGCTGCGCTCACCAGTTGTGAGCCTAGCTAATGGCTGAGCAGCGCTCCCACTGTGGGAGTGCACTGACCACTAGAGGGCAGCTCCTGCATTGAGCATCTTCCCCCTAGTGGTCAGTGTGCATCATAGTGATTGGTCATTCCACTGTTTGATCGATTTGTATATTAGTCTTTTATTATATAGGATGATTTTCTATCTAATGATCTAATGAGAAAGTAGTGTTACAGTTTCTCCAACTATATATATGTATGTGTATATATATATATATATATATATATAGAGAGAGAGAGAGAGAGAGAGAGAGAGAGATTTTATTCTTTTAGTTTGTTTCTTATATATTTTGAACCAATCTAAAGCATTTCTTAGATGCACATATATTTAGAACAGTTAAGTCTTTTTATTAACTATTAATATTTTAGTGCTTGTTGTAGGGTTTATAAAATTCATTTTTAAGTTATAAAAGTCTACCTTTTATTAATACTATATCACTTCAGATGTATTAAAATATTATAATAATATATTTATATATTTTCTGCCACTGAATACCTACATTGTACTTTGATGTCTATTATAAATCACACAACAAATACAGTTACAGTTTTTCATTAAACACTCAATTAACTTTTTTAAAGACTAAGTATAATATAGGTATATAAATATTATATATATGTATGTATATCTTTATCCTTTTGGGGGCTCTTTATTTCTCTGTGTGAATTCATATTTCTATCTGGTATTATACTCTTTCTCCCTGAAGGACTTCCTTTTAAATATTCTTAATGCAGATATACTGGCAATAAAATCTCTTAGATTTTAATTATCTGAGAAAGTCTTTATTTTTACTTACAATGTTGAATGATAACTTGAACAGAAGTGGAACTTTTCATCTGTATTAGATACATGTAGTATCATAAAATTTAAGAGCTTTAATGGGACCTTAAAAATCCTCTATGACAGTGGTTGTCAGGCATTTTTTTTTTTTTTGGTGGAATGTTAGAATTTGTGAAAATGGCTCTAAAGGATTAGGAAATAAACAGGAATTTCAAAAACCAAGCTTAGAAAACAGTAATGAAATGAAATAAATTATTGATGGTCATTATGCTATTTATTGGTCACTCTTTAGCACTGATTGGCTATTAATATCAAACAGTTTACCACCTAAGCATTTAATTTTAAATATTGAAGAGGCAAAGTAATCACACATTCCAGTAAACCCAAATTCTACTTTGGACTATGGCTTCACATTGGGCCATGTCTTTCATTCACAGTAAATCATTCTTCACTTTGTGCTATGGCAAAAACTCTGTCAAATTCAAATTTCCATAATTTGGATAAAAGTAAAATGCACATTTTCATCAAAATTGAGCAGCATGGCTTTGGAGGACTTTATTTGATAGATGGGGAGACTCACCACTGGAGTCCAACTCCTACGTTTTATAGATGTGCAACAGAAGGCAGGCTAGCATTATATAATAGCAGAACCAAGACTAAATGTTAGCCCTCATTGGTCTAGTGCCATTGATTTACAAAGTCAGTGTTCTATAGGGAAATGTTGCCTTTTTTTTTTATTCAGTTCAAAATTCAATGATTTACTACTAAAACGCCTATACAGTTTAAACAAACAGTTTTACTTTTGTTATTATTTTATTTACAACTGGTCTGCAAATGTAGTGGAAACCTGAGAAATATGTTATCACTTCTTCTTTTCATTATAGCTCCCAAGGATGCTAGAATATTGGTCCCATCAGAGTTGATCTATAAATGTGTCAAACTAAATGAATTTTTTCATTGGATTAACATAGACTATCCATGGCCATTTGTATCACACATACATCTATGCAAATAGATACCTATCCACTCGTTTGTTTTAGTAGCAATGTTTTGTTAGTACCATCCCAAAGAGTTTGAAATTCTATTCCTATTTGCTTTGTATGTGGGAGTCAGGGTGTCTGGCTCTGATCGTTAACCCAGGAAAGCAAAATCTGTGCCTTTGCAAGTGTCTGTATAAGGCACACCACAGTACTGACATCATTAATCATCTAATACACATTATTTTCGATGATGTTGCACTGGATCAATCATCAACTATTAATAATTCAATCACAGACTAAAAAATAATACTGGTTAATTTTGGGGCAAAACTCACTCTCAGGGATTCCTCATTGGCACAAAAATGGCCCTGCCTTATAGTGTGAAGAGGGATGATGACTGATGAGACCCAGAGAGAATAAATGAGAAGCAGGATAGGATGCATTCAACCTTCTCTGCAGTCATGTCACAAAGAAAAATCTTGTCCAAGACCCACATTGCCAGCGATTATCTCATGCCTCTGCCAAATACGGATTATAAAGACCTCACAATGGATTTTAAAGTAACAAAAATCACCCCGTTCCTTTTACTAAATTCAACTACCACAGATTACTGGAAATCTTTCCAATTATGGCTGTAAAATTGAGCATTCAATTGGGAGCGAACAAAGCCTGCCCCACTGCTAATCCTTAGATAATTACAAAAATTCTAAATTGCCTGTCATGTGATTGAAGCAGACACTCATAAGGCAACCGGGTGGTCTTGGCCACTAAAGAGATGGAAATTCAGATGAAGGAGATGCCCCTGTGGGTGTTAGCAAATGCTGAGAAAAAGGACGCCTCTCTTTTCTGTGCTTGTTGACCTTTTGGCTCCAAATGCTCAGTCTCGGGGGCTAAATGCACTTACAATTCTTGCCATCCTTTCGGATTTTCTCACAAGAAATCTTCCTTCCATGTTCTCCTCTATTCTCCATGCATCTCCATGCAGATTACCAGTCTTGATCCTTTAGGCTGACCTAGGTTGGGTCAATTCCCACCATTTTAAAGTTCTACAATCATTAAATAATTTTTTTTCAAAACTTCCATTTAAGCAAATGTCCCAAAGAGCACCATATATCTATCACATGGGAAGTTTTTATACAGATGAAAGAATTACACAATGATAAACTCCTGGAACACAAGTTACATATCTGACTATCTGAGATTATCAGTCATTTTTATAAGCATTACAAGTAACTTGTTAATACTTTCAGGTTTAAAGATATGAAAACCAGAGCCAGAAAGGTTTATCCATGATTACATAGTCAGGGTTCATCCAGAAACTAGGAATACTTCTATGCATTTTAAACAAGACTTTCAGCTATAGATTTGATTGCACTGATGATTAACAAAACTGAGAAGCCAAACAGGGGATGATTAATTAACCCAGAGATTAGCCACAACTAAAGGTGCTATGGCCCAAAGGCTAGAGAGACAGGGGAAGAAGTGGTGTTTCTGGAACCCAGAAGCCAGTCTTGTGGAAGAATGTAGAACCATGGTGTGGCTTCCCCGTAGGAGCTGGAAGCCTGAAGGAAAGAGTGAAAGGGGTGAAAAGTCCAATCTCATTCCTGTAAGGAAGAGCTTGGAGGGAGACACACCCTGGCTGCTCCCCCACCCATCCCTGCTAGTTCACTTCTCATGCTTGACATTGGCTGAACCTAGTTGGAAGCTATGCAGCAAGGGGCTCGGTTAAATGGAGTCAGTAAGAAAGCGGGGAGACTTGATATTAGTGCAACCAGGCAATGATGGAGTCACAGGGCTAGTGACATAAATAGCTCTGAATAACACTGCAATCATGATACCCCAGAACTCCTATCCTCCTTTTAGACCACAGATATTTATCTTCTGCCTGTAATTCTACCCTGTAATTCCTGTAGCTCTGACTCCAGGACCTGGATAAATGAACTCCATGAGTCTGGCTCTCCTGTGGTCCTACTGTGTGTGTTACATGTGGCTGAGTTGGCTCCAACTCCCGGTGACTCTGTGAATGACTGATGTCCACAATGGCCTGTCATCAACAACCTTGCTAAACTCCTGGAGACTCATGTCAATGGCTTTTGAACTTTTTTATTAACTCAGTCCATCGCATATTTGGTCTTCCTCTGTCTCTGCTGCCTTCTCCTTTTCCCAGTACTGTCGTTCTTTCCAAAGAACCCTGCCTTCCCTTGGTGCGCCCACCATAGGACAGCCTCAGTTCTGTTACTTTTGCCTCCGGCGATGTTTCAGGCTTCATTTGCTCCAGGACCTGCTTGATCATCTTTTTAGTGTTTCATGGCATCCAAAGAGCTGTCTTCCAACACCGTATTTCAACTTTTTTTTCCTATGAGTCTTCTTCACTGTCCAACTTCCACATGCATATATAATAATTCAGAATATGAGTCCCCTACCAATATAAGTGAATTATTCTAGAATTTCCACTTAGTTCCTATTAATCACATTCATAAATACTTCTCAAAAATTCTGTTTACAGTATCATCAGATCTCTTTCAGGCTTACAAAGCCATCCAGCCCAATGGCCCAGCATCATTATACACTGCTTTTCAATGGCAAATCTTTGGTGCTCTGACTTTACAAAAAAAAAAAAAAAGTCATTTTATCCACACTTTCACCATCCCCATCCAAAGCTTCTATGTCTCATAAGATCCTACCACTTCTATGAAGCCACCCATGATTTCTCCAGCCTTCTTGGTCTCCTCTCTTAGTAACTCATACAACATATTAGCATTAGCCACACCATTTAGCAGCTAATCACTTGCTATTATGTAACTGTTTTCTAATTGTCACATGTACATTATTCTTGGCACCCCAACAAAGTTGTAACCTCATTATGAAAATGACTAGACCTTATCTCACTTATGTATGCCCTACCTTTTCAGGTTTTTACTGATTACATAATAGGCAGTAATACCAGCTTATTTTCCTCCATTTGTGTGTGTTCCCAGCATTTAATAGAAATATGCTAACATATTCACTGCCCCATTAACTGTACATGAATAACCTTCACTCCCTCTTCTCTTCCTGTCTACATTCTTTTACCCTACACGATTTAACTCAGTCTCCTTCTTAATCTCCTGGACTCCTGATATGTTATATAATTACCAGCAGTTGTCCAATGCTTCCTTATATTCCCTTATGAATATATTATCTTTCTTCTTCTAGTCTACACATCCTCTTGAAAGCAGGAACCATATCTTAAGTCATCTCTGTATGGCCACAGTGCTTAACACAGAGAAGACCAATGAGAATACAGACTGAATTTATTCTTTTTCTATGTGTCATAGAATCTAGCATATAGGAGGAAATCAACAAAATGTTTCTTAAATGAATTAATGATGAAATAAACAAAATCCAAAGCTAGATTGGTTGAAATATATATATATATTATATATATATATAAAATTATATATATATATTATATATATATATAAAATTATATATATAAATATATATTATATTATATATAATATTATATATATAATATTATATATATAAATATTATATATATATATAAAATTATATATATATATATAATTAATTCTTACCTGAGGAGTGAGGATACTTTTTCCATTGATTTTTTTTAGAGAATGGAAGGAAGGGGAGAGATGGGAAAATAGAGAGATAAAGATAGAGATAGAGAGAGAGAGAGAGAAACATCGACATGAGATAGACACATAGATTGGTTGCCTCCTGCTCACACCTTGACCGTGGAGTGGGGTTGAACCTGCAACTGAGGTAGACCAGGAATAGAACTTGTTACCCTTCAGTCCAGGGGCTAATTCTGTAACCACTGAAGAAAACTGGCCAGGGCAAGTTAAAATAATTTTAAAATATTATTCTTTATTAAGATATAGGCATAGGGATCAACTTCAATTTTCAAGAGAGTTCTAGAAATGAAAACCAAAAACTACTGATAAGTTATTTATACTTCAGTAACCTAATTGTGGTTGGCAGTTTCAAATTCTTTCCCTATCAACACTCTAAACAGAGGATCTAAAATTAGAAATCTAGATCAATCTTGGTTTTCTTTCTTCAGCTTCATTTTGGGGACGCTCTGGGGATCCTTCCTGAGGAAGTGTGAAGACTAGAGGAATGCTCAAAATGTAAGAAATGAGTAGCTGAAGAAACAAAGGGCCTGAAGAGTGCACACACTAGCTGACCACATGGCTGGCATTTATGCCTTGAAAAAAATAACACAAGAAAGTGTTTTACATGATTAAGAGGGATGGCTGGAGGCATTCATGGAATAACGGGACAGGACCATGGTTCTATTTTGTTGGTTTTCGGAACTGAGGCCATGATTAAGAAATTGTTTTAACGAGACTCAATCTTATGCTTAGAAGAGGAACAATCTTCTGCACTAAAAGTATCTATCACTCACCCCCTCTCTCACGTCTAATATATCTGCCAAATCAGTCTTTGTAAGCCCAACATTACTCTCAAATGGTAAACAATGGTCAGCCAAGAGCCACAGGAGAATCTGGGGTTGGCCCTTTCTGAAGAAGAGGTGGATCATGGTGGAGACACAAGCAAGGGATGGAGAGCACTCTGTTTCCGAAATGGAAAATGAGAGGAAGCTGGACCTAAGTGTTACTTCACAATCGTGCCAGGGATTCCTTTATGCATATACTGACCTGGTTCAAAGTGTCTTCTCTATGACATGTTAAAGAAAGGCAATTTTATTATTTCATCTTTCAATATAGAAAAGAGGCAAAGACTAGACATCACAGAAAATACTTATGCTTCTGGCACTACCATTTCCATATAAAAGACCAGAGGTATCAGCGAGTCAGCTTGAGTCTTTGCAAAGAAATCATCAGTCAGACATAACACTGCACTTCAATCAAAGGTGTGCCTCTTGGAGCTCTGCTCCCCGGAGGCCTGTCTCCAATGAGCCCCTTTTCCCCAATTGGGTTTTTCAGGTTCTTATTGGTTTCACTGGAGCCACTGGTTTATGGTGGCATTGTGGAATAAAGTATGCTTCCCTTCTTTTTTAAATAACTACACGTCGCACCTGTATTTCACTTCACATTATGTATGCATTCACATGGGGACGACTCTAGCTAATACAGTTGATTCTTTTTTCTCTCCTCAAAACCAAATGATTTTGACATTTTGGGATCTCTTCATTTGAGCCCTAAATATATCACTAAAATTACATTGCTTTTGCTGGGGTAAATCATCATTATTTTGTCTTCAGTTTTAATATTCACTTCAGAGCATTTTGGTGAAGATTACAGTTCAAGCAGAAAACACCACTAACGTTAACTATCTATAATTTGTGACACTCATTTTGAATCAAGTCAAAAAGAACCCTGTTTAATAGCTCAGTGCTCAAAACTACGGTGGATGTTCCCTGTCTTAATGTCACCACATAAGTAAGGTCCTGAAAGTCAGTGGATTCTTACCCCAGAGTTTAGAGTGAATTTAAAAGAGAGAATGAATAAAAGGAGTCTATTTATTGTAATTATAAGAATTGAATATATATCAGAGTTTGCCTACTCCAAACTCCTAATGGAATTCTAGAATTCTAAAACTACCTTTAAAAATATCTTGACAAATTTTCATGCAAGTCCAACTCTTCCGTTTACTCTGTCAGAAAGGGAGACCAGCCCTAGCCAGTTTGGCTCAGTGGCTAGAGCTTCGGCCTGTGGACTGAAGGGTCCCAGGTTCAATTTCGGTCAAGGGTACATGCCCTGGTTGCGGGCTCTATCCCCAGTAAGGGGCATTCAGGAGGCAGCCAATCGATGATTCTCTCTCATCATTGATGTTTCTATCTCTTGGTCCCTCTCCGCTTCCTCTCTGAAATCAATAATAATATATTTTAAATAAATAGATAGAAGAGGAGACTGTGACCTCAAAAAGCACTCTACCCAGGTTAATAGCTCTCTTTAATAGGATGCTTTCCCCCTGGTATTGGGGAGAAATCTGCTTCCCTGTAATCTCCACCCATTACTTCTGGCCTCTAGCTCTAATCTTGCTCCCAGATTGCTATCCTGAGAGCATTTAAAGAGTTCTCTCTTTAGGCCTTTTATCTTCTGTTTAGATATTTCTAGCTCCTTTACGGTGCCTTCCATGCCAAGGAACACCCTAATCACTCTCCTCTGGAAGAATTGCAATTTAGAAGCATCCCTTTAAAATATAACCCTCGAAACTGAGTTCAATAAACTTTTCAGTTGATTTCTGTCTTCCACTTAGAATGGAGAAAGCTGAAAAAAGCAACAGCCCTATCCACCGAAAACAATAAAACACACACAGGGACAGACACTCTGCAAATTGACAACCATCTTGATTCTACCAGAGAGCTAAAGATGCAGAGGCAACAACTAACCCAAAATGTAAGGGAAGACAAGAGCCTCTAATGCCGCGACCCTTTAATATAGTTCCTCATGTTGTGGTGACTCCAATTTCATTGTTAGTGATTAATCACAAAAACAATATGTAATTATATATGTGTTTTCCGATGGTCTTAGGCGGCCCCTGTGAAAGAGTCCTTCAACCCCCAAAGGGGTCGCGACCCACAGGGTGAGAACCATTGAGAAGGGATGCCAACACCTGCTTCCCTGGAACATGTTCGGTGGGACATGATGCACTGGTTAGAAATCAGCTAAGAGTTCAAACAAATTGCTAAGGGCCCAAATGGGGGCTAGGCTGAGAACATAACACCCTGGTGTCAGCAGAACCCCGGATAATGGGGACCTGCTCGCAGATGGCTTCTCCACCTACCGTAGGGTGTTCAAGAGGAAGACTAGAGCAGTGCATATGGAAGAAGACTCCCTGGTGGGGCAGACAGACAGGAGGAGCAGTCACAGCCCCTCCTGGGCCCTCCCCTCACAGAAGGAAAACCTGAAGCCACTGGAGGAAGGGCGCAAATGCAGTTACTTCAGGGCACAGGTGAAGGTTCACTGCGGTGGGGGGTGGGGCAGGTAAACAGCGCTCCCCTGCGGCAGTGCAGGGATCTGTATGTGCTGCACCCAGGTCTTTAGGGATCTCCTGCCTTGGGGGCAAAGACAGGGTCACGGGGATAGAGCCTCAGGGTCTGTGGACAGAGAGCTGTTCTGCTGTAATCACTGAGCCACCATTTCTATTGCTTGTTCAGGGGTGGGCAAACTTTTTGACTCGAGGGCCACAATGGGTTCTTAAACTGGACTCAGAAGAAGGAGCTGCGGCCGTGTTTCCCGACGTTGCCATGTTAACACTGCTGCTGGTGAAGGAGCGGAGGGGAGAGCAAGAGAACCCTCCGCTCTTCTGACTCCGCTGGCCGCTGGCCGGATAGAACAGCCCAACTGGCCGAATCCGGCCCGCGGGCCGTAGTTTGCCCACGGCTGCTTGTACTTCTCACCTCAATGCAAAACATCTATGTCACTGGCTCCTGGGAAATTTTTCTAAGAGCTCAGTCCTGGCTTTCACCTAGTCATGCTACATGAGGACGCTTTTGAATGGCCGACAATAAATGGGACTTAGACAATCCCTTTACTCCAGGGCTTTGAAAATAGATAATAACTAGAGAAAGGGAGATAAGTGTTTGGGGATTAAAAATTCAACAGCCCTCAGCAGCGTGGCTGTTCTTTTCTTTATGCTAGCTTTCCTCTGAATCTACCTTTTGAATATTGAGATGATGGAGACAGAACGGCACAATCTTCTATCATCTTCCCCTTTCCCTGCCTCTTAGCTGACAGTAAAGGAGCACAAAGTTAAGGATTATGCCTGTGCATTCTCTGCAGGGGATGCAGGCGCCTGAGGGCTCAGCTCCCTCAAGGAAAGCCTGGGGATTCAGTTTGTAAGGAGAGCAAGCACCCAGCTTCCTACATGGTGCCCATCACATCCTTCTGAACCAGTCCCCCCTGTGGGCCCCTCTGCTTGTGGGCAGGGACTCGGGTTTTGCTCTCCCAGTTGTTATCTCAATCAATACTGTCAGCTTCTTTTAGTCTCCCTTTCTCTCCTCCACCCCGTAATGCAGCAAACTGCTGAGGGACTGCCACAATGCCAGTCCAAGTAGACCCCACATGCACTTTGCGTTAAATAAGGGCAAAGACATGTCTAGAGCCTCATGAGAATAAAACATTAAAAAATGAAAAGAGAGATCATTATGGTCCTGTAAAATGCATTCTGCTTCTCTCCATCTAATTCCCAGAGCCTTCAAAAGCATGTGATTTGGAAGTCACTTAAGTACAAGGAAACAGGTTGAGGGTTTGTATCACCAGGGAACACTCCTCTTCAATGGTCTAATCACACCCAGGCTGCTGGCCAGGGATTTTAGTTTATTTCATATTGTTTTTATTTATTTTTTCTTACTTCTGGTGTTGGTGCCTTTGTTCCCAGAGTTTGCAATAATGTTTGAAGAGAAGACGTGAAGAAGGTTGTGATTTACTTCTATGATTGGGTCAGAAACTGTACCTTAGGTTAGTAAACAAGACACTTCTCTCTCTCTCTCCCTCCTTCCCCACTTACTGAACACCTCCCTGTGCAGAAAAGTGTTTGTGATGCTAGTGACATTGACTAAAGTCAATAGGAGATACAGAAGGAAGTAAAGCAAACCCTTTCTTCTTGTAGCTAAAGAGCTGGCCACGGAGCCCCAGCACTGCTGTGATTATTAGCATACACTTCCCTGCAACAAAACCACTCCCTGTGCACCAAGCTCCCAGAGGCAGGGCCAGTGTTGTGCTCACCGTGCTGGCTCCAGTGCCCAGCACAGTGCCTGGCAAAAACTGGGCTCCATAAATGCTTCTTGAATGACATGATAAGGAAGTGAGTAGATAGATGACTCTAGAAAATGTTCCACTCACACTTCCTATCATCAGGTCTGGGCTCCTCCAAGTCAACTCTCCGATAACTATTGCATCACGAACAGTTTAGACACACAGATACCACATGGATTAACTGCTAACTTACCTCCACAAGCACCGAAGGGGATTTTCAGCTCTTAGAGACTTTTGGAGACAGTCCACCTCATGCTCAAACACACAGAATTACAAAAATACCAGCAGCACCACTGCCCGTGAAGTGTGAAGGAAGTCCTGCTCAAGTCCAGAACAAAACTTTTCTCCACAGTATCCTAGTTTTCTGTTTGCAGAAGTTGGTAGGGGGTTGAGATTTGGCCAAGAAGGCTTCGCAGAAATGGTAATGTTTGAGGTGTTCTCAAAAGTTGGGTATAATTGGGCTAGACAGAGCCAGAGGAGACTGCAGGCCTGTAAGAGCAAGGGCCAAGAGCACAGAGAGGTGGCAAGGCCTGGAGTGCTGGAGGGAGAAGAGAGGGGCGCAGAGTCAACAGTGAGTGTGCCCAGACTGAATGACTGGCTGCCACACAGAAAAGTGTGCGCTTCCTATGGTAGGTCAGGGGTGTATAGCAGCATTTTAAAGGGAAGAGTGACATGTCTAGGTTCTTAAAAGGTAATTTTAGGGGCAGTGTGCTAGATGCATGGGTGAAGGACAGCTGGGAAACCAGACATAAGGCTTCTTCAAGAGTCTAGAAACATACCCATGTTTGTGTTTGTGTGTGTACATATGTGTGTGTATTCATGTGTAATGGCATGTGGGTTACCAGAAAGATAAATTCAAAATGGCTCATCTCAGCCTCACTGCACACCTGTAAAATTCTTCCCCATTGATCTATATTCAGAAATGGTGAAGGCATGACAAAGAATCATTATACTCTGTATATGTTTTAATTTACTTCCCAAATAAACATGACAACCACAAATAGCTTCTAATGCTCAGACTGTATAAACCATCTCTCTACTAGTACTGCCCTCCCTCACCAATGGTTTTCCCACCTGAGTTCAGGTGATTCTTACATTATGCAAATCACTTTAACCTCCAAAACAATGTGTTGTTAGAATAATGTGCTCGGGAATATTGTTGTTGTTTTTATGTCTCTCATTAGTACAGAATGATAGCCTAGGGTATTACACATGTTTCTTCTTCTGGTGAAGGTAATTGAGCCACACAATGGGGCCACATAGAATATACAATGACTCAACAAAGGGAGATTATTAAGTTTAACTATACTCCATATGAGTAAGTGGCTTATTTTTTTAATTAGTTTTTATCCTGAAACTTTTAGCTACGTGACAGCCTCCTGAGCATGCAGAAGCAGCCCCAACAGTCTGTCTCCTGGCCACCCACCATCAGTTCCCCACTCCACTGTTGGCCTTTTCCCTCCATACACCAGGAGGCGATATTGCATACTGGTTAAGGGTGCAGCATCGGGAGGCTGAGTTTGAATTCCATCTCTACTACTTTTGTGATCATGGCAGCTACTTAAAGTCTATTTCAGTGTTTTGTGTTGCTGTTGTTGTTGTTTAATCTATAAAAATGGTAGCATCTCTCTCATAGGTTTGCTAGCTCACTTGTTTGGGGGGGAATTAGATGAATTTCTATCTAGGATCACAGGCCACACCATTGAAAAACATACATTCTAGTAGGGAGATAAGACAGTAAACAATCACTATAATTAATTTGTAAACTTAGTGTTGTTAGTAAATTGTGATAATGCAAAAGAAGCAGAGCAGGGTAGAAGGGATGGAGAATGCTGGGTAGGAAGGGTGGCAAATGTAGCATTAATGAGGAAGGTGGCCAGGGCAGCCTCATTGAGGAGGAAAGATGTGAGGAAATAGTTGATGGAGGGAAGACAGTTATCCAAGTGAACACCTGGGATGAAGGCCCTGAAGCCCTGACCTGGTTCAACCAGCCTGCAGAAGCCAGTGCGGCTGCAGCACCGGGAAAGGGACAGGGTGTGAGAGGTTTGACCATGCGAGGCCAGATCACTAGAGCCTTCTCGGCCAGGTATGGCCTTTGGCTTCTTGGCGTGAGATGGGTTTGAACAGAGGAATGACAAGATCTGGTTTGCATTTTGGAGGCTGCTGCATTTAAAACCACCTCAGGAGTGAAAGAAGAAGCAGAGAGGCCTTTCCGGAGGTGCTTCATCCAGGTGAAGGATGGTGAGGACTATGTCCAAGTTAGTAGCTCCAGAGTCTGTAGGAAGGAACCAGGTTCTGTAGTTATTTTGAAAGCACGGGATTTCCTAATAGTCCAGATGATTCTCATATATTTGGTGTGACAAATTAAGAGGATAAAGTAGTCATTAACCAAAAAGCCTATGGGGGGAGAAGGTTGAGTGAGCAGGACCCTGAGTTCAGTGGTAGTGATGCGAAGTTTGAATGGTTTCTTGGACACCTGAGTAGAGATACTGAGAAGACAGATACATGATTCTGAAGCTCCAGGAAGGGGAGAAAAGAAACTGGTCATTATCTGAATATAGACTGTATTTAAAGCCTGGAAGCCTATTGAGATTATCGAGGGAGGAAATAAACAGTAAACAGAATAAAGAAAGGAAAAAAAAGGATTAAGGTCAGAGCCCAGGGACAGGGAAACTGAAAGATCAGGCATTTAGAAATTCTGCTGAGTCGTGAAACTGAAGAGGCTTGGGCTCCAGAGCCCTCACAAAGCCCAGTGATCAGTTCAGATAGATCCACGTTTCTCTAAAACTTGCAAGAGATGTTTTGATCACATTTCCATTAAGACCACTGTCTCCACTGCACCCTCTCTCCCTTGCATTGGGCTTTCCTGGGGACAGAGGATCCATGTTTTGAAATCTCTAGGAGAAGGAGGATTGGGGATATATTTCATTCAAATATTATTGGATGTATAAAGATGACTCACAGTCCATTCTATATAAAATTAAACATTTGCTGTCACAGTCTGAATGGCTTCCAGGAGGAGTCCTAACTTCTATGGCGTCAGGACACCAAGGTGCAGGGCCAGACTTATGGTGACTTACAGGTCCCAACATCAGATGCACACAGATAATGGAGGAGAAACAAAGTTTGAAATGTGAGATGCCATTCAGCCTGCCTCTGGGTAAGGCTGGCCTTGTCTACACAAGAATAAGCTTCTGTAAAATTCATACCATTTCCTGTTATCCTTGAGTTTTACTCCTTGTCTTTAGGATACAGGCACATAATGGACATTCAGTATAACTATTCATTGGACACAGAGATGAAGAGGAAGTGAGACCTAAGGTGGGTGTGTGGACTGAGAGGCTCATATCAAGAGGTCAAAATGTCTGGGGAAGATCACTTAGCTCCAAGATGAGCAGGCAGTTTATTCAACTTGATTTCCTTTCATTATCTTTCATTTTATCATTATCTTGCTCATTTTCACCTTTTCTTTTTCTTAGTCTAGGACAAAGAGCACAATAACTCCAATTAAGCCCACCAGTCCATAGTAAAAACTAAGGCATTTTAAAGATTTGATTTCATAGAGGGAGGGAGAGGGAGAGAGAAATAGGAACATCAATGATGAAAGAGAATCATTGACTGGCCGCCTCCTAAACTCCCCCCACTGGGATTGAGCCCGCAACCCAGGCATGTGCCCTTGACCAGAATGGAACCTGGGACCCTTCAGTTCACAGACCGATGCTCTATCCACTGACCCAAACCGGCCAGAGAAAAACTAAGACATTTTATGTCAGTGAGCATTGCTAATTGACAGTGACTGATATTCTGCTGATACAACACTTGACTATAAAATTAAAAAATACAGCGTTATGAAAAGATTTCTAGATATGTCCATTGAAACAGCACTCAGTTATCATCTAATTCAGAGATTTAAAAGAAACATTTTATAAATAAAATATACCCTTGGAAAATCTGAAAATTTGACTTAGCCAAGGAAAATGCACAGACACGCGCAATTCCACAAACAGTGTTAAGGGGACTGCCCAGGGGCATCGCTTTCTTGGACCCTGCCAGGTGCCTGCAATTTTCACATCAGTCCTTTATTTTCATTAAGCACTGAAAATCTCCCTGCGACAATGCAAAGGTTGCTTGGGAAAGGAAACAAATTAAATCATTAGCACAGATGAGTTAAAGGCATTAGCCTCACCCTGCAGGCATTGAACAAAGGGTACATAGGATGGATGGCGTGGCCTGAAACGTCCTAGAGATCAATACACCTCCTCTTGGTGTGTGAATTTCAAATGTTGAAAAGATTTGGATGTTCACCTGACAGGAGTTTGACTTCTACAGGAATAATCGTTTGCTATATCCTTACTGTGTACCAAGCGCTATAAGAAGCACTTCATATACATTTTCTCCTTTAAACAGCCTTGTGGTGAAAGTGCTTTAATCCCCATTTTACAAACTAAGAAAGTGAGTGTTCAGGGAGGTTCAGTAATTTTTGCTAAGGTTACACAGATCAAGATACATCTGTTTCTCTCAAATTGCAAAGCTGGAGATTTACTGTTTCCATTCACACAGAGGAAAAATACATGTAAGACTCACTCTTCATTCACAAGCATTTTTAAACAGCTTTGAATTCTATCAATGACAACATAATCATACCTCTGCAGAACAGTTGTGCTGATACATGTCTTCATTCATACCCTTACCACCCTCGCTGAGCCTATGGATTCAAGGTCCTTGAACCTCTCAAGGACACATGGGAGTCTGGAACACATCAAATCTTGGGAATCACAACTCTAGATGATGAACCATTTACTGGTAACTGCGTCCCTTTTCCCATGGGTACAAGGAAGTGAGAAGGTCGCCTCTATGTCTCAAATGATGAGGTGAGGAAAAGCAATGAAGGACATACAAAAAGAGTTGAACTCCAAGCCTCTGACTTGAGGGCATAAAATGGCAATGTCAAAGACACTGTTGGAAACTAACTCTCCTCAGGAAATTGAGCGGTGTCAGTGGAAATAAGGTAGGAAGGCCTGGATGAGGGAAAGGATGAGTCTAATAATACTCATATATGATAAGAGAGAATATATATGGCATGGCCTGTAACTTCAATGAGCTTACAGTGAAGAATTAAGTATCTTTACCCATGAAGACACAGATATCAAGTAATAGGTGAAAAATCTGTTAACAATTCCAGGAGCCACAGGAACTCAGAGATGGGCTGAATCCCTTAGTCTAGTGAGCATCAGAATGGATATGGCTTCTAATAAATAAATGTACTTTATTTCACTGTATGTTCTTCCGCCCATAGGATCTTTCATGGGTATGTTTCTTGAGCTAATAAATAGAGTTCTAAGTGGAGAGCAGGAGATTCCCAGGAAGGTATTATAAAGTAGAGCCTGTCCCACTCTGAAAAGCCCAAATAGATTTTTTTTTCCAGAAAGATTATGTTTCATTAGCTCCCAATTTGCTTCTAGTAACAGAAGGGATTTAACAGTTTATGGTAATAATATGCAAAAGGTTGAAATGCTCTTGAAACATAAGCCAAAATCTGCCACTGAACAGTGTGAGAAGTTGCTGGTGTTGCTGACTCACAAGGGGAGTGCAAGGAGAGTGCCTGCTCCCCTAAAGTCACTCGGAGGGCAGCTGGCAGTGACCTTCAGGTGTCTCTGACAGAACAAGGTCCATGACTGTCCACAGTCAGGCTGCACTGTCCCTGGTGGAAATATACTACAGCCATGGCCAGGCTCTGCAGGGAAGGATACAGTTCTTAATGCACAAATAATTATAATCATAGTAATTCTTAATGAATGCTTATTATGTACTGGGATCTGTTTTGCATAGTTTATATGTACCAACACATTAATTCTTAGGAAACGTGTACGAAGGAGGCATTATTAGCTTCGTTTTTGTAAATGAGGAATTGAAGGCCCAGAGAAGATAATAGAGGAGCTAGGACTGGGACCCCAGCAATCAGCCTCCAAAGTCCACACTCCTTATAAATACGCTACAGTATTGTGTGTGTGTGTGTGTGTGTGTGTGTGTGTGTGTGTGTAAGGAGCTTAGAACAGTTCTGTGCACAATATGGTACCCATGTTTGCTTTTAATATTTTTTCTCACTCTAGTCTGCTCCCCCTGTTTTGTGAAGCGCTATCTTTTCCTTCTACTCTGGTACCCTCTCAATCCAACTGACTCCCAGCAACCATACCATGATCAGTGAATGCTTGCTCACGAGCTGCATCTTGTCCAATTGTTCCAGGCAACTGTTAGGACAGGAAGGAGGAGGAGGAGGAGGAACTCGCAAGCACACTGATGATTTAACAACTGTAGGAGGGGACACTCCTGGAAACACTAACACTCCACACAGCTGCCCACACAGAGCTGTGCTGGGTGGACATGAAGTACTCTAGGAAAGCAAGAAGCCTGGAAGTGCCAAATCCGCTCCACGTGTCAGAGACATGTTTCTATACTATTTCCCATGGGTGGGAGTTGAGGAGGCTGAGATGTTAGGACAGACACAAAAACATATGATATGGATTCATGCAAGGGAAATTCCGAGATGTGGGAAGAGCAATCAGAAGCAAGCATGGGCAGCTTCATACCACGACAGGGTAGCCACACAGTTAATGAAAAGATTGTGGTAACAGGTGACAGGTGAGGTAATAAATTGGCTTGGAGACAGGATGAAAGACAACCCATGTTCATACTTCTAGCATGAATGAAATGATAATCTCTCAAAATCAAAGATACCCAGCCTTGACTCTCCTCTGGTAAGGAAACAGATAATACATCAAAAGACACAGTGTTTTATCAAAGGTTGAGTTATGGGGCTAGTTAGTTCAGAGCAACTCGCTGCAAGTACAGCTGATAGAGGCAAATTACAAAGGAGACCCTGGAAACTGTTGGAACAATATTTTCCAGGGAGTGAGGCTGCTGAGTACCATGTGTGTACCTACATCAATAAAAGGGTTAGCACAAGAATTAACTGTGTGCGTGTATAAGGAGCTTAGAACAGTTCTGTGCACAATATGGTACCCATGTTTGCTTTTAATATTTTTCCTCAGTCTAGTCTGCTTCCCCTGTTTTGTGAAGCGCTATCTTTTCCTTCTACTCTGGTTCCCTCTCAATCCAACTGACTCCCAGCAACCATAACATGATCAGTGAATGTTCGTTCATGAGTTGCATCTTGTCCATTTGTTCCAGGCAACTGATTAGGACTATTGACGCTTTTGTGCCATGTGAGGAACACTGGTGTTCTGTAACAGAGCCTGACAAATAGAGCTGGAGGAGAAACAGCAGGCGGAACTAACTAAAGAGCAGCCTAGAGCACAAGTACATTGCCTGTGGAGGTCCAAACAAATAAACAAAACAAAACACCAAAACCTGCTTATAAACGTATCCTTGGAAAATAAAAATGTGATCCTTACTCAGACTAAAACCAGGCCCCTTCAATTAATCAATTTCTGTGGTAGCTTTTCTGGACTAAACTGACCTACTCTACCAAGTAAAGGCTTATGAGCTGATGAAGCCAATGGAACAGTCATAGAAGGAAGATTTTGTTGGAAAAACAGGTTTTTTTAAAAGGGGAGGGGAGGAATTTAACTAGGAGTTGGGTACATTATGTTTGGAGACTAGCTTAGAATTCTTACTCTCTCTACTGATTATATATCCCTCCTGCATTATAATTTTGTTTCATCCTATACCCTTTTCATTTTCTCTATATTTGGTAGATATGTGTTTCCTCTTTGGTGAAGAACTTTGTATATTCTTAGTACACATGTGTCAGGAGTGCATAGTTCAGGTAATTTCCTGGACAGCTGATTGGCTGATGCTCCCTATCACCTAGACCCATGAGAGAAAGAGAAAATCTTCCCCTCCTGCCTCCTGTAACAATGGTCCCTTTAGTTATGAGACAGACATAGGGCTGAATCTAGAAGAATTATGAATCTGCTTATAATATCTAGAGAGATTGGGGCTATATGAACTTTTTGATGGCTTTATCCTAAGAGTGATCTCCCAAATGTTGCCTTGGCTAATCGTGGGATGCTGATGTCATGGGATCCAGTGTCTCCTATTAACTTATAAGCCAAGTGGGTATCTACTTAATTATGCTGGACCCCTGGAAAGCCAGGCTTACTAGAAGTGTAAGTCTAATACCTGCAAGTCATTTCACTATATTACTGCTGCCATGCGGTAAATTAGAAAAATAAGAATCAATAGTTAGGAGTTATTTTCCTTGCTTCCATTCGCAATATTTCCTTTCACTCTCGTTCTTATGTAGCGGATATTTACAGAACATCAAGATCTTTGCTCAGATGATGATGTCCATCTGCTCCAGCACCTTATTTCCCACCTGAAGCCCTGCTCTCCTGACACTGACGTCACCGGCATTTCTGCTTGGAGCCAATTATAATTAGGGCTCCAGGTGAAAAATTAACAGCAGGAACAGATGGGCCCATAAGAGGCAAAGAGTCTGTTCACATGCAAATTTCACCAGCACTCAAAGATCGAAGAAAACTATGGAACATAGGAAGGCTCTGCCTAAAGTTGATACTTCTGCATAACTTGGAGAGTTTGCAAGTGCCAGTTGCCCTTCCTCAGGTCATTAGGGAACACTTTCCTTCCTGTTCGTAGGGGAGGGAGGGCTGCAACCAGGCCATGATAATTTAGAGCTTTGGGCTTTTAGCACAGGATTTGGGTGCATGTCGTACTGCCTAGGTATAAAGAAGTGGGTGTTGGTTTGTTTACCTCAGAGGAAAGAGCTGCATCCCAGGCACTGTCAATCTCAATTAGCTCCTTTAAAGAACTTTTGTGTGTGATATAAAATAAGAATGATACAGTCGTGTGAAGTGGAAGGCAGTAATTGCAGACTCTTCTCAGTGGGTGTTTTATGTTATTGGACCCCGTATTATTGAAATCACGGCATTGCTAGTTAAGTATAAAAATATATAAGGTCTTTAGTTAATTTACATGGTTCCTGGAAGCCTATGGGTTCAGTTCAGAATTTCTAGGAATGGGAAGCAAGGGACGACAGGTGTGTGTGAGTCTGGTCTCAGGTCTTTCTGCATTGGTATAGCCCAGTGGTTCTCAACCTTGGCTGCACATTAGAATCACCTGGGAATCTTTTTAAAATCCTGATTTCTGGGCCTCATCCTCCGGGAATTCTGTTTCTTTGTTATGGGGCGGGGCCACAACATTAGTAACAAAGAAACAGAATTTCCGGAGGATGAGGCCCAGAAATCAGGATTTTAAAAAGATTCCCAGGTGATTCTAATGTGCAGCCAAGGTTGAGAACCACTGGTATTGCCCATCAGAACACATCATCCTCATTCTATTCAAACTTCTCTACAAATTGTCACATTGATTGGTTGCCTCCCTCAGGCAACCAGGACCAGGACCGGGAATCAAGCCTACAACCAAGGTACATGCCCTTGATGAGATTTGAACCCAAAACCCTTCAGTCCTTGGGCCAACACTCTAACCACAGAGCCAAACCAGCTAGGGCTCACTTTTTCTTTATGGTCTTAGGTAAAAGATCTCAAATTCTTTCCATGTCAGAAAAAGGTTTTGCAGTCAGAATAGACCAAGTTTTGGAATGGCAGTAAATATCCTCAAATCCTGAATGGCTTAATAACAAAGGTGTATTTCTCATGCCTATAATCAATCAGAATTTCCCCAAGGGTTCTGTTCTTTGTAGTTACTCATAAACAGATGAAGGAAGAAACAACAGCCTTGAATCTTGTTAGTTGTTTGTGCCAGAGGAAATGAAAATTAAAAGTCTCAGATATGCAATATATAACAAAATGCTTTAACATGGAAGTAAACTCATCACTTGGGCTTATAATTCACTTGGAAAAAAAAGTTAAAACCATAAAGAAACCAAGAAATGCAATTCAACTATGTGCTCAAAGGTGTATAAAACTGAATGTTGTTGGCAAACTGCATTAATGTTTCCTAAAATACTTAACTTGACATTTCTCCATGTCCCACAATTCTATGTCCAGACGCAGAAAAAAGACCAGAGTTGTCAATGGAATATATATCAAATAGGACACACCACAGTGGTTTGTGAGCAACCCATACACTCCAAATTGAAGATCGCAACCTGTCTGTACCAGAAGAGAACCCCAAATACCCAGGAATTCATACAATATCCAACAAATAAAGATTTGAGGGGAAGATCGAGGTACTCTCCAGTTGACGCTGGTCTACCATTCTCTGTTACCACTCACTGAGGAAATCACACACATGATTTGTGCCTCCCTTTGGCGTGCATGTGTGTGTGTGTTAATGGTATAAGAGGACCCATTGCTTATTAGAGTGGGCTTTTCCTCTTGGGATGTCCTCAAAGCATGCAATAAGCAAACATGACCTTCCAAGGACATGCTAGGAAGCCGCTTTCTTCATAAAAGCAACTATTGACTCCAAAGTGAAGTAAGCTCAGTGGGTCAAAGTTATGTCCTACTTCAAGTGGTTAAGAAAAGCCAAGAGGTAGTTAGACCTTAAGTACCTATTTTGGATTCCTGAAGAGAATCCCATTATCCAAGTAGCCACAGCCCACTTTGCCTTTTTAAGTCCCCATTTTTATAACCACACAAAGAATTCAAACATGTTGGAAAAGGAGCCAAATTTCTCATCAGTACTCCAGAATTTTCCTGTCTCTCTCACTCTACCCTTCTATGACAATATCCTTCAGCCATCCCCAGTCCATCTATTTCCTCTTACCTCATTTTCTGTAAAATAATAATAATCTGGTCATTGTGAGTAGAAAAGTCAGGGCACATGATGGTATGTTTGTAAAACTATTAACCATGCAAAATTAGACAAATGAGTGAAGAATAAAATGAAAAATTTTAACTGAAAATGCTTTTTTCTTGGTTTTCTAAATTTTTTAAAATCTACAATCATTGATACAAATATAATTGAAAAAATCATTATGTAATGCCAATATGTATGTTACCTCTAAGGCATATTTCTATCTGAAAAGATGTTTTGTTTTTTTCCTTTCCTAGTATTATCTACCATATCTTGATTATCGTAAATAATGCTGCAATGAACACAGGGGTACATATATCTTCTCAAGTTAGTCTTCTCATTTTCTTAAGATATATACCCAGAAGTGGAAATTCTGGGTCGTATCGTATATCTCTTTTTACTTTTTTGAGGAATCTCCATATTGTTTTCCATAGGGGCTTTGCTTGTTGGAAGCTGCACCAGCACTGCATGAAGATTTCCTTTTCTCCATATCCTTACTAACATGGGTTATTTGTTGACTTTTTGATAATCGCCATTCTGTCTGGTGTGAGGTACTATCTCATTGTGGTTTTGATTTGCATTTTCCTGTGATGTTGAATATCTAGGTGTCAATCGACAGATGAATGGATAAAAAAAGATGTGACATATACACACTCACTTACATAGCAATATTACACAGCAATAACAAAGAATAAAATCTTGCCATTTGTGACAACATGGATGGATCTCGAGGGTGTTATGTTAAATGAAATGTCAGGCAAAGAAAGACAAATGCAGTAAGGTTTCATTTATATACGGAATCTAAAAACAAAATAAACAAACAAAACAAAAAAAGACTCATAGAAACAGATGAAAGGGTTGGTTACCAGAAGGGAAGGGGGTAGGGAGATGAGTGGAAATGGGTAGGGTAATATAGTCAATAATGTTGGATATGTGTACATGGTGACAGATTATAAGGTATGCCTAACCCTAATATGACCAATATAAGATTGCATACTAACTATACTTAAATCAAAACTAACTAAATAAATAAAATTCACATTATCTGTGAATACTGGCCTCCTCTCTTTCCTTTTGGGGGTAACACTGTGCTACCATGTGAGAAATAAGTTACTGCACAGAGAAACTTAGAGAGGAACAGTGTCAATTTTTCCTCCAAACTTTTTCTCTAACTCCTCCCCCAACCTGTACACAGAATATTAGAAGATACCTTCTGGAGGAAGACTTCCATAGAAATGAAGAGTCGCTAAACACACAAAAGTGATGCTACACACTGAATCCTTTTTCCCTATTCAGAAATTCACAAGTGGGTGGAGCTATGGCATGTCTGAGAGATCATTTCCAACTCAACTTCTGACTTTTATATACATGGGAGGTGTGGCAGACATTGTAGGTTGGCTAACTCAACATATAATCATGGTCCCTCTCTCCTGCCTGCCTCTGCCAGAGACTGGCGCAGTTCAGTACTTAACTTCCCAGCCTCCCTTGCAGCGGGGATCTTCATGTGATTCTGTCAAATGAGTGTAAGTCTGCTCAGAACTTCTGAGGTCACTTTCCTTTTGCTGATGAGGACAGACACAGAAGGCTGCTTCCCTCCCCTTCTTCCTGCCATAAATGCAGGCCTAATGCATATTGGCCTTTCAATATGCAACTTGCATATTGAAACAATAAGGTGAGGCCAGAAGAATGGCCCTACCTCTATTGGGCTGCCAATGGTCAGATACCTTGTTATATGAGAGAATATCCTTCTGTCTGATAAAACTACTGTTGCTCCATTTTTCTGTTTCTTGTAGCCGAATTATTCCATCAGGAAATTGAATTCCAAACAGGTTAAATGATTTAACTAAAGTCATGCAGCTAAGTTATTTCAGAGCAAGGGTTGGAAGCCAAGAATAGAGACTCCCAACTACACTCTCTCCACAAACAACTCCTCAGGAAAGGGCACTTTTCTGCAACTGCAAGTGAAAATGGGTTAAGCTGATTCATGAGCCCTCTGCCTATCTTGGTTTTTGGTCAGAAAAAGTTGGAGAAGCACTTAAGGAGAAGAAAACATAAAAACACATCATATAACATAATCTACCCTCTCACTATGGGGAACTAAGATAAAGATTATTTTCCTTCTTATCCCCCAAAGCCAATACCTGTATGTATTTAAAATGTTCAAAACATTGTTAAAAATGGAGGGAGTTTGAACTTTGAGTCTAGTCTAAATTCTCTGCCTATTTTCTAGGTATGAGAGTGAGAAAGAGAACAACCCTAATTAAACTCAGGAGTTCTCTCACTTACTGAGGAAATGGTCTAAGTTTATCAGAATAGTTTGATAAGCCTACTTCCAGCACAAAAATTCAGGATCTGAGGAAACATAAACCCTTTCCCCAAATGTATTAGAAAGAAAGTGAACTGCCCTGAGATGAGGATGGTGGGGGCAGGAGAAAGGCTGACATCTGGGTGAAATCTGGACTTTGGTCAATGAGGAATTGATTTAAAACATTACTGAGAGCTAAACTTCTCTGCATGAGAATTAAGGGAATTTGAAAGAAGCAGAAGAAGGGGTGTTTTGAAGGGACTCTTGGCAGTAAAAGTACAAGTCACCTGAGCAACGTGTCTGCAGGCGGGGCTTATTGAAAACGAAGACAGTGGAAACGTCTTCGAGGACGGAAGGACGAAAGACTTTTTAAAAGCATGGATGTCCATGCTGTGCTCCACGCTTACCAGTAAGTGATATCGCGCTGTGCTGACAAATTGCCCCTGTGTCTTTTCTGGCAGTTTGGGAGAGGCGTGCTACAAACACATCCTTAAACTGATGGCACCCTGAAGAGTGGTGGGCGGATGTTACCAAAGCCCCAGAAGGCCACAGCATTTCTGAGAGCCACTCACTTCATAACCGAAGGTGGATCCAAATCCTCCAAGGCATGAGCGGCTGTGAAGAAACACACCTTCTCCCCAGATGTGCTAGAAACACAGTGCCTGCCCAGAGAGGAAGGCGATGGGAGCAGGAGGGAGGCTGACATCTGGGTGAAGTCTAGATACATTAAACAATTAGGCAACATCCCTGGGCCTCATGGCCTTCAGGCCTTCATGTTCCAGTAGAAGGCTTACCATTAATGATTTCCAGCGTCCTTTTAAGCTCTGAAACTGCATGAGTTTTGTTTTGAACAACTGTCCTGCTCTATAGATGGCCAGCAAGGAAACATCCCCCAAACCTGGGAATCAAAAGAGCCTGAAGATCAAGTTCTGAGGATGAGACGGAAACAGACAGGTTCCAGGGGGCTGAACCACAGTTCAGAGTTAAGAATCTCCAAGTTCAAAAAATTAGGAGTGAGTCAGCAATCAATCTACAGAACTGGCAAATGAAAGGTGCCCTCCAGAAAAAGAGTGAATGAAGATTAATTTAAGAATCTCTGAAATATCACCCCAGCTATTGAATGGCTTTTTAAGGTAAAGGCTCTGCATCAGCCAGTGCAGAACAAAACCAAGTGAATGAAGAAAAACACCGCAGGGAGAAATAAATGGCACAAGTCCATCGCTTTCATCCCAAGGAAGGTACCACTGAAGGAATCAAACAGCAATACATTCATTCATATACACATATATGCATTCCATAACTCTAAAAAACATCCATGTGTCTCCAAGGGAAGGAGTGGGCTGTCTTAGCACCTGGAGTTATGGAGAGACAGAAGCAGATGTGCAGCGAGCTAATGGCTTGGTTCCGCTGCCTGCATTGTCCTCTCTTCCTGCCGTTCGATCCAAGGGAATATTTAGCATAATATATAGCAATGACTCTCTGCCCTCCAGTACATCAGCAGAAAGCAGATATTTACAATTGAATAGCAGTCAGTATGGGGCCCTATGGAGCGGAGCTAAGGCAGCCAGTTCATTATGTACAGTTCCAACAACAGGGCTCATTGTTCCCCTTGTGGAGTCTCAGCCATCCTGGCAAGTAAGCAGTCCCAGAAAGGCATCAGAGGGGACCTTCAAATGCTAATGACTCCCTCTGAGCATCCAGACTGACCTCACATATAGACCAGGCAAGCAACTTCCAATATGGCATAATTTCAGGGCCCTTCAAAGAACCTTGGATTGAAAATATCTCTGCTACTGCCTGCTGCCTATCCCAATGCCTAAAATCTTCTGTAGAGTCGCATCCCCTCCCGATAAGAAGCCATTCCCTGCTCAAAAGCAAATGCACTTAAGGCCAGTATAATCTAATTTATTAGTGAAAATTCACCAGTCCCTATCAAATTTTAAATCACACATTTTGAGTTGGGCAGGGACATAGGGATCCCTAAGCAAAGCATGGCTCATGGACCCAATCTAGCACAGCACCTATTCTTTTTTTAAAAAAAAATATTTTATTGATTTTTTACAGAGAGGAAGGAAGCAGGAGAGAGAGTTAGAAACATCAATGAGAGAGAAACATCGATTCAGCTGCTTCCTGCACACTCCCTACTGGGAAGGTGCCCACAACCAAGGTACATGCCCTTGACTGGGATCGAACCTGGGACACTTCAGTCCGCGGGCCGATGCTCTATCCACTGAGCCAAACCAGTTCGGCAAGCACCTGTTCTTGTAAAGAATGTTTGATATTGACACAGCTACACCCCGTTTTTTTAATATATGGTCCGTGCCAGAGTTGAAGAGTTGGTATATTGGTAGAGGTTGTATGGCCCAGAGGAAACTAAAATATTTACTATCTGCCACTTTACTGAGAAAGTTTGCCCAACTTTGATGTAGAGTAACACCCTCATGAGGACACTGCGGCCCACAGAGGGCAAGGAACATGAGCAAAACCACGGGAGCTATTCCTGGCAGAGCTGAACCACATCCCTGGACTCTCACCTTAGGGTTCCTCCCATTATGTCATATTGTCTCTTTATGGCAGGGGTCCTCAAACTACGGCCCGCGGGCCACATGTGGCCCGTCGAAAACATTTATCCGGCCCACCAGTTGTTTTTGCCGCCACTGCCTGTCCTGCTTAGCAGCCGACTCGTCCCGGGCCCTCAGTGCGCATGTGTGGAATGTCTGAGGGACAGTGAACTGGCCCCCTGTTTAAAAAGTTTGAGGACCTCTGCTTTATGGTGCCTTTAAGAACAAAAAGGCCTGAACATGAAGTAAGGCCTGAGGGGTCTCCTAGGATTTTGTGATTCAGTTTGCTTACTCTGTGGGGTTTTCAGCTATTCTGCAACGGGACACTGTTGGCAGGCCATGAGTTTCCACTGAAGCTTAATCTAGGATGTGGAGATTGAAGAATAAACTCTATTCATCAAAGTGAAAAGCTATGCATTGGGGAATCTTTCCTTTAACGGTTGACCATGGTTCCTTGATCATGATTCAGAGAATCAGAGAAACTCTTCTGATGCCGTGAGCGTCTTTGGTGTGTAAGTGTGTGTGTATGTGTGTGTGTGTGTGTGTATGTGTGTGTGTTAAGAAGCTACTTTTTAAATTGACTTTTAAAAAATTAAATCTTATGCAGAATGTCAATAGGTTAAATGTATAAAATTAGAGATGTTTTAGCAGGTTTTCCTTGCATCGATGTCCTTAAGGACCTAACTAGAAACATAGCACCTTATGGATTACTTTGAGAAAATCCCAACTTATTCTAGTTGTTACCTGAGTCTATACTGTTCTCAGCAATTGGATTTCAAGTCAATATCTGATTGACTCTAGGGAAAAGGAACTCATTATTTCATATACATCACACCCCACACACATTCATCTTATAGTTACACTGATATTATAACTATTCCCTTATTTTTAACTCAAATATCCCTCACTATAACTTCTCTTACATTTTTCTCTCCATCACTTCTCTATGTCTTACTGTTCACAATGTGAGCCTTGAACAAGCAGCATGGACATCAGCTGGAACACGTTAGAAATTCAGTCTCAAATTCCATCCCAGGCTTGAAGAATAAGAATTTGCATTTTAACAGAATTCCCAAGGAATGCATTTGTACAATAAAGTTGAAAGAACATGGCTATATCACAATAGACTGAAATTCCTTGAAGAAAACTATGAATAATGAAGTTCAATGATCACATTTCAATCAGCTAAGCACCGAATTATTCAATTGTGAAAATAAGTAATAATCAAAACAATATTTATTGAGTGCTTTACTCTATGCTGAACGTTGAGCCAGGAAAGCATTAAGAACATCAAAGGAGGAGAAAAGAGTCCCTGACCTCAAGAACGCCCAGCTTAATAGCACATTCAAATGTAAGAGCAGTCGTAGGTAATATACAAAGGTGTAAATAAAATGCTATAGGATTCCAAATATTGTTTGGACATACTTCTTTGTAGCAATGCCCTTTGGGATCAGATATTGTTTTAAATCACCTCATCTGTAGCAATCTGTTACAGCAGCACAGGGAAACTAATACAATAACCAATGCAGGAGGTTGGGCAGATTTAATACGCATGGTGTAAAGGACACACTGGAAGACTTTTATAGAGAAGATGGTTCTGAGAAGGCAGACTAGAACCATACTATCAACACCTTATGGTATAAATACATTTACTATCATAAATTACTGACAGCTGATTCCTTGGGATAGGAAAAGGAGCGGTAAGTGGAGGAAATAACCTTATTAAATTATGTTAAAACTGACTCTGGTGGCATTCCGGAACATGGATAGGATGGGGCAGGCAAGGTGTCCTCTGGGAAATTACTGCAGCAGATTGGGTGAGAACTAATAGAAACCTGAGCAAAAGAACCAGAAGGACTTAATTCACACAAGGCATTTTTCTCAAGAGGAGTGTGGAGAGAGAAATAAACTTCTGATGCAAGGCAGTGGTGGGTAGGATTGGGGGTGGGGACAATGAGCAGCCAGAAGCAACCAAAGCCACTTGGAACCTCCAAGTATTCCGTGAACAGACCAGCCCACTTCACAATTATGCCAAGCTCTAGACAGCCTTCATGGTTCAGAGGAGTGAGGCTTATTTGCAAAGAACAGAAGAGGAAACATTTACTTTTACTTATGAGTCAGCTATTCAGTGCAATACTTGGCATTCAAGGGCTTTGAGGAAACAAAGTGTTTAAAGAATTAATTAGTTAGATATACCCAGTTTTACTAAGAAAAATATTTCTAAATAGTTATATGAAAAATCATATTTTGCAAGTTAAATCACAAAAAATATACAAAAGTTAATTAAAAGTCAACTGAACATAGAGGTCTACTTGTAAAACACATTAATGCCTTGATTTCATCTTTGAAAAAACAAAATACAACTTACACTTCTAGAAAAAGCTTCTAAAATACTACTTTTAATTAAGTATGAATTATTAGCATTTGGATAACATTTTTCTAATTTAAGAATTTAATTATGGGAAAAAGCTTAGGTCATTTTTAAATATATATTTCTTTTATTGATTTCAGAGAGGAAGAGAAAGATAGAAACATCAATGATGAGAGAGAATCACTGATTGGCAACCTCTTGCATGTTCCCCACTGGGGATTGAACTGTGACCTTCTGGTTCATAGGTCGATGCTCAACCACTGAGCAACACCAGCTGGGCTTAGGTCATTTTTAAATAAATCATTGAATTCATTGACTAAATAATTGATTTCAAAGACTTTATTTTTCATATGAAACAATAATAAGAGCACATATCTTATATAGTAAAACCCTAATATGCAAATCGACCAAACAGCTAAAAGACCAGAGGAATGACTGATTGCTATGATGCGCACTGACCACCAGGAGGCAAACGCTCAATGCAGGAGCTGCTCCCAGTGGTGGTGATGGGGGGCAGGGCCTCGCTGCCAGCCAAGATGGGTGCCAGCGGGGGGGACAGGGGGTTGGAGAGGTCTGATCTCCCTGCCCACCAGTCACCCTGCAGATGGCCCTGATCCGCCAGCCAGGCCTAGGGACCCTACCCTATACATTGGGAATAGTCTCTTAGATTTAAAAATTAAAACCTGGCAAGGCTACTCTAACATAGAGAAAAACAGGATGATGCAGCAATGATATGCATGGAAGCTGGCTTGCACATTTTGTGGTCAGCCCTGATTCTGATACTTATAACTGTGTGACAAAACCAATTACTTTACTTCTCTCTGCTTCAGTTTTTCCACCCATAAGATGGGGGAAATGGTACTACTGCCTCAGAAGGATCATGTTATGTACTACTTTTAATAATCAGGGCAAAAAAATGTAGCTGCCCATACAACAGCAAGATGCCTTTCACCTGTATGAAAAGTATGGTCACTGGTACATGCAATGTCCTGAATTGCGAGAGGGATGTCCGACTGCCACTTTAGGTGCGACATCCCCCGATGGATTCCGTATTGTGAGAGGGCGCAGGCCGGGCTGAGGGAACCTCCCCCTGCCCCCCGTCCCATGCACAAATTTTGTGCACCAGGCCTCTAGTTTGTATATAGTCCTTTCCAATTTACAGCACTCCCACAAAACCACAATTCTAACTCTGTGCTATGCAACTAAAATTGATTTTTTAAAATAGCATTCTAATGGGGAAAAATAGGATCAATGGATGAAATTGCAGGGAAGCATATTTTGGCTCATTTAGGAAAACTATTAATTGTTAGAAATGCCTCAAATAGAATAGGCTGCTTCACACTGTGGGTTCACCTGAAAGGATCAAGTATCAGCTAAATGATTGTACCCTTGGAAAAGATGTTGGAAGGAGACTTCGGTAGACTTGAGTAGTCAACCTGGTGCACTCTCAAGATTCTTCCCCAATCAAACACATTATGATTCAATGTCAATTTTTATAATGATGTTATAAACTATTAGTTTGTATTATAAACTATTAGTTTGTATATATTAACAGAAATGTAACATCCCAGATCTTATCTGAAAAACGTAAGTAATTTTTTTAATGAGAGGCAAAAATAGATAATACAAATTTCCCCATTCTTATTATACCTCCACTCTATTCCTATTAGTCCCAGCTTATTTCTATTATTTCCAACCTCATTCCTGAGATTTACCTCCACACATATCTCCATTCACCTATTTCACTTCCCAAATGCTAAGCAAATTATAACTGAAATTTTAAAAACATATGGAAACCACTCAACAGGAATATTTTCATCTTAAACTGCCCTAAATATCAGACTCTTATTACCCTAAAAGAGCTAAAACACAATGAAAGGATAGAATGAATGTATACTTCCAGGGGACACTAACATTTTCACAGGAGAAAGAGACTTTAGTGCTTTCTTTATTTGCTAGCTTCCTCTTAATGCGTTTTGATCCTGCAGTTAATGGACATGTTTTAATCTCTTAAGTGTCTGAGGTGACCCTCTAAGTAGTCCAGGTATACAGAGAGCTATATCTGAAAGGAGTATGTAAAGATGGAAGGTACCAGGCGGTGTTAAATGCCAGGAGACATCTCGAGGACACTGTACCAAAATGGGAAAGTCAAAATTTTCAGTAATCAATTACTTTATCTGAATTTTCTATTTTTGAGGTTAAATAGGATTGAAAGTTAGAAAGTTCATATGGCTCAAATTAGGTAAATGAGAAAAGGGGATTCATCTTTGAAGCTACATTTGCATGTAATCTGCACAACTTTATTTAGAAAATATATGTATAAGGTAGCTTTGAGGAGGGTAAACAGGAAAATGCAGCCAAAGATCAGATACTATAAAGTATTAAAACTAAAGATGCAAAGGTGAGAGTGAAAAAAATTTGAATTCTTAGTAATGAAGTGAGAAAAACGAAGCCAGTTATAAGTAGGTGGATTATAGGGTCAGATGTTATGGCTTTAATTGTTTTTTCAGACTTCCTGCTAGAATAACACATTTATCCCTAGTATACTTCAGAAGTTATATGGGAAGACAATATGCATTAATAGCCACAATGAAGGGCTTCCTTGTATCCACACCTTTTGTCATGAAGCAGGTAGCCCCTATCTGCTCTTTCTGGGCTGGCTGACATCATAATATGGCCCTTCACTTTTCCCTTTGCTGAAGGATGGATGACAACATGGAGCAGAGCCTAGTGTCCACGCCAAATTGCAAGCTGATCACAGATGCATAAACAATCCTATCTGAGAAAAATCACGCTCAACTAAAATTTGCACAACTTCTAATGTTTTAAAAAAACTTCCCAAAATGTCTCTCATGAGCCACACCAACTAAAACTATTCAAAGAAGGGAAATCTGGGAAACAGTTCCAGCTTCCCTGAAGTCACACACTATAAATCCACCATCGCACAGCCCAAGTTTTGTTTCATTTTCCCTCACTTGCTAACTGATGCAAGATCTTAAAAGGTCAATCGCTGCTTGGGCCTCAAAGAACAATAAATAAGGAGATTCCAGCTGTAATTTTAATTATCTCTGGAAGTCAGAAACAAAGAGCTGAGGTTATTGAATAAATTTAATGGTTTTTAGTTCATAAAGATGACTTTAATATTTAAATATACATAAAGAACTAGTAATTATAAAATTGAAAATTAAGAAGTTAGATAAAAGTAAATCAAGACCCATGTGATAGCTTACTTTCAATAACTTTTTTTTAATGCATGTTTCCTCAGAATTTGTTCCTTCCTATTGCCACTCTAAAAATTACTTTCAGTATCTGCTTAAAACCATAAATAACACCAAGTGCAAATAAACACAGTAATTTTTGTTTCTTTGTGTTTTATTATAAGATTCATTCTTGTTTTCTCTCCCTCATCTCCTTATTTCTCCTCTGGACTTTAGGTGTAAGTTAATTATCGCTGCCCCTTATTCATGTTATATTATCTTTTTTTTTTAATCTCAATCCCTCATTATTTTTCTTAATATTTAGGTTTGCTTTGTCACATATCTCCAAGCTTTTCCTTCCTTACTGTATCTTATTTCTCTAAGATGAGTAAAGACAAAGGATTAATCTCACAGTGAGAATGAGCCTGAGTAAAATGAAAAGCGTTGTCTGAAGAGAGCATTTACATCAGCATTTAGCATCTCATGTTTGAGTTATAGCTGAGCACACACCTAAGCCATCTTTTATGGTTTTTTTAATGTTAAATTTTTGAAGTTTCCAAACTTAAAATATAAAGACATGTCCTCAAATTCTTTTAACTTTGAAACACTAGGCTTTTATATAAAGAAAACATGTTTAGGCATCTTAAAGTACATTTTCCTTCTTTCTTTTTCCTGAAAGAAACCAATGGAAGAGCAAGCCTTTCTTAAAAAAAGAACAACAAAACAAAACAACAACAAGGAAATAAGACTATTTGGTTGGAAAATTTTTATCCCTAGAGAATAGTATTATGAATTCTAACTACCGGGATCAATTTTATGACCATTATATGACATAGGGGAATACATATAAAGAGAGAAAAGGCTTTTCTCACCCAAATATCTCCGTCACTAAGTGCAAATCTTGGTACTCTGAAATGGAAATAATTTGTTTGAGGGGGACAGGAAGGAAGTCCAAGAGAATGGTAATTTTGGAAAATGAGCTTATTTGGTGGTCTGTGAAAAGGCTTTTCTTGTCTGTACTTGCTAGTGAATGTAATTTACTCACCAGCCCTGAAGACCATAGATGGTTCTCATTGGAAACGGCCCTCTCCCTCAGGCTGCATGTGTTTGCATAACAGACATGGCGAGTCCTGTAATTCTCATCAGTAGTTTGGCGTGAGATGGGGAAGGGTAAGTACCTGTATGGGGAGCAGCAAGCAGTTAAGGTGCAGTGGGTCCCATGGTATCCACCCAGATCCTCATTCAGGACTGAGGCACTCATCACTCTAGCTCTAGGTAGCTGATGGCTGACAGCTGATGGTTGGGTTTCTCTATGGCAGCATTTGAGATCAGCCTAGAAAACTATCTCTCTTTCACCCAGGGTCACAGCTTCTCCCAGAAGACAGCTCTCCTCCAATGCCTGGCACATGGTAAGGTGAGGGGATTAGGACTCTTTTCCTTTACTGCACGGGGACCAAAGGCAAATCCCAAGGGCCTATGTGGTCACCGGAAGCACAGGCTTATAGGACATTCCTTTTCATCACTGTTTTTCCTAAAAGCATGTAGGTTTTGCATTATAAACTAGGATATGTCCATTTTAAATTATCTTCCTTCCCCAAATTGCCAACTCAAATGAACATTCCACAAATACCCATTCTGCAGCTTTATGGCTCCAGTTAAATTCCAGCATTTTGAGAAGGGCAGGTAACTGGGTCAGGTGGAAGAGGCTGATTTGGAGCTCAGATCTTCTGTTAGTGATGACTGACACGGGTCTTTAGCATCCTTCAAGGCTTGCATCAGCCATGTTTTCAAGAACCACAACATTCCATTATGACACAGGAAGAATGGCTGTGAATTGTTTATGGATCACCTATGAAGACACTAAATGGAGTTGGATTTGATTAAAAGAGGTAGTCTGGCACATCATGATCTATGTACTGCTTTTTTTTAAAATTTCTGTAAGAGAAATTTGGTCAGAATTAGCTTCTGCTGAGTTATGAAACTAGCAGTCTGTTTTCCAACTCCAGCCTCCCCCATTGAGCCCTTGTAGGCTGTTTCCCAAACTGCTATTGCCTCTCCCTGGGGGCTTCCTGCATCTTCCCCTGCCCTATCTGCCTCTGCTTTGTCCACCCTCAAAACACACACACACACACACACACACACACACACACACACACACACACTTCTGATACAATGGCTGAGGAGGGGAAGCAGCAGACTATCAAACAATGGGGAAAAGATCCTAATTACCTTTTGTGTTTGCATAACACATTAATTTCTGGGGACTAGGTGATATCTACATTTGGATTTAATGCCTCTTATCATCTACTAAGGAGATATTCATGACAACAGTTATTTTGAGTTGGAATAGAACATCAGGACAAAAGACAAAGTGACAGAAAGTGTGACCAAAAGCAAAGGAGATAAATGTGGGAAAATACCTCCATTTTGTTTTAATTCTCATAGTAAATCGAAGGGCCTGCCAGGGGCTCATAGTATCCCCATTTAATGTGCTGAAAGTTAAGAAGACTATAAGAGGTTATTAATCCGCCCAAGCCACAATCACACCGCTCTGAAATGTATCTGCGATTCTGAGTCCAGTATTTGTACGTGAGTACACCTCTCACTTCGGTTCCCCTGTTTTTCAATCAATAATGTACGGTGGGTTGTACATGGCAGTGGCCAACTCACTTCCTCACACTGAATCTTATCTTTAAGATGAAGACAGTGGGGGAGATGATCGATGAGGCCCCTTTAAGACTAACATTCTATTATTTTTATAGCACAGTTGGGGCAAGCACACACTTCACCTAAGTTCTTCCCCTGAGTTCATTTCTACACTACTTACAATTCCTCCGCGTGCTCTACAGAATTCCCGCAGGCAGTGATGGATGGCCACAACCGGGAGGAGCGATGATGCTCATCTTCCTCCGTCTACGTCTCGCCTTGACTGATGGCAGAACACATGCTGCTTAAGACTTGATGGTATGAAGGTGGGAATAGCATGGCCTCTATTAGTTAACAATGATGGTGGATGATCTAAACTCTGCTCAGCCCATCCAGGAACTTCACCAAGTCAGTCATCTTTTGCTCTGAATAATTTTCTAAAGATGGTTGATATCTCTAAAAGTAAGCCAGAATCTACCTTTGTGTTGAGTACTGCAAACATAAAATTCCTAAATTTATAAATTAAATTTCAAAGAGTAAAATAGATTTATAATGCCATTGTTCTTTTCAGTAAACCTCCTGGTTACTTCCATGCCTAGAATGTTTGATAATAATCTCGCTGTGCTCAGGAGACCACCTGCAAAATTGTCCCTGGCTCTGCAGGGACATATCCCTCTCACTAACTTTCTCTTGGGTCACAGATCTGAGTGATTCAAGTTATTTCATGAGGTTTTCTGAGTTTTTGAATAAATGAGAAATTTGTTTCAAAGTTTAACTTTGAAAAAAAGAAATGAGAATCATTCTGTGGTATGAGGAATGAGGTATGTTTTATTATAAATATTCTTAAGGATTTTTCTAAATATATTTTATTGATTTTTTACAGAGAGGAAGGGAGAGAGATAGAGAGTCAGAAACATCAATGAGAGAGAAACATCGATCAGCTGCCTCCTGCACACCTCCCACTGGGGATGCGCCCACAACCAAGGTACATGCCCTTGACCGGAATCGAAACCGGTACCCTTGAGTCCGCAGGCCGACGCTCCATCCACTAAGCCAAACCGGTCAGGGCTCTTAAGAATTTTAACATTATAAACAAACAGTTTGTGTATAGAATAGCTATTTTTTAAAAATACTGACATCTTGTTCTATTTGCTTCAAAAAATTTGAGGTGTGTGTGTGTGGGGGGGGGGGGGGCGGGGGGAGGGAGGGTTACTGCGCTTTGTTAACTTAATTGTTCTCCTGTTTCCTGTGACTGGATTTAAGGAAATTTTCAAACTTCGGTGCTGCCACCACAGTCTTGCCTTTCTTCTGTCATGAGTTTTAAGAGAGCAGGTATGCCCCCCAAATCACTGTGGCTATACAAGACAGGAAATTACTCTTTGTTCCCAATATTTTAAAGGCAATAAGTAAGCTGAGCCCAAAGTAGGCACATTCTTTAATGTCCAATTCAGTTGTGTCCCAGTGGATGATGCAAAAGAACTTCCTGCAGACTTGAGCCATGGGAGAACAAAGGACTGACAGCCCTTAGAGGGCACAGCCAGTACCTGATAAAACATATTCTGCAGTGCCAGGACAGTAGGACTCTCTGGTACCTGTCCAGTAAGGTTTAAACTTGCTATAGACAACTGATGGTTGCGTGTATTCCTTTCTGCCCTTTTCCCAGACAGAAGTGATCACTGTTCTATTTTGTCCACCTTCCAGCATGCCACTTACATACAAGGGAAGATAATCTATCCTTCAAACTGAGCCATATTGGAACCCAATGGAGAGACTACTGCGCATCCATGATTCTCAGTGAAGAGACCCCTGCACATTGTCCAGAAGTCCGAGACTCCACACTTGATGGCATAACTGGGTGATACTTTTAAGCTGTCTCCTTCATTATGAGCTTTTCCATACAGAAAGTAGAATATTTTCCAAAGAGAAAGGCGAGTGAGACAAATATTTGGTGACGATAAAGATGGCTATGATAGTCATTAAAGTTATTTATCAAATATTTCTACTTCTTTCTCCACTTCTGGTCAAATGACAGAATTGCATTTCCATGACCCATACGTTAAGTTACACTAGGTATGGACAATATAACTTTCTTTGGCTGATAACATATGAATGGATGTGACATGTAGCAAATGTGTCAAGGCAGAAACTCTGAGAGCAGGCACCTCATTCACTGCATTCACCTTTTCTTGCCAGCATGTGTCAAAGGAGTCTCTGTCAGCCTGGGTTCCTGGGAGACAGTGATTTGCAAACACTCCTGCCTCTCTACTCTGGTCATCTAACATGATAAAAAAAATAAACTTTTTATTGGTTAAGTCTCTGAGGGTATGGGGCTCTTTTTTGTTGCTATCAACACCCACCTCATGTTTGCTGGGAAAATGGAACCTGACATAAACATAAAAGATCTAACAAACAAACTGGCATCTAGCATTGTATAATTGTAGTCATTATTATAATTGTTACAGCCACCCAAAGACAAAATGCCAACACCTTCAGCAAACTAGTCTGTGGTTTATATTCCCTACTCTTCTCCTGACTTGATAGATTTAATTTTGTATATATACATACTTGTATACACACACAGAGACCATATAAACACACACATATACACACACACGATTTCAGGGCCAGATACCACATCTTGTTTATCATAACATCCTTGGTTTCGCTCAGAATATGGAAAGTTCAGTAGCAGTATGAAGGTGAATTTTGTGTTCTCCTTGGTTCCAGAGGGGAAAGGCAACCAGGGAGTTTATTACCCAGTATTCTAAAACTATATCTAAGAGTAGAATGGCTGAGAACTTGATGACCTGTTGTGTTTCCTTAACTTGTAGTATGGACAAACAAATACAAACTTCTATCCAAGGCCTGCCATTTATAATCACAAATACTTAGGCTTGAATTTGGTCTTTATTATGAGTATTATATCCTTTCACATGTTTGTAATCTCATATTGCCCTAATTTCCTCACATATTAAGTAGGCGTAATTCTAGGTATCTCCAGTGCAGCTATGAAGATTAAATGCAATGAGGAATGTAAAGCAACTATAATTAGTGTACACATAATCTGTACATATCATCAATATTACATACTTTCTCCTGTTCCTTCCTTTTACATAACCTTAGGGGAAGTGATTGACCCCTCTCCTGTTTCCCTCTCCTCACCACTAGTGTACCCATAGTCACCTCCATATACAACTTGCCACCTTAGAAAGAGCAGGTAGAATAACCCAGAGAACTGCTTACCTGGGGCTCTCCCCCAGTTATTTGTCCTCAGTGGTTCAATATCACTAGGATGTTTGACCACTTATTTTTCTGTTTCTTCACTAGGGAAGTGAGAGGCACCCTGGAATGGTGTCTCATGAGTTCAGAGAACAGAGAAACACAATAATATTTGAAGTATATAAGTATCTATGTAGATTCATGTATGTATATATAACACCTATATGCACACATATTTGCAAACTTCTAAACATAAAAAGCTAAAGATGCCTGGTACATAAGTAATCTCAACTATGGAAGACTCTAATTGGTGGTGGGAGGCCAAAATGTGTGCAAATATTCATGGCAACATTATGCCTAATAGTCAAAATGTAGAAACAATTTAAATGTCTATCAGTGGGTGAATGAATACACAAAATGTGATATATTCATACAATGGAATACTACTCATTTTATTAAAAGGATCACACTACTAATACATCATGAGTGAACCTGAAAAACAATTATACGAAGTGAAAGAAGCCAAGTACACACAAAAATAAAGAATGTATGGTTCCATTTATATGAAATGTCCAGAAAAGGCAAACTCACAGAGACAGAATGTACATTAGTGGTTATTAAAGAATAGGGGTGAAAATGGTTATTGACTGTGAACAAACATGAGGAATATTTTGGGGAAAATGGAAATGTTCTAAACTAGTGTGAGTTGATGCTTGCACAAGCCTATAAATTTACTAAGAATCATTGAATTGCACACTTAAATTTTATGGCAGGGAAATTGTATTTCAATAAAGCTAATGAGAGTGTGAGAGAGCAAGAGAGCAAAAGAGAGATTCATCAGATGTTGACACTGAGTATCCTGGTTCAGGCTCAAACTATAATACTTTCTTAATTCGAGCTCTGAGTCACTTCCACTCCCTCCAGATACATGAGATCCACACAGTCCTCTCACCTGCTGGACAGCAATGGGTGACAGATGCTTATTCATTCTCTCTCATTCAAATGACTAATCAGCATTGATGATAATTAGCAATTATATTGCATTTAGGCTCCCAACTTTTATCTTCAAAGCTGCAGTAGCTCTCATTACATTTGCAGCTGTGAGGTGGGGTACAATCACAGGTATCACTCTTTAAATATTTTTTAAAATATATTTTTATTGATTTCAGAGAGGAAGGGAGAGAGAAAGAGAGATAGAAACATCAATAATGAGAGAGAGAGAATCATTGATCAGTTGCCTTTTGCATGCCTCCTACAGGGGATCGAGCCTGCAACCCAGGCATGTGCCCTTGACTGGAATCAATCCTGGGACCCTCTATCCAATTAGCCAAAGGAGCTAGGGCCCATAGGTATCACTCTTGACTTTCAGAGAAGATCTGTCAATGCCACCTGAACATCAATGACAGGACAAGGTCACCAGAAAGGATTCCTGAACAAGACAAATGTACAGAGAGGGAATCGATGCTCATAAATTGAAAAAAGGTAAATGTTTCCTATCAGGGGCTATGAGATGTGATCTGGTACATGTGTGAAAATCTGCTTCTGAGGGTCCCCTCTGATTTTTAAAACCACTTCTAGGGCCATCAGAATTTATAATTTCTAAAGAAAATAAATGCAAAGTGGGTCTCTACAATGCCAACTGCACATTCTAAAAAATGGCTATTTCATGAGTTTTTATAAGACGGTTCCTTCCAGAGGACACAATAAAGACAAGGAGAAATAATCCGTGTGCAGAAAATTTCCCCCATTTCCTCGGGAGAAAGGAAGATGGCAGGAGTGTGTTTAAGAGATGGGAAAGAAGGGGCTTTCCCTCTGTACTCTAGGAATTGACCATGAGGTCCTCTAGAGCTGAGATAGTTCAGATGATGCCTTTTAGCATTTATGAGCTTCATGGGGACCCAGGATTTGTCAAATTCAAAGCTTTACTCTCAGAATTAAGAGTACCAAGTACATAGTCATACTTAATAATATTCTTATTAAATGAAGGATTAAAATGGAATAACTTTGAGATGCCCTAAAAGACATGTGATGAACTAAGATAGAGTTCTTAAGCCTGAGGAGAACTCATAGCTAAGGACATTTGAAGAGGAAAGTGCCAGAAACTTTGTGGCCAAGACCAGGAAGAGAAAGATCCAGACTTTCTTTCTAGGGACTGTCTGGCGTTGAGAATGGTACTCATGAATTCTTGATCAGAAAAACAAACAAACATAAGCACTTCAAATATGTAGGTGCGTGATGTTTTTATTCTTTAAAATGTTTTCTAAGATGCTTTGTAGGGTATGCAATGCTGTGTAGAGTGCTAAGGCATCTAGGATTTGTGTGAAGGAGCAAAGAGAAATTCGATGTTCTCTCTGAAAAAGACACATGTTCATCATGATCTAGAAATCTCTAGAGCTACAGCTTGCAAATGACTTTCAAGTACAAATCTCCTGGGCAAGTAGAGAAGGTATGGCTATTTTCATCTTATAGGTAAGGACAGTAAAAACTAAAGAGAATACCAGACTCTCCCCAGGAAACAGCAAAGTGAGGTATTCAATCCAGATCCCTTGATACCAAGTTCAGTGTAAACTCTTACAATACACCCTAATGGGAGATATACAGCACCTGGCTCATCAGCCTGAGCACTTCATCTATCAGTGGTTCTCAACCTTCCTAATGCCATGACCCTTTCATACAGTTCCTCATGTGGTGGTGACCCCCAACCATAAAATTATTTTTGTTGCTACTTCATAACTGTAATTTTGCTACTGTTATGAATCATAATGTAAATATCTGATATACAGGATGTATTTTCATTGTTCGCGACCCACAGGTTGAGAACCGCTGAAAGTGGACTTGCTTGTTTGTGATTTGTTTTCTTTTGTTCGAAGTGTTTTTAGATGAGTTAAAGAGGGCAGACTTACAAAATGCCTCAAGCTCTTTGGGTAATGGCCACCTGCATCACAGAACTATGAAGACTCTGAATTTCAGAGGAAGAAAAAACTTAAAGTTCTCTGGGTCCAGGCACCTCATTGTGCAGGTGAGGTAATGATGGCCCAAGGAGCCCGGGGCAACCAAAGATAAAACCAGTACTGACCTCAGAGGTCAACTCAAATGGCAACCAAATCAAAGCTAGTGTTCCTTCCACAGCCCAGCACAGGTTTCTAATCTCAGAGCAAACAGCATAGGCTCTCAGGAGGGAAACAAGATAGAGCATTTCATTTGGTTTCTTTCTTATTATCCTCTATTATTTGTTTTTATTACTGTCAGTCTGACTTGTCATAGCCACATCATAAACTCCCTTTAGACAGAGCCTAAGTGGAACGCCTCATTCCCTTGCCCTGGGAATGACTAGTGAAAATGCAAATTCTTAGTGAGAACCTCATGAGAAAAATCTAAGCCTTCACCAAGCATGCTAAGGGGAGTCCTAACAAAATATGGTCACTAAAAATTCAAATGCACCAAAGAAAAATCAATCTTTAAAATTATTTGCAGAATACTTTCATCTCTTTATGCAAAACTAATACTGAAAATAAAGTCACCTCGAACAAAATGAAAGCTTGCACAACCGATTTTCTAAACTTGAAAATTTTAATTGATGTGAACCCAAAAGAACTGTAGCTCAGCAAGGTTTAGCTGTAACTTAAACACTCGAAAACTGCACTGAGCTGGAATTCCTTTAACTCTCTCCAGCCCCCACAGACAGTAATCAATGGGCAGCAGTTTTTTAATTTGTTTTCATTTTCTGTGACTCTCCCTTTTTCTGTTGAACCAGACTTTTGTTTTCAGGAATCATTCTGCATATTCAGGTTAAAGCAGACTCAGAGAGCCTTAAGTATTCTGGGCGGTGATCATCAACATACAGACCCGCAGCACAGTTCTTCAACTCCCTAATAACTGGGAGCTTTAATACTGACGGCCAGTGGACATATGAAAAGATGCTCAATGTCACTAGTTATCAGGGAAATGCGCAATGAGATAACACCTCACACCTGTCAAAATGGCTATCATCAATAAATCAACAAACAACAAGTGCTGGCCAGGATGTGGAGAAAAGGGGACCATGGCATACTGCTGGGGATGCAGATTGGTACAGCCTGTGGAAAATGATATGAAGATTCCTCAAAAATTACAAAATGGAACTGCTTTATGGCCTAACCACTCCATTTCTGAGAACCAAAGAAATCAAAACACTAACACTGTTCACTGCAGCATTATTTACAATAGCCAAGATTTTTAAGCAGCCCAGGTACCCATCGACAGATGAACGAATAAAAAGGCTGTTGTGCATTTGCACAAGGGAATACTCTTCAGCTGAAAAAAAGAAGGAAATCCTACATTTTGCAACAACATGAATGGGTAGTATTACACTAAGTGAAATAACCCAGTCAGAGAAGACAAATAACATATGATTTCACTTATATGTGGAATCTAATGAATAAAATAAACTAATAAACAAAATAGAAATAGAATCACAGATGCAGGGAACATACTTACAGTTGTCAGAAGGAAGGAGATTAGGGGGCTGAGTGAAAAAGGTGAAGGGATTAAACAAAAAAAACTAAAAAGAAGACTCATAGACACAGACAACAATGTGGTTACCGGAGGAATAGGAGGATGGGGGAGGTAGAAAAGGTTAAAACGAGGATGCATGGTGACTGAAGGAGACTTGACTTGGGATGCTGAATACACAATACAAGATACATGATGTATTATAAAATTTTACACTTGAAACTGATATAATTTTATTAACCACTGTCACCCCAATAAATTCAATAAAAATTAAAAAACTATAACAACAAAAACCAAAGTATGGGAGGGTTGGCCAAGGGATAAAGGAAGAATTTTATATGTCACAGCCCATTAGAAATCCAAGTTAATACCACAAGTAGATAAATATTCCTCAACAACAAAATGAGAAAGTGATCCTGGATACTCTAAGTCACCCTCTAGTGCCAAGAACTATGATTGAAAATAAACATTGACTCAATCAAGTGATATCATCCAATGGGCTTATTAAGAAATACTAAGCAGAGTCAGCAGCAGACTATAGGATTTATTTTAAAAACATATAAACCTCTAGACCAGCGGTTCTCAACCTTGGCTGCACATTAGAATCACCTGGGAATCTTTTTAAAATCCTGATTTCTGGGCCTCATCCTCTGGAAATTCTGTTTCTTTGTTACTAATGATGTGGCCCCACCTCATAACAAAGAAACAAAATTTCCAGAGGATGAGGCCAAGAAATCAGGATTTTAAAAAGATTCCCAGGTGATTCTAATGTGCAGTCAAGGTTGAGAACCACTGCTCTAGACTGTCAAGTAATCTTATTTTAATTTGTTTCAGGGCCGGGTGGCTAGCAAGCCCCAAAGTGAAATCTCATTTTACTCATAGCAGCAGCTGCAATTGTTGTCTGAATTCACTTATTTGCTGTCTCAGTCTGATAATTTCTTATGCTCAGGCCACAGTAAAAGTTCCCTTTGATATCCTGCACATATCTCACTAGATGCAAAATCCTGACAGAGAAAATGGGAAAGATAATAAACTAAAAGAGAAGGAAAGGAGAATACTCTCCCTCCAAAAGGCAGCATTTTCTGTCACTATATAAAGAATGACTTGTATATTGATCTTACTCTGTTGTTGCATTGATCAAGAACAAAGCCTGCCTTGCTGAAATGAAACCAAGTTCTATAAGTACCAGCTTTAGCCACGAGCTCTATTAATTTACAGAAAAATACAAGGGCTAGGGGAGATGCAATTTTTAACAAGACTAGGCCTAACATAACTCTTGATTCTATCAAGTTTCCAGTAAAAGTTAGTCTTGTAATTAAAATAGTTATCACTTGAATAACACTTGCTCTGTGCTAAGCTCTATTCTTAATTTTATTTTTGTATATTAAATCTCACAACAAGCCTGTTGCATACGTGCAATTTTAATCCCCATTTTACTCATGAAAATAACTGAACATTTTAGGGACTGTACCGGGTTGAAGAGTGTACCCTGAAAAATGCATGTCCACCCAGAACCCACAAATGTGACCTTATTTGGAAATAGAATCTTTAAAGATTTAATCAAGTTAAGATGAGGTCATACTTAATTAGGGTGAACTCCAAATCTAAAGTGACTGGTTTCCTAATTGGAAGAAGAAAATATGGAAAAACAGAGGCACACAGAACTCCATGTAAAGACAGAGGTGGAGTTTGGAGAGATATGTTGACAGGCCAAGGAATGTCAAGGATTTGGGGCAACCACCAGGAGCTAGGAGAGGGGCCTGACACAGCTTTCCCCAGCACCTGCAGAAGGAGCACTGTCCCACCTACACCCTGCTTTTGGACAGCTGGCCTCCTGAACTAGGACCCAGTATATTTCTGTTCTTTTAAGCCAGTTGGTGGTAATGGCAGCACAAGGAAAATATTGCAAGGATTTGCCACCAAATCCATTCAGCTATGATTAGAACTCAGCCTGAATCCAGAGTTGACGCGCTTAACCAGCGTCTTTCACAATATTCTGTGGCCCGTGGTATTGGCTGTGAATGGCAAAGACGCCAGCGGGCAGAGAGAACTAGAGTTCTGTAAGTTTGCCCCATGCTCTGTCCTCTTTAGGTGAGATTATTTGAAGTCAGCCCAGGTTACCTAACAGCGACCTCTACTGCCTTAACTTCTCTCAGTTTTGCATCAGTTTCTTCAGCTACACAATGGTGTATTAGCACTCACTCCATAGAAAATTTTTTGAGGATTAAATGACTTAATGCTTCTATAGTGCTTATGGAAGAGGCTGGCATCTAGTCGGCGCTCGATAACGTATCTACTGGCATGATTATTGCTACCATCCTCATCAAAATTAAAAGAATAAATTATACCCACTTGAGATTTTCTTAGACTTGGATTTTCATCTTGTTTCTGCTACTTCATCTTGTCTTTGTAGCCTTGTGCAAGTTATTCAAACTTTCTCATCCTTTGTTTATTGGACACTGGGATATTAATGTATGCCCACAGTATGGAATTAATAAGATTAGAAATAACGTGTGTGTGTGTGTGTGTGTGTGTGTGTGTGTGTATTCAACACACTGTCAGAAAGATAGTAAGCACAAGTTCACAATATATTGTATTGCTTATTGTTATCATAAATTACTCCAGTGCACATTAATCTTTATCAGTCAAAAAATACCTTTGATACACTAACCTGATTCGTTCTAATGACAGTTCAAGCATTTTTTTCTTTTGTCCTATCCTTAGTGATTTTGAAGGAATTAGATTGCTGGTCTTTCCGGAACACACTTTCCTAATCCCTACTTTGAGTCAACATTATAGGTAAAGGTATGGTGAACATTTCTAGAAAACATGTATATTTTCTCTCTAGAAACTTGGATCACATGTAAACAAGAAAAAGCAAAACTATAAAAGCTGTCTTTGTGAAAGCGAATATTGAAATGTCTTCTGGAAAGATAATGAGATGGATGAGCTAATGAGAAATCTCCTGTGCCTTGTGAAATATGGGTTTAATATTATTTTTCATTTTTCCTAGCATTTCTCCCATACTATCAGCTTACCTGTCTATGCCAGTGTGCAATTATAAATTAGTTCATTTATTTATTTTTAATGTTATGTATACATTTGGATAAATGGTTCTGTAAGTGGTGAGATGAGTGGTTAATGAGAGCAGTTGTTGCTGATAACCAGGAGAAGTAAAACCTTTAATCTTTGTCAGGGATACAAGGTAATTCTGCTGTAGGAGTGACATTATAATGAACACCAAAATGGGATTTCCATTATATCTTTACTCTCTACCCAACTCTCTCCCTCCCTCCTTTTGTGTTGCAATACAAATGCATAACTTAATTCTACAAAGAAATAGTCTTTTTAAACCCCATTTGGTATTGTAAAGAAATGTCATATGCACACACAAGACCCTATTTTAGTCAGAGAGGGAAGTCTCATCTCAATGATTCTCAATCACTGCAAATAATTAAAATCCCTCAGCAGTCTCTGGGTGTGATGGCAAGTTTAACGTATAGGCAGCTAAGTGGAGAATAATAGAAGTAGAATATTAAAGAAAAGGAAAGAGAAATGAAAATGTTTTAGCTATTTGTGGTTCCCACCAAATATTACTAGGTTCCTCCTCTTCTGGGCTCATGATAGGACTGCACTGTGTGAGTCCAGGTGACTACTTCTGGCTGTAAGTGTGAGTGGAAATCATGTGTGCCATTTCCAGGTGAAAGCATTTAATTTGAATGTGAGACCTTCCAGAACCCCTTCATTCCCTCTGCCATGGCTACCAGCCTGGTGTATAGCAAAGAGAATAGTTGAGTGAAGAGGTCTATAGTACTGTGAATTTGCCCAACAAGGTCCTGGATTACAGAGCCTGGACAGAGTAAGAGCAGAGTCCCCAGGCACCTGCTAGGAACATGGCTTCTATGAGAGAACGAAATCTCCATTTTTCTTAGTTGCTAAGGGTTGGGAGTTGTTTGATATGGACCATAATAACTCAGTCCATCCTTATTTGACAAGGAATAATAACAAGAGAGCTGCCTTCCTTTAAAGGAATGGAAAAGAAGCTCTTGGCAGGAGCAAGAGGTAGCATGGGGGTTGGGAAAGGCTTCAGAACCAACTCCCACACTTCCATACAGTCATAAGCACAACCTTTCACTCGCTACCATGTCTCTGATGTGGAAATTATTCTATGAATTCTATAAAAGGCCTATGCAAAAGCAGATTTAAACAATTCCCTGACCCTCTTTTCAATCAGATATTTAATTCTACATGCCTCCCATGTAAAAAGCAGGTGAGTGTCACCTGCTCCAGTATCATACACACAGCTATGGATTTCCTTCTGCTGATCTGTGTCCTTGCTGCCTCCTTGTCACAGGTTGGGTTCTCTGAAAATTGATGTCATGAGGGAACCTTGTAGGAAGGTATTTGTTAGGGATCAACACATAAAAGGGAGGGGTGAAAACAGAATTGAGGAGAAGGAAAAGTTGAACTCTAATGCAGATTCCACAAAGTTGAAACCTACCCAACTGGGAGGCCTAGGGCAAGTATTGTTCAGCAGAATGACCAGCATCAGATAGATATTGCTGCCGGGAGCCGGTCCATCCTTGCTGTTTCAAGGGACCTGGCATATATGGCATACTGTTCTTACTATGTTTGCTCACTTTCTTGGCATTATGTGTTTTGACCAAGGTCACCTCTCCAAGAAAGGTTGTTTCCCCAGGTAGGGATTTTCCCCTGAAGTTAGGGAGGGATAAAAGCCCTTAACTAAGTGCCAGGCGGGTAATTAATCACTTTAACTACGAACAATCACACTTAAGCTACATAATCTTTACTCCCTGGAATGGAGATAAGAAACGCCCTAACCTTTGGAATAGAGAATGATAGGATTGGAATCAACTGGTATAAGTACAGATGTAACAAGACAACAACACACAGAACCTAGACACAGAACCTACACAGAACCTAGAGACAAAAGAACTTCGCTGGAGAGAACATGGCAAAAGATCCTGGACAGAAACTGGCCACAGAACCTAGAGACAGAACCTAGCGAGAGAACCTGGTAGGAGAACCTGGACAGAACCTGGAGACAGAACCTGGCTGGAAAACCTAGCGAGAGAACATGGCAACAGAACCTGGACAGAACCTGGCAACAGAACTTGGCAGGAGAACCTGGATAGAACCTGGCTGGAGAACCTAGCGAGGGAACATGGCTACAGAACCTGGCTGGAGAACCTGGAGAACCTGGCTCGAGATCCTAACCAGAACTTCGCTGGAGATCCTGACCAGAACTTCGCTGGAGATCCTGACCAGAACTTCGCTAGAGATTGTGGCTAGGCTGCTGATCAACTGAACGCTGTCTCCATGTCATTCCTTCTTCGCCAACTCCGTCCACACCTTTGAGGACCCCTGGACCTGCTGGGGTGGGACCCCAGCATATTGCCAGACCATCTACCCTGCTTTGCTTAGTCACCAGAAGGTATGTTCTGAGTATCTCCCATCCACTGACACAGATCTTGACCATGCTGAGAGCTGGAAGCTGCCTGATGACCACGTCTCTCCCTGAAGGGGAATCTAAGCAGAACAGCTCCATGTCTAATACATCACCCCTCACAAATGCCCTCTTTCCATTTACCAGGAAATGGTTTGAATAAAAAATTAAATCTTATTTCTCTGAATCATAGGATCCTGATTTCATTATCAACATGTGGGAACGCTGAGGTAATCAGACTCTAAAGCATCTCAAGTACTCTCTAAATGGGTTGGCCCGCTTCCAGCTTCTGCCTAAGTTCAACTTCTCAACCACCCTCAGGCAAATGTTCATGAATCACCTCTATCACATCATCTTCGTGCCCCCAAACCTTCGTAATTTGCATTTGCCAGATTTCTTAGGCTTGTTCCCTCCGTGCATGGATCTCTGGCAGAGGGGATTTTCTTCCCACTATTCCAAGAGGTTTTCCCTCCAGCCACATATTCACAGGGCTCCCAAGCATGGCTTTGGTTTTGCCACTTCTATCCTGCTGTAGTCTTGAACCCTTTTCCATCTTTTCCTCTTGTCAAAATCTTTCCCAACCCTTAATTCCCAACTGAGTTTATCCTGATCTGAGAAGCTTGTCCTGAACTCCTCTGCCTTTTGTGAACTCTTAAAATATTGCTACCTATTTTTACCTTGCTTTGTTGACATTTCATTTGCACTGGACTCTAGATCCAGGGGTCAGGGGACAAGCCCTTACCAGTATCTTCCATGGCTTTGCAGTTGCTCAATAATGGTGTAGAGAAAAAAGCCAGGGAGCAATTGTTAGGAAACACGGGCCCTGCTTTGGCCAACTCATCTCATTTTCCTTGAGCTTAAATATTCTAGAAGGCAGGCAAAAATGAGACATGAGACAATAATAATTACAAGGCAGCATGGACATAAATTCTGTGTAGTGGGAACTCCCTAGGTTTGAAGACCTTCACTTCTATAGAGCAAATAGCCTCAGGCATTAACTAATCCTTCTAATCCTCACCTACCAAATCCTGGATAGTGGTAGTGTCTACCTCACAGGGTATCGAAAGGATTAAATGAGATAACAAATAAAGCTTGCTCCTAGCACATTATAAGAGTCCCTAAATATTGATCATCATTATCATCACCATCACCTCTATTATAGTTTTATATGATAGTGAGTGTTCAGACTCATGAACTACAGTAAACAGTCAGGTTCTCCCAAGGGAAGCAGAACTGAGTTGTGGTTTATTTTGTTTGATTTTTTTAAGGGATGGGGTGGGGATAGTCAGTGGGTTGAGGATTAAGTGAGGAAAAAGAGAAGAGCTTTACAAGTAAGAGGAAAGGCAAGGGATTTGGGTAGATATGACCAACTGAGACTCTTATGCAGAAATAGCCTTTGACAATGACCTCCTGTAATGTGGGTGACCCTTACTCTAAATGGCGAGCAGACACTAAATACTTGCCCCACTTTGGACTCCACCACACATGGAAGCAAAATATGAAGACATTGGAACCTGCTGAAAGTCCTTTCCTTGCTGAATTTTAGAATTCAGCCAAAGTGAAAATTTTGCAATTTCTACCAGAGACTTAAAAGGAATTAAAGGCGGGTGGCTCTGGAAAAGTAGTATATTGTGGAATATGAGTGTTTGGTAACATTGACATTAGCAATATCTAAGAATTGTTGGGAAAATCCTACATGCTTTGCTCATAATAACCTTCTTCCTGAAAGGTTTTCTGTTATCATGATGGCTACTGGTTAAATCAAGCTCTAAAAAAAAAAAAAATAGAATAATTTATTTTAGGTGCTGCAGACTTCCAATAACAAACATTACTAATGCTTCATTCGGGGGGCCACTGGTAACTAATTTAAACGTTCTCATTATATACTCAATTTATTTAAGGAGGACACGTTATTTTTTTTCCTTGCTTTTATTATCTTTTGGGCTTTCTCCAACTTGCCTTAATCAAAATGCCTATTATTTGTGTCTTCCTATTAAGGATAATCTACTTATTCAATAGATAACAAATTATATGTTAAAAGGAAAAATTTAGTTGCTACCACACAATTTTGCTGCTTCTTCCAAGTGAAAGCAGGACCATTTGCAATTCAGCAGCATGGAGTCATTCCAGGACAAGGCCTAATAGCAGTGAAATGAAATATTCTTTGCCAACAGAACTGTACAAATTAAAATCCTTCCCTTTGAATGTTGAATGGAATTAACTACAATTTCCCTACTGCAACTGAAAAGAGAAGAAGAAACTTTGGAAACATTTCATTTTCCTATCAAATCTTTATTGAATCCCTACTGTGCACCAGGCATTGTTCTAGGCTTTAAGGATGTAACCTAGACTGAGAAAAAGTCCTTGCTCTCATGGAGCTTAAATTCTGTGTGAGGGAGTCACACATCCACCACATAATTGTGTTTTAGGTGGTGATAATGTCTATGAAGGTACATGAGGAAGGTAGGAGGAAGTACTAGTAAGAGAGAGTATCATGGGATGAGGAGGAGTCCTGTTTTATATAATGTGGTTGGGGAAGACCTGTGAATTGAAAGAACCATTTGACCATGGACTTGAATGATATGAAAGAGTAATCCATGTGGATTTAAGGGGAATTGATTAAAAAATACACTCTCCACCACTCACATATGCTTATGTATGTTCCTAAATGAATGGCTTTGGTTTTAAAAAAAAATTAGAAGGGCTTTTCACTCATCAAAATTCTCTTAACCTGTAGTGCTAACCAGAACATGGGTCTATGTCTTTGAAATGTTAATAAACGGTGGCCTGCCTAATTTTTTACTCCAAGGAGAGACTGTAAATCTGAGAGGTTGCCATTCTGTTATCCATCATGCATACTGTAGAAATTAGCAGGCTCAAACTGCCCAGAACAAAAGTGGGATTTATACTCCTCCCTCGCTGATCTTTCACACATGAATCAAATGATATGTTCCCAGAGAAGAATTAGAAACCGACACGCTCCATGCCAACATGTAGATAAGGTTGGGACCTCTGTGTATCGATGGTTACGCTGGGATCTCTTTCGTCTCCCTGCCATATGGAGATTAATCTGACTCGGGCCCTGCTGATAGTCGGAATTAATAATCATCCCTACACAATACCAGCCGGTCACCACAGAAACGTGCTCCTGAATGGAGCCAGAGCCATCAAGCGCAACCCAGCCATCACCTGCTTCCATTCTCCCCTTTGTTAACCCTAAAATTAAACACAGTCACAAACCACTTATGGAGAGGACAGATTTCCACAGCCCATAAGAACGCTGGAGGCAGCTTTTACAAGGTCCCAGAACTACCATGCCCCACTCTTTCATTCAGCCCTACTGACTACTATTTAAAAGCACAAAGCTCAAAGAACTCATATATCTGGATTTTTAGCTCCTAGAGAATTTCAATTTGCTTACTAGTAGAAGCAGGAAAAGGAGACCCATAAAAGAAGTACATAATGGAAATCAACTACTTGGTAGAGACAGAATCTGGGGGTGTAGGGGGGATTACATGTGCAGCAGAACCCAGCAGTGAGTTATAGCAGAGAACAGAAGTAGATGCTGACTGAACCAGGTCTGCCATTTCCTACCTATGTGGCCCTGAGTACGTTCTGTAACTTCTCTGTGCCTCTGTTTCCTCGGCTATAAAATCAGAATTACTAGGAAGCCCTTATCCTGAGGCCGGTAACCTATACTGTATGCCAGCGCACAATGAGTGTGCACATCTCGGCTGGTGACTTTCACTCTATGCACCAAGGGAAGTCTTTTTCCCTAACTCAGAATGTTCTTCCAAATGGTAGCAGTGGGTCTTCATTGGTGACATTAGTGGTTTTTACTTACTGGGTGTAAGTAATGGGTTTAATACGACACAAAAAGGTGTCATAGATTTTTGGAATGTTTCCATCACAAAGATTTATCATTTCAAATTTTGTTACTTGTAAGTATAAACTTCAGGTATATGGAAATGTCATCCATATGAAACACTCCAGTTCCAATGAGGTTCTAATGATCAGGTATTGCTTTCTTCACTAGTTTGTTACTGGAAAAAAAATGTTGAGCCTAAGTGATTTATCCTGGCAGAAGACAATTTTCCATTGGTCTTCTAAGTGACCATCCAACCATTTGACCATTGAACCAGTAGCTATGATGTGCCATGATCACCAGGGGGCAGATGCTCAGTGCAAGAGCTGCCAAGCTACAGTGACTTGGCAGCTGCGGTTCTCTGGTGAGCCCGATTCCAGGGTGCGTCATCCGAGAACTGCCCTCTTGCAATCCAGGACCGCTGGGGGATGTCAGAGAACCAGTTTCAGCCCGATCCTTTCAGGCCAGGCTGAGGAACCCCTCTGGCGCACAAATTCGTGCACTGGGCCTCTAGTAATAAATATAATGTGTCTCTCTGGTGCAAAATTCAGGCAAGATTATTGTCCACTATAGAAGATTTGGATTTTTTTAAAGTTGGGATTCCTCTTCCATAGAACAGCATTCTGTGTATGCAAAAGTCACCTGGCCCTCATGGTGTTTCCCTGTGGGAACTGGGGCTCAGGAAACCAAAGCAAATGGGTGATAATGAGGTGATGGCTACTGCTGTAGTAACTTATCCTTTGTCTTTCACCTAAAAATCTTGTGTCTTCTGCCAGTATCCATGAAACTGTAGCATGCTAACTTATTAGCTTGTAAGTAGGGCAAAATCTCAAATTGTTCGCAGATTTTGACACACATCAATTCTGAATTAATTTTATTTCAAGTAAGGAATCGTGATGAATACCATGGAGTGCAAAGATGAGCAGAAATACTATGGAGACCTCAAGAATTCTCATCCAAGAAAGAATAGAAAGAACAATTATCATTCTATTTTAGATAGGGGCATGACTAAAAGCTATAAAGGCTTGGTATAAGAATTGATTGCAAAAGGAGTCTGAATATTTAAGAGAATCAACTTTTTTTTCAAGTGCCTTTAAGCTGAATGGAAGAATCTGTTTACCAGCTCTTGCCACCCTCAATATCTGCTAGGCTCTCCTCTCTGCAGCCACAAATCATCTACTTCCATTTCCTGCTTCCTTACAATTTAGGTTCTCACATGAATTGGTGCTCATTGAAGCCTTGACTGTAATTATTCTTTCAGTTCAATGAATTACTGACCACCTTTGTCTCAGTTAAAAATTTAAAGAATATATATATATATATGGAATATATATATGGAATATATATATAAATTTAAAGAATATATATATATATATATATATATATATATATATATATATATATATAGAAATGATTTCCTGTGGAAAATAAATTCATATAGGGATGCCCTGCCAAAGGGTGACAAGTAGGGGCAGCTAAATTCAAAGAGGATATAAGTGAATGTTGTAAAAATCCAGAAGTAGTAAACATTAAAACCATGTTAGTAAAATAGTATTTAGTAAAAGCTTATTGTTAAAAAAAATAACAGTTCATAAACTGGGAGTCTTCACAACCAAAAGTGACATAAAGCTCAGAACCATGATATTATAGGGTGGCTTAAAAAGTGAAAATAAAGAAGTTGTTTAACCTTTTTGATAATTGGTTATTACAATGGGGGTTTCCAGATGTGGGGCGGGTGGAGGGGGGTTGGTTGGTTGGTTACAGTGACTCTCTTATCCCAATTTAGGAAGATGACTTAAATTTCTATCATGATTATCAGAGGCATTTACCAGAAATAGCCTAAGTTAAATTTCACTTATGTTCATAAAGTAAGCTAGCTTTAGTTTTATGTGGCTTTAATGGTTTTGTCTGCTTGACTGATTTTGAACCCTGGTCACCACCATTTTATTTTATTTTAACCATATCAATATCTTTTACTTTGCTCTTTATTAAGCCACTTCCTCTTTTATCTACAATACTCATCTATAAAATCCTTCTCTTTGACTCCTTGTAGTTCAACACAGAATAGTGTACCTCTCAAGGGATAGAAGAATAACTAGCATCCAAAACCTTTCTTAATTCTTGAGTGCTCTGCACACCCTGTGGTATTTTTAGTGCATGACACAGCACAATCTTATTTTGCAGGACAGTACCAGGAGTAGGTCAGAATGAGCAGTAACCTCTACCTCCCCACCACACACTACTGCATACCTGGTACCTTCTTTGTGACTTAGGAAGAAAGAGAATTTCATGCTCTCTTTGGTTCACTTTCAAAGAGCCAGGCTTTCATCTAAGCATCTGATTTGAGGATTTTCCCAATTACATTTTGAAAGGAATTCCCACTTTTTTCCAACATGGAAATGCTTACGTATATCTGAAATTAAAGAACTAATTTAATAGCAATTCTAAATATTAAACCTCATTCTGTCTTCTCTGTGTATGGCAAAGAATATCAGTCCTATAAATAACATGTAAGCAATAGTGTGAGATAGTCGAGCCCTTAATTGGATGAATGTATCTGAGGCCAAATGACAGAACTTATGTTACCAAGGCACTACTGTATGTCTTCCATGCAGAATTTCTAACAGATGTCCTCACTGGGAGCTGAGATGGGGGAGGCAGACACAGAATTGAGGATGAATCAATGGAGAAATTTAAAGTGGGTTTTACCAATAAGATAAGCTCAGCTGTTATATTCACAAGCACTTCAAGGAACAGTGGTAAACCCATTCTTGCTCTCCTGACTTCCTGTCAGCTTGGACTCCAAATTCTGGGGCCCCTGACTCAATAAACAGAGGTAAGAATCATGTTTACTACAAACCCGAGGGATGCCCAATAAATCTCTCCTCAAAATTCTAGTGGGTGATCTAATTTACAGTTTGGCTATATTTTGTTCTGAATCTTATTAGAGCTCAAGACTCCTCATTAACTTTTTTTTTTTTCACAAAACAAAAATTAGATTATGAGTTCTTTATCAGAAAAATAAGATTGGGCCATATTTTTCTTGTGAATCCTATTAGAGTCTTTAACATATTACTCGTTCAGTGGGTATTAGATATTCAATAAGTGCTTATTTCTTTGAATCAAGTTGAACACATGGTCCTCTAGGATCTACAACAGTCAACCAGTCTTCCCTGGAGGTTAACTTCCATTTTCTTTAGCAAATGAAGCAGGAAAAAGGGAGAAAATTCATATATGCAAACCTAGCATGCTCATAGAACATCGATTATCAACCCTTTTCATCTCATGGCACACATAAATTATTAAAATTCTGCGGCACACCAAAAATATATTTTTGCTGATCTGACAAAAAATAGGTATAATTTTGACTTATTCACACTGGATGGCTATGGTTGTATTGACCAATGACTTTTTTAAAAAAAAAAAAATTGACAATCTAAGGGAAAAGAGATTAATGCCCCTGACTAAATAGTCATGTTTTAAAAATTCTTGCAGCACATTGGTGTGCCGTGACACCCTGGTTGAAAATTGCTGTTATGAGAACAAAATAGAAACATTGGCATTGGTGCGCTCCCTCCAGGGAACACGCCTCTGCCTTTCCCTTTTTCCTTCCTCCCCCAACTCCTCCCCGCACCAAAAAAAGAAACATTGACATGGATACATGGAACAGATGGACAGCTGTCAGAGGAGAGGGGGAAGGGACTGGGTGAAAAAAGGTGAAGAGATTGATCAGCCTATATATATATATACATACACACACACACATACACACACACATACACACACACATATACATACATACATACATACATACATACATACATACATAACACATAGGCACAGACAGGAGTGTGATGATAGCCATAGGGAAGTGGGGTGGGTGCTAGGTGGAAGTGGGCAAGGGGGGGCTTTGGGGACTGGGGATGGAAAGACGCTTTTCTTGGGGGGATGGGAACACAATGCAATGTGTAGCTGATACACTTGAAACCTGTATGGTCTTGTGAACCAATGTCACCCCAATAAATTTAATTAAAGAAATGGAAATTGCTGTCATAGAACTATAGATAATAGAAATGCCAGAGTGTTAATTCCCTCGACATCACCTGCTGCACTCACTTTACAGAGGAAGAAACTGGGAACTAGAGGGGTGAGGCTGATCAAGCCACACAGGTAATCGTGATTTCAGATCCTTTCCTGCTCTCATCATTCCAACTGCTTGTAAAGAGAACTTGTGCTTACTCTATTGTCATTTTCCACCAGTCTTCCCCCTCTCCCCAACTATTGCTGATTAAGAATTTCTTCAGCCCTGGCCTGTGTGGCTCAGTTGGTTAGGCGTCATCCCATGCACCACAAGGTTGCCATTTGATCCCCAGTCAGGGCACATTCCAGGTTTATAGCTACATCCCTCGTAGGGGCCTACAGGAGGCAGCAAATGGATGTTTCATTCTCACATTAATCCTCTCTCTCTCTCTCTCTCTCTCTCTCTCTCTCTCTCTCTCTCTCTCTCTCTCCCCCCCCTTCCTCCCTCTTTCCCTCCCCCACCCTCTCTCTCTAAAAATCAATAAAAATTTTTAGAAAGTATCCTAATTGCCCCCTCCGATAATAGCCTCATTCTCTGATCCCCTTTATTAAAAGAATACAATATTTTCAAAAGGTACACTTTCAGCAAGCTTTCAGAAAGACTTGAAAGCCTCCATTTCTTTTCACGTTTGCGTTCTTATTTTAGGAAGCTTTTCTCAGCATTCTGCCATCACAATTCTACTTCCTCCTTTGTATTTGAAGCAGTATGGTCCTTACTGCTTCATTTCCCTGTTCAAGCCTAATGATTATTACATTCCCTTGTCTAGTGTCCACTTGATGGATTCCCAGGGTAGTAAAAGATTGAGTCAACCTAGAAAGTTGCTGATTAAAAGTTTCTCTCACACTAGGGTAAAGAATCTACCAGGATCAGATAACAGTCATGGAAACCTCAATCTCATGGCAACCAAAAAATTACTAAGAGCCAAGGGCAGAAGACTTTCCATAGATAAGGAAATGCATTTGAAGATAAATAAAAAGAGACTGGAAATGATCAAGCTATTATATAGGAACTTGGCAACCTTTGTCTACACTGGTTAGGAACTTCTAACAATGTTTGTTTCCCATCACAGATTCTATGTAGTCTTTGAAAAGAAACACACTCGAATCATCACAGTGTTTGGGTAGTTCTGAAGATATATTTTTAGTTGGCAATTGGTCCTTTTCTCATTTCTCTGGTGCATCATGGGATTCTTATACTGTGCAATATCACTCTGTCCACGTCTGACGCTGTGGTCTGGTGAAGCATTACTTACATGCTTCCCTTGGGCTTCAATTAGTAGATCCAATGCTGACTTGTCAGAGAAACTACATGTCTTTACAGATCATCAAAAATTTTGGAAGTTCATGAAACCATCTTGATTACACATTGTCTGGGGATCCCAGTTAGCTGTTCTGTCATTAACAGACCCTACTCCCAAGTAAAGGAAAATGGAGAGCAGACAAATGGTTTATGGCAGAATTATACACACCAAATGGAATGAAAGCTACAGAACCAGATCTGCACAGATTTCAGCTGAAGAGAAAAGGGAAAAGAGAGAGGAGAGCTTTCTCTTTGGGTGATATATAACGTGATTTGGCCACCCAACGCTGGCATTTGTCTTGGTGTTATCTGTTTCTTCCCTCAAACTCAAGCAAAAGCAAAAGTAGAGTTTTGAAAATACATTCTAAAATGTAAATTTTACAACCGGCTCTTAAAGTATTATGTTATAAATGCAGGGAATAATTTTCCTAAAGGTCAATGGCCATTTTAGCATAAGGTCATAAGTGTAGAGTGCTCTGAATCCATGCTGAACTTCCAACATGGCAAAGTTGTTCAATAGTCTGCACTTAGGTCCACTGACCTAACTCACTAAATCTAAATCTTGCCCTACCTCTCATCAAACCTCCGGTATTCTCTAACTGCAGGAAGCCCCATCTCAAAAGAAACTCTCATTCTCAAATTTGTTGGACTCTCTCCAAATCAAAACTCCCTTCATGCAACTGAACTCAATTGTTTCAGGAAAAACAATAAGGTTGAAACAACTGTCCCAAATGTACTTGCCTTTGCAAAATAAATCTTATTGCTTTTTTTCTGATTATAAAAGTAAGCATGCTTATTGTAGAAAAATATACAAAATATAAGACCGTATGAAGAAATAAACAAAAATTCTCAAAGCCTGTAGGTTACTTGCATTTCTAAGAGAGAATGTTAACAGATATATCCAGTCAGTGTAGGTATATCAAGGGTCTACGGTATTAGCAGGTGACTGTGATAGGAACTTGGAGAAAATCAAAGTGCAGCACACCCAGGCCTTATCCTCAAGTAGCTTGTAGGTAATATCCAAATTATTCATTCATTCATTCATTCATTAAAGGTCAGCAAATGCCCTGCAGTTTGAATAGGGAGTTTAACCCTAGCTTTGTTGAATTCTATTTTAAAGCTACAGACATGAAGGTCCAGCTTTGAAGCTGAGCTTCTTGCAGGAAACATCAAACAAGAGTGCTGAATTTTCTCTACGGTATCTGCCCTCCTCCAAAAACATGATCCAGGCAGAGAGAGAAGATATCATTACAAGTTATGTTTTCCTGAGACAAAAATGCTTCTTTCTTTGCCTCATATTCACTTTCTCTGAGTTTGGAACTTTTTGTTGTTGTAAATCCTCACCCAAGGGTATTTTTCCATTGAATTTTAGAAAAAGTGGAAGAGAAGGGGAGAGACAAAGAGAAATACCTATGTAAGTGAGACACATCGATTGACTGCCTCCCACACACGCCTGGACCAGGGCCGGGGATCGAGCCTGCAACAGATGTATGTGTTCTTGACCAGAATTGAACCCGGGACCCCTTAGTCTGCCGGCCAATGCTCTATCCACTGAACCAAACCTGGTAGGACTGTGTTTAGATCTTTTTATAAGAAAGTGAAGTCATCTAATATGAACTCAAACATCCCCTTCTTCTACTTCTCCCATTTATTTTCCTGTTATTATTTTTCATTTAAATACAGTCAATTTCTCTCTTGTGGTCTCAGTTCTCTGATGTTGACTAACACATAGAGTTGTATAAGCACTAAGCCAATCAAGATGCAGAAGAGTCTCCCCCCAATTCCTTTGTGATATTTTTCAGTCAAACCTTCTCCTGCCCAGCAGTCTTGGCCAACCACTGATCTGTTCTCCATCCCTATAGTTTTTCAGAATGTTATCTGGCTTCTTTCACTTACCATAATGCATTTGAGATCCACCCATGTTCCTGAATGTATATGTGCTTACGATGTGTCACTCAGATTCCCTCAGTCATTATCCTAGCAGAAGCCAGGAGAGTGATGAGATTGTCCAAGATATACTCTACAGCAGATGTCCATCTTCTGAAGTGAATCTCCATGACATAGATAGGAGACCTACAAGGTTCTGGAGAATTTTATCCCAACAGGAACATTACCAGCTTGGATCAAAAGGGAGAGAGGACAAAATAAAAGAAGGCTGTTATATCGCCTGTTCAATTCCTAAATGCAGGACACAGACTGATAAAACTAGTCAGCTGAAAAAATGTGCTACCCTTCATGTAACAGGAAGAATTACCTAAGGATGAGGCGTTGAGGCCAGAGGCTAGAGACTTAAAATACAGAGGATTATTTCCTAGGACTTCAAACCTAGTGGAGTTTGCCCAGTTGAATTTCAAAATTGTTTGAAATTGATGAATCCCTTTTCTTTCCATTTTCTCCCTTTTTAAAATAAAAAGTCTAAAACTGCTATCCTAGGTATATCTCCCTTTTTAAAATAAAAAGTCTAAAAACGCCCCATCACTGTATTTTGAAAGTAGATAACTTGTTTTCCAGTTTTATAAGTTCATAAATAGGATTCCCTCCTTCCCCCCTACACACACTATGGACCATAACTAGAATATCGCCCTTTACTTATCCAGATGGTTTTTATAAGATTGGGGATTTTCAGGCGATAAGATTCTGAAGAAGGTATGGATTTTGAGTTAGTGTTACAATGAGTTGAGATTTTCTGTGACCTGAGAATGCGGTGAATGTATTTGGCATATGGAAGCGTGGTGAATCTTTAAGAACCAGAGGGAAGACTGGTAGGCAGAATGATGGCCTCCCAAAGAGGTCCTTGTCCTAATTCTCAGAAGCTGTGAATATGTTACTTTACATGGCAAGAAAAAATGTTTGCAGATATCATTAATTTAAGGATCTTGAGATGGGAAGGTAATCCAGGTGGCCAAATTTAAGTTCCAGGCTCCTTACAAGAGGGAAGCAGGAAAGTCAAAGTCAGAGAAAAAGATGTGAAGATGGAAGTGGAGGTCAAAGTGACACAGCCACAAGCCAAGGAATGCAGGCAGCTTCCAGAAGCTGGAAAATGTAAGGAACAGAGTCCTTTCTAGGTCCCCCAGAAAGGATCAGCTCTGCCCATCCAGGTCGCCCCACTCCCAAATTATAAAGGCATTTGCTTATGTTTCCTTTTGGTAACAAAAATGGTTTCATCTTTTTCTATATTTCTAAAAACATAGAAAGAAATTGAAATTCACAAAAACTGTCCTTTATCAAAAAGTCACTAAGACACTACATTTGGGTATATAAAAAGTCAGCTTGCTTTTGTTGTAAAAGAAATATATAAATGTGTTGCTGTGGATGGGGTGGCTTCTTTCTGTTATCAGATTGGTATACATTTCAATAACTATGCTATTTGGAACTTAGCTGAATATGTGATGTGAGAAAAAGAATTATCTAATTGTCCCAACACATATTTTAAAATTATTATTTTCACAATTGATTTGATGTGCTACATTATTATATATAAAACTTCCAAATGCATTTTTTTTCTATTTCTGGAATTTTGATTATATATCCTAGAATTTTTTTTGTCTGTTCAGGAACCAAAACTATGCCATTTTAATTATATAGGTTTCATAGTATGTTTTGATATTTGATGTGACTATTGCTCTGTCTAGTCCATTCAGGCTGCTATATTTTTTTATACATTGGGTGGTTTATAAACAGCATAAATTTGTTCCTCACAGTTCCGGAGGCTAGGTAATCCTAGATCAAAGTGCTCTAAACACACTTTCTTGTCCATAATGGCTGTCCTCACAAGACAGAAAGATAAGGGAGCTCTCTGGAGTCTGAGGGCACTAATCCCACTCATGAGGGCTCCACCTCATGATCCAATCACCTCCCAAAGGCCCTACCTTCTAATACCATCACAATGGGGGTTAGAATCTCAGCACATGAATTTTGGGGAGACACATTCATTCTATAGCATCCCCATATTGGTTTTCTTTACCAGAGTTTCTATAACTATTCTTGCATATTTATTATTCAATTTTAGCATTATAAGTAATTTGTTTATATCCATGAAAAGCTGGCATTTTTAATGGGATTGTGTTAAAATTTTTCATTACCTTAGAGATAACGGACATTATCATGATTTATTCCTATAATCTAAAAACATTTTCATTCATATTTTATTCATCATGTGTACCAATTTATAATTACTTAAAACTATCTAAGATGATTTAGATAATACCACTACCTACAAGAATGACTAACCCTGTAATTAAAAAAAAAAAAGCATAATCTTTTTTTGTTGACATATTCTGTTCTGATAGGCTTATTAAGTTATAGAAAAACTAGTGGCCCGGTGCATGAATCTGTGCACATTGAAAGGAAATTAATTAGAAAAAAAATTTTAATATTGCTATTTGCCCTTTCTATATAATAGAAGTGTCAACCAAATTCTCAATAGACAATGACAGATCGAAACACATGTGTGCGATTGGTGCCAGCAAGAGCTTTATATGTATCATGCATGTGCGAGTCAACTTAGCCTTTTTTGTATATAGAATAAACTTGCTTAATTAGAACTGCTTTCTGATGTAGCTAAACTTTTTCCAGTCCAGTGAAGCACCCCAACTTCTCTTTCAGGTAATTGTCAGCAACACAGCAGTAAATATCAACATGAAGCAGATTATTATTGTGGATCACGCAGGGAGAACAAAGGGTAAAATATTTAACTGCAGCAGTGTTTGACTATACTCTGCACAGTGAGAAAACCTGAAGTCATTTTCAAAGTCCATCATTTCTTTTCTTTTTAAATATATTTTTATTGATTTCAGAGAGGAAGGGAGAGGGCTAGAGAGATAGAAACATCAATGATGAGAGAAAATCATTGATTGGCTGCCTCCAGCACACCCCACACTGGGGATCGAACTGGCAACCTGGGCATATGCCCTGACCAGGAATAAAACCATGACCTCCTGGTTCATAGGTTGATGCTCAACCACTGAGCCATGCTGGCTGGGCAAAGTCCACCATTTCTCATTTCTTTTAAGCCGGGTCAAGTTTCTAAGCTTTCTAAATCTCCATTTTCCAGCTAATGAAAAGAAAATAGGATTCCACCGAGTCTCCTATCTACCTACTCCAGGGCTTCTGTGAGGATCAAATGAGATGAGGCATGGGAAAACACTTTACAGACATTTGGTTAAAGTGTAAAATGTTTTCACCTGTGTTATTGGGCTGAAGAAACTCCAAGGAGGCTAATCACTAGGGAATGGAAGCCAGCCATTGCTAGGTGAAGTCATTACCCAGTGCCCACAGTGACTGTTTTCGGGCTGGGCTGTGGGTCATTTTGTGCCATGGGGTCTTGGCAGCATTGGCTGGGATTTGGTGGGCTATTGCTCCGAGGTGGTGGTGGGGTCTGTGTCCTACTTGGGGGAAACTGAGTATTAGTTTGTGGGTGCCAGGTCCGTGGTGCCAGCCAGTGCGGGTCATGGCAGCTCCTGCAATGAGCATCTGCCCCCTGGTGATCAGTGCACGTCATAGCGACCAGTCGGACAGTAGGAGGGATACTTAGCATATTAGCCTTTTATATATATAGAAGATGTGTCTTTGTCTGTCTTTGTCTTTTTCTGTCTTTGTCGTCAGGGGAGAAATGCCTTAATTTTGATATCACTAAGTTAGTGCCAGGATGGCTCTACTTTTAAAAAGTATGTACTGATCCAACAGGAGTCGCAGTTGGTTAAAAAAAAAAAAAGTATTTATTAAATAAGTGACTAAGAGACCTTGTCAACATTGTTAATTCACATGTTTGCAATCATAACTACAATATTCTCCCTTTCTCAACAGGGGAAGGGTCTTAGTTTTTCTCAAGGCGACTTCTATAGAAATCCTCTCGGCCCCTTCCTTTCCTGGTTTATCTGCAAAGACACATAAGTTTGTCAGACACTTAATTCGCATGTCATTGCATATAATAGTCATTCCTGAGGTTCTGTCATTGATGATTTGGCATCTGGTGTCACAGGGTCCCATTAATGGACCAAGTGGTTTACCTCTTTTGTTTACACCATGGGTTTTTGAAGATACAAAAGTGAAGATCATATTACAAGCCTGCACAGACTCCAGCATCTGTGCTTCACTTCCTGCTTAATAGGGGATGTCAGCACCTAACCACGCCTATGCTTTTCATTTGCTTCGTCCACCACTTAAACAACCCAGGCGCTTCCCCTGGTGGCCCTGTGGGACATGGGGTCCTGCCTCCTCTAAGGAATTGTAATAAACTCTTCCTAGAAAGGTAGTTGTCTTTATTTCTGCCATCTGATTAAAACATATCCTGGGTACATTTTAAAACACTGCAGCCCCTGCTCTCCCTCTGCTCTGGGAGCTCTCTTTTCCATCCGTCTCTGATATTGTCCATCATTGCTTGGCTTATAGCCTTAATGGCAGAGGAACTATCTGTTCATATGATGGCACTGGTGTATATTTTTTCATGTTCCTAATTATAGCTCTTTCCATTACTGCTATGCCTAGATTTTTGGTGCTGACAAATCCATCTAAGAGGCAAACAAATTCCCTTACATAAATTCCCACAGAATTTCCATGCCCCATAATGATGGGGTTATTTTAGCATTATCCTGGAGTCCCATTCTTCCCTGAGTACATTAGTTCCTCAAACAGAACTTAGCTAATAACAATTGCTGTTCTACCTAGTGCGTTATGACAACCCACAGCTCTCTGCCCATATCCAAGCCTAGTTGCTTAATCCAACCAGCAACTTCCTGGGTTCGGGTGGCTTTTTGCTCCACTGAGGTTAATTTGTCCATTTCATCCACCCACAATCTAGCTTTCATCATCCCTATACCCCCATGTCCGCCAAATGTATTTGTTAACATCTAAGTATAATTATCAATAAGATTTAAGTTATCTTTCAATGAGATTTCTAGGACTTTACAAATTAGTCAGCTAGAATAGATTCAACAGGGATTAGATTTGATTAACTCCATGTATTGAGGATATTCTAGCCTCAATTCTTACCCATCTGGAACCTATATCTCCTATTCATTAATTATGTAAATTTCTTTAAATACAAGCATGTTAAATTTTTTAACTGAATTATCATTATCACAGATAAGTCCATATATGAATGATATTAGAACAAATTATTCTACTAAAAATGGGAAAGGTGTCTGTCTTTTCCCCAAGAAACAAAAAGGCTGAAGGCTAGAGGTGAGTTTTTCATCTTTTTTTTTCTGATTAAAGGTCATGACTTCAAAACCAACTTGAGGTCATGAGGTAATAATAAACAATGGGCTACAGAGATGGTGTCAAAGAACATATGTTTGTTTGTTTTTTGGTTTGTGTGTGTGTGTGTGTGTGTGTGCGCGCGCGTGTGCATTGGGAGAAGGGAAGTCAGATCATGACTTATGACACCAAATGAAAAGCTCCTGGCAAGGAACAGAGTTGACCTCATGGGGCCTGAGTAGAATATGTTATCTAGGAGATGACAACATAAGAAAGAGAGATTTCAAATGAAATTTGAGAAAACAAGGGACAATGACAGCTTGCACTGTAAAATGCTGCTCTTCCAATTTACTGGCATGAAGTAGAAAACGAAAGAAACGATGGAGGAGATGCCAAGTAATCCATAAACAGAAATAACAGAGAAGAGAGTCAAGGAATCACTATGATAACTTCAGAGTATCTGTAGCAATGAAGAAAGTATGAGTAATAAACAAATGAACCTGGGACACTTAACCCAATGAAACTCATGTAAATTTGGAATGTCACTGGGACTCAGAAGAATTAGTGGCAAATAAAACATATTCTACTTGAAGGGGAAAAAAAACACACTCAGAGGCGGGTAGGTAAGCTCTGCATTTCAAGCATGTCTAACCCCATGGGATCCCAAGAGCTGGTGGGAATCATACTGTCACACAGTTGGAGGAAGCTACAGGAAAGCCAAATAGACATGGCACTGTAACAGTAAGAGCCAGAGATAGGCTTCAGGCATGGAAAGATGGGCACCACGGGTTTCAGAAGCTACAACTCTCACTAATTAGGAACTTAATTCCTTCAGAAAGTTGAACATGTCACAAGAAGATTTTCTAATCAGGGTGAACACAGGCATGAAGAGATATACTTGTAAAAGTTTGTAAACTCCCATCATAAAAGCCTGCATCCACTAACACTTTGACTATCCTATCTAATAATAGAGAAACATGGTAATTAGCTGTACCTCCGCTATCCTTCCCATTGGCTAATCAGGGTGATATGCAAATTAACTGCCAACCAAGATGGCGGCCGGCAGCCAGGCAGCTTGAAGCAAACAGGAGGCTTGCTTGCTTCAGTGATAGAGGAAGCTAATGTTCCCCGCCTGCCTTTCCGGCCTCTGAGCTTGCAGTTTAAGAAACATTGTTACAAATATAGAAGCTAAACAAAACCCCAGAAACCTGCTTTCAGCCAGCCGGGCTTCAGCCAGCAGGACCGCAACATTGTTTCAATTATAGAACAAATGCAGATCCCTGCTTTTAGCCAGCGGGGATCAAGCCAGCGGGGATCTCAGAGCTGGAGTGAGCAGGACCGCAACAGTGTTACAATTATAGAACCCAAACAAACCAGATACCTGCTTTCAGCAGCAGAGGCCTCAGAGCTGGAGCCAAGCCTCAGAGCTAAAGCTGGCCCAGAATAAAAAAAAAAGATAAAAAGGACAGGTTGGGAGCTTCAGTCACCCACCAGCCTGAAAACGGCCCTCAGCCCCTCACCCAGACTGGCCAGGCACCCCAGCGGTGACCCCCACCCTGAAGGGGGTGTGACCAGCTCCAAACAGCCATCATCCTCTCATCCAGGCTGGCCAGGCATCCCAGTGGGGACCCCCACCCTGATCTAGGACACCCTTCAGGGCAAACCCATCCGTGCACCAGGCCTCTATCCTATATAGTAAAAGGGTAATATGCCACCCAGCGCCAGAATCAGCGGAGCAGTGAGGCCTCCCAGCACCGGGATCAGTGGAGCTGCGAGGCCTCCTGTCCCCTGGAACAGCGTGACAGGGGGCAGCAACCAAACCCCCTGATCGCCCTGTGGCTCTGTGTGTGACAGGGTGCAGCGCCCCAGCCACCCCCCCCCCCACGGGCCCTGCTCTGTGTGTGACGGGGTAGAGCCATAACCTCCCCATCGGCCCTGCCCTGAGTGTGAGAGTGGCGGCACCCCAACCCCCTGATCCGCCCTGCTCTGTGTGTGACAGGGGGCGGTGCCCCAACTCCCCTATCGGCCCTACTCTGTGAATGACATGGGGAGCTCCTCAATCCCCTGATCGGCCCTGCTCTGTGCATGACAGGGTACGGAGCCCCAACCCCCTTGATGGGCCCTGCTCTGTGTGTGACAGGGGGCAGCACCCCAACCCCCTGATTGGCCCTGCTCTGTGCATGACAGGGTTTGGTGCCGCAACCTCCCCATCGACCCTGCCTTGAGTGTGACGGGGGCAGTGCCCCAACCCCCCAATCGGCCCTACCCTGAGCGTGACTGAGGGTGGCATCGCAACCTCCAGATCCTCCCTGCTCTGTGCATGACAGGGGGCGGCGCCCCAACTCCCCAATCGGCCCTGCTCTGAGCCCAACCAGGGGCTGCACCTAGGGATTGGACCTGCCCTCTGCCATCTGGGAGCAGGCATAAGCCAACAGGTCATTATCTCCCGAGGGGTCCCAGACTGCGAGAGGGCACAGGTTGGGCTGAGGGACCCCCTCTCTCCCCCGAGTGCACAAATTTTTGTGCACCAAGCCTCTAGTCTATATATATAAAACCCTAAGCGACCAGCCAGCTGTCGGGTCACTATGATGTGCACTGACCACCAGGGGGCAAAAGCTCAACACAGATGCTGCCCCCTGGTGGTCAGTGTGCTCCCACAGTGGGAGTGCCACTCAGCGCTCTCCCAGTGATACTCCCCCTACGCACTCCTCCCCCCCACCCCGAAGTTGGCAGGTAAGTTTGGGCTGTGGTGGCTTGGAGGTCCACTGATCCCCACAGGCCAGGCTGAGGGATCCCACCCATGCACAAATCTGTGCATCGGGCCTCTAGTATGTAAATAATATATCAGGGACTAGTCATGATGAAGGGTATTCCTAGGGGTCCCCAGCACTCATGAATTACAGCAGGGTGAAAGTTTGTCTTCCAGGTCCACTTAGATGACCTCTAAACTCCAGGCCTAGGCCTCTCCGTGCTGTTGGGTCACCGGAGCCTCCTTTCACTATACAAACTGAGCCTTCCAAGACTTCCAGCACAGGGCCCCCTGCAACCCCTGCCCTGGTACCTCTCCGACATCCCCTTCCTCCGTCTCTGCCAAGCACCAGGACGGGTCTTAACTTTTCTGTCTTTATCTTAGGGAAGCTCTGTCTTCCCACCACTGTGCATATTTCATGTACGTACATTGCTACAGTTGGCATCATTTCTTCACCCCACAGTGCGTTCTTCCTCAACCAACATCCCTATGCGGTCTGTGAATGAGATTTCTGAGCAAGACAAATAAAATCAGAATGCATCATCTTTGAAAACAGAAATTACCCAGTTACAAACTTGGGGCTTTCAGGGCTCCATTGCAGACCAAAATCTACTCCTTAATTAAAATGATCCCATACGCATTTTCCCATTTAAAAGACTAACATGAAATATAAATTATGTATATTGGAAGTAAATAACTGAAAGCTAATAAATTTACAAATTCAATTATCCCAAACACTATCAAATGTCTTTTTGTTTAATTGCTATGGCTTCCCTTTATAGACATCGTTATGGAATTAATAGAACATTCTGGTAATCAATTGAAATTGATTAATTGATCAATCAGGAGAATATGCCTGGGTGCTTTAACCTCCAGACACTATTATTTATGTCTAAGCTGTGCCAGAGCAAGCACCTTGCAAACAGATATGACAGGCTCCCAACCAGGAGAGAGGGAGGACATTTGGACAGTATCCAAAGTTCAGCACGGGGTGATGTGGCTTTTGCATATATATGGAGCATGTCACCCTTGAAGGGTGAGCATTATGCTGCTCATTAATATATTATCAAGGTCTCTTCATAAGTGAAAGAAACACAGTCATCCTTCATGGATGAGCTATTGCATTTATTCCTGAGGATTTATTAAAAATTAACACTGCATCACTTTACAGTTTTTGTAACTGCCAGCACCTAAAAACACAGAGTGATGGATTTTGGCACAAAACTTAAAAGAAATATGCTCTGAATATGTAAGTGTCTTAAAAATAAACATGACCCTCCCGCTCCCCCACCTTCAAGCCTCCCTTTTGCTCCCTCCCCCTGAGTCTCCAGCTGCTCTCTGCTTCCCAACACATCATTTTTTAGATCACATGTGGGACTCACAAGCTCTTAGAAATCAGGGTTTCCTTTTGAGGCAGAAAAGTATGAATGTCATCATCATAAATAGTCTACATTGCACGTTTACAACGCGATGGGGCTGCTCTGTGTGACATGCCGTCACATCCTTCCACAAACCCGGATGTGAGGCTAGAGCCGATGCTGCAGAAAAGGCCAGAAATCCAGGATGAAGAGGTGCCGGTGGGACCATAGATCTCTGTCGGGCCCCTTGCCCATCACACCCAGGACCATGGCTGTGGCAGTGGCCCTGAGCATGTCCAGTTTAGGATGACATGTGTTTCAAAGACTAGCAATGCTCCCCTAACACAGTCTCGTCTTTCATAATAACCTACAATGGATGTTCTATATTAATCATTTAAATCTCTTAGAAGCAATTTTCAGCTTTCTCCTGTAATTCTTCGTAAAGCAAACCCACAATTCCTATCATCTTGTTTTAATCATCTGCGCTACTGTCACTGAACCCACACTAAGTGCCAATTATTCAACAGGCCATTTGCATAAGTGCGTGACACACCCACCCCGCTCCTCACTCACTGCCTGCCAGCCAGGCCAATGCTCTTCCTCCTTCCATCTTTAGCGGCTCCACACAGCCACCGGGTCTCCACCTGGAGCACCCCAATGCTTCCAGAGCCAGCGTTTCCCCCTTTTGCAGATCTCAGATGAACACTTGGACCTTCAGGGAAATCTGCCCAGGCAAATACACTAAATTAGTTATTACTACTTATACCGTTTTATTGCTCCTTTGACTCGTCCGTCAAAGCACTTGTTATTGAAAAAAAATTATGCGTATAATTTTTTTTCATATTGTCTCTTCCCTGGGTAAGCTTCATGAGGGCAGGGAAATTTATCTCTATTATATCTCCACTGCCTAGAACTGTTCTTAGCACACAGGTGACCAATCAATTGTTGGTATAAGAGTGTCTTTCATCACATTCTCACTAGAACCTTTGGAGGTAGGTAAAGCAGAAGCTCTAATAGCCCATCTTTGTTCAACCAACTGTATCTGTGGTGGTTTCAGCTTCGAGTCACAGAAAACCCCAATTCAAAACAGTGTAAACAATATAGGAATTACTTTCCCGCACAGCAAGCAGTTCGTTCAAAGGTAGGCTAAGCTCCAGGGCTGGCCGCCTGCTGCACAGGGCTGGCATCAAGGACTCCCATCCTTTAGAGCATCACTCACACTGTCACACTGTGTGTGTCAGCGTTGCCACTGGGCTGGCTCCAATCGGGATCACACAGTGCCATCACTTTGGGGACTGGAGTTTCAACATTAGAGTTTTGAAAAGGCACAAATGTTCAGTTCAGAACACAGCCCACAGCAGGCCTCCTGCCACCATTAGAATTCCCAACCAAGACTAAACCCTTTTTGTTACCCCCTAGGTTAACAATGTAAGACTTCAGGGAACTCAACAGAAAGGGAGAGGCAGCCCTGATGTAAGACAGAGATGCAGGCTGATTACAGGGCTGCACAGCCTTATGAGACTAGAGTTCAAGAAGGACAATGACACTTCCAGAGAAAACAACACTGAAAATGGGTTATGGGAATGGGACTGGCAGAAGCCACAATTGCATGGGTGCTGGACAAGGAGGTAGAGGGGGAGGAAGAGACAGGCTGTACAGAAAGTGCTGTGCTTTTCAGGGGTCTGTTGATGGCCTCTGCAGATGTTTTCTTGTTAGCGAGGCTCTCAGACATATCTTCTCTATTCTCCTTATTGTTCTGGGGGAATTGAGTGTTGGTTAGCTGAGGAAAGCAGCAGTCGGATATATTGATTCTGTGGAAGAGCCAAAATTATTGGATCTTTCAGAGTTGTTTATATTCCCATTAAAACAAGGCAAAGCCAATAAGGCCAGTGAAAGTGTAGTATTTCATGGAGTCAAAAGTGACAGCTATGTTCTCTTTAACACAACTGTGAGGATGCTGTAGGTCAAAAGGACAGCACCTCTGATCAAGCTAGACCAAGTATATTTCTTTCCTAAATGTCAAAAAATTAACATTTTGAGGATCCACTACTGTTGATATTTCTGCCAATGGTGGGGAACAGACAAGCTTTCTTCTTCAGGGAAGAAGCAATGGAAGTATCTCCTGGGTACCCACTGAGTGCTTTCGCTACAACATGGTCTGTGGGAGACACACACACACAAAGTGAGTAACATACCGCCAGTCCCAATAAAGACAAGTTTAAGTTATTAAAAACAATTTAAAGATAGCTTCTCTAAATCCATATAAGACAGTTTTAAGTTGCAGGGTACTGTGCCATTCCAGTATAAGCTGGTGCCATCAGGAAAGGCTTTGTGTGAGAGTGGGACTTAAGAGGGACTGGTTAAAATCAGCACCTCAGCCCTAACTGGTTTGGCTCAGTGGGTAGAGTGTCGGTCTGCTGACTGAAGGGTCCCAGGTTCGATTCTGGTCAAGGGCATGTACGTTGGTTGCGGGCACATCCCCAGTAGGAGGTGTGCAAGAGGCAGCTGATTGATGTTTCTCTCTCATCAATGTTTCTAACTCTCTATCCCTCTCCCTTCCTCTCTGTAAAAAATCAATAAAATATATTTTAAAACAAACAAACAAAAAACAAAATAGCACCTCATGTTCTGGCCACTTGTCTGCCTCACTATTGTGCTTTCTTATCTAATGAAAGCCTTAGTGAGCTTGGAGCTATGTTCATTTCTGAAACAACAAATAAATTTGCATCTTTCTTCTCTCCCTTGCAGAATATATTAAAATTCCCCAAACTGAAGTACTCTTGATGGAAAAACAACAAAATAGGAAGTTTTTCTTGAAGTAATGGAAGCAAGCTCATCTCCAACTCACAAACGTGTAAACCTGTATACTCTATGCGTTAGAAAGAATGCGAGGTGCTCAAGAGAGCAGAAGGAAAACATGCCCTAGACTTTCACCAGCTTGCAAGGGCTCAGCAGACTTCACTGCAAAGTATTTGCTGTGTTTAATAAGCGTACCAAGTGCAAATGAGCTAAACACATAAATATAGCAAAGTCATAATCACTAGGTTGAATGTCAAGCACCATTTAAATCCACTGATTAAATCAATTTGATGACAGTAAATCTTTTTTATTAGAAACACTGTCTGAAGGAGAAAGCAAAACTTAAGGGAAACTGTATTTTTCCTCTTCCCTTGAAGAAAATGAAATCTATTAATTATATTAATTATATTAATGGTTTAATGACTTCTCTTTGCAAGGGACCAAGTACAATCTAACCTTTTCTCATTTAAAGTAGACAAATCTATTTGGCCATATACATTTTGGAATCAGCTTTCCATGTCTAAGAGACTATCCTGGAATTTTTATGTATACTCATGTTATAATTATAGATCAAATTGGGAAAAAATGGACATATTTACTCTATTAAAACTACCAGGGCATAAAAACAAAATCTCTCTCTCTTTATGTAGATCATCTTTGATTTTTTTATTCAGCAGTTAGCTATTGTCTGTATGTAAGTCCTACACATATTTTGTTAAATTAATACTAAATATTTCACTTTTTAAAAGCTATTACAATGGTACAGTTGTTTAAATTTCTGTTATTTCTTATTGCTAAAGTATACAAATACACTTGATGTTTGTATGTTGATCTTGTATCCTAAATTGTTAAAAATCACTTATTCCATAGCATTTTTGTGAATTCTGCAGTATTTCCTATATAGCCAATCACGTTGCATATGAATAAACACAGTTTTACTTATTTTATTTCTAACCAAGTACTTTTATCTATTTTTCTAGCTTTACTACATTTACTAGTACTTCAAATATGATGTTTAATAGAAGTGGGCAGAGCAGTTAGCCTTGCCTCATTCCCAACCATAAGGGAACAGCATTATCTTTTACTATTAAGTGTATTAATTAAGCTATAAAATTTCATAAGTGCTCTTTTTTGGATAATTTTAAGGAAAGTTATCATAAAAATAAATAAAGGCTCAAAGGGATAGATATTTAAAATGTAAACAATCAAAATAGAATTGATATCTGGAATATATGAAGAATTCTTGCAATTCCAATGGGAAGGCCAACATCTTTATTAAGCAATAAGCAGAAATTTCACATGGAGGATATTCAATAAACATTTGAAAAGATGCTCAATCTCATTAGTTTCAAAGTTAAGCAAGTTCTATAAAATGATTAAATTTTGATATTAATGAAAGCATTTTGTTATAAATTTTGTAAAAGAAGGAGAACTTATTAAGGAAGTCATCTCAAAAGGCAGGAGCTGTTTTAATATTTCAAAGCTTTGGAGTATAGTTGAGGTTTTGAATTTCAGCTATAATTATTTAAGTTGCATTCATGAAATACTACTATGTTTTACACCAGCTATGCTTTATGATGTTTCATAATTTTAAGCATATTTCATGATTCAGAAAACATAAAGCTTTACTGCATCCATGATAAGTGAAATAACTGAATAGTAAAATGTCTTTATCTCTTTAACTGTTTGAAAGGAAAAACCCTCACACATGTACTAGTAATCTGACAACAGTAATTATGGAGAGCCAAGTTCTCAGTTTTTGTCTCAATGTGGTTATTTATCAGGCATGTTCTTTGTTTAGCTCTCTGAGTTATAAATATTCTGCAACCTAGCTTTCCTTATCAACAAAGAGAAATAGTTTACAACACAGATCCTTTACAAACAAAGTATTTTTAGGTCTAAATGACTTACTTCAGATTTCATTTTTGATTAAAACTGATTCCCTGCTTACACAGAGACATTTTTTTCCCCTTAATGCTTGCAAAAAAGATATATAATTTTGATTTCACATTAGTTATTGAAGTTATGTAAACTGTAGCAATAAGGTATGATTTTATTTCTGAATATTAACAAACAACAAAACTTAAGTCTGATACTTTCAATTGCTAATATGTGGGGAAATGAAGAATTTTACACTCTTAAATATAAAACTTCTAACACATGCGGAAATAATTCCCTTGCTTTCTATTTATCAATGCACTTTTATGATCCCAGACAATTTTAGGCACAGAGAATAGAATAAGAGTGAGAACACTAGGTGAGCAGATTTGAATTCCTACTCTTTCTGCTTCTCAGGAATTGCATGTTCAGAGGCAAGAAAATAAACATGACAATCTCAGGTAACTTATCTCTGTAGCTAGGATATCTCAAGGGTGTGTTGACTTGTACAGGATCACAAGAGCCTGCTGTTAATATTCAGAACTTTCATGAGATGGTTGTTAAAAAGATGGTAGTCTGAAGTTAGTGATAGTGAAAATTTTTACACCATAGAAGCTGACAAATTAAACAAGTCAGGGCTCCTTTTGTTTTTCTAGAGAACAAGTTTAACAATATACTGTTTGGGAATATCACATGGATAGGTGAAGAAAGGTGCCCTGCACATTCTTAAAATATCATTAGCCTATCCAGAAACATCCAAGTCTGAATTAAGAAGGTAAATAAAAACAATATAAATAATTTTACATTATTTACTTTAATTTTTTTGTTTCATTGCCTCTGTTCTTTTTTTTTTTAATCTTCACCCATGGATATTATTTTCATTGATCTTTAGGGAGAGAGTAGAAGGGAGGGAGGAGAGGGAGAGAGAGAAAAAAAAAAAAAAACCCAACAACAACAACTCATCAATATGAAAGAGACACATTGACTGGTTGCCTCCTGCACATGACCCAGCTGGGATGGGGGATCAAACCTGCAACCAAGGTAAGTGCCCTTGACCGGGAATCGAACTCATGACTCTTTGTTCCAAGGGCCAACGCTCTAACCACTGAGAAAAACTGGCCATGGCTGTATCACTGCCTCTGTGTTAAAAATAATAAAAACTACTGTCATGGGAAGCTTGACCAGTTCATCATTGCTCTGCATGTTTGTTAATGCTTTTGGAAAAGGTAATTCTCCCAAATATTTATGGAATAGATATATTACTACCTATGTTATAGCTAGGAATTGAGATGCAAAGTAGAACTTGGTCAAAACCACAGGACTGAACCGAGGTCAGTCCAACCTTAAAGTCCTTGCTCTGTCCCTATCATCCTGGTTCTGTCACTACAACAACTGGGCTTTTATCTGACCACCCGCCACAGAGTCAGTGAAGCTAATGTTTCCGAGTGCAGCAACGATGAGCACTGCGATGCCAGAAACAAGTCCAACTCTTTCATTTCCACTTTCTCTTCCTCATCCAAGTCGTAGTTGGCGACAACTGGTTGTAAAATAAATGCAGTGGGGGAACAACTTGACTACCTCCTTCACTCCCTACTTCTTGAGGCGTAGACTAACCCTAATTATGGGAAATGACTTGGCAACTTCAGAGGCTGGTAATTACCCCTCGACCTCTCACTGCATATCCATGAGGAAATCTCCAATCATCATCCTTAGCTTAGCATGCATTCACACCACCCATTTTCAGGATTAGAGCCTTAGGACAAATTGTAACATTTTCCAAAGCAAGAAACAAACACTAGCACCCAACATACATCACACAACATTGGTTGCTGAACTTAACCAGGGCATAGCCTTTTGAAAAGTTGCTTGGGAAGCCAGGGCTTAGACTGTTGGCAGATCTTGTGTGGCTCCCCTTAGCCCTCAGCTGCCGGGGTCCAACCCCAGCGGGTCCAGGGGTTCCCAAAGGCATAGACGGAGTCGGAGAAGAAGGAAGGACACGGAGACAGTGTTCAGTTGATCAGCAGCCTAGCCAGGATCTCCAGCCAGGATCTCCAGCCAAGTTCTGGTCTGGATCTCCAGAGAGGTTCTGCTTAGGATCTCCAGCCAGGTTCTGTGTCCATGTTCTCTTGCTAGGTTCTCCAGGTTCTCCAGCCAGGTTCTGTCACCAGGTTCTAGTCAGGTTCTCTTGCCAATTTCTGTAGTCAGGTTCAGTCCAGGATCTTTTGCCATGTTCTCTCGCTAGGTTCTGTCTCTAGGTTCTGAGGCCAGTTTCTGTCCAGGATCTTTTGCCATGTTCTCTCCAGCGAAGTTCTTCTGTCTCTAGAGAACGTTCTGTGTAGGTTCTGTGCCAATTTCTGTCTCTCCTAGTTCTGTCTTCTTACATCTTTATTTATACCAGTTGATTCCAATCCTATCAATCTCTATTCCAAAGGTTAGGGCGTTTCTTATCTCCATTCCAGGGAGTAAAGATTATGTAGCTTAAGCATGATTGTTCGTAGTTAAAGTGATTAATTACCCACCTGGCACTTAGTTAAGAGGTTTTATTCCCTCCCTAACTTCAGGGGGAAATCCCTACCTGGGGATTCAACCTTTCTCGGAGAGGTGACCTTGGTTAAAACACAGGGCCAAGAAGGTGAGCAAACATATTAAGAACCGTATGCCATATATGCCAGGTCCCTTGAAACAGCAAGGATGGATCGGCTCCCAGCACTCAGCCCAGAAACTAAGCACAGAAAATCACTGTTTGTGATGCAGGAATGCACTCAGGCCAATGCTTGTTTGTTCTCACATCAGTTTGAGATTGAAGCCTAAAAACTGAAAACAGCCCCTGGTAGGAAATGCTCTTTGGCAGCAGTTAAGTATCCAGTCAGGTTTGATGTCCAGTTGGCTCAGCACCAAGGACAGCAGGTTTGTTTCTTAAGGGATCAATTAGGATTGTTAACCTGTGTTGACAGATCTGCTGTGGCCCATTCCTTTGGGGCAAAGAAATCCTCTGTCATGTGGGATGAGGCGTAAGGTGTAGTTCTTATAACATCTAAAAAGAACATGTAATTAATAATCAATTGGCCTCAAAACACTTGACTTTTATAATTACTTGTAGAAATACCACATTTAAAACATCATACTTTAAAATAATTCACAATATTTGGACCTGCTGTGGTCTACCCACATCATTACCAGAGGATGCGTTACAGCATTTTCCTTTAGGGGCCCAAGGTAGCAAAGCCATTCCCCAAATTACCTTTGGACAAAAGTGCAGTTTCTTCTCTTTTGTGCTCATTTTGCTTATTCCTAGCAAAACTCCTATTTTCACAGTTATTTACATTCATCAAAAAAATTTCATTGGTATTCAATAAATATGTGAATGAATGAAGCCTGCACAAAGGCTTAAGGAAAACTATAAGAGACACCTAAGTTACAGCCACCACCATCCCAGAGATGCATGAAACAGGGTTTATAAATCCACCACATTTAATTTCTCCTTCATCATTAAATCAACAAAATCTATTGAGACCTCCTATTTGCCTGATAATGCCCAAGATCCTGGGGATACCTCAGTGAATAAAAGAGTGAATAATATCTGCTAGCATGAGCTTATGTGTTAGCAATGAGTAGATGGATAACAAATGATAAACATAAAAAAGTTATACAGAATATAGAATATTGACTAGTGACATTTGCTAGGGAAAAAAGAAAATATAGATCAAGATGAGGAACAATTGGGTAGCTGGATGGGCAATTGCAATTTTAGAAGGAGTGGTCTGATAGGCTAAATTGAAAGGCAATATTTGAGCAATGACTTCAAGGAAGTGGATATGTAAGAGATCCAGGCAGTGGGAACAGTCAGTGCAGAAGTCAAGGATGAAATTGCTCTTGTCATGTTCAGGGAATAGCAAAGAGGCCAAGTGGATACAGCAGAATGAAAGGGGGAGATGTGAGATCCGGGAGGTAATGGGGTTGGGGAACTGAAGTAGGCAGATCACATAGGGCTTATGAGCCACTGTAAAGGCTTTTTTTTTCCCCACTGAAATAAAAACTCAGTGCAATAGTTTGCACACAGAGGATAATATAATTTAAATCTGTTTAGAAAGATCACACTTCCATGTTGATAATAGACTATAAGCAAGTATAGAAACAGGTAGATAATTCAGGTAGTTATAGCAAGAATGCAGATGAGATATGGAGGTGTTGAAACCAGAATGGTCTCAAAGAAGGTGGTGAGAATTGGTTGAACTGTGTGTTTTGAAGTGAGAGCAAACATTGTTTCCTGATAGAGTGGGTATAGTGAGTAAGAGGAAATGGATAATAAAGGATGGCTCGGGGTGTTTTTGAAGGACAGGGTTGTATTGATTGAGAGAGATGCATTCCAGGCTGGGGATGGGGAGAAGGATAAGGAAAGGAAGGATTGTTGTAACAGGGATCTCTGGTGGCCATGAGAAAGCACCTGCCAGATCTCCAAGTACAGGGAGCACAGCTACCCAATGAACTGAGGCTAAGCATCTTGAGATTAGTGGCCACTCAATGACTGAGGAGAGCAGGAAAACCAAAGAAGTCCTAATTCCTAGAAGATCTTGGCTATTCTGACAAGCAACCTTGGCTCAAAGATTCCCATTCAGCTCTGCCAAAACTTTCTTAGAATGGCATTATAATCTCAGATCTGTCCTAGCCAACCTTCCTTTCCTCTCTCTGCCACTGGGGCCTGAATTTCAGTTGAAAGGTTCTCTCAATATCCTCCAGATTCCTCTTTTTTCCCCATTCATTATTATTTTCCCCAAAAAAACTCCTGCCATTCTAATCCCATCTTGCTATAAGCTTCTCAGAGAACCAGAAGTAACTCAGGACATTAGAGTGAATGGATCAGAAAGAAGGTGGTGATTGAAGAGAACAAGATGCATATAATTGAGTTCATGAAGGAGTTGGCAAGTATTAGTAATTATACTGTCTAGGGTGTGTCCATGGAGAGAGAGAGACTGAGGTAGGGTGAAGGACAAGATCATTGTTGGAAAAATAATCTAAGAAATTGAGGAGGGCCAAGGTATTGTACAATTCATGTTTACATGTTCTGAAGTTGCAAATAATTAATATGGCTCTCTGTATTAATTTTTACTTTCTAAAGTAATCAGAAAATGAGCAAAGAATGATATCAGACCAGTCAATGAAAGCACAATGAAGGGTAGAGGGTGATGTAATCTAATGACATGCTATTCCAAGCCAACATGTTGGGGGGTGGGGGGAACAATGAAGGAGAATGGCCTGATGGGACAATTGGTAACAAATAGGTTACCTACTCTATCACAGTCCCAATTATAGAAGGGATAAAGGGGGGACAAGCCAGGAAACAGCTGCCATACATTGAGGGGCTTTCAAGGGAAGGAGTGTCTTGGAGTGAACCAGTTCCCTTGTGAGGATTTCTCAATGGGGAAAAATTTCACACCATTCCCCCTGGGTCAGAGGTACTACCTGCATCTAGTGGATAAAGGCCAGAATCACTGTGAAATGTCCCACAATGCACAGGACAGCCTCTTACAACAAAGAATTATGTGACCCCAAATGTCAATAGTGTTGATGCTAAGAAACCCTTCATTAGAATAATAAGGTGAAAGAAGTTCAGAGAATGGGTTGAGGAGACAGACGGCTTTTTCCAGTCCTGGATTGTGAATTCCTGCAGGCATGGTGAGAGAAGTTTGGGTTGGGGAAGACTGGAATAGGAAACAGAATGGACCACATGCAGAGCCTTATGGGAATTTGAGTTTTGAGATGAGGGTTGACCAGGAGGCCTTGTTTCTTGTGATAATTGATATAAAACAAGACGGAGTGCATTTATGAAGGGGGCCACCAAGGCGAGCTGGTGTGGCTCCCTCTTCATTCTTGATGGTGATGGTAAAAGGCAGGAGAGGTGTGAGCTGTGGTGTCAGTTCTAGTGCACTGACTTAATCCGGACTCCTGCCAGGGAAGTATAGGCACACACCTAATATATGCGTGGCATCCTAGCTCATATTGACATTTCATCTTGTCCCTCCTTTCTGGGTCTTTCTTTTTATTGTAGTAATCCCTACCAGTCACCCCCAAGTCTTTATATTTGTTCAGAAGCCCTACCAGAAGCTAGCAGTGCCCTTGATAAAGACTCACTACCTTTTTATCTGGAGTAAACTCCCCTCACCCCGCACCCCACACCCGACTAACATGTACATACACACATTCATACTAAAATATTAGTATGTTAGCTATTTCATTACCTCAGGGTTCTGATAAATTAAATTAGTGGTTGTGTTAACTACCACATCTATATTAATATGTGAAACCTAGTAGAAAACAATGAACCTGGACAAAGGATTTCTACAGTTTAAGGAACCATTACCACTGGGATTTCAGATATGGAGGCAGAACTACTGTTAGAGACATATTCAAATCATTCTTCCCAGGTGGCCAATCCTGTTCAGAAAGAGCCCTAAACAAGGTCCAAATTTTTATTAACATAGACACCTATGTCCTTGTGTCTGAAATACAAAGAGAAATTCTAGAAGACATTATTCAGATACACACTGAGAAGACTTGTATCTCCTCCATTATACTAGAAGCTCTTGTTCCTATTTAGCTATTTATAACAATCAGAAGCCATTGCTCCTATGGCTTGGTCCTCTTTGCCATCTTGTCCCAATGTGGTGCATGATCGGTTTCCTCACCTAAAAACACACACTTCTATCAATTTCCCGAGTTCCTTCTCTTTCTTCGTCTCCACCAGCTGAATTAGATGTCTGTACTCTGCTCCCAAAGCACCTGGTGCACTTATCATACTACATGCTTCTTCTTTTACCATTTTCCCTAACTTTATTATAATTATTGTTTTAATTATTTCTTCCCTCAAACAGAATTTGAGTACCATAGCATCAGGGACCACAGGTTACCCAACTTCATATGAGCAGACTTGCAGCAGTGCCTAGCATATAAATGCTTGCTGAATTAGGAGCAGGATGGATGGATGGATGGATGGATGGATGGATGGATGGATGGATGAGTAGGTAAAAGGATGAGTGGGTGAATAACTAGCTTTGGTAGAAGGCTCATGGAGCTCTAACAGTGACGCCATTTGCCAATGGTCCTGACTACTGTAATGAATTATCTTTGTACTGCTTTTTCTCATCTTTTACTGTCATGTAATCAATTCTTGCCACTGACCACTGTGCTCATTTCTACGAGAGCTTTCTACACTCACTCTCACTGTCCTGTTTATTTCTATTTTGCCGTGAGAAGGGAAACCTCAGGGTATCAAAGACTGTGATAAAGTTAGTAAAGTCAAGTGCATGTGATGGGCTATAAGACTTGAAAAAGACTTTATAAAAAAATTATGGATTCTTTAGGGCATGTAATTTTTATACATTCTTCTTGCCTCTCAGAAATTTTTTTGCTTCTTGTGTGGTGCTCATCTCTTCTCTTGATGGCTGAGGTCATGAGATAAAGGAAACACCACAACCACGTGTGTTGGCTGTAGATTGAAATGCTATTGTCCTGTACTCGTGATGTGACCTCAAAGGTAGGAATACTTTCTAAATTTCACTAAATACTCAATAAGTGCTTCAGACATCCCTATGAAATCTTTTAAGAGTTCAATAAAAACACTTATTTGCAAATATGTTACAGCACAACTTCCACTTGGTCACGACAATTTAATATATAGTAAAAGTTCCTTGCTACCCTCTATCTTATTTTCTTCCTCTTTCTTGTCTTTTTTTTTCTATTTTCTTTTATCATAAGGCAAGCTAAATGGTTAAAACATGACTTTTAAAGGAAAGAGTCCACTTCCAGTTTCACCACTTAACTAGGAAAACAGACATTGAGGGGACAATCTCTTAACTTTTGAGACTCAGCTTCCTTATCTATAAAATGATGACAATTTTTTAAAAATATATTTTATTGATTTTTCACAGAGAGGAAGGGAGAGAGATAGAGAGAGTTAGAAACATGGATGAGAGAGAAACATCGATCAGCTGCCTCTTGCACATCCCCCACTGGGGATGTGCCCGCAACCCAGGTACATGCCCTTGACCGGAATCGAACCCGGGACCTCTCAGTCTGCAGGCTGACGCTCTATCCACTGAGCCAAACCGGTTTCGGCTATGATGACAATTTTAATACCTAATTCACCGGATGTAGATGAGAACCTATTGACCTAATATACTAAAACACTATAAGCCATGAATAGGTCTACATGTGCCTATGTTAGAATTGAAAGAGAGGACCAAGGGACTAGGAAGTTACCTGGGTCAGAGAAAAAGAGAGAAAGAAAAAGCTTATGTGTGGGAAATCTTCAGAAGCAGAAGGCATGTTTCCTAAATGGAGGTAATATACACGATCTATTTAGCAAAACAAGATTTTTCCATAAGAAACAATTAGTGAACACTACCAAACAAGATGTATAATCAACTGAGAAATTGTGTGGTGCAGAATAGTAACTGATTTAGGACTTTACAGAAGGGAGACATGTGAACTGAATACATTAAGAAAGGCATCTTAGAATTACACTCTTACTTTTCTATATCTTAAACAAGCCCTAAGTAATCTCCAGTTCCAACTCCATCATTTCAGAGATGCAGAACCCTTGCTGTGAGGAATCAAAGACAAGATGTTTCATAGAAGCTGCCGCAAGTCAAAGAAAAAAACTGAATTTCTAGCTATCCATGGCCCCTTTTAAAAGGACCAGGTGTCTTGTTCTTGCTTCTACTGGGCAGTGCCCACAGTTTCAGATTCAGAATCTATTTCTCACTTATCTTTGGTGCTGTATCTTTAAGGGTGGTCTCCCATCCTGTTTGTTTCCCTCTCTCCTCCCTTTTTCTCTTTCTGTGTATCTTTCAGGGCACTGATTTCTTTGCCTACACAACATGCCAGACCAGAGCTATCACTCTCACAACCACAGATTTGGCACGACCCGACTCATAAGTCTAACGTAAGGTGCAAGTTGAAAGTATGATGCATTTTTTAAATTTCTTCATTAAGTTATTACATATGTGTCCTTATCCCCACATTACCCCCATCCCCCACTCATGCCCTCATCCCCCTGTTGTCTGTGTCCATTGGTTAGGCCTATATGCTTGCATATAAGTCCTTTGGTTGATCTCTCCCCCTGACCCCCACCCTCCCCTACCTTCCTTCTGAGGTTTGACGGTCTGATCGATGCTTCTCTGTCTCTGGATTTGTTTTTGTTCATCGGTTTATGTTGTTCATTATATTCCACAAATGAGTGAGATCATGTGATATTTATCTTTCTCTGACTGGCTTATTTCACTTAGCATAATGCTCTCCAGTTCCATCCATGCTGTTGCAAATGGTAAGAACTCCTTCTTTTTTACCGCAGTATAGTATTCCATCTTGCAGATGTACCACAGTTTTTTAATCCACTCATCTACTGATGGGCACTTAGGCTGTTTCCAAATCTTAGCTATGGTGAATTGAGCTGCTATGAACATAGGGGTGCATATATCCTTTCTAATTAGTGTTTCTAGTTTCTTGGGATATATTCCTAGAAGTGGGATAAAAAAAACTAAAAAGTATGATGCATTTTAATGCAGAACCAATGCCATTGTTGTTTTATCCCATGAGATGTTCCTCGGCACAAAATCTCTCATGCCTCATAAAAAGGTGATCTTTTTTCATCCCCTTTTGCCTAAGGATTCAAATGAGTAATGCTCTACATACGGGCAAGACATTGTCCCCTGACTTCCTGGCAATCACTCTGTGCTCCGAAGCATGAGATTCAATTACCCATATCATTGTCTTGGCCTGCATAGCTACAACCATTATCAATGATCATAAAATCACTTCTTTGATATAAATTCACTCACAGTTATGCAGTTCCAATCATGCATCAACCAACACATTAAAATATCTTTCAACTTTCTAGGGAATAAATGTCCTCTAAAATTTTTGCATCCTATCTGAGACAAATTCAAAGAAATAATTGTGCAATTTATGTAATTACCCAAATTATAAAAATGCTTTGGAGAGGAAATAAGGTGATTCTAAATCACAAGTTTATTTTCTCTACTGTGTATTTGATCTATGTCTCTCTTTGGGGTGATAGGTGTGTATTATTTTAGAAAACACTTTTCTGAACTAACTGTAGATCTTTCCATTAACATGTGGGAATACTGCCTTGAGACAGAGATAACAGTTCACATCAAAATTGAGCCAGCACAGCGAGAGCTGCGTTTCACCTACTGGTGTGATAGAGTGATTGCAGATAAACAGAGGAACCCTGCGAAGTCTTCCTTTAAGGCCCAGAGAAGGAACTTCCATAGTGAAATTTCTTAAAAGATCAATGCCACCTGGCACTCACTCCCCATGATATTCTGGACCTGCAAAATACAGTTACAATGTATACAGCTTAAATTTGGAAATAAAACTATTTTTTAAATATTTTTATTAATTTCAGAGAGGAATGGAGAGGGAAAGAGAGAGATAGGAACATCAATGATGAGAGAGAATCATTGATCATTGATCATCTGCTTTCTGCACGCCCCCTACTGGGAAGTGAGCCTGCAACACAGACATGTGCCCTTGACCAGAACCAAACCTGGGACCCTTCAGTCTGCAGGCCGATGCTCTATCCACTGAGCCAAATCAGCTAGGGTTGGAAATCAAACTTTTCATTTTCATTTTATTTTTCAGTATACATCTCTAAAAGATTAAGGTTCTTTTTCCCCCCCTTTTTAAACATGACTGCAATAGCATGATCACACCGAATAAAATAAGTCATGAGGATATAATATATAACACAGAAACTATAGTTAATACTGTATTGCATATTTGAAAGTTCCTAACAGAAAAAAATAAAATCATGCTTTACCTAACCTTTGTTGTTGTTGTTGTTAATCCTCACCCAATGATATTTTCCATTGATTTTTAGAGAGAGAGGAAGAGAGGGGAAGACAGAGAGAAACATCAATGTTAGAGATATGTAAAGATTGATTGCCTCCTACACAGGTCAGGGCTTGAACCAGGGAGGAGCCTGCAACCAAGGTACATGCCCTTGCCCAGAATCGAACCCATGACTCTTTGGTCCACAGGCCAGTGCTCTATCCACTGAGCCAAACCAACTAAGGCTTTACCTAACTTTTTGTAATTATTCCTCATAAAACTGAAAATATGCTATTTCTCCAAAAGAGTATACATGATCCTTTATTTATCTTTGAAAATGTTTATTTCTCATTCACTTGTGGCACACCCCCTACTCACTTTTAATATGCTATAATCAAAGAGTGAGATATAGATTAAATACTATTCATATATATGATGTTAGATAGTAGAGAAATGAGAAGGGGGAAATAACTGAACTAGTTAATACAGAAAATAAGAATCATATCAAAATAAGAAAGATATACTCACAGCTAGTATAGTCCTCATTTCTATAACTGGTCATGGTGATAAATATGGTTTTTAGAATCTCCTATTTCCTCTACTCATTTCATATTCCCATTTTCTGCCAGCAACCCCCTTAGTCACTTGTGGTTCCTTGTTTGGAAGAGCGGTCCAAAGCTTAATTACTGACGGGTTTGGGCTATTAGCAGTCTTGCCCATATTGTGGTGTTTTAATTTTTCATTGACTTTTGTAAGAGGATGTGAGAAAAGGGTACCTTATCATGACCTACCAGGAATATCACAGTCTCATGAGTATCAGCCTCTGCTGTTGGCAGCTTGATCATTCAGCAAAGGCAGCAGCTAGATCAACTTTGATGTAAGAAAGTCCATGTTACTGAGTTCATGCATGACCTTCATCCCTTCCATCCTGGCACTTCGTTCATGGGACCATTAGGTAAGGACAGAGAGAGCTAGGGAGAGAGGCCTGCTGATGTCTACTCAGTTATTAACATCCTCCTCTGCTGAAGTTGTTCGTTCATGAGTATTTATGCAAGACACAAATATCTTCACAAACTCTGATAATTTGAAAATGTATCACCATAAATTTTATCCAGACTTCCTTGTCACCAATTTCCATGTTTCTCCTATACTTCTGATCATTTATTACTTTATATGAATCAATATAGATCCATACCTCAGAAAATGTCTCCTCCCAAGCAAAAATCTAGGCACCCTGCTTGAAGTTATGGCCACTGAAATAACTTTTTCTTTTTTTCCCTCAACTAATTGATCATTGTGAAGTCCCCTGGAGACTGTAAGTGCATGTGGAGAGGAAGGAGGAAATAGAGTGTCATAACTATGGGCCAGAGGTATCTTGGCCATACTCAATTTCAGGCATGGTGTCACAGACGATACCCAGGCATTTGGGTTGCATGGAAATTAGGTGCTCCATGGTCAGGTGCTTGTTTCTCCTAAGGCCCAGTGGCAAGCCAGAAGCAGTTTCTCAAAGGGATAATCTTTATCTACAGACATGAGCACAGTGATATTCCAAATCTTAAGGGTCTGCAATGTGCCTCTGACAGCCCTCCAAAGGCATCCCGGTTTGTTACTTCAAATATTGCTGGATCAACCTGGCTGGATTTGCTCAGTTGATAGAGTGTCAGCCTGCAGACTGAGGGGTCCCGGCTTTGATTCTGGCCAAGGATACGTGCCTGGGTTGCGGGCTCGATCCCCAGTGGGGGGCATGCAGGAGGCAGCTGGTCGGTGATTCTCTCTCATCATTGATGTTTCTCTCTCTCTATCTCTCTTCCTCTCTAAAATCAACAAAAATATATTTAAAAATATATATTGCTGGATCATAGAGTTCAGGAGGCAAGGCTGGACCACAATGCTGTCTTTCTTGCCTGAACCCAATTTAAAACTGGGAGGTTTTTCAGTAAATAGTGATAGTAGCGTGCCCAAATGAAACACATGTTTCTTCCAAAATACAAAGATGCACATCAGTTAATATGCATATTTCTTAGTGGCAGGAAGAACCAAATGCAACAACTTGTGTTTCCCTTTAAAAAGAATATTTAACTGTCTCAGTAGATGATACGTTTCTTTTGAGTCCTATGTTTGTGGTAATTTAGCACAGCAGCAATGGGAAACCAATAGTATGTGACAATTGAATTTGGGGGGATTTATTTTCTATCCTGTGTCTGAATGATACAACTAGAGATTCCGTACTCCCTGTCCATCAGATCCACTTGTCATAATATAATCAATGCAAGGGAAGAACATGGCACCCTGTGGACTAGAGAGGTGAGGGAAGTCCCTGTGGACTAGATTATGACATAAGATTAGAGAGGTGATCTAACCCTGAGTTTAAACAGTAAAGGACCCCTTCTAGCTAAACAAAAATTACTTCTGGTGATCTTTACTAACAGTCACAGGATGAAAAGCACCTGCCAGATAAATAGCTGCACACCAGATGACATGAGATGTGTCAATTTGCCATAGCAATGAAACCACATCTGCACCAACAGGCACAATTGGAGTTACCATCTAATTAAGTTTACAATAATCTACTGTCATTACTCAAGAACCATCTGCTTTCCTACAGGCCCTAAAGGTTAGAGGGAATGGAGTTGTGTCAGGAGCTACCACACCCGCACCTTTCAAGTCGTTGATGGTGTTGATAATTTGAAATTTCCTTAGCAATGTGACAGCATGAAATTATTTTCTTAAGAAGGGGAAATTTTAGTGGCCCCTGCTTGGCCTTTACTATCTATATTAGATTTCTATTGCTGCATAACAAATTACCACAAACTTATTGGCTTCAAACAACACCCATCTATTAGTGCATAATTCTACAGATCAAAAATCTGGCATGAGGTGGCTGGCTTCTCTGCTCAGGCTGAAATGAAGGTGCTGACCAGCTGCATTCTCATTTTGAGTTCAAGGTCCTCTTCCAAGCTGATTCCTGTTACTGGCAGGAGTTCAGAGAACAGCCATTAAAGAACTCTTTTGTAAACTGATTTCAGAGAAAGGAAGAGAAACATCCATGTGAAACATTAACCAGTTGCCTCCTCCATAGAAGCCCTGATGGAGATCGAACCTGCAACCTGGGCATATGCCCTAACCAGAAATTGTACTCACCACCTTTTGGTGCACAGGACGTTTCTTCAACCAACTGAGCCACACTGACGATAGCAAGAAAACTTTTTGAAAATGCTTACTTTGTGTTTTTTATTTCTTTTAAAAATATTTAAGTATAGTTGGCATACCATATTATATTATAGACCTCTTAAAGACACTCCCCTCAAAAATGTTTTATCACAACTTTGGTGAAGAAATTGTCTTCTGGCCCTAACTGGTTTGGCTCAGTGGATAGTGTCAGCCTGTGGACTGAAGGGTCCCAGGTTTGATTCCAGTCAAGGGTACATTCCTGGGTTGCAGGCTCAATCCCTAGTAGGGCACAGGCAGGAGGCAGCCAGTCAATGATTCTCTCTTATCATTGATGTTTCTATCTCTCTCACCCTCTACCTTCCTCTCTGAAATCAATAAAAACATATTTTTAAAAAGAAATTTTCTTCTGGACCCTCTTGAGGAACATAGAGGGTAGATAAGCAGATTTTACTTGAGGAATATATTCTAGCATTCATATCTCCCTAAGCCAGTGGTTCTCAACCTTTCTAATGCCGCGACCCTTTAATACAGTTCCTATGTTGTGGTGACCCCAAATGTCATTGTTACAAATTGAACATAATTAAAGCATAGTGATTAATCACAAAAACAATATGTAATTATATATGTGTTTTCCGATGGACTTAGGTGACCCCTGTGAAAGGGTCGCGACCCACAGCTTTTAGATATTATCCACTACAATATACCAAGCAATTTTTTGACATTTCTATATCACTTCGTTTTCAGTTTGACATGTCAACTTCATAGGAGACTTTGGGGTATAGATTTCAGGCACACAACCCAGCGGATTTTTAGAGAGACTCCCAGTTTGCTCAAGGTACATATTTAATCCAGAATTACTGTTTAGTAAGCCTTATCAACAAATCATGCAAACCCAACATTTTATGCCTTCTATTCTTCCAACACACTTATAATCCATTCCTATATTTCCCCCCAGGTTACTGTTAGAAAAATTGGCAAATCTTGCAATTCTTCGATATTGCACCTCGTTACAGATCATACTTTGTATGTTATTTTCTCAGGCATTGTCTGGACTTGAGTTGGTGATAAATATAGAAGCAATAGAAGGTTTATGTATTGGGCCTGAGGAGAAAAAGTGGTATCCTGAAAGGAAAATACCTTTGGGGGCCCATTTCAGGTTCTTCAGACAAGAAGATACTACCCTTTGCAGATGGGAATAAAAGACAGAAAGGCTGCTGGCAAAAGAGGCTTAGTAAAATTTAGGGGTCCAACATTCCCAGATTCACTGGAATATGCACATATCAAGCCAGTTTTGGGGAGAACACTCCTTCCAAACGAATGTCCTACCTTCAACAGAAGAGACTCTGTGACCTTGGCAATTCAATTATGTTGTGATAGGAACAGAGTCCCAGGTGCTAACCCAGATGAACTAGCCGATTAGGGCTGGCTGCCACAGTTCATGCACCAACTCTCAGAGCATAAAAAATGGCTGCTGCTTCAGTACTACCTTCCAAATTTCATGTAAATGTATCCTATTTCTAACCAGGAACCATACATAGGAGAAATTTCATGGAAACACAATTAGTTTCCTCTTAGCTAAGCTGACAATCCTGTGCCAGCCAGTTCCAGCCATTCCAGCCGGGAGCTTTGTCTGGAAGATGATAAGCTGAGTGGCCCAGGGGCTCCGGAGGCGATGACCCTGAGCTAAATGTGGTTGACAGACATGAAAAAAGATGTGTTCTAACATGAGGACAAAGAGGAAACACTAGCACTTTTTCGTTCATCTAATCTAACACTAAATAAATCAATGAGAGCATGCACTGATTCACTGCACCCAAAGAGCTCCATGCTGCATGCTAAGTTTGGAAAGTCGTTGTGTTCTAAAGAATCTCCTTCTGTCATATTTCTTCTGCCTCTTTTTCTTGGATTCACATTGCTGCCACCTTAGAATGACCATCTATTACTTTATTTGTGGACAATGATGTGTCGGCCTGACTGGTTTGCCGTCCTCAGTCTCCCATTGTGATCTACCCTACAAATCCCAGCGGATCCATTTTACTTCCATCTTGTCGTTTTTCTGCTCAAAAACCATAAGTAACCCACTTTCCAAGCCCCATTCACCATCTACAGGAAAATGTGCTCACTCCATTAAGGACCCTTTTCAACTTTCATCCCATAATGACACTATATTTTTTTAAAAAAATCATCATTTTGGTAGGTGGTAAAGAGGCAGACCTAGCTAAGAGTAGCTAAGACAATAGAAAAGACAGTTTTCTATCTCTGCAGGAAGAGTCTGACAAGTTCCCTATGCCAAAGCGTGTGTAGGTAAGATTCCGTAGTTGTTGACATAACCCATAAGATCAAGTGGGCGGTGTCGGTTCAAGCAGGCCGGAATGTGGGTCCATAGAAGTTCATTAATGCAAAAGGAGTGAAGGAAGACATGAAAGCTCTAAGGCAAAGTCCATGCCATGAGGGTGTCACAGATACTTGCACTGAAGTGCAGACATTGAGCCAAACCCCGAGAGTAAAGGCTAAAGCTCATTTTTCTCTTCTGTACTTTGCACAGCCTGACATGGTGTAGCCAGCCCTGGTCACACAGTCACCATAGCCAGGACCAACTTAAAAACATGAGGGTCCCTCCACTGAGCGAGCGAGGGGCACAAGTAGGGTGATCATGGGACTCAGGTTGCATGGGGCTGTCCTAGTTTGTGCCTGTGGTCCATGCATCACATACTGTCAGCTAAAGTGGGCCCACTTGGAAAATAAATTATAAGTTCATTTTATGCTTAAGCAAATATACTAGTAATTAGATAGTATCTCAGATCCTGTAAGACACAATAGTTACGCATACCTTACTTTCGAACGGATTCTCATGAACTTGAAAGTTCTCTTCCTAACCAAGTAAAAGCAGGTGGTTTTGCTTTTTAAAGAAAATGCTTAAACAAAAAGTTTTTCTATTGATTTTTGTCTATTTCTCTTAAATGTGGTTTCTTTCTTTGCATAATTAAGCATTTACCTGGTCTCTATGTAGGTCCAATGGAATAAAAATTTAGTCATAACTTTATTAACGTGCAGGAGCTGGTACCACTGTTTGCACCATGCTAAGACAGGTGTAGGATAAGGCTTCAAAACACAAAAGATACTATCCCTATCTTAGAGGGATGTATAATGTGAAGAAAATAAGTTAAAAAACATGGCTTATATTTGTGAAAATGTAAGTAATTAAACCATGGGAACATGAGCACAAAAAATACAAGCGAGTTAAGTATATGCAATCTTAGTTCTAGGGATATTGCAGATAAATGAAAAGCTCTTATTCTTATTTTCTGCATTATCCAATTTATCTTCAATCACATACAAAATTCCGTAATTATTCTCATCTTTTGAATCAGAATACAAACTTAACAAAAATAAAAATTATACATTCTCCTTCCTTTTCATCTTCCAACAAAGAACAAACTATATTGGGGGTTATTTTAAAAATTACTACATTGAGGATGAAGCCAAGATTTTTCATGGTGTTTTAAAATGTTAATGTCAGCAGAGAGTAACTTTCACTGAATTTGAAGAAAGAAGAACAGGTGGTATTTCCTCACTTCAAGAGATTCTGATTGCTTTTATATTGGTTGAGTTAATAAAAATCTAAAGTTACAATCACTAATTAAATATTACAAGTTGGATGTAAATACAAATTTGATTTCCCATACACTCATACAATACGTAAACATATTTCCTACAATAAATAGAAAAGCAAGCCAGTATAGTCTCAACATTAAAGATTATATAACCATATACCACTGTAGTTAAAACAGAATCCAGAGATCTTCTCTGAGGAGGAGGTTGTTGAATCCGCATACGTCCTCTTTCTTCCTCCTAAAACACTGTTAAAACTATAGCAAAGAGATACATATTTGAGGCATAAACCCTAGAATGCTAATTGTAGGCCAGCAATGGAAAGAGCCAATCAATGACCAACCTGATTTATTCTGTGCAGAAATGGCGGCGTCAGCTATCTCTAAAAGTTACCATGGTGTCAAAGGATGTTTACAGAGAAGTTACATCACTCGATCCCTTCATCATCAGGGAATCATATCTCTCAAAACCAACAGGACTAGGATGTTTACTTTCTGAAGATAAACAGAGAGACTCTGGACAGGTCCAGTTATTACACTATAATGAAAATAGGAGAAAAGAGAGAGGGGAAAGACTAAGCAATTTTATGCACACCTCAATTTCAAAAACTGTATTTAGAATAGGAATCCAGAAGGATTTTGAAGAAATAGTCATCCATTTCAGGATGTCTCCTCCTCAGTTTTTTTAAACTGGCTCATAAAATTTGCCACCCAATGTCACTGTTAAAAAATGAAGGAAAAATACCACATGATCTCACTCATTTCTGGATAATAAAGACCATTATAAACTTATGAACAAAAATAGATACTGAGGCAGAGCTGCCTCGAACAGACTGTCAAACTACAGCAGGAAGGCCGGGGAGGGTGGGAGGGCAGGAGGGGGGTGGGTAAGAGATCAACCAAAGGACTGGTATGCATGCATATAAGCATAACCAATGGATATAAGACACTGGGGGGTAGGGGAGGCCAGGGGATTGTCAAGGGCGGGGGGAAAAAAGGGAGACATATGTAATACTCTTTGTAATACTTTAAGCAATAAAATAAATAAATAAATAAATAAATCCTGAGACTAATAAAAAATAAATAAAAAATAAATAAAAAATAAAAAATACATTGTCGATCTGACAAAAAAAAAAAAGTAGATGTTAAGGTTATTTTATAAAAACTACAAATTCCGATATTTGTAACTTCAATGGTAGCAAAAGATTCAATTGCTGTTCTTCTCTTCTGCTAACTACAGCATCCTCTGTGCACCAGATACTCACACAAACACTTTGACGTCAAAGGTAGTAAAGCAAAAACAAACAAACAAAAAACAAAGGTAGTAAAGCTGAGAGAGGTGGAAATAAGGAAGTTACTATGATGAAAGGAAAAAATTCAATTTAAAAAGTATGCATGAGACTGACAGAAGCAAAATTTCCTAATTTAAGTTTAACGAGGTTTTCTTAATAGCTCATCCTCTGGTACTTTTCTTCAAAGAACTAAAATACATAGTATGTAAGAATATCTTTATACAATTCTTCAAATTATCTTTGATTAGCATTAACCTTAAAATATATTCTCAATCAGAAATCTGTTCAAGTTATATACAAAGGTGCTATTTTTTATTTTGTACTGTTTGGGTCAAATTGACTCACTGAGGAAGTGTTGAAGAGCAGTCATGGAAATTTACATCCTTCTACAAATTGGGGATTATTTTATCGGCATGTTTATCATCGGTTACTTGGAAGAAGAGGGAATAATCTTTTCCCCAGATTCTATTTGTCTTTATATATACAGACGTCCCCTGCAAGACCTTTGAGAGTAATAACTGTGTCATATTTAATATCTAAACAGCTGGAAGGAAACAAAGGTCAGCCACTCCAGTACTTACATGACATACAATAACTACACAGCACTCCTGACACAACACTCCTGACACACAGCCCTAACTCCTGCTTAAATCCATTCATGCACAGGAAACCTACTTCCTCAGAAAGCCATTCGGTCCACATTTGGGCCCTCCAATAGTTAGAACAGTCTCTCTGGACTTTATCAGCATAATGTCAAAAGCAGTACTTCCAAGGGAAAAAAATGGCTAAATGTGACTACCTTGAAAAAATACTAATAATAGCATTGTGCTAAGTGAAATAAGCCAGTCAGAGAAAAACAAGTATCCCATGACCTCACTTATATGTGGAATCTAATGAATGAAATAAACTGACAAACAAAATAGATCCAGAGACGTGGAAGCATGCAACACTCTAAGGATTCTCAGAGGAAAGAGGAGGGAAGAGATCAACCAAAGAACTTATATGCATATATGCAGAACCCATGGACACAGACAATAGTGTGGTGAAGGCCTGGGGAGGGGACGGGAATGGGAGGAGGTAGGTCAGGGGGAGGAAAAGGGGACATTTGTAATACTTTCAACAATAAAGATAAATTTAAATAATAATGATAATAAACCAAAGAGATCCCTGTATTGTTTTGGTAAGGATAGGCTAGATTATGCTGCAATATTAAACATCCCTCAAATCTTTGTTCTTCAACAGAACAAAGGCTTATTGTATTACATCTTGTAGATGGGGGCTGCCACTCATGTTTAGCACATGGGAGCATGCACTGACACAGTCTCCGCCTCTACATATGCTGCCAAGATCAGCACAGAAGAGGAAATGATGCTCTTGTTGTTGAAGCTCTTGCCCAGAAGTGACATAATCGCTACCACTCACATGTTATTGGCCAAAGCAAGTCATATAACCATGTTCAACTTCAAAAAGGGCAGAAAAGTGCAGAGAGCTAAAAATTGGGGGAGAGGAGTAGAAAAGCAAAATATTTTAAGTAACATTAAATGACAGAGGGCAAATTAGGTTAAAATACTCAAAATATATGTGTCACAGAGATTTACTATCTCTTATGTGTGATAAACTTAGAACTCAGTAAGAAGAGAATGTTACCTCCAACATATGAATAAATGAAGAACATGGGAAGAGGGATATTCAAAAGCAGAGATACAATTTTAATAGACAGTGGAATGCTCAGCCTCACTGGTAATGAAAGACGACTATTTATAAAAATGAAATCTAATACTTATTAAACAATTACATCATTTCAAGCATTGTTCTTACAATGTATATACATTATCAGAATGTTTACCCATTCCCTACAAATGAGTACCATTTATTATCTTACTTTAGAGATGAGGCTTAGAGATATTAAATTTCCTGAGTTCACACAGTTTACAATCATGGAATCAGACTACAAATCCAGGTGTCTGGTTCCAAGATATATACTAACCTCTAAACCATATTACTTAAATATGAATGTAAATTGTATTATAATTTCCATCAATATTTTTAGTTACAATGCCAGAATTTATGAAAGAATGAAATATAATGGAGGTACAATTTTTAAAATCATTTTAGAAGACATTTAAATTATGTACATCTTAAAAAAATTCAATGTGCCTTCTCTTTGACTCATTAATGCTACTTGCAGTAATCTATTTTAGGGGAATAATGAAAGGTGGGATCAAAGACTCATTATTTGAAGGCCAATCCTGGAAACAGGAACAACAGATTTCCTGTCCTTATGACACTTGTAATCTTGTAGTAAGAGTAAAATCACAAAAGCCACTCTGTTCATTTACAAAGGCTCAGGCATGAAAAGCACCCAGGAAACCACATCTGTCACTATCCACTAAATCCAAACCGATTCTCTTTACTAAAATTCTGATAAACTCATTTACCTTTCTTGTGTGATCTGTTCCCACTTTTCTGACTATATTTTATTACATACAGAAATTTCACCATTGCCCTGATTCCATCAACATGTATTGAGCACATTGTGTAAAGTACTAGAGGGGATGGAGGAGCATGGGAAATGGATAAACCAGAGCTGCTCTTTTGAAAATGCTTAGCCTAGTGAAGATCATTCCCAGACAAAATGGTAAAATGCTCTGATATAAGTAAGACAAGGCAAGATGCTAGAGAAGACACCTAGCTAGGCTGGCAAGGCTCAGTGGTTGAGCATCAACCTATGAACCAGGAGGTCGAGGTTAAATTCCCAGTCAGGGCACATGCCAGGTTGTAGGCTCAATCCTGGGTGGGGGACTTGCAAAAGGCAGCCAATCAGTGTATTCTCTCTCATCAATGTTTCTCTCTCTCTCCCTCTTTGAAATCAAATTTTACATATATCTCCCCAGTAGAGGCCATATAGGAGGCAGCTGATCAATGATTCTCTCTCATCATTAATGTTCCTATCTTTCTCTCTCCCTCTCCCTTTCTCTCTGAAATCAATAAAAAAAATTTTTTTAAATTTACCCAAGACTACTACAAATGGAGGTCATGAAGTTCTAGGCCTGGAGACTAATTCCATAGTGAAGACCATTCTACAGTTTCACAAGCATCTTTGTGGAATCATAGACTAGCTTATGTAAAATTATAGGAGGATATAATCTGATATTTATAATTATGTATCTTTTTAATTTTGAGATGACTGCATATTCCTATGCACTTAGAAAGAAACTTTATAGAGAGATCCCATGTTCTGTCTGCCCTGGTGCTCCCAATGAAAACATCTCCCAAGCCCACAGCACACGGTCACAACCGGGATCTCGACACTGATGCAGATGAGATACAGAGCATGTCCATCACAAAAATGATCCACATCTCACCCTTTTATAGCCACAACGACTTCCCTCACCTTCCCCTCCACCTACTACTGTCCCCCACCCTGTCCTTAATCCTGGGCAACCACAGATCTAACCTCCATTTCAATAATTTTTTCATTTCAAGAAAGTTCTATGGAGGGAATCATCCCTGTGGGATTGATTTTTTTGCTTAAGCATAATTCTTTGCAGATTCATCCAAGTGGCTGTGTACATCAACACTGTGTTGCTTTTTATTTTCATGCAGGGATGTACCGCAGTTTGTATAACCATTTACCCATCAAAGGACAGTGGAGCTGTTTCCAGTTTCTGGCTACTACAAAAAATTTATGAATACTTTAATTAGTTATTTTGTGCTAACACAGTTTTTCATTTCTCTGGAATAAATATACAGAAGTGCAACTGCTATATATTAATTGCATGTTCAATTTTTAAAGAAACATTTTCAAAGGTTCTCTGGAGTGGCTATACCATTTGACATTCCCTCCAGAGACGTATGAGTGATATAGTTTCTCTAGGTCTTTGTTAGCATTGGTGTTGTCACTATTTTTTAGCACAGTCATTCTGATAAGTGGGTATTGATATCTTACTATGCTTTCAATTTTTCTCTAACTAGTCCACCCCCTTTTTTGACCCTTTTGACTATGGAGAACAGGTTTGGTTGGGGTTTTTTGTTTTTTTCTGTACCCATCGTGTGTCCAAGTTGCTATCTCCTCCAGCCCCTAGTCTGAGATACATACGACAGAAAGAAGACCCACTGAACTCACCACCATGCCATTCCCTGACTCTCAAAGTCCCTAGACACAGGCCACACAGAATTACAGGGGAGCTGCCTGGGGAAGAGAATGAACCAGCAGAGGCTACAGAAGGAAGGCTTTGTAATAGTCAGACAGTGGGGTGACCCCTGGTTCTCATGGGACGATATGCTTGGCTCTTTTGAATAATTATGCAGGCTGGCAGAGAAGTGAAATCCATTAGGTTGAGGACCAGGTGGAAAGCAGCTGGTCATTTGACAGAGAATGAGTTGGGTGGGGAGCCTGGGCTGCTGGTGAGCGCAGGGGAGCTCCTGGGGAGATCTTGGGAGGCCCTGGGCGGGGAGGGGGGTGTCAGGTGTAAAGGCAGGTTATACTGATTCTTAAGTTTTGGATTTATACCACAATCATGTCCAGGGTTTTTGGTTATATTTCACATGAAGATAGAAGGAAAAAAAAAAGAACATTTACGCCATCTTCCTGGAAACAGAAGTGGTCTTTATAATTTAACCATACATGTGCTCAAGAAGGTTTCCCCTCGGCACAAGGATGCCACAGAGCAGGGGTGGGCAAACTTTTTGACTCGAGGGCCACAATGGGTTCTTAAACTGGACCGGAGGGCCGGAACGAAAGCATGGATGGAGTGTTTTTGTGAACTAATATAAATTCAAAGTAAACATCATTACATAAAAGGGTACGGTCTTTTGTTTTTTTTTAGTTTTATTCATTTCAAACGGGCCGGATCCGGCCCGCGGGCCGTAGTTTGCCCACGGCTGCCACAGAGCATCTTGACGAGCCCTGCTGCTTCCTCCCTCTAAGGAAATGATATTCTTGTCCATATTTACCAATTGTTTACACTTGTTTATGGTATAACTCACTCCTTGGTTCAGTGCTAAGTCACCACCTACTTACCCCTCTGATATCTTCCCATTTTCCCCTAAACCATTGGCAACTTATCTCTTACAGAGAGCCCGAGGGTCTTGCCTCCTACCGAGCTGCCCACCCCAGAACTACAAGTACTTGTGGAACAAGAAGCTGATAAAGCTCAATCTTAAATGAAGTAAAATAACTTTAGAATTTCAATGGGAAAATAACATTCAATTTGCCAATCAACCAACAAGAAAATGTACCTACAACTTTACAGAATCTCTCACTTTTTCATAAGGTGAGGTCTCATTAACAACAGCACACAGGATTGAAGACTAACAGGTTAAACAAACAGCAGAAAGGAAATATAAAAGAGGAACAGCTAGGGTTTTAGATATTAATGCCAATGTTTTTTTAGGTGATATTTAAGAAAGAATCACTTGAGCTGAATCTGCTGGAAGATATGGGATTTTCCCCATTTATTTATTTCTCTATTAGCAAAGTTGATGTTAAGGAAACAACTTCATTTTAACGTACTCTTTCTTATAGTGGATGATGACATCAAACCCCTAAAAATAAATAAGTCAAGCCTAAACTACATTCATAAGAGCATTATTATCCCTGGAATTTATAAAACCTGGATCTATAAACAATACGCAGTCAAATTTAATACTTATAATTTCATAAATGTTAAGTTGTTCCCTGAGTAGAAAATAAACCAAAAACTGGAAAAAGTGGAGGCAAAAAAGGAAGGGAGGGAAAGAGAGGGAGCATAAAGGGAAACATTTGGTGCAGAAATTAGTGATCTAGGGCACAGATTTAGTGGCAATTGTTTCTATCTGAGTCCTGAGAACCAAGCACTATCCTGGCAGGAACCGTGAGCTCAAAATATGTTTTCTGATTATGGACAAAATGGGGGCGGGTAGTTTTGGCTCCTTCTCTCTGAATTATCTTATTTTTTTTAGGTCTTAAGAGTTTTGGGGGAAAAACAATGTCATTTTAAGGCATTTTGATATTTCATCCAATTCTTTATTTTAGCATTATACTTTTTTTTTTTAAAGAATCCCAAAGCTTTTCTTACCTGTGTCCATATATATATATATATATATATATATATATATCCTTTCCTCTGTCAAAGTACGAAATATGTAGCCTTAATTAAGTAAGTACTAGCACCCAGAATAGTGGGCTTATACTTTGCAGACCATATTTTTAGCCATTATTACCGGATGTCACTTTTACTATAACTTATGAGGTATGCTATGGCAGGTGTAAGCCACCCTTAATTTACAATGAGGAAACAAACAGGAGAGGTTAAGATGCCAAAAGCAGTACAAATGACTGAATATAGACAAAATGACAAAAGTTGATCTAGAATCTCAGCTTTTCAATGGAGAGAGGAGACAGAGGACTCTGAGAAGGCTGTGGGATTTGAAAGGCATCCTGGAACCGTATATATACACTGAGTGGCCAGATTATTATGACCACCTGACGTTTGTAGGCAAATTAGCTATAATTCGTGCTGAAGTTGCTAGAGGGCCAGACCATTATAAATAGGGAAGCAGGTATTTATTATTCTGAATTGTTTTCATCATCCCTGTTTTCACTTATAGTTTTACTGCTTATGTTTTCTTGACTTTACATGATTTCATACTCTATGTATTTATGTATATAATCACTGTCTATAGACCTAATAAATGTCTTGTACGTATATGCAACCATTCTTAAAAAAGATGCCTTTACAATTACCTAAATATAAGTTAATTTTAATAAGTTACTGAATTCATATTATTCAGGTATATTATAAAGCAATAGAAACTAAAAGGCATCTGAAATCTTGAATGAAAGCTTCCTTCTTTAATGTCAAAAAGGGTCTCTATACATTAAAGGGCAAGAGAACTGCTGCTTTTAATCATGATTTGCTTTAAGCAAAGAATCGCATGAATTAGCTACAAAGTTGGAAAGAACAGAATTGGGAGATCTGGGAAGGGGGGCGCCCTGCTCTCCTCACGGACACCCTACATATTAGACAGATGGAAGGAAGGGACGGACAGGAAACGGATTTCTGTGTAGCTCTCCTCTAAACCAGTTCCCAAGAAGGGCATCAAGTCTCCCTGGCTTGTATGTAGTGTAAGCTGACTTCCTGGAATATGCTGGTGAGTTTAGTAATGTTCCCTTTACACATCTGTTTTACAAACAGAATGAATGGGCTGCAAACTATACCCTATACCCAAAAATCACAGAAAATCAGCCATAAGAATAGCAATAATAACAGCTACGTTCAAACAAGGAACCCCAATAAAACTAAGGAAATCCTGGGGCAATTTTAAATGACTCATTTATATTTTCACACTGCCATGTGCCACATTTCTCCTATGCTGAAAATATACCTGAATATTAACAATGGCTGCATCTTAAATTCAGTGGCATCATTTACTTTTAGCAGGAGTTACCCTGTCTCCAGTGAATTACCAAAAAAAAAAAAAGAAAAAAAAAAGAGACAGAGCTCCTGCTTGGCTTTGTGTTCACAGCAATTAGTTTTCGTGACTGGAAGCTGACTTTAAATTATTTTACAGCTTGCGCTAGATCGCTGCTCTGTACCATGTGTGGCCTCCTATTTTTATGGAAACCAGGACCTCACTCTGGAGGCCCCTGCCTGTCAGGGCTGCAGGTGAAGGCCAGCTGGGGCCAGAGGCACTCTGTGTGAACATTAGCATCTGAAGAGGGTTTCAGCGGCCCTGGAGTCTTAGGGGACTTACTGCTAGAGTCAGATGGCCATAGCCCTGCCTCTACGTTTTCTGGCCAGGAAATCGGAATCTTTAGGAAATGGACCGCCTGGTCTTGGGAACTGTGGTCTGAGCATTCTGAGGGCAGGAAACATAGGGGAAAGACGGAGGCGTGTCCAGTGGGGTTTTAGGTGAAGGGGGATGCGAGGGGGGTGGGGCAGGGCAGGCTGTCAGAGGCTGGTGCCCTAGCAGGGCGACTGAAGTTTATTAACAAGTATCCCCAGGTCCCCACGGCTCTGCACATGATTTCATGTATCACACATGCTGGCCTTGATGGATGGGTGTAACAGCAGCTCCATGATGGGAAATGCTGGCTTGTGGAAAATCACAGAAAAACATGGTTCTCTAAAAAGGTATTTGTGAAAATCTTTCCTGTATCAGATATTAATGCTAACTATATAGAGAGAAATCAAAGACGAATTAATTCCTGCATTGAAGGAGAAAGGAGACTTAATCCAGTTTCCAGGATCTTGAAAGCTGTAGTCTTTACGAAAGCAACTCATCCATAAAAAACATAAAAATTATACACATGAGAAATCTTGAAATCCAGGGAAAGCGTTTTATGGGGAGAAAAAGGTTAGCATGCTTATATTTCTACTCACCCAGTAAAAAGAAGGGGTGTTTCTTGATCTCTATGCCTATCACCAACCTGAAAAGTCTATTGAATCTGTTTAAGATTCTACCTGATTAAAGTCTTAGACTCACAAATGAGTAATTAAAACATAATCAATTGAAACTAAGAAATCTGCATTTGGCATTTTCAAGTATAGTTATAAAACCAATGCATCTTATTTCTGCGAGGAACTCCCACGGCCACAGAGACAGTTTCTCCTTGTCCCGCAGAGAGAAAACTGACAGCTGGAGTGGGGCTGCCATTTGAAATGCTCCGATTTACTGGCGATCGAAGGCCAGGTGCTACTTGATTGGAAAAAGGGCGAGGGTGAGAGTATGGAGTCAGTACTATACAAGATTGGCATTTTGCTTTCTAAATCAATATTTAAAAATAAAAAACATATAACGGGTACAGAATTTAAACAACTATAAGTTGAAGAACCATGAAGAAGTTCACTCGCCATAAGAAAGGGCATTGCCACTGAAAGAAACTCACTGTGACACTCCCTCCTCGTGCCTTCTCTTCTTTCATCTTGTGGAAGAAGGGGCAAGGAATGATTCTGAATTGTTTTCGTCATTCCTATCTTCATTTATAGTTTTACTGCTTATGCTTTCTGGACTTTACATGATTTCATACTCTATGTATTTATTGTCAACTTCCTTTTTCCCACTGTTTTTGAAATTCGTCATTTAAAAAAAATGTCTTTGTTGATTTTATAGAAAGAGGAAGGGAGAGGGAGAGAGTCATTGATCGGCTGCCTCCTACACACCCCCTCCTGGGGATTAGCCGCAACCAGGACATGTGCCCTGACCTGGAATTGAACTGGTGACCTCTTAGTGCATGGGCCGACGCTCAACCAACTGAGCCTCACTGGCTGAGCTGAAATTCGTCATTTGTATGTTAATTCATATTGCTACATTAATTTTCACTGCTGTACAATATTCAAGTATGTAACAATGCCATACCTGACCCATTCTCCTACTCTGTGGGTAAATGAAACTTAGTGCTTGGGCTGAGAGCTGAGCTGACCTCAGTCAACATAACATAGCTGTTTGCTCCAGCGGAGTCACATGCAGGAAGACAGGACTGTGACCTAATAAATAACTTCACTATGATCTTGTAGAAATTATGGCAATTTGCTTTATCCAGGCAAATAGTTTGCACATTGGGGAAAATTACTCTTTTATAGGACAAAAGTACTTATGGTGAGCTCATCAGAACAATGACATTAGGAAAACACACAAAAAACAAGCCTGCATTAACCCCAAAGAAGGCAGGAACAGAGGGGGAAAGGATCCCCGCACAGGCAGAACACAGAAAACTACCACTAAGATGATAGCTTTAAATCCAACTATAGAAATAAAACATTAGATGTAAAGTATGTCAATGCTGCAAGTAAAAGAGAGCGATGGTCAAACAGGATAAAAGGCAAGAAATTACTTGTCATACAAATCCCCAACTTTCAATATAAGTAATAAATTCAATAGTAAAAGGATGGGGGGAGATGTAGCATGAAAACGCCATCAAGGAGCGCCCTCTTGGTTTCTCTGGCAAAGGAACCAGGTGTGTTTGTGAGGGTAACAGGCTAGCGAGGGCTGCAGCCGCACTTACCATGAGAAGGAGGGGGTCGCGGTGGCTTCCAGCTACGGCTACAGAACCCAGAACATTCCCTTGGCCAGGATGCTGTCAAGGGCTTCAGCTGCTGCTGCCTCTCTGGGCAGCCGGGCCACAAGCCCATGGTCACCCCAGATGGCTTCCTGTTTGGGCCTGAGACCATCCTGGCGTACATTTTGCACCAAATAAAAATAAAATAAAAAGGAGTCCGTCCTGCAAGCAGCAGCGAGGCGAGGTGCCTGGCATGAGGCGCAGAAAGAGTGGCAACGGCTGCGGCGCAAGACAAGGTGCTGGGCATCCTGGAAGAGCAGGTGGCCCCGGGAGTGCCCCTGCAACCCTCCACGCCCATGTCTGCTGTGGGCCCGGCCCAGGTGAAGCGTGACCTGTAAGCAAGGACCAAGGGCGGGAACAAAGCAGAGCCCAGCTCCCATGTCCTGTCACTGAGCCCCAGCCCATGGAGCAGGGCAAGCAGGTGCGCCCCAGCCTGCCTGAGCCTGGGCAGCCACTGCACAGTCCCGCCTGCCCCGCCCACTGTGCCCAGTGCAGCACGTGGGGCGCCGCATCAGGACGGCAAGCACCACCTGAGCCTGGGACTTGGGCAGTGCCACGTGGTGTGCTGAGCTGTGGGCCTCTGCGGCCTGGGTCGCCTTTGAGTGAGTGGAAGAAGCTGATTTGGAAAGACATGGCAGCCCTGTGGGCGGGACAAGCTCACGCTCAGCCATCACAGCGCTGCAGCCGGGAGGCACCGGGTAAGCAGGCCTGAGTGTGCCAAAACCAAATAAATGGGCTTGTGCGCCTGAGAAAAACATTTTGGAGCCAGGTTCTGGTACAAGTCCTGGCTCACTGCTAACTAGAGTGAATGACCGTAATCTCTTTCTGCCTCCCTCTCTCCATCTTTAAAATCCTATATAACAAATGGCTAATATGCAAATCGACCAAACAGCAGACCTATCTGTGGCTATGACACACACTGACCACCAGGGGGCAGACACTCAAGCAGGAGCTGCCCCCTGGTGGTCAGTGCGCTCCCCCAGGAGGAAGCCCTGAGCCAGACTCACAGCTGGCAAGCGCAGTGGCAGCGGCAGGAGCCTTTCCCGCCTGCACAGCAGCGCTAAGGATGTCCTACTGCCAGCTTAGGGAGTGGGCCTAAGCTGTCAGTCGGACATCCCCTGAGGGCTCCTGGACTGTGAGAAGGTATAGGCCGGGTTGAGGGAGCCCCCTTCTCCCCCAAGTGCATGAATTTTGTGCACCGGGCCTCTAATGGGGATATAAGTATCTTCCTCAAAGATCCAATGTGAAGATTAAGTGATTAAATATGTGAAATGACAAGTACAGTTCTTGACAGATAGTAAATAATTAATAAATAAGAATTAATAAATATTAGTTATTTGTATTATTAGTATTTGAAGTGGCAGTGGTCATTCTTGAATTATCTTAGAATATTATAGGAATGTATTGAATATTTCACTCTTAAGTATGACATGCAGCGTTGGTTTACCACTGGAATATGGGTCAATTAAAAATATTTCCAACTCGCCGAAGCCGGTTTGGCTCAGTGGATAGAGCGTTGGCCTGGGGACTGGAAGGTCCCAGGTTCGATTCCGGTCAAGGGCATGTACCTGGGTTGTGGGCACATCCCCAGTGGGAGATGTGCAGGAGGCAGCTGATCGATGTTTCTCTCTCATCGATGTTTCTAACTCTCTATCTCTCTCCCTTCCTCTCTTTAAAAAATCAATAAAATATATTTAAAAAAAAAATATTTCCAACTCAGCTGGTTTGGCTCAGTGGTTGAACATTGACCTATGAACCTTCCAGTCAAAACACATGCCTGGGTCAAGAACTCAATCCCTAGCAGGGGACGTGCAGGAGGCAGCCAATCAATGATTCTCTCTCATCCCTGATGTTTCTATCTCTCTCTCCCTCTCCCTCCCTCTCTGAAATCAATAAAAATATATTTAAAAATATTTCTAGCTACAAGAATTCCAAACACAGTGGTTTATTCAGTCAACGGATTACTACTTGCAACCTGGACAGAGATTTGTTCACTTGGTAAACTGATAATCGCCTTTAGATTAGTCCCTGTTATCATTCATGGTCCATTTTGGCCCAACTGCTTGCCCTCGCAGTGGGTTAGTTTCTCCTAGATAGCCAAGGTTTTGTATAGAAGTGACATCTGGTTCTGGGCTTCTCTTCGCTCTATGGGTGTGAACTCTCCTTATCTGGCTTGGGGGAAATTAGGAAGCTTTAAGTCATTTCCTATGCTCTGGACTGGGACATAAAATATAGATATTTTTCTCTTTATGAGTGTTTGCTAGAACTCTTTCACAAAGTTATTTGAATTTAGTGCCTTTTTTTAGATGAAGATATGACTGCCTTTTCATTTTTTCTATAGGTGCCTTTTTAGTTTTTCTATCTTTTCAAGAGTTAATTTAAGTAATTAACATTTTTAAGGCATAGAGTTGAAAATATTATAGTCTAATTGTTTTAACTTTCCTCCGTGTAGTTATATCTACATGTGTACTTATTCTCATATCTAATGTTGTTTATTATTTATTCTTTCTTTTTTTACTTGGTCATTTTTATCAGAGGCTTTTTATTTTACGGATGTGTTAAAAACAATTTTTTAACAGCTCAAACTTACTGATTTAATATTTTCAATTTCATTATTACTATTATAAATATGTTTTCTTTGAGGCTCTCTCTTTGTGTTTATTCTATAATTTTTTTCTTATCTCCTTAGTTGAAGGTTGAATTAATTTCATTTAATTTAAATTTTAAACTTTTTTATTTGTAATATAAATATTTAATATTAAGAAGTATAAAAATACTTGTTTGTTTGTTTGCTTTATTTCTGTCATTTTGGGTGATTTCAAACAGAAGAAAGGGTAGATGCATGTCTGCTATCTTGATACAATCTCTTCAATTTCCATGAATTCCAATGTTAATTAGTATTAGTTAATTATGTAGTTTCTGAGCTGGTCCAGTCTGTAAAGAATTCACTTGCAACAGGTGATTTGGAGGGTGCTGGAGTGGTCATTATTTCTGCTCACTAAATGTTTCTGTTCTCTGCTTTCTGAACACTGCCCTTAGAATTTAAGCTTTGCCATATGATTTGTTGGGTTAATAAAATGTAAGCATAAGTATCTTGTGTCACTAGTGCATAAACTTTAAGAGACCATTCATGATTCACCTTCCCTCTATTATGGTGATCATAGAAGCAGGAATCAAGATGCAGCATCCATCACTCTGGGCCCTGAAAGCCTAAAATGAGCAGAATCACCTGCTCACTTACACAAACGTATTACATGGGCAGAAATAAACTTTTGTATTTAGCCTCTGAGAGTTTGGGGCTTTGCTACTACATTATACAGGCTATCCACTCCTGATTGTTATATGTGCTCAGATAACTCCTTTTCATTAATATATTTTTTATTGATTTCAGAAAGGAAGGGAGAGGGAGAGATAGAAATATCAATGATGAAAGAGAATTACTGATAGGCTACCTCCTGCATGCTCCACACTGGGGTTGAGCCCACAACCCTGGCATATGCCCTGAATGGAATGGGAATCAAACTCTGACTTCCTGGTTCATAAGTCAACGCTCAACCACTGAGCCATACCAGCTGAGCCATTGTCAGAGGTCTTCAAACCCCTTTTACTACAGATGTTATTCTCACACACACACACACACACACACACACACTCACACAGATGTTTAGGCATTTTTTTACTCTACAGGGCCACGAAGAGTGAAGATATAGTTATGTCCTTCAAAAATGGTTGAGTAGTTATATATCAGGACTGTGAAAGATGAAAGCAATATATATATATATATATATATATATATATATATATATATATATATATATATATATATTAGAAAAGCAACTAGTCCCTGGCAGTTATCTGTGTCTAAGCTCTTCTTGAAGAGCTCTAAGCATAGTAGATGTTTGGTAGATAACTATTGAATTTTAGGTGAATGACAATTCATACAACCATTACAAGTTCAAGGTGGCCACTGCCAAGTTATCCCTCTAATCACTTCTGAGAACACTGTTGCCTGTATTTATTGATCTGGGTAGAAGATAATATATTTGCTTTATACCTGTGTGTATAGAAGTCTTGTATCCTTGGATAACCTATTACAAAAGCTACTACTCACTATTCTCTAAAGGCTACATGATTATATCCTGAAACTAAGGACTCCCACTCTCTTCCCCAGCATAGAACAGCAGGGAGGAAGAATACCCTAACTCAGTGGTCGGCAAACTCATCAGTCAACAGAGCCAAATATCAACAGTGCAAAGATTGAAATTTCCTTTGAGAGCCAAATGTTTTAAACTTAAACTATATAGGTAGGTACATTGTTATTAGCATAATTAGGGTCCTCCTAAGGCTTAGGAAGAGCCACACTCAAGGGGCCAAAGAGCCGCGTGTGGCTTGCGAGCCTCAGTTTGCTGACCACGGCTCTAATTGAATTGACTCAGAGACACAACAGGTGCTTTTAATCATCCAAGAGCATATCCACACTCATAGAAGGTTCCATCATATTGATCTGCACATAGACACATTTATGAGATCATCTGTCTCTCTTAATAGTTCACTCTGCCTCCAGAGAGTAGGTAAATTCATCTTCATCCAATGGTGATACCCTAAGCTGTTTCTCTAAAGAAATATGTTTTCACATTTTATAAATTTACAAGCATCTGTGAGTATGTGGAGTGAAAAAAAGTGTAAGGCAAAGTATCTACTAGGTATTTCAACATTATTATATAGCAGTGCTAATTGTATCACTTTCTAAAATATGCACCAACTATATTAGCCATAGAAAACTAAAATAGACAAACCTATTTCTTATTAAGTAGTGTCAGGGTAACAAATCTATTACATCATTATTAATTGGAAGCTAAATATTAGATGTGTAAGTGCTATTTCATAACTTCAATGTAAATTTCTTTATGGCCTATAGACCTCAGAGACACATTCTTTTTATTAATTTAAAGAATAATAGGGAAATGTAGGTAAATTTAGGTCTGCTTTATTTATCACGCAGTATTTCAAGCTACGATGGATCCATGTAACATTTCCCACCAAATATGCATTTCAACAACCAACAATACGTAAGTGTTAGATGAGTCAAGTACTATTAAATGAGGAAAAACTTAAAATCATATTTTTGAATCAACTCACTACTACATTATGAGCGCAAAATTATCAGAGAAGTGTCATAGGTAATGAAATGGAAATACTTAGGGAATTAACAACTCTTTGAATTAGTAAAAAAAAAACAACAAAAAAACCCACAAAATATAATGCTTGTAATGAAGTTCTAATTTTCAGTTCTGTAAAGTTGTTATATTCACTAAAAGCAGCGGTAACTGGAAATTGTCATGGAATGGCCAAAACACACCAAGCTGCTTGGTGACTATCAAGTAAAATAGTATTAGAAAACAGACCTTCCTGACTGCACTCAGCCCAAAGAAAGCACCTCATATGATTACCTGTAAGGACAAACTGAGAGCAACATTAAACCCAGACTGAGCAGAAGGCCTACAGTCGCCTCTTTTATTATTTAAATGAACGACACCATAAACAACTCTTTGATAGTCTCATGCTGGGCTGTTGTTCGGGCCCAATCAGACTTGATTAGGAGTGCACGTTCAGCCTTTTATGAACACCTGTGTCTAAAGCCCACAAATAATTAGCTTAGCCATACTATTTCACTCTAATAATGCTGTAATTTGCCACGCCTTTCAGGCTCTGGACAGCTGGTGCTATTGAAAAAAAAAGCACCTCAGGATTAAGCCCTGACTTCAGGCCTGAGTGGGGGATGAGGAGGCGGGGGCAAGGGGAGGGGGATCAAGGATTTGGGTATCCATGGCAACACACTTAGCCTGCAAATTATCACCTCTAATCATAACTGGGACAATCTATCATTGTTTTGTCGGCGTTATCCATAAAATAAAAATGCATTAGAAACCTCCACTATAAAAAATATACATATTTAGTATTACCTTGTCAAGAAATATGTAAGATTAAGAAGGCTCAGGAAACATTATTCAAATCGCACCTGCCCAAAGTTCATTTGGTTATTTAATATAAATCGAAAGATAACTGAAGGACAATGAGGTCCACCACCGAAGGTCAGTGCTAATTGACACTGTTACCTACAGCTGCAAGGAAAGCTAGAGGTGAAATATTATCTTGAAAAGCTCTTCAGCTAAGAGCAACGATGTGACTGCTGTGCTTTCATCTGAGTTCCTAGAAAGTTATAAATTGGACAGCCTAGAAATGCTGATGGCCATACTCTGGCTCCCCTCAGCTTCTGAGCTCTTCAATCAGTGTGTTCCATTAACACAAACATGGACGGAAGATGGGCTAAATCATGACTCACCTCAAATATTGGTCCAGTCACAGATCTATATATGTATATAAAAGGCTAATTTGCAAAGTGTTCCCCTCGGGAGTTTGACTGGGAGAACGGGAGTTCGGTCACTCACTATAACGTGTGCTGACCATCAGGGGGCAGCACAGAACATGGCGGGTGACCACCAGCAGCAGCAGGGTGCTGAGGGAGTGAGGGAAGGAGGAGGTGGGGAAGAGGGGAGGTGGGAAACCTGACTGGCCCTGATTGCTGGCCAGGCCTAGGGACCCTATCCGCGCACGAATTTCATGCACTGGGCCTCTAGTTGGTCTATGAATTTGCAGGGAATCAAAAAGAAAATTCTCCTCATATCGGGCCATACCACACTTGGCTCAAATAAACAAAATAAGGCTCTGCTAAATAAAATAGGATGGGAGGCAAACTACTCATTATATGCGGGTTATCTAGTTTCAAGGCATTTCAGTTAAGTACAGCGTAGATTGCACAGGATACCATTGTGGTTAAATGCTTCAGCTTTGGAGTCAGACTGCCTGGGTTATACCCAAGCCCCACTACTTAGACACATTGTAGGACTTGCACAAACCAGTTACCCCCTCTTAGCCTGTTATCTCATCTGAAAAAAAAAAAGAGAATAATAATACCTACTTCCGGTCAGAAGGTGAGAATTAATGAGATGATGTGCTTTAAAGGCTTTTTGCAATATGCTGGCACATGGTAAATATTAGCTACTGTTATTGTGTAAACCAGGATATTTGCTACCCAGACCCCCTTCAAGGGAAGGCTTGTCACCTTACCCGATAGCAGACAGCCTCTGCTTGTCGACTGCTGTGGATTTCCTTCAGCCGCAGAGACAGGCTCATTCCACCCAAGTCCATGCTTTTCTGGAATCAGCCCATTTAAATGACTGTTTGAGATGAGGGGGTAGCCGTTTCAGCCCGACACGGGACACCTGTGGAGTGAACCCTCTCAGGTGAGCTAAGGCTCCAGTTAAGACTGCATCGCAGTTCCACATCCCCTCCCTCCCAAGGTTACTGATCCCTAATGCATATCTTGCACAGCAAACTCCTTTTCTTTTATCATAGAAAGGTGCTTCTTTATTAAAAGAGAAATTAACCATTCACACTAGGGACTTCAGAAAGAAATTTACTTCGTCTTGCAATTCTAGAACAGACAAACTTCATGGTAAGGAATTCTTATATTTGCAAAGAGTGAGGAAGAAGTTGGAAGAAATCATTTAGGGCAGGGTTTTTTAAATTTGGCTTCTTTCACTGACATATGCTTGGGAGAGGGAGTTGCCAGTTTTCTGTGATAACTAGAGGCCTGATGCACAGAATTTGTGCAAGGGGCTCGGCCCTCAAAGCTGCGCTTCATCCGGAAGGTCATCCAGAAGGACATCCAGAAGGTCATTCAGCTGACTGGTCTAATTAGCATATTATGCTTTTATTATTATAGATACTTTAAGTTTTGTGTTTTACTTTCCTTGACAATCTAAACCAAGCTATACACACTTGTTCAGGGTGCCATTTCATATAACAGCATTGCCACAGGATCACAGCATCTGCCCTTGTACATCTGTTCCCTGTGGCACCAAGCGAAGACCCACCGTGTTTGACATTTCATGTGAGGTTTCTCAAATTGGATCCTCAAATCCTTCACAGAATTGCTGAACATTTCCTATGCGATCTGTGATTTGTCAACGTTGAGAAGTTATTTCCAAGATAGGTTGGGGTGGGGGTTGTGACCAGGAGATGCATGTAGTTTGAAAATGCACATTCAAAATACCTATTGATATCATAATACAAACTCCATAAAGTCAGACTCAATAAAGTAATTTTGGCTGTGGGGCTGTAGCAAAACAAGAACCATAGATTCATACTAGGGGCCTGAGACCAACTCGGTTGAGAAACACTGGCTTGGAGGTAGAGGAGTCTAGCACATGGAGAACAGTTAGGGAGAAACACACCAAAGATGCTCCCTCAGCATCTGCTTTCAGATCATAAAAACTGCAACTTTGATAAACCACAGGGAAAATAATTTTAAGGTTTCAGAGAACATTTCTGGATATTGCAAAACAACAAAAGCAGCATTATTAGATTCAGTTTAGCAAATAATGTTGATACTGGGTCCTAGGGAATACAAAGAAAAATAAGAGCCAGCTTACATTTCTTTAGAAACTGCCCATAGACAAACAGAAAAGCATTCCTCCCAAAGCAGAGGCCTGCAACACAACAAGCTAATTACCAATTGCTCAGTAAAATCAAACATAAAGTACTTTCACAACAAAACAAGGGACTAATACCCCTATTGGTACCAATGCTAAGTAACAGAGAAATATTGAAATTTGATTTGATTTGGATCTTGAAATATAAAGTTGAGACCTGTCCATAGGTGGAATATGACATTGAAAGCAACAATTGAACAAACAAGAAAAATAAACAAATGAAAACTCATATACACAAACAATAAACAGTATGGAAAGGGAGTGAGCGGTAGTAAAAGGCTAGGGAGTCAAATATGTGGTGATGGAAGAAGACTTGACTTTGGGTGGTAGGCAAACAATATACAGATCATGTATCATAGAAATGTATACTTGAGACCTATATAATTTTATTAACCAATGTCACTCCAATAAATTTAATTTTTTACAGCATAACTGTAAAAAAAGATACTGCTGTAAAAAAGCATGAAATTTCCTGAGAAGTTTAGAAAATGTTCAGAAGGCAAAAAGAAAGAACACCTGGTATAGTTATAGCTGAGTAAGGTAGTCACAGAGGGAGCCAGAAAAGTTATCTGAGGGTAAGTGATAGAATGCTTTCAATATCATGTAGAGGACTCTGAGTTTTCTCTAACAAGCATTAGGTATCTTGCCACCATTTTTATATATCATTTATCACTCCACTGTTCTAAAAGATCTTAGATAAGTGGGGGGCAGGATGGGATGGACACTAACCAACTACTAGAAACGCTAAAAGTAAAAAATTAAAATACTGCCTGGCCAGCGTGGCTCAGTGCTTGAGAGCTGACCTATGAACCAGGACGTCATGGTTCAATTCCTGGTCAGGGTACATGCCCAGGTTTCAGGCTTAATCCCCAGTGTGGGGTATGTAGGAGACAACCAATCAATGATTCTCTCTCATCATTGATGTTTCTCTCTCGCTCTCTCTCTCACTCTCTCTCTCTCTCTCCCATTCCTCTCTGAAATCAATTAAAAAATTATAAATTGTAGAAAGAAAGAAAGGAAGAAAGGAAGGAAGGAAGGAAGGAAGGAAGGAAGGAAGGAAGGAAGGAAGAAAGAAAGAAAGAAAGAAAGAAAGAAAGAAAGAAAGAAAGAAAGAAAGAAAAAAGAAAGAAAGAAAGAAAGAAGGAAAGAAGAAAGAAAGAAAGAAAGAAAGAAAGAAAGAAAGAAAGAAAGAAAGAAAGAAAGAAAGAAAGAAAGAAAGAAAGAAAATTCTGACAGTACAAAGTGCTGACAGGGATACAGCAACTGGAAAGCTCATACAATTTAATGGCCACGCATGACATACATACAATCTAGCCATTTCCTTCTTTCTTCCTTGATTTCAGATAAAAAACATTTTATTATTTAAATTGGTGACTCCCCATACATATAGTGTCAGTTTCTCTCTGGTTGCCTTTAGTTGTTGAAGTTTTTTAACATTAATATTCAAAAGTTTAATTATGATGTGTTTTAGTATAGATTTCTTTGCACTTATCCTGCTTGGTTTTTCTCAGGTTCTTTGACCAGTAGGTTTGTGTCTTTCACCAAATTTGAGGAGTTTTCAGCCCCTCTATCTCCTCTCCTGGGACTTCAATGATATGAATGTTGGCTCTTTTATTATTCCCAAACAGGTCCCTGAGTTTCTGTTTGGGTCTTTTATTTTTCAGTTTACTTTCTCTCAGTTCTTCATAATGAGCAAATTCTATTGTTCTGTTCTGTCCTCAAGTTTATTGATTCTATCCTCTGTCATCTCCACTCTACTATTGAATCCACTTATTGAGTTTTTTCTATTTATTTTTCAGCTCAATAATTTCCATCTTGTTTTTTAATAACTTCTTTTCTTGCTGATATTTTCTATTTTAAAAAATATTTTTCAACAGAATTTGTAATTGGTTGCTGAAGTAGTCTTATGACAGCTACTTTAAAATCCTTTTAAGATTTTAATCCATGACTCACCTTGGTGTTGGCATCAGTTGATGAACTTTTCTCATACAAGCTGTCATATTCTTGGTTCTTGGTATGACTGGTGATTATTTATTGTATTCTGAACATATTATATGCTATAGTAGAAGATCCTGGCTTCTATTAAATATTTTATTTTGGATGGCAGTCACCCAATGGAGATTTAGCATGTAAACCTTGGTTTACCCTTGTAGGTGTGGTTCCAATGGCAGTTTAATTTTCAGAGCCTTTTTAATATTTGTTTGGTCTATTTGGGTTATCTGGTATTCTGGGGCTCACCCGGGTTGCTTCTAGTGACTGCCTGAGGTGTAAAATGAATTTCCCCAGGCAAGGCTTCCATGTGTCTCTAGGTGTGGGAGTTCTATGGAGGGAACTCTCTACCATTAGCCCCTAGATGCCCCAATGTCTCTGAGCAGAGGAGGGCAGACTTGGATGATGGAGATAAAGAGGTTTCTCAGATTGGGCTGCTTGCTGTGGCCTCGTCCCTTTCCCCCCATTTCACCTGCTTGTCATGGTGTCTGTGGGTGAGAGAATTGAGTTGCAAAACCCATGAACACAAAATAGCTCCCATGTGGGGCTGCTTGTTATCACTAAATCTTTGTTAAATTCCTTTCACCCTCTTCTGTCAGAGGGGTCCCTGTTCAATCTTGGGAGAAATAAGCCTACCTGGGCTTCAGTCACTGGTGAGGTCATGGTTAGGAGACCCCAGATCTGGTGTCCTTGCTCTGTTGAGTGGGAGGATGCAAGATGTCCTATTATTGTGCTATTCCTCCCAGGGATTTATTTAACCACCTTTAGATGGTTTCTTGTGCCATTTACAGGATTTATACTTGTGTCTATCAGGGAGATGTGGGGAAAATGGGTCTGCACCCTCTTGTCAAAGATGAAGTAGTATGGATAAATTTTTTGAGTACATGGAAATATTATATATCCTGATTTGTAGTGGTAGTTACAAGATGGAATATATTTGTCACAATTCATTGAACGCAAATTAGGTGAATTATATTTTATGTACCTCATAAATTATACTTGAATAAACCTGAGTTGGTTTTTTTAAAAAGAGAATAGGGATAAAATTTTTAAAGGCATGCAGCTTGTTAGGGAGAACAAGAACTACAGCTGGTACTAGGAGTTACCATCTGGGTGAAATCAACAGCAAGGCACTGAAAAAACATATCTGGAGACAGACAGCTCTACAACCTGGTGTTTTTTGTTGTTGTTTTTTTTGCCAGTTTTATTGGCTTGACCTTGGATATTAAATATTCTTTCTGGGCTCCCATGTCCTCATCCTGCTTATGAAGGGCATGGACATGGAAATTATTCTCCAATTGTGATTTGCCTTTGCTTTCTACCACCCATGTTGATAACTTCCATGGTTATTTTCATTTTGAGACTTTATAATTTGCAAGACAGGCAGTCTGATTTAATGTTTGCCTACCTACTTACGTTTCTTAGTGGCTTAGAAAGAGTGGTTTAATTAAATTTCTCTACAGATCACAGAGATACTTAATTGAAAGTAAATATTTTGCCAAAATTTTCATTTTATTAAGGTTTGGAGCTTCTATAAAAACCAATGTTCCATATAGTAACAAGAAATTCCCCTAACTTAAAATGGGAGAAATCACATCTGAAAGATGATAACATTCAGAGGTGCTTTTGATGTAAAAACCAAGTGCATTTTAACAATGCCTTTGGAATTAATTTCACCATCAAAAGAAATTTAAGAAACTCAAAAATCAAAGCACAGGTAAGTTTAAATTTTATGTATTCTTATATGTCAATAAGTAGGTAGGTAGACAGATAGAGAGGCACGCGCACACACACGCACGCACACACACACACACACACACTTTATTGACAATGGTAGCCCTGTTCAGCAGGTATTAAACTTTACAAGAGACTTGCATGGTCCTGAAGGAAAATAAGGAGAATGCCTGGCTGTGCAGATCAGTGACTTTCCTGTGTTCAGGATTAAACTTGCCAATGCAAGCTCACTCTCACATGTGCCTTTGGAGAGTGCTTCACACTCCACAATCATGAATCAATAGCCACCACCAAATGCAGGAGCAGGCAGCCAACTACATACTTACAAGGTATAAGTTAGAGTGCACCATTTCCCCTCAACTAGCTCCCTCTAGCTTGACATTTGCTCAGGATTTTTGAGCAGTCTGTATTGTTTTGGTGGCTGTTGTGTTTTGTCTTTAGGAGCCCATATGTGAATGCAAATACCAGGTAAAGCTGGCACCTTACATGAATTCCCTGAGGGAAGAAATAATATCTGAGGCAAAGCTCTGTACTGCTATGTATGGGACATAAAATTATATCCAGTGAAATTCAGGAAATCATTCCATTTACAATTCTCTCCCTATCAATCCTTCTGTAACATCAAAGATAAAAATCTTGTTTTAGCACCTGTTTTTACTACTTGTTCAACATATGGCAGTATCCTTTTCAATAAGCTGAGAATAGACCCCAGGTAAACAGTCAAAAGCAAGCCACAGTACCCACTTAAAAATTTGTTAAAAATTATTTAGTTTTCCACCTGCCTTCTCTTTATGCCCAGTGATTCTGGTTTTACATTTATGAGAGCAAATGTTACTTATATGTAGATTGCACTGAATGAAAAGTGAGTAAAGCTGAATTAGACTAATGGTGAGCTGTCTATCTATTTCAGGAAAAGTTAATTCTGGAGCTAAATTCTAAGGGATCAGAAATAGTGAGCCAATGAAATGGTTGAAAGTGGTATTCCAGAGAATGGGAAAAGCATGGGCAAAGGCATCAAAATGTAGGAAAACATAACCTATTTGGGAAATATAGCTTAAAACTATTGGGGCAAATAGTAAGCCAAAGATTATGAACTTGACTCTAAGTCTGTAGAAAGTCAATACAGAGTTAGATGACCCAAAAGTAGGGTGTGTCGTAATCACATTTTCTATTTAAAATTTCAGTCCAGCAGCAGTCTGGCATGTGGACTAGAGGGGGAAGAACTACCAGTCCAATAACTGAGCCAGAAAATGTGATGGAGGGGAAGAGAAGTGTAAGTCCTGTGTGCATTTGTTCTTTATGACCATTTCAGTTGTTTGGCTATTGTTCTTTCATGTTTCTCTCTATCTTCTCATATTTTGACACAGTTTTTAGCAATGTATTCCTTACCTAAGTTTTCCAATCTGTTAGCATATAATAATTGTTCATTTTATTTGTAACTTTAGGGAATCTGCTATATTTTGCAGATTTTCACATTTTTCTTTGAATTTGCTTATTATATGTTTCTTCTTTTCATCTTCATGTGTTTAGTTACAGTTATATCTGTTATAATTGGTTTTTCAAAGAACAGACATTTAAAAAATTATCCTGTTTTCCTGTACTCTACTTCATCGATTTCTGGCCTCATTTTTATTATTTTACTTCTTTTTGTTTCTTTAAATGTGATCTTCTTCTCTTTTTCTGGCCTATTGAATTGAATCTCATGCATCTCCAGCCTTTCTTATTATCTGATAATTACAGTCAAAGATATATATTTCCTTCTTGGTACTCTCTAGGAGCATAGCACACATTTTGAAATATACTGCTTTCATTTTATTTGGCTATTATAGTTTACAATTCTACTTTTGATTTCTTTTTTAGCCCAGGAGTTATTTAGAGGCATGATTATTATATTTCCCACTCACACAAGTATATTAAACTTGTTTTGTTAGTCATTTCTAATTTTATGGCATGGTAGTCAAAGACCATAGTGTATATAGTGCTGATTCTTTGAATTTATTGAAATTCCTCCATGACCTGAGGCATGATTGGTTTTGAAGAATGCATGTGTGCCAAGGAAGAAATGGGTTCTCTGATTACACAATCAAGCGTGGTATTTGTGGTCTTCAAATTTTCTAAATGCTTTCTTTAATAGATACAGATAGATAGATGATAGATAGATAGGTAAATAGATAGATAGAAACAGCTATCAATATATAAAAACTATATCTATATAGAGAGGGATATATATCTATAGATAAATGACAGATAGATAAATAGATAGATAGAAGATAGATAGGTAGGTAGATAGGTAGATAGATATAGAATACAGCTTTGTTGAGATAGAATTCCTTCCATAAAATCTACTCATTAAAAGTTCAGAATTCTATGGATTTTAGTTTATTCACAGATTTGTACAAATGTAATCACTCCCTAAATTAGAACATTCTCCTTACCTCCAAAAGAAGCCCATTCCCACTAGTAGCCACTCCTCATTCCCTTCCACATCCAGGCTCTGACAACCTCTAATCTACTTTCAGTATCTATGAATTTTCCTATTCTGAATATCTATAATAATAATCTATAATAATAAAAGTGTAATATGCTAATTAGACCAGATAGCCAAATGACCTTCTGGATGTCATTTTGGACATTCTTTCCGACAAAGCCTTGGTGGTGGGGACTGAGGCAGAGGTGGTTAGGGGCAATCAGGCAGGCAGGCAGAGTGGTTAGGGGTGATCAGGCAGGCAAGTGGTTAGGGGTGATCAGGCAAGGAGGCAGGCCAGCGGTTAGGAGCCAGTGGTCCTGGATTATGAGAGGGTGCAGGCCAGGCTGAGGAACACCCCCCCCTCCATGAACAAATTTCATGTACCGGGCCTCTAGTTTGATATAAATGGGATCATACAATGTGATTTCTGTTTGGTCTTTTCTTTTTGGCTTTTTTCACTTAAGAAAATTATTTCCAGATTTATACATATTGCAGCACCCATCAGTATTTCATTTCTTTTTACTGCCAAATAATATTCCACATTCCATTGTATGGATATGCCACATTCAAGAGTTGGTAGACATTGGTGTTGTTTCTTTTTATATATATGTATTTTATTGATTTCAGAGAGGAAGGGAGAGAGAAACATCAATGATGAGAGAGAATTATCAATTGACTGCCTCCTGCACGCTCCACACTCGGGATCGAGCCCAGGTTCTGGGAATCAAACTCTGACCTCCTGGTTCATGGGTCAATGCTCCACCACTGAGCCATGCTGGCCGGACTTGTTGTTTCTTTATTTTAGCTCTTACAAATAATGCTGCTATGATCATTAAGGCATGTTTTTTGTGTAGGCATGTGTTTTTATTTCTCTTAGGTATATACATAAGAGTGGAACAGATGGATCATATGGGAACTCTGTGGTTAAAATTTTTAGGAACTGACAAACTGAGGAACTTCCTAAGTGGTTGTAGCATTTTACAATTCCACCAACAATACAAGGTTTCTCCACATCCAAGACAACATTTTATTTTAGCCCTTCATTGGGTGTGAACTGGTATATCATTGTGATTTTGATTTGCATTTCTCTAATGACTAATGATACAAATGGTGGCCACGTGTATATTTTCTTTAAAGAAATGTCTATTTAGGTCCTTGGCTCATTTTTCAATTGGGTTGTCTTTTTTATTATTGAGCTGTATGAGTTATTTACATATTCTGGATGTAATTCCCTTATCAAATAAACAATTTGCTAATATTTTCTCCTATACAGTGGGTTGGTTTTTCACTTAATATTATTGTTTGCAGTACAAAAATATTTAATTTTGGTGTTGTTAATCCATGGTTTCTTTTGGGGGCTAATGTTTTCAGTGTTATATCTAGAAGCTATTATCTAATTCAAAAATTACTCCTTTGTTTTCTTATCAAAGTTTTACAGACTTAGCTCTTACGTTTAAGACTATGATCCCTAAAAAAACAAAAGCCTGTTAGCTTACATTTTTAAAATAAACGTTTTTTAAAACAGTTTAAGGTTTACAGAAAAAGTATGGCAATAATACAGAGAATTTCAGAATTCCCACCACCAGTATCCCTAATATCAACAATCTACATTTGCATAGTACCGGGAGCCGGTCCATCCTTGCTGTTTCAAGGGACCTGGCATATATGGCATACTGTTCTTAAAATGTTTGCTCACCTTCTTGGCACTATGTGTTTTAACCAAGGTCTCCTCTCTTAGAAAGGTTGTTTCCCCAGGTAGGGATTTTTCCCTGAAGTTAGGGAGGGAATAAAACCCCTCAACTAAGTGCCAGGCGGGTAATTAATCACTTTAACTATGAATAATCATGCTTAAGCTACATAATCTTTACTCCCTGGAATGGAGATAAGAAACGCCCTAACCTTTGTAATAGAGATTGATAGGATTGAATCAACTGGTATAAATACAGATGTAACAAGACAGCAAGAGACAGAGAGAGAGACAAAATTGGCACAGAACCTACACAGAACGTTCTCTAGAGACAGAAGAACTTCGCTGGAGAGAACATGGCAAAAGATCCTGGACAGAAACTGGCCTCAGAACCTAGAGACAGAACCTAGCGAGAGAACATGGCAAAAGATCCTGGACTGAACCTGACTACAGAAATTGGCAAGAGAACCTGACTAGAACCTGGTGACTGAACCTGGCTGGAGAACCTGGACAGAACCTGGCTGGAGAACCTAGCGAGGGAACATGGCTACAGAACCTGGCTAGAGAACCTGGAGAACCTGGCTGGAGAACCTAGCAAGAGACCATGGACACAGAACCTGGCTGGAGATCCTAAACAGAACTTCGCTGGAGATCCAGACCAGAACTTTGCTGGAGATCCTGGCTAGGCTGCTGATCAACTGAACGCTGCTTCCGTGCCATTCCTTCTTCGCCGACTCCGTCCACACCTTTGGGGACCCCTGGACCTGCTGGGGTTGGGCCCTGGCAGCATAGTACACTTGTTATAATTAATAAACCAATATTGATACATTACTACTAACTAACGTTCATCCACTATTCAGATTTTCTTAGTTTTTCGCAGTGTATTTTTCTCCATTCTAAGATCCTATCCAGAATACATTATTGCTTTCACCATCAAGTTCCCCCAAGCTTCACTGGGCTGTGACAGTGTCTGAGACCTTCTACTATTCAGGTAGTTTGTAGAACATTTCTCAGTTGGGAATTTCTGATATTTTTTCACGATTAGACTAGGGTTATAGATTTTGGGAGGAAGTCCACAGAGGTAAAAGGCCATGTTCACCTGTCGATCTGAATCTTGATCATATGGTTGAAGGGGTTTCTGTAGTATTTATCAGGTTTCTCTACAGTGACTACAGTTTCCCCCCTTTTACATATTGTACTCTTAGGAAGGAAGACACAATGAGCTCTCACACTTACAAGAGGGGGTTTATGCTCTGTTGCCGCAAGGGCAGATATTTACACAAGTTATTTGGAATTCTTCTGCACGGGAGATTTATCTATAATTTGTCTTGCAATAAAAATGTTAATGCCTGCCGAAACCGGTTTGGCTCAGTGGATGGAGCGGCGACCTGCGGACTCAAAGGTCCCAGGTTTGACTCCAGTCAAGGGCATGTACCTGGGTTGCGGGCACATCCCCAGTAGGAGATGTGCAGGAGGCAGCTGATCGATGTTTCTCTCTCATTGATGTTTCTAACTCTCTATCTCTCTCCCTTCCTCTCTGTAAAAAATCAATAAAAATATATTTTTTAAAAAAATGTTAATGCCTGGCTGGTGTATCTCCGTGGTTGAGCATCAACCCATGAACCAAGAGGTCTAGGTTCAATTCCCCGCTAGGGTATATACCTGGGTTTTGAGCTCGATCCCCAGTAGGTGGTATGCAGGATGTTTCTCTCTCATCCATGTTTATCTCTCTCTATTCCTCTCTCTTCCTCTCTCTATAAAAATCAATATAAATATTTTAAAATATTAATGATGATTATAGGCCGCACTTTTATAGAACTTGAGTTGTGCCAGTCCTTCTATGCTGTTTTCTTTACATATATGTGTGTATACATATATATTTGTATATACTTTTTTAAAAAATATATTTTATTGATTTTTTTACAGAGAGGAAGAGAGAGGGATAGAGAGTTAGAAACATCGATGAGACAGAAACATCGATCAGCTGCCTCTTGCACATTCCTCACTGGGAATGTGCCCGCAACCAAGGTACATGCCCTTGACCGGAATCGAACCTGTGACCCTTGAGTCCGCAGGCCGTCGCTCTATCCACTGAGCCAAACCGGCTAGGGCTATATATACTTTTTATTCCATTTTGTTTTATATTAAAAGCACAACTATCTTAGCTTTTTTTTATTTCATGTTTGCCTACCAGCTCTTTTCCTATATCTTTATTTTCAATATTTCTCTATCTTTAGTTTTAAATTAAAAAAACAATTACTGGATTTTTTTTTATCTTTTCTGATTCTATATTTCTAAATGTGTGCCTTAATCAATTTTTATTTATTATAATACCAAAGAATTAAAGTTTGTTTCCATTATCTTTTTGGTTTATTTCTAAAAACAATATTTATTGCTTAGATTGGTCTTTGTGTTTTTCTTTCTTCCTTCCATTCTTTTATTTCCCATTGCCTGTTTAAACATATGTATTTCATTGTATTTTTCTGATGGTTACAACTCTCTTATTAAAGCATACAGTTCTGTTTTCATGGCCAATGTCTCAATTTCTTTAATGCTCATGTCTCCCTTTTCTTGAATAACAAGACCCTTGGCCAACTTTACCTCCCTTTGTTCTCTATTGCAATTCACTTCACAGATTTTGATGAGACTTTAAATTGTAGATTACCTGTTGTGGATACATACTTCCTTTTAATCACTGTTTATTAAAACAAATAATATTTTAATGCCCTTATTTATTCTTGCTTTCCATAATTATGCTTCCTCGTGAACAAATAAATATTCTTGTTAAAGAATATGCTCAAAAACATCTTTAGCCCTAACCGGTTTGGCTCAGTGGATAGAGCGTCAGCCTGTGGACTCAAGGGTCCCAGGTTCCATTCCGGTCAAGGGCATGTACCTTGGTTGCGGGCACATCCCCAGTGGGGAGTGTGCAGGAGGCAGCTGGTAGGTGTTTCTCTCTCATCGATGTTTCTAACTCTCTATCCCTCTCCCTTCCTCTCTGTAAAAAAATCAATAAAATATATATTTTTAAAAAATATCTTTAGATGAATTCTGAGAGTGTTAAGGGGAAAACACTTTTACTTTATCCTATCATTTAAACTAATGACTTTCTTGATTGTCTAGCATCAGTTACTTCTCCTTACCCCCAATAACACATGATCCCATTGTCTTGTTTTTGAGAACTATGATATCCTATCTATGCCTGTGGCTTTATAGATGATTTGTTTTTCACTTCAGAAGATATTTGTTAAATCCCACTTTGCTGTGTCCAGATGTGTAGTTTTCTTTCTTTCTTTACTGTATGCTGCTCACCCTCTGAAAGCATTTTTAATCTGAGGTCATGTGCCTTCCTTTAGTTCTGGAAAATACTTTTTCTTTCAAAGATTACCTTTCTACATGGTTTTCTTTTTTTTTCTGGAATCCCTTTTAAATAAATATTTGCATTCTAATTTGATCTTCTTTGTCTCTGAAAGTTTTTCAAATAGTCTCTGCCTATTTATGCCTCCCCTTAATCTGGATAATCTTCTCAATATGATTTTCCAGCCCATTAATTGTCTTTGTAGCTATTTTGCTATTTAAATTTTCTATTGAATCCTTTATTTAAATAATTACATTCTTTCACATCCAACACCTCTAACTGGTTTTTCTTTAGAAACATCTGCCCTTTTTTATGTTTGGAATAAATGTCCTTACTTCCCTGAGGATATGTATTATGCATGCTCAAAGTTTGTTTCTGCTCCATTAGTTCTCTTTTTCTACTATGTATATTATTTATTGTTTTTGTTAACTTGTATTGTTGTCACATCCATTAAAAACCATGATTTTGAAAATTTTTCTGTTATCTTATTGTATTCCTTTTACTGGGTCAGCTCCCTCAAATTACACTCTCAACATCTGTGAAGAGTGAAGTCTAATCCTACCCTTGTTCCTCTAGCTGTGATTCAGGGGGAAGGGGGTTTTACTCTAGGTAGATTGTCTATTGACATACAGTTGGCCCTCACTATCCAAGAGTCTGTATCAGTGGATTCAAACAACCATGGACTGAAAAGAGTATTTCGGAGCATCATCAGATTTTGGTTCCCACAAGGGTTCCTAAAACCAATATCCCACAGATACCAAGGGACAGCTGTAATCGGCTTAAATCCTTCCACTCTTTTCTGGGAGCTATGCTGCCCCCAGGAAATCAGTTACACTCACCCCCCTCTCTTTCATCCAGAGACATTCACCCTTTGTGGCAGTTTTCTGGCCCAGGCCGGAGACAGAATATGATGGATAATGCTCATGGTAAAGTAACAAATGACTACATGTTTATTCTCTATTTTATCCCTTTAGACTGGAAATTCCTTGTGATAGGAACTTTGTATTGTTTACCACCACCTTAGGCACTTAAAACAATGGCTAATGTAGAGCAGCCATTCCATAAATATCTGTTGGATAGACAAACATAGCACGCCAGCTACCTATGCCATCAGGGCTCTGGGCTGACTCGCTATGACTCATTCATGTCTAGATTGTATTACAGCCTTCTTAATCACACTACACTACAATGGGCAAATCTAGTCATCCACGCTAGGCCTTCTAGGCAGTGTGTAGTTGTTTACTCTCATTCCTTTCTTTATAGGGTCCTGGAAACTTGGTGCCAGTCAAGTTTTGCATTGCGATATGGGAGGTACACTAAGCTACTGCCAAGGGATGCCCTGGCAGGTCAGGACTTGCAGCCTGGGCCATCTGAGAGAAGGAAGTAATGGCGTACAGAGACCCTCACCCAACACTTCCCATGTTGCCACAGGTTGCCACTCCTTTCATTTCAAAACAAAAACAAAAACCCAGAGACTGTAAGCCTCCTGAGGTATTTCCACTGTTTTGCACCACTTGTTAGAAGCCGCACATACACTCACAAGAAGTAGATATACCTTCCCTAACATCTGTTAGGTTTGATGTGGAAGACACAGTCAGCAGCCAGTACTTAGTTTGCCTTCTTTTTTTTTTTAAAAAAAAAAAAATATATTTCATTGATTTTTCACAGAGAGGAAGGGAGAGAGATAGAAAGTTAGAAACATCGATGAGAGAGAAACATCGATCAGCTGCCTCCTGCACATCTCCCACTGGGGACGTGCCCGCAACTCAGGCACATGCCCCTGACCGGAATCGAACCTGGGACCCTTCAGTCCGCAGGCCGACGCTCCATCCACTGAGCCAAACCGGTTTCGGCTTAGTTTGCCTTCTTGATAAGAAACACAAACTCCCAAATCTACTTTGGATATAAATTTGAGTAAACAATTACTTTCCATGAAAAATATTAGATAAGTTATTTGTGACGTGATATGGCAAAAATTGGGGGCCTGGGACAGAAATTACAAATGTGTTAGACAAATAACAAAATGAACACAAGTTAAAATGACAAAACGTTGCTGGATTATCAACTACCATAAACTCAGACCTCACTGGAGGTCTTGTTCCGCAGAACTGTCGCAGGGGAAAGTCAGGAGTGAAGAAATGGCACGGAAGGGGGAGATACAGGTAAAGACAACCTTTCCAACCTGACCGTTTTGTTAAAAACCAGCCCTGCCCAGAGCAATTTAGAAAAACACAAATGTTAAAAGCTCTGACAGGCTGAAGCAGAGCCAAGGAGAATTAGAATATTGGATCAATGTTTTAATTGACCAGGGGCAGCACAAAATAAATATAAAGATCCCAGCACTGACAGGAGCAAGCTACTCAGCACACAGAGCAGCCGGCAGAGGAAGAGCCAAAAATCAACTCTGACGCCTGGGCCTCGGTCCCCTGGCTGCTTGTCCAATATCTGTGCCACTGTTATCCCTTCCCTGCAAGAAACGTGGATCTGAGTGGGGTGAGGGAGACCGTGGAAGTTAGAAGCCACTTGTGATCTATAGATTTCTTATGCATGAGGTGTGACAAATGGATGGCAAGGCAGAGTCAAGCACAAAGCAAAGGAAAAAATCTTGGTGCTACCAGGGAACCTGGGAACCATGCAGGTCACTGGATGAAGGGAACAGGAGCTTTGCTAGTTTTTTCATTTCTAGGTACCATTATCCATTCAAACAAAAAATATGCTCATACATTTTAAAAGCTCCTAAATCTAAGTATATTGGATGTTTAAAAGACAAGGAAGCATCCACCTCCAGAATACCATCTCTTAGTAGAGCGTCTTGTTTTTCTATTGAATTACAGAACCCAAGCTTCTCACTAGCTCTGCACTTCAGTGTATTTTCCAGCTTCTGGGGCTGTATAAAGTGATGGACCCCATACTACATGATGGCAGTTCTAGGCCACAGAAAATGAGCAAGTGACCCAGCTCCTGATGAAGAGAGCAATGGGCTACATGTCAGTGGCCTGGTGTTCTGACTACCTCCATAAGCCTGGGCAATTCATCATTCTGGAGCTCAGAAAATCACCAATAACGGGAGGGAGGTGGGTTAGGTCATCTCTGAGTCCCTTTCGGTTTAGGCATTTTTGTTCACCTTTGTCAGTGTTCGCACTACTTGAGCCTCATTATTACGAAGACTAATCGAAAGCGGAAGCAACAGATGTCTTGTTTTACACATTGCCAGGATTGAGCACTTTGTACTGGTTTTGAATCTTACTTTTTTAAAAAAATATTTTATTGATTTTTTTTACAGAGAGGAAGGGAGAAGGACAGGGAGCTAGAAACATCAATTAGCTGCCTCCTGCACACCACCCACTGGGGATGTGCCTGCAACCCAGGTACACGCCCTTGATGGGAATCGAACCTGGGACCCCTCAGTCCGCAGACTGACGCTCTATCCACTGAGCCAAACTGGTCAGGGCGAATCTTACTTTTTTATGGGTTTTCTTTTTTCTTCTTAGTGACCTTGTGTTGCTGGGGCTCAAGTAGACCTCGTAACCCCCTGGGGTGAGGCTAAATAATTAACAGATATGTGTACATACACACAGATTTTCCGTAGTGTGCTGCCTCAAGAAAATACAGTCTGATAGTTAAGTTTTGCCAAACAGCATCCAACTCTGGGTAATCTGTTAGGCGGTGTGGAAGCAACTCCATTTTAGTTGGGCAGATAGAGAATAGCTTGGTCAAGAAGAGATGCGGCTGGACAAATGTTGGGTAATTTATTTCCTTTGGGATCGCAGGGAAGGTAATGCTTTCTTGAGTGGATGCAAGGCAAAGGGCGGAGCAACATCAACCACACAGAATAGGATGGGTATTAACCAGTGGCTAAAATATGATCTCCAGAAGTGACCCCGGAAAACAGCATCACAGAAAATTTTCACTAGAGCAAGAGCAGTTTACTTTGGAGATTTTTATTTCTCACCAATGTGAAAAACGATTACAGTCCAAGGCAGGCAGATCATTCTCTCCTCCTGTCCTTGAACAGCCAGTTAAAGTGTCAGCTCCAAATGTAGACAGAGGCTTGAAATAGGCTTAATTAGAGTTCAAAGGATTGGGGTATTAAGTAGAATTTCCACTCGCCATCGTATGTTTGGGGACGCAGAGAATTCCATCATGGAGCTGGCATTTTGTTAAATGAGGTGGAAAGCCGAATTAGGTAGAAGCTGGAGGCTAAGCTGATGGTTTTGTGTTGCCACCAAAGCTACAAAGAGGACCCAAAGTAGCGGGCAACACTGGCAAAAACAAATAGAACCTGAAAACCTCTTCTGACTTAAAGACCTGTAGTTTTCCTAGGGAGAGGTTATAATAACAGAGAAACAACGGTTCCTTTTGGAGAATGTTTAAACCTATGTGTGAGGCACTGGCATCCTGCAGAGAGGAGCACATGCCTTTAATTCAGGCTCTTTCATGCCCTGGACTGGTCAACTAAGACAACTAAACTTATGATTCTTGGTTTCTTTAACTGTTGAACATGGGTAGTAATAACTATGTCAGATCTTACAGTTGTTGTAAGAATTAATATAGGGTTCCTCAGTTGCTCACTGCCACCACCGCAGAGCAATTGAAACTCCACAGCTAACGTCTTTTCAGCTCACCGAAAAGCACAGATCAAGATGTTTATAAGTTAGTACTCAAGAACAGTCTGTTATTTTTTTAAAATAACCCTGATGCACATCATTTTATAAATGAAATTTTTAAAAAATAAGTGCACACATCATCTTTCTAGGACATGATTTGGACAAATGATGTCTTGAGCCTTTCTATATCATGGACAACTTGACCTGCATGTCTACAAGGACCCTCTTCAAATAGGTTGCAATAAACATGCCTTCAGAGACAAGAATTACTTGCTGGAATGCTGAGGGGTGGGGGAAAGGATGGTATTATGTCTGTCTTTTCTAAAAAAAAAAAAAAACACACACACAGAAAAATGCCAATGTGATATCTTTCCTGAATACTTCTCTACCCTAATAAATTGCTCCTTTCTCTGTATTCCCATAGTGCTTTGCTCATGCCACAATCTCCATCTATCTATGGCAAATATCAATAACAGCTAATGTTTATTAAGTACTTATGTGGCCGAAACCGGTTTGGCTCAGTGGACAGAGCGTCGGCCTGCGGACTGAAAGGTCTCAGGTTCGATTCCGGTCAAGGGCATGTACCTGGGTTGCGGGCACATCCCCAGTAGGAGATGTGCAGGAGGCAGCTGATCGGTGTATCTCTCACATCGATGTTTCTAACTCTCTATCTCTCTCCCTTCCTCTCTGTAAAAAATCAATAAAATATATTTTTTAAAAAAAGTACTTATGTGGAAGGCATTGTTTAAAGTGCTTGACATGTAATAAACCACTTAATCATCTCTATAAATCTAACTGGTAGGTGCTATCATTGTTCCCCATTTACAGATGATAAGACTAAAACATAGAGCAGCTAAGGTCTTTGCCCAACCTCCTCAAGCAGGGAAGTGGTATAGTCAAGGTCTGGACACAGAGTTGGTTTCTGTAATCTATTCTTTTAACTATGTCTACACATTTAGAATCAATCCATTGCCATTATGAGAGTTAGTTTGTGGGCTCCTATGGTTGAGGCAGGATCTGGAGAATATAGTGATCCTTCTGACAGTGCAGAAATAATCTTGAAGAGAAACCGATGGTGGCCAGAGGACACTATTTTACCCTCGAATGTTCTTCTAAAGACTACACTGGAATGAGAATAAAAGTCTAGAAAGCCAGTATGCTGCTAAATCGCTTACCATGCTGAACAAAGATGTCAACAATTGCATCTCCATATGTTAGTTAGATATGAAAGAAAGCAAAATCATCTAACATTGCCCATTTCTTCTAAAAGGAAGACTGGAAAGAGACTGCCCTGTCCAGACCCTCACCCACAGCTCATTTATTGAAGGCAATGCAGGGCCCCTTGAGGACTGGTCCCTGCTTACTTTTCAGTCTCCCATTTCTCAAATCCTATGTTCCAATCATATTGAAAAGGACTCATTTGCCAAAAAATGCTCCAGGTTCTTTCTTCTGCAGGTTGTGGTACCGGCTCCTCCTCCCTCTGCAGCCCCCACTTCCTCCCCCATTGCCATGCTAATCCTGCTCCTGTTCAGATGACTGATTGGGCATCTTTGCACAGGAACTCTTCCCTGACTCCCTTGCCCAGATCTGGGGCTTTGCCTCTTGTTTCCATGACACACTATATAGCTCCCACAAATTCCCTGGAGCCTGGTCTCCTGCGGAGGGGTACAGGTTAAGAACACAAACCTTCGAGATGCAATCTGGGTCCCACTCACTCGCTAGCCAACACACCTTGGGCAAGTTATTTATATTCTCTGAGCATAATATTTATATAATGAGCATAATAACAGTACCTATCTCATACGTTTATGGTGAGGATCAAATGAAAATAAGAGCTTAAGCATGGTGCCTGGCACAGAGTGAGCTGCATATAGATATTATTGTTAGTAATATTTGGTTTTCAATGAAAACCTAGCAACTCAATCCAAATAGTTGGAAACAGAGATCAGACTATATGGTCACCTGGGGCTATCTTATCACTTTAAGGAGATTTGGAGATTGTGATTCTTAGATGTCAGTTCTAGTTACTGACCTCAGGGTGAGGCCGGGACATGCTGCCCTTGCTGGGGGACATTGAAAGGGACCCACATTGAAACGCGGCTATGACTATTCATTCTTTTTTCTGGGCCAGTTGCTCTCTCCCCTGATTTCAGTTTTAAATTTCGCATCAGCATTTCCTGTGACAGAATGACAAGTTCAGGGATAACTGCTCCTTGGGGTATCGTTGGCTGCTTCTGGTAAACAGTGCTCTCAGTGTGTTTGCTTTAGTTCCGCAAAGAAGCCCGGAGGAATTGGGTTTGAGGCATTGGGGAGCTTCATAGACAAAGGCAGGGGTGGGGGTTTGCACTGCCTATTAAAGTTGTAGAGAGTTTGCTTTCTCTCCCGCTGCCTTTCTGAACGGCCCTCTCCCTCTCAGCATTACTGTTCTTTATCTCCAGTTACTGATACCCAGACCCCTGGAATACCCACTGTCTATGAATCCCAGACCTCCGGGCTGCTGGGAGGTTGGCAGGAGTAGGGCGAGGTCTGTCTTCTTGGACATTTACCCATGCCCCATGTCCTACTCCCACAAATTAACCTTATGTAATATGCCCGTTCGATTATGCCTCTGCTCCTGCCCCTGTGTTTTGACTATTATTGTGTGCATTTGGCATCTCCCTCTTAGGTAGTATAATTGCTTGCTTGGGGTAGGTTTTTGTCAAATAAAGAAAGAGGAAATAGCACTGAATCAGGGACAAGAAACTAAAAACCATTCTAGTTCTGTTTTTACATTGCTATGTGTCCTATTCTACTTCGTAGGTCCTCAGCACCTTAATCTGTAATATTAGCCCATTGGAATAATTTCTCTGGAAATTTGCTTTGAAATTTTATAATCATGGTGAAAATTTAGTGAGTAGGTATATTGAAATCCTTTCATCATCCCATCAGCATATCTTAAGAACTTTATCAAAATACAAACCATGATTTATGTGGGAGAGAGAGGTGCTTCCTAAGGCTGGCTGAGTCAGATCATCCATCACTGCCTAACAGTGTTCCCCAGAGCCTGGGACAAGTGGGAAGAACACCTACAACAGGAATTTTTCCAATTTTCCTGCTGAAATAACATCAACAAGATCATGTACTTCAGAGGGGCTGGAATGTAAAGCAGATTAGCATGCTGCAAGGCTGAAAGTCTTTTCACATTTCATATTTTATCTTTAAATTCATGCAAACTTTTCATTTTACTTCATGATATTTATTGTAATAAAAATAATGCTTGAAATCATTTACCATAAAGTGAGATTAATGGTCCAAGAACATGCATTAAGTTTGGTGCCCTGGGCACCCTTCGAGGATGTGTGTCCTCCAATTGGAGAAGCATGGATTTATTAACAATAATAATTTATGGAGTGTACTATGTGCCAGCCACTGTTCCAAATGCTTTGCAAGAAGAAAATTCCTTTAGATCATGGGATGTTTTATGGTTGTTGAAGTAGAGAAGAGAATATTGTTTCAACAGTGCCTCTCTTCTTATGTATAGAGTAGATAATGGCCCATAAGTTTAATGTAAGGATTAGATAAGATGATATATAGAAAAACACTGTATCAGCTGGCAGCACTATATATGTGATAGCTAATGCTGACCTCAACCAGGAAATCTCCTAGAAGAGCAGACTAGACAGAGACTATCACTAATTACGGCCAGATTGCCAAGAAGTCTGGAGTTGGAGAAATTCTCAGAACTTCAGTAGAGGGAGCCTATAGGGATGGCATAATACTGAGAGGAAATGGATCACATGGGGGAAAAGATCAAAACAGATTTGTGTCAGGTATATGTTTTTTCAATCTACAGTACTGTTAGGTAAGGGTAGGAAGTAGGACAATTGTTGAACCAGTTAATTTTCAAATGTGTTCTTCATGTCCATTTTCGGAGATTTTTAAGTACATTCATTCCACCATTCAGAAAGAGAATTCTATCCATAAGTGTTGGCCCAATGAAGCTTTTTATTCTGAACAATATGGCTTTCTTCTTCTTGCACTAAAAACAATCTTTTCTTTTTTATGGTATTGGTTATCATTATCTTTTGCTGTAATGCTAATTTTGAATTCATGCAATGTGTATTAAAAGAAAGATGGCTTCTAAAAACAAAATCTGACTTCCTCTCAAGAACCTCCAGTTCCTGGAATCTGAGCTTATGAAGCTGTCAGTTAGGTTTCACTCTATGTCTGAGCTCACTATAGTGCTCGGAGACCTGCCATGGACACCTGGGTTGAATTTCAACTCTTGATCTTGTATAATTTGTAATTTATTTTTGTTGGTATTGGGACAGACCCAATTCTATAAGGGACAGGATTTCTATAAGGAAATAAATGCAGGAAATGGAGGGGCAGGTGATCTCATATCACCAGAGCCCCATTACCTTCCCTCATTCTCCCAGTAATCATTTTCCATCCCCTTTCCTATTAATCCCTATAAGGAGATAGTGTAACTAATGAATATCAGGAAATTATTTTTAAAATTACTCTGGCTATTTTATATGTTTACAACCACTTTTAGTTATATAGTTATATATAGTTAAATTCCAAAGAGTCACCCTGTTGTCTACTGCACTTATTTCAATAATGCAAGTATTACTCATAAATTTTTTAAAATTTCTCTTTGAGGATGGACTTTAGAGTCTAATTGAAATTCATTAGGCCTATAAATTTGTTCAGTCTAGTATATTGCTTTCCAAACATCGGTTTTGGCATGTATAATTTAATAATCAGCCCATATGCAAATGTCTCTAGTTGTCCCCAAGAATGTCTGATATGGATATGTTTTTCCCTCCTTCCCCTTCTTTCTTTCCTTCTCTCCCTCTTTTGTGCTGTTACTATACCAAGATCCTATCAAGGTTACTGCAATCCGCTTATTTTTATGGACCTTTAATCACTTATATTACATTAGAGGTTCTCACCTTTTTTCCCCTACTACTAATATTTTTGAAGAATCCAGGCAAATTTGTTAGCGGTATCTCACATTTGGGATGTTTGATTTTTTTTCTTGATTTCTTTTAATTTGTTTCTCTACTGTTTTCTTATTTCTGTAAACTCAACATCAGAACAAGAGGCATGGTTGAATTTGGCTTAATCATTAGAAACAAAAATATCTCAAACAGAAGATGCTTGATACCTTATATGGCACAACAACATGGGCATTAAAGGGTTATAGAAGGTCAAGGAGTCTCACCATTGCTGATGCCAAATTTGATCACTTGGTGAAAACAGCAATAACCAAATCTTTCCATGTTAAGATATACTTCCCCCCTTTATAATTTGTAAGTAACCTTGGATTCATTCTTTGGCACAATGTGAAAACAAAGTTTCCCAATAAACATACACATTTGTGTATGTTTAACATACACATTTGTTCCTTGCCTAAACCATTTCTTGCACTGGAGTTTCCAAAATAGTGATATTCAAATTCTATCATTTCTTTCTATGTGACTTGGCCAGCATTCATATAAAAAAGAACTTTTGCTAACTCTCCTCTATCTTTTGAATATCATTATAGACTCAGAGGTTATTATTTAATCAAATGTTATAACTAATTACACTTGTTATTCACATGAAGCATAAATTGTCCCAAAGTTGGTCAGTAAGAGCATCCTTAAGCTAGCTCTTGCGTCTTGTTGACATTTTTTCATTAGTCTTTGAGCACTAGCTTGATTTTCAGCATAAGCATTATGTTTTTCCATAGACCGGTGTGGTGCTTTTCCAACATACTCACAACTTCTTTGACATACTGCCATCAAAAGATGGATTCTAGCTGCCTTCCCCTTGGGAATGAGCTAGTCTTAACGACTCACTTCTAACAAATAAAATCAAACAGAAATAATGCTTTCAAGCCTGGGTCATGAAAGGAGTTTATGTATGGCTTTTTCTTTTTTGAGACATATTCCTTAGGAGTCCTAAGCTAACATATAAGAAAAATCTAATTATCTTGAAGCCACCAAGCTACAGAAACCACAGGCAGGTAAAAAAAAAAAATGCGCAAGGAGCTCCAGCTAGTCTAGCCCCCAGCTCTTCTAGCCCCAGCTGTCTGAGTCTTCCCAGCATACCTTGCCCAACATGAGAGTGGGCCTTCAAGTGATTCTAGCTTCCAGGTAGTGAGTTTCCCCAGCCAACACAGAAAGGAACAGAGAGATAAGTTGTCCTTGCTGAGTCCTGCCCAAATTGCAGATTCATGAGACATATTGATGTTGTTTTTTTGTAAATCACTAAGTTTTGGGGTGATTTATTGCACAGCAGTAGATAACTAGAACAACCTAAAATCAGTCAATTTTTCAAGGAGTTCTGTTTTCTTTTAGTTGGAAATGGTTTTAGAAATAAGATTTGGGTACTGATTCACTTATTGCTGCTGGATACTTTTGCTTTCAAGCCTTTTCAGTGGACAAAGTGAGGAAAAACATATTTGAAAAATTATGAGTTTGCATTTATTTTTCTAACTATACTTATCACTAAAAGGATTTTTAACTACATTTATTTCATTATAACATTTTTCACCCTGAAAATCTTGGTTTATAATTACATAGAATATGTACTCATTTGCTTCATCCTACAATAATATAGCCTACTACTAAAAGTACTATTATTAATGTTACTAAAATATAACCATTAACATTGCTGTTAAAAATAAACCCGCTGAGTGAACTTAAGATTTCTATACACTAATAGCAAACTATCTAAAAGATAAATGAAGAAAACATTCCCATTTATAATTGTATCAAAATAATTAAGTACCCAGAAAAAAATTAACAAAGGAGGTAAAAGACCTGTACCCTAAAAACTATAAGACATTGATGAAGGAAAGTGAAGACAAAAATAAGTGGAGAGATACCCCATGCTCATTGATTGAAAAAAATAATATTGATAAAATGTTTATAGTATCCAAAGTAGTCTATAGATTCGATGAAATTCTTATCAAAATTCTAATGGCAAAAAAAGAAAAAAAATTCCAATGACAAATGTACACACATAGAACAAAAAATTCTAAAATTTGTATAGACACACATGACTCTGACTAGCCAGAGCAATCATGACAAAGAACAAAGCTGGAGACGTCACATTCCTTGATTTCAAACTATATTACAAAATAATAATCAAAACAGTATGGTACTGACATGAAAAAAATACACATGGATTAATGAAACAAAACAAAGAGCCTAAAAATACACCAACACCTTTATGGTCAATTAACATACAACAAAAGAGCCAAGAAAATACTATGGGAAAAGAACAGTCTCTTTAAGAGATGTTGCTGGGAAGACCAGACAGCCATATGCAAAAAAATGAAACTGGACCACTCACACCATGCACCAAAATAACGCAATATGGATTGAAAACTTGAATGTAAGACCAAAAACCATAAACCTCCTAGAATAGCATATAGGCAGAAAGTTTGGCAATGATTTTTTAAGTTTGGCACCGAAAGCAAAGGCAGCAAGTGTAAAAATAAACAAGTGGGACTACATTAAACTAAAAAGCTTCTGCACAGCAAAGGAAGCCATCAACAACAGGAAAGGCAGCCTATCAAATAGGGGGAAAATATTGTAAATCATATACAGGTATCCCTTACTTTATTGTGCTTTGCTTTATTGTACTTCAGTGTTGAATGTTGATGTTGCCTTTTTTACAAATTGAAAGCAAGACCCTCCACCAGTAATAAGATTATGATTCACTTTATTGTGATGCTCACTTTATTGCATTGGTCTGGAACTGAACCTACAATATCTTTGAGGTAAGCCTGCATTTTTTGATAAGGATTTAATATCTAAAGAATATAAAGAGCTCATATAACTCAATAGCAAAAAAAGAAATCCTATTAAAAAGTGGGCAGAGGATCTGAACAAATCAATATAACAATATATCAATAATCCAACAAGAAAATGAGCAAAGCGCAGAATAGACTATTCACATGTAAAGAAACATAAGCTGTGCATAAGCATATAAGGTAACCATTATAATAATAATGAGTAATAGCAATGATAAGTGGCAATTAATTTCCAAGTGCTATGTCAGACCCTGTCCTGAGTGCTTTATTTGTATGTATTTAAGCCTCACAGAAACATTTTAAGCTTGGTGTCACTGTCATCTGATTTTACCAATAAAGAAACTAATGAAGACAGATAAAATAAGATTATTATAAAGAAGGGTAAATATGCAAATGGATTAATCATGTTGAAGCTGAAAGACCATTTTCATTAATCGTATTCAAAAACAATAATAGTGCTGCTGAAAGTATGAGGACCCTGGTAGTCTCATGCATTTTGGGGAGAATATAATTGCTGTAACCTCTTAGGAGCATCTAGCAATTTGTTAAAATACATATATGACTTTTAAACTATGGGAATTTCTAATGTGAATTTCTCATAAATATACAGTACCAATTGTGTTCAAATATGAAAATACAATGATTTTTATTATTGTATTTTTTCTAGTTGCAAAAGACTAAAACAGTTTAACTGCCCATCAGTTAAAGTATATTACATGCTGACAATGAAATACTTGATAGCCATTATTAGTAGGCAGTCCATCCCTATGTACTGATTATAGAAAGATTTTTAAGATTTTAAAAGGATTAAAACAAGGTGCAGCATTATGGAAATGGTCTTCTCTCATTCATCTTGTTAAAGTAAGGCAACGTGCTTGCATATGCCTGGGAAGTTTCTTGGAACTAGGTAAGAAACTCTTAACATTATTTGTCTCTGGAGAAAGACCTGAAGGTCTAAGGTGAGAGAGACATTTACTTTTCATTATGCAGTGACGTTTTTGCCCTGTGCGAGAATTACTGCTGAGATTTAAAAAAGAAAATTCTAGAGACAGAAGTGGTAAGATTGCAAACAAAACCAGCCCTTCAGGCAGGAGTCCAGGCTCCCACAATGGCTGTTCAAGGCCCCTCACTTTTTACAACGTTGAAGCTCTGCCTGTGCTCGTTAGACAGGTAATGTGTCCTCACACCCTCCATGCAGGGACTCTTTACTGACCTCTGACTCTCCAGTTCTCGAGGGAACCTTTCCTAAGTTGAGAGGGTGACAGGCATAACTTATATTTAGTTTTACTTAATAGAAAAATATGATTTTGGGAGGCAAGCTTCAAAGTAGATCCCAGCAATGGGAGCTGCAGGAGTACTGTTTATAAATTGGAGGTATGCTTTGAAACGGCTTCTTCTGCAGACTGGGGAGTCTGCTCAGGAGGTAGGATTGATTCCACTAGCTTTAGGTTCACTTAAAAAAGCTTTCTGCCAAATGCAAAATCACTAATAAGCAGTTTTCAAACTACCTCCCCAGAGACCATGCTTGTTAAAATTGCTCTTTCCTTAACAAATGTGTATTTGAAGAACTGGGGAAAAATAATTATTTCATAGGTATTGCTTGGCCCCAGGGACAAGTCTCCTGTTGAATTAGGACCAACCTGAGGGACATATTAGCTGATGCTGCTGGGGGTCAGGCCTAGACCCAGAAATGCCCAGTGATGCCTTGTTCCCTGCACAGACTCATCAAGGATGCAGACTGTACCAAGCAGCCAAGAAGGAAGCGGCATTTTGGAGACAAGAACAGAATTAAAATTATGCTAGTAAATTGGAAAGTTGAAAAAGAAAAACAAACAGGAGGAGGGAAAATATGAGAAGTAGTTAACATGTGGAAAAGGTAATGGCCAAAATCTAGGTGAGTAACTACTTCCAATTGAGCCTACAGGTCAGCATAGGTAACAAACCTTGGTCAGTATTTAGACAGAAAACTCGTTCTGTGAATCGCAGACAATGGAAGAAAATCATTCTCTATTACCTAGAGCCATTTTAAGGTCTCTTTTTATTTCTGGATTTTAATGTCTTCCTGGAAGGATATTTTTAACAAATCAGATATAGTGGTATGGCTGAGAAATACAACCTGAAAGGAATATATGAGCAGGAAATATGTACATAGATATCTAACAAGTATTGTGTGAATGACTTCAGAAAGGGTGTCTTATCCTCCCAGTAACTAAGAAGTCTACAACAGAAGTTCCTGCCAGGGAACTTCTGTGTTTTCATGGTGATAATTAAGCCTTCTAGAAGCATCCATTCTAATTCAAATATCTCTGGGAGTGGATTAAGGAGATCATTGTTTTTGTGCTAGACTCTCATGGAGCTCTATACCTCTTGTTAATAATACTTATTGAAATTGTAAATAAATAGTTCTATAAATATTTATTGAGCACTTCCTTTTTTAACATATTTTTATTGATTTCAGAGAGAAAGGGAGTGATAGAAACATCAATGATAAAAGAGAGTCATTGTTAGGCTGCCTCCTGCATGCCTCCCCACTTGGGAATCAAGCCCCAAACCTAGGCATTTGCCTTGACTTAGAATCAAACTGTGACCTCCTGGTTCATAGGTCGACACTTAAACACTGAGATACACTGCCCAGGTGAGCACTTACTTTCAAGCACTCAATATATATGATCCCTTAAGTTTGATTTTCAAACTAGCCAATTCTTTGTATAGTTTATCTTTTCCTTAAAGTAATATATCTTACACAGGCAATAAAAGCCTGCTGACACTCTCACTTTTGCCTTGAGATCTCTGTCCCAAGCAAAAAAGAAAAAAAAATCACATTTTCCATCTTCTAGGATACTTCTCTCCCAACTCTCCCAGTTATATGGAATAGCGCCCATTTTTTCCATTTGCGATAACAATTTCATAGACATTTTCCTAGCCTGTGGCCCATATCCAGAGATGAAGTCAATGACATATTTTAGATTTTAACATATTACTCTTAGCCTCAATTTCTGTATAAGCTATCGCGTGCCACTAAAAATGCCACATAAAATCAACTACAAAACCCACGGGCTTAAAGGGTAACTGCTCATGAACCAGTGAGTCAGCTGGGGAAGTCTTGTGGTCATAGCTGAGTTCATTCATGTCTGTGGTCAGCTGCAGGTTGGCTGGCTAGGGAGCTTTGCTGACCTGGAATGGACTCAATTTGAGTGACTTGGCTCTGTGCCCATGTCTTTCATTTCCCAGCAAGACAACCCAGGCTTAACCTTAAGCCAGTCAAAGACAAGCAAGAAAACAAGGAGAAATAGGCAAGATTTCTCTACTTGCCTCACATTTACAAAAGCAAATTGCATGCTGGACTTAAAATCAAAGAGAAGGGAACTCTTCTCCCCCTCTAGATGAGAGAAGCTGCAAAGCCATGTGTGAATGGCAGGGGTCCAGGGAGGGGTAAGTAGCTGGGGCTATTCACACATAATCCATATAAAAAATAATGATGTGCTGGTGGCAGTGGGAGTGGTGAAAAATAGTCACATTCTGGATCATTATGGAGGTCAAGATGATACAATATTCTGACTGACCAGATAAAGGGTATGAGAGAAAGAAAAAAGTTGAGGTTGACAAAAGTTTGGCCTCAGTAGGTGGGAAGACAGATTTGGTATTAATTGAAGTGGAAAGATTGAACAATAACCAGGCATGAAGGAGAATGTCAAGACCTTCACTTCAGATACTATTTTAGTTAAGATAACTGCAAAACAGAGCATTTCAAATTTTAGCGGCTTATAATACAGCCACCCCAATTATACCACTCACAAATCTGTAGTCTGGGCAGGGATCAAGTGAAATAACTCATCTTTGCTCCATTTGGCATCAGCTAAGAATCTTGAAGGAAGAGGCTAGAATCATCTGAAGGCTTGCTCTCTCACTGTGTAGCAGTTGATGCTGAAAAAACTCAAACATTTTGGGGGCTAGAAGGATTGGAGGTCCTCATGCACTGCTATCTCTGTGCAGTCTCATCATAGACTCTATAGTACGGCAGCTTCAGGTTACCCATTCTTCTTACATGTCAACTCAGGACTCCCAAGATGTGTGTCTTAGAGAGCTGGCCAGGCAGTTGCCTATTTACCTTATTAGCGTTTCTAAATTAGTCTTAGAACTTATGCCACATCACTTTCTCAGAATTATATTCATTAGAAGTGAGTCACTATGGTCAGTTCACTTGCAAGAAAAAGGGGGGAGGAGTGTCAAAGCATTTGTGGACATAGTTTTCAAGCCCCCAAATATGTGATAAGCAAAATGCCCATTATACATCCAAATAGAGAAGACAAGGAGAGGCTCATATTGTAATTCATACCATCCTGTAATTCAGAGCCGAGATCCAAACTGATAATATAAATTTGAGAGCCAGAGAAGGGATCTAAGTAGCAACTCCTAGGAAACGCCAAAAGCTTAAAGGTTGGAGAGATGAAGCAGCAAAGAAGATGAGAATGAATGGTTAAAAAAATCTGTAAGGCAAAAACTTTAAAATGTGATTTTTCTATAATTATTTTTTTTAAAAAAAGTGTAAGCTATATGATGGCAAGAACTGTTATCTTTCCCTTTGTGGAGTTATAGCACAACGTCTATACAAACTCAAAAATAGGAAGTTTCTGGGTAGGGGCTCATTGACTTGGAGGGAAACAGAAAAGCATGGGGAAGGAGCTGACAGTGCATAAAGCGAGTACAAGCACATTTCTGGAATCCTATAGCAAATTTTGGTCAACTCATATACCACAGAGACAGCGTTTGACATATCAAGAAAGGATACATTCTCCAAATAAGGGAGGCAACAGAGAAAAGACATCAATGAAAGAATCTTGAGGAATACAACTTCTTACTAGAGCTCCCCAACCTCCAAATGATCTAGTTTTTGTTTAGCCTTCCAGTCTCACCTTACATCTTTCTTCCGCCTGATTTCTATGTTACAGCCACAATAGTACCCTTTCTTTTCCAAAAATAAAACATCTATGACATAATAAGCATTGTTCAAATATACTAGTACATATACATACTATTTTATATCATTTGCCATGTTTCAGTGGCCTCATCCATCCCGGCTACTTGGTGTAAGAGCAAAGGAACAGCAAAGGAGAATTAAGTTGGGGTCTGACATATCAAGACTAATAGGTTAAATTGTAGGCAGGATCAGGACAGAAAGTAGAAAGAAAACATATTGAACATATGTGACATGCATTATATATGTTACATTATTTAATTAGCACAATAACCATGTAAATTTGCTATTACCTTAATTTTAAAGAATAAAAACGGTTAAGTAATTTTGCCTAAGTCATACAGTAGTTGGATCCAATACTCTGAAGCAATGAATATAATGGGTATAGGAATTCAGTCATGGGAAGACTAGGGTTCCAGCTCAGGAAACTTAACTATTGGAAATTAGTGTCCAAAGCAGGAATTAGTTATTGAAATTATAGCTCAAATCCTTGGAGTCTCAGAGGGCAAGCCAGAATACAAATTGCTGGGAAAGTAACATGCCAGACAATACACATTTGAGGGGATGAAATCACAGTTCATATTTCTTATAGAATTACAGGACCTGCATGAGTCCTTTTGAATAGCATGTAGAGATAGCATTTACATTTCATATGTTTGTGATAATTAGCCATTTTGAAGGGTAGCGTTGGTGGAGATAATTACACAACTGCACATATATTTATAGTTCCCTATACAATCATAGGTGAGCAGAACACTTCACTGCTCAATTAATAACTGTTTAAATAATAGCCTGAACCACTGGATCAGCTCTCTGTTGAGATAATGTAGCTTTGCAAAATAACTGCAGGAACACAGAGAAATGCTCTTAGAAACCACGCCATAATGTCTAATATTGGGAAACTTGGTCCCTAGTAATATGACCTGAGGTTAATATACATAAGCACAGGAGGTCTTCTCTTTTATGTCAATAGAGGAGTCTAGTAATCAAACAAGTATTTGTAGAGAATCACATTATGTATTAGGTGTTATTGCGGATGGAGAGATGAAAAGAACTAGTCTTTGTCTTCTGAGACCTTACAACATGTAACTAGCAGTCCTAGGTAACAAATGCAAGTGTAATAGAGAAGTAATAAAAAAGTAATAATTACCTTTCCCCCAAAAATGGAGAAATCACAATGGGTTTGACCTAATTTGGGAAGGAATCCCACACAATGGGAAGAAATAGGCTAGCGAAGTTCCAGAGGAAAGAAAGGCCATAGTGTGTTCAGGGCATGGTCAGTGGCCAACTAGAAAAATAATACAATTGAAGTCTATGTCCTAATGATCTATTGTAATCCTTATATAATAAAAATCTAATATGCAAATTGACTGAACAGCAGAAGACTGGTCACTATGACAAGCACTGACCACCAGGGGGCAGACACTCAATGCAGGAGCTGCCCCCTGGTAGTCAGTGAGCTTCCACAGGGGAGCACCAATCAGCCAGAAGTCCTGAGCTGGGCTTCACAGCTGGCGAGCACACTGGACATCCCTTGAGGGCTCCTGGACCGGACCGTGAAAGGGCACAGGCTGGGCTGAGGGACCGCCCCGAGTGCATGTATTTCGTGCACTGGGCCTCTAGTTTTCATATATTAAGATTCCTCCCCTGCTGCAATGACTCTAAATAATCCAAAGAAGTTATAGTTACTAAATAAGCCATAGTTATCACTTTGTGGAATTCTCAACCTCCATATTCAATTCTAATTTTAGATTAAATTCATTTGTGTACAACCAAATGGGTCTGTCCACAAATTTTATATTTCATCATCTGAAAATAAGGGGACTGAGATACCAATCCTTTGGAAAATTCTTTGCTGTCATAATTTTTTTTTTAATTTTATAGATCAAGTAACTCAAAACAAAGTTATTTTATGACTTCAAAAACTGTATCCAGGCATCCAGCTTTCCTGCGTGAAGATCCATGAATAATGACTTTTTAAAAATCTATTGGGGTGACATTGGTTAATAAAATAACATGTTTCAGGTGTACGATGCTATAAAACATCATCTGCATATTATATTGTGTGTTCGCCACCCCAGGTCAAGTTTTCTTTCATCATCATTTATCCCCCACATTACCCTCTTCTTCCTCTCCTCACCCCTTTTCCCTTTGGTAATCACCATGTTGTCTGTGTCTATGAGGGGTTTTGTTTGGTTTGGTTTTGCTTAAACTTTTTTCTATAGAAGATTAACGTTGAAATTGGATCTAAGGGAACCAAGATCACGTGAGAATTAACTGACTAATGAACAATGCAATGCACATAAAATATATTGCCAGTGTCAAAATATACAGCCAGTGCCTAGCTCATAGCAAGGGGGAAACTGATTCCACCCTGACTCAAAGATTATCCTCTACTAGCCAGATGGTCCCCTGTGTTGGGAGGGCCCAAGAAGTTTCTAGACCAGCGGTTCTCAACCTGTGGGTCGCCAACCTGTGGGTCGCGACCCCTTTGGGGGTCGAACGACCCTTTCACAGGGGTCGCCTAAGACCATCGGAAAACACATATATAATTACATATTGTTTTTGTGACTAATCACTATGCTTTAATTGTGTTCAATTTGTAACAATGAAAAGACATCCTGCATATCATATATTTACATTATGATTCATAGCAGCAGCAAAATTAGAGTTATGAAGTAGAAACAAAAATAATTTTATGGTTGGGGGTCACCATAACATGAGGAACTGTATTAAAGGGTCGTGGCATTAGGAAGGTTGAGAATCACTGTTCTAGACAATCTTTTCATTCATGAGAAGCTCTTAAGAAATGGCTAAAGTACAGTGAACTGGATATAGCACACATAGACACACAGGAGAACAGAATAATAGCTGGGACACTTTTATAAGAATTTGGTGAACATCAGATCATTTTTGGTGATGGGATATGCTTCCAGGTTTCACATATCTTGTCAAATGTGTGGGTCTGAGTGTGAGAAAAAGGTGGAATAAGCGGGGGGGGGGGGGGGGGGGGCAAAAGATGAAGGTCCAAGCAGAATGCAGTAAACTTCCATTTCTTTAGACATAGGGGATACTAAGACCTAAAGTCTCCTTGGATGCCATGGCTAGGAATGATGTTACTTATACTTCTCATATCTTAAATTAAAAACAAAAAGAAAAGGGTATAGGCATTTGAGGAAAATAAAAGTAAGAATTAACCAGAGAACATGAAGACTTTATAGCACTAAGTGATTTGACTTTATTTGCCTAAACCAGGATGATTTGCCTAAATTCTTTTCAAATAGAGCAGAAATCAAGAGACAGTCATCATCAGTTGCTAACGCAGAATTGTTGCAGGGCTTGGACTATTAAGTCTATCAGCCTTTATATTAGGACCCCTTTATTTCAGAGAGAGAAAGAGAGAGAGAAACATTAATAATGAGAGAGAATCATTGGGTCTGCCTCCTGCATGCCCACAGGAGATTGAGCCCACAACCCAGGCATATGCCCTGACCGACAATTGAACTGTGACCTCCTGGATCATAGGTTGATACTCAGGCATTGAGCCACACCAGCCAAGCATACTTTGTATGTATTATAGCCCCATAGTATAGTAAATATTATTTTGAACATTTTATAGATAAAGCTTAGAGAGGTGAAATGAGTGATTCCCAAATGCTTGTGTGGGGACATCCCAAATTTGCATATCTAAAATGCAAGGTTAGCCCAGCTGGTTTCCCTCAGATGGTTAGAATTCACAGACATCAAGTTAGGTTATTTTCACATCAGTAAGTCATTAAGTAAGAGTAGAATGAAAGGTCTCTCTTTATTGACACCCCCATGTTCTATTTTATCTAGTACTGTTTTCCATGCTCCATCTGGTACCTTCTCAGGCCACACTCACGGACCACTTGAATTGTAGATGCTACCTTGGCTCCATGTTGGACTCTTGTCTTCAATTGGATCACGTGACCTCAGAAGAGCTATATTGTATGCATTTGCTGAAGATACACTAGTAGCCTAGTGATCCAGAGGCCCATATCCCCAGCGTGACTCTCCATGACTCCATGGGGACAGTTATATCTGAGGTGAATCACAGATGTTTTAATGTACTCTCTTAAATCACCAATGGGAAAAATAAAAAAGAAGAGGAGAAGAGAAAAAGAGAGAATCCTGTTACTGAACTATTTTAAGGATGAAGAAAATATCTGAGATAGATATAAATTTAGGGCTCATGATGTTTCTATTTCTACTAACATTTTAGGTAAAAGATGTGCTGGTAACCAGGGAGAAGAAGCAGGGGCCGTGACAAGTGACTGAGAAACCCAGGGAAGTCCAGTCACATCATGTAGGTGACTATTAGAGCTGGCACCCTGAGGCTCTCCGGTGAGTCTCAAAGGGACTGTCTCCAAGTGGTGGGGAATTTACAGGTCTCTTGACAGTGACTCTGAACAAAACTTTGAGAAGACCACCAACAAAGGAGGAAAGAGTGAAGCCCACAAAGGAATAGAACAACAAAGAATAGTTTGGTTAGAAATATGGGTGTGGAACTGGTATCAGCAGGTCATGGACAACAGACAAATAGAGTTAAATTTTGACGAGGGCAAGAGGGCTCCTAGGAACTGAGATTCTCTGAAAGCACGGTCTCTTCTTCATCCAACAACCTCAAATCCTTTATCTCCCATTGTCACTCTCACCGACGTTCCTTTTTAGCACCCCTTCTTATATTTCATCGGCATTCACAAATAGCAATATTGTGAATTTTCATAAACAATTTGTGAAGTTTCATAAATACTTTGTAATTTGAAGTTTTGAAATTGTCTAGTAACAAAAGAAAAAATTCTTGCAAAAAGATCTTCTTTTCCTGACCCTTCTATAGTCAATTTAGAGTAGAAATAAACTGTCTACATAGCAAGCCTATTTTTCCAAATGCTGCATGATACTAGGCAGCTAAAAATATTTTACATTTTTTTAAAGCACATCAATTTGTTATAATATGTCAGGTTGTTACTTTGAAAATGATTGTGATATCAAAAATAAAAAATTAGGATTTCAGGTAGGAAAGAGGCAGTGATAGATAGCTAGGGGAGATTTTATCTATAAAAGACACTATCTCTATGCTAATAGCCTCAAGAGAGGAAAACAGCAAAGAGAATCATGGGCAAAAAAAACAAAAATTTACTTGGTATAGAAAAGATTCTGATCTGAACTCAAAGGCTTTTCAGAGTTTCAGATGTCAAACCAACATCCCTTTTACCCTGAAAAAGTAGAACTAGAGTATGGTTGATTAAGTCAACCACTTCAAGGGACACACACCCCTAAAAGAGCTTTTCTAATAAGGCAAAGAGAAATAGGGAGCCATGAAGAGCATAATGATATATTTATATTAGAATATAATGATAAGGAAATTAAGACATAGAACAGGCCAATAGTCCAAGTTACCAAATTCTTTCAGCATCTCTACTCCCACTGGGGAAAAATAAAGGTAGGATGGTAAACAAAAACTGGAAATGCTTGTCAGTCAGAATATAATCCCTTTCAAGATTTAAGGGAGATGTTCTTCTTGTGGGAAGATAATTGTTCTTCTTAATATAAACTAAAGATGATTTTCCAAGGAAAAGGATATATCTACCTGGTGTATACTTTTCTTTGCCAGATTCTGGTTTATTTGAGGGAAAATATTTTTGCTGTTGCTGTTGTTACTTTTTTAAATTCCAAGAAATTAGGAAATAAACAGAGCTATAAGAACTCTAAATGAGGCGTTTTAGATTTATTCAGATATGTCAGTCTATCATAATAATAAAAGCATAATATGCTAATTAGACTGGACAGCTGGATGTCCTTCTGGACACAGCCAGGCGGCTGTGATGGCCGAAGGGCGGTGGCACCTTCCCCTGGTCAGCCTGGACACCTCCCACAGAGGGAGGCCAGACTACAGCTTAGGCCCACTCCCCACTGGGCCTAAGCCATCAGTAGAACATCCCCTAATGGCTCCTGGACTGTGAGAGGGGGCAGGCCAGGCTGAGGGACCCCAACCCCCAGTGCATGAATTTGTGTGCACCAGGCCTCTAGTAGATTAATAAGAGTCAAGATCGAATACAACGGGGAAATGTATTAGTTCAAGAGTAGACAGCTTTGAAATCCAGTATAATTTCTGCTGTTAATTACAGTTACAGGGTAACCCACAACAATTCACACAACCCTTCTATTCTTATCTCTTGGATGGCAAAGGAAGAATAATTTTCCCATCCCCAACCTTATAACCATATACCAAGTCTTAATGAGATAATGGTTCTTAAGAGATTTCAATAACCTGAAAGAGAGAAGCAATAAGACATATCTTATTATCAACATATGCATTTTAGGATAATTATTTTAATAGCTAAATTTCTTCTCATAATAATGAGGACTCTGAGCTTGGCTAATTTGACTGGGGAGTGTCTTTCATGCTTGAGTTACTATACATGAGAATCAAATAAAAGGCTCTCTCCCTCCTACCCTTCCTTTCTCCCCTCCCTTATTTTCTCCCATTGTTGCTTCTGCTTTGGAAGTTAGGTATTTCCTCCATAGGAAAAGTGTATTTTGCCTTCTGCCACTCTCCGCCTGCTGAAATATCTTTGCTAAACTTTCCCATGTCTTAAGGTCTCACATGTCAGCCCTACTGCGATACCTCCTCTGGTTGTTATTAGTACCCCCAACAAAAACTGGAAATGCTTGTAGGTCAGAGTATAACAGGTTGTTATGATGTTGCCTCTTTTCTCATCTTCCTTCCATATACTATCTGGAACACACACTCAGAACAGCATCTGTGGGGTGTATTTTTGTCTGCCTTGGCTTTGCAGAAAGGAAACAACACAGCTGTGGCAGCTAGAGGGGCTGGCGGTGCCCCTGAGAGAACCTGAACTCCGAGGCACTGAAAATGAAGTTTCTATGTGTGATTTTCAGGAAAGGAAGAAAAACTCTCCCCAATATTTTATAATATTCAGGAGACAAAGTCATTGCCAAATGACAAGGGAATCAGTACAAACTTGTGATATCCAATTGTTTAATTGCAAGGATGGACTTGATGCTGAACTTATGGAAATCACCGGGCCAAAAGGAAATGGTATTTTTGGAATCAAGATGTTGTATGGCCAGCAAACTCTTAGAGAACGCAAGGCTTAGCAGATATGAGCTGCAATATCTTCCTTGCTGCTGACATTGTGTGTTCTTGGACCTTTAATTCAACAAACACTTACTGAACACCTCTTATGTGCTAGACACATGCAAAGTGCTAGAAATATAGAGAAGGCCTTCCCTCTGCCAGTCACTGGATATGATTCTGTTTGGTACCCTTTTTAAAGATAACTTATTTATTTATTTTAACAAATAATTATTGCTTATGTAGATCAAGCAACTATGTTGGACAGTCTCAGGGGACAAAAAGCATGAACTTGTTTGATTGAGTGCAGACCATGGACTTAATTACTGTGTCCTAGAGTATAAGTGGTTGGTGGGAGATGCAAATACTATTATTATTGTTATTATTATTATTCAGTGGCAGTCCAAAGAATGAATAGATGGTTTCCACCTAAGAAGAATGATGAATGCCTCATGAAGTAGGTATGCTTTGTCTCTCAATTCAACATAAACAAATGGACACAAATCATTGTTGGGCACTTCTCAACCTTTAGGTTTCTTCTTAGATGTCACCACCTTTTGTCCTAATTATGTGGTTTAATCCTAACCTGAGGATATTTTTCCACTGATTATTATAGAGAGTGGAAGAGAGAGGGAAAGACAGAGAAAAATACTGATGTGAGAGAAACACAAAGATTGGTTGCCAGGGCTCATTCCAGGGAGGAGTCTGCAATTGAATTACATGTCCTTGACCAGAATTGAACCCAGGACCCTTCAGTCTGTAGGCTGATGCTCTATCCTCTGAGCAAAACCAGCTAGGGCCTAGTTATTTTTTATTATTCTACTGTGTTTTGTTTTCTGTTTTTCATAGCATCAACTGAATTCGAATTTTAATGATAAATTTACTTTTCATTGTCTGCCTCTTTCTTACACTAAAATTCATGAGGGTAGAGACAATGGCTCTTTTTTCTTTCATCTTTCCACAACGATCACTCATGACAAGCACAAAGCATGTTGGGGACAAAATAAACATTACTTAAGTATTTACTGGGGGGAACACATCCTCCAAAGTGGCATTTTAGGCATTTTTTTGTGACTGTCAGGTAAGTTAGATGAGAAAAGAAGTCACCCCCCTCTGGCCCTGCGGCCTGCTCTCTGCTCCCACTCACGTTTTAGGGGATCTGAATTGCAAGTTCTAATGTATGAAACACAAGAGCTGAACTAAGAGGAGTTTGAGGGGCTTAGCCCCTTCATCATCACCCTCCGCCTTCCTGAGCCATTCCCTGTCAAGCATCCAATCTAAATAAAACCTCACACTTGCTGTGTAAATGCAACCTCCAAAGAAAAAGTCCCCGGGTACCAACCTTCCCACCCAATTGCTGCTTCTGCTGGAAAATCGAGAGGCCACTGGAGCACACTGTGGTGCAACCTCAGGGAAGCAGGCCCCGCGACTTTTAGAAGCAGAGCAATCCCGCTCTGGTAATGACCTGTGCATTTCCCGTTGACAGAGGTAACAGGGCTCTATTGACCATGTTCCTCCCAGACCCCTAAGATCAACTTGCCTGTGCTGCACATGTCTTCAAGTGGATCCCTATTCGTTACATAGTCTCCCTTGGACAAGGGGTTAGGACACAGGTCATCTGTGGACCATGCGTACAACTTCCCAAATAAGTCAGTTCTTCTGTTTGCTCCTCACTCGCTCCATCTAGAGAGAATGATGAATGCTTACGATGGGGGTCACTTAAAAAGTAAATTTGATCATCCAAGGGAGGTGGTTGACTTTTCATAGGAGGGTGCAGTAGTGGTAGATGGAATTCATCAGGTTGTGGTTGTCCCTGAAGGTAGGCATAGAAATTGTGGAGATTCCTCAAGGTTCCTTCCAGTGTAATGGTTTTTCATGAAGAACAATAAATCCTTAGAAAACCCTCTTAGTAATTAGTAAGTTAATAAATCAAATTGGCAGTATTAATCAATATATCAGGCCATAGCATTGACCTCATATTGGAAACAAGGGGGAGCTTAGGAGGCCAATCTTTCACAGTGTTTGAAGCTATGTTCCAAACGACAATAGTTCACAGTATTATCAGACTACAGCCCATTATTTCATAGATTTAGCTGGTATGAATCTGAGGATAACACAATGTTGGCCATAATAAGAGAGTTTCAATAGCTATCAGAGGTTATAATTTAAGAAAATCAGGGTAAAGCCTGTTTTTGACAAGGAATGATACTTTGCTTTTACATTTTATAGGGGTGATAAAAATAATTTAGAGAAGTTTTTACCACCTCTTTCAAAAGGAGCCCAAAGCACTTAGCAAATATCAACTTATTATTCCTAAGAATACTTCCAGGGGAAGTTGAAGAGAAAGCAATTATTGGGTTGTATAGTTGATAGATTCAGCAGAGAAAATGCTATATGCAGAGTTTCTTTTCTCTTTTAAAATAGCACATTTTATTTGAGTTCATGCAAGCACTTTGGAAATAATTATTAAGCTACAGAACCCACAGTGGGAATACTAGTAACAAAAGTAATAGATTTTGGGTCAAGATATTCCAGCTGTAGCTCTGACTGATGGGCAGTGGTGCCATGCATTAGGCACTTTATCTTTCTGAAAAGTGGAGGGGGAAGGAGAGTGTTGTTCCAGAACAGGTTTCTCAACTCCACGGTTACATTTTGAGCTGGATAATTCTTCCCTGCGCATTAGAGGATATTCAGTAGCATCTCTGGTGTCCATTCATAGGATGCTATGAGTAGCTCCCCACCCAGTTATAACAACCAAAAATATCTCCAGGTCTCCAGACGCTGCCAAATATCCCCTCGGGTCAAGGAGGGAAGAAATGGTCTTTGTCAACAGAACCACTATCTCACATCCCTGCCTGTCCTATCATCTTATCTTTCTGTCTCAGGTGGTCAGATTGCACAATGAGAGGATGTGATTAGAGAAGCAAGTATATGGCCCCAACAGAACTCACTACAGTACCATAGAGTTGCACTTGGCCAGAGCCAACACCCAAGACTTGGACTCTCCTGCTCTCCTCATGGTTGTCTCTACTCAATAAGCTGATGTTACAAATGCCTGGCTCTCACTCTTCTTGGCTTTATTGGTGTGGCCTAAGCAAGTGGAACCTAACAACTGACTTGGTTTCTGGAAACGTGAACCTCTGGTTGAGATGCAGCTTCCATTGACCTCTGATTCCTCATTGTGAGTCTCTCTGGGCAATTATCTTCCAGAAGAGCAGTTGGTCCCAGGAATCTCCTGTCTCAACCAGTAGAAATTTTAAATTTCTAGAAAATTTCAGGCCAGAAGAATATAACATTTATATTAAAAATAAATGTTAATTTTAATGTTTTGATTCCTTTTTGTTGGTGGCTTGAGATAAGGAGAGGGGAAATACCAAAAGTAATGGGAATTTGGAAAAAATAATATGAGATTGTAAAAGGTTTTATCACTTATTCAATAATTTATTCCTTTGTTTATTTAGCAATTTAACAAAGAATTATGTGAGGCACTATTTAAAAAAAAAATGCTACCCAATGGAATTGAAATCAGGGACTCAAAAAATTTGTACATCAATGTTTATGGCAGCACTAGTGGCCTGGTGCACAAAATTTGTGCAGGGGGTTGGGGGGGGTGTTGTTCCTCAGCCCGGCCTGCACCCTCTCCAATCTGGGACTGTTGGCTTCTAACTGCTCACCTGCCTGCCTGCCTGATTGCCCCTAACCACTCCGCCTTCCAGCCTGCTAGCCCCCAACTTCCTCCCTGCCTGCCAGCTTGATCACCCCCAACTGACCCCCACTGATGGCCTGCTTGCCCCCAACTGGCCCCCCACACTGGCCTGATCACCCACAAATACCATCCTATCCTGGCCTAATCATCCACAACTGCCCTCCCCTCTTGGCCCCTAACCATCTCTACCTCGACCCTGCCACCATGGCTTTGTCCAGAAGAATGTCTGGAAGGTCTCCTGGAAGGTCTCCCAGTCTAGTTAGCATATTACCCTTTTATTATTATAGATTATTCACAATAACCAAAACATGGAAACAACCCAAATGTCCATCAATGAATCAATGAACAAACAAAATGCAGTATATAATGAACAATGGAACATTATTCAGCCTTCAAAATAAAAGAAATGCTGACACATGGATAAACCTTGAAATAAGCCAGACACAAAAGGACAAATGTCCTATGGTTCCATGTGAGATACCCAGAATACTCAAGTTCACAGAGACAGAAAGTGGAATAAAGCTTACCAGAGGTTGGGGGGAGGGGAGAGTGAAGAATCACTGTCTAGTGATTGGGTGGAATTCAGTTTGAGATGATGAAAAAGCTCTCAAGATGCATTCAGAGGTGGTGAATGTGCTTAGTGCCACCGAACTGAATATTTTAAAATGGTCAACATAGTAAATTTTATATTAGGTATATTTTATAATAATAAAAATAGAAAAACAAAATATGAAAAAAAGATATATAAGACAGTTTTTTCTTTGAAAGTGCACAATAAAGAGAAGCTATTGTATAAACAACCATAAAAGTCTGAGAAGCATGATAAACTGTTTTAGGAGAAACAAAGGAGGGAATTGCTCTTCTCTGAAATAATTTAGGGCTGAGAAGACATAAAACTCAGGAGACTTGGATGTTTTCTTACAATCAAACAATCTGTGGAGTGCAATCATTCCCTAAAGGGCAGGCTGGTGTATGGGTGACCATATGTATCTTGGGGAGTTACACAGAGACTCTGAGAGTACACAAAGACAGCAACTAAACTGAAGGCCTGAGCTAAGTATGAAAAACTCAGGAAGTGCAGGCAAGGTAGCAAGAGAGTGGAACATGGGAACAAATGCATGAAAGTCCCATAAAGGCAGGGCAGTGTCACCCACGGTCACGGCCAGTGCGGTGTAGGCTCTTAGCAAGAACGTGTTGAATGAACTCATTCTGCCAAATCCATCCTTCTCACCTGTAGCTTCTATTACCTAGTCATCCACACACACTGTTACCAGAGACAGAGTGACTTGGTTAAGTGTTCTTAGAGGAGGAACTACTTCATCTTAAAGATAAATTGACATTTACTAAGTGAGAAAAGAGTTCAGAGAGTATTTCAGGCAAAGGGGGTGGCATGAGAAAAGTACATGGGGAAGATCAAGAAGTCCACTGCCGCTGTGCTTCTGTGTGTGTGTGTGTGTGTGTGTGTGTGTGTCCATGCATGTGCGTACGTGTGTGCATGTGAATTGTGTGTGTGTGTGTGTGTGTGTGTGTGTGTGTGTATTGGAGTTGGAGGTGGTGATGAAACTTGAAAACTCGGTTAGTGCCAGATTATTAGGAGTTGTTACCTTTTGCCTCTCACCTTTTTTAACTATACAACCATTTTGTTGGTTGAGAACGCAACAATGTATTACTATAAGCAGATTAACTCTCATATCTATAATAATAAAAGTGTAATATGCCAATTAGACCAGACAGCTGAACAACCTTCCAGACGTCCTTCTGTATGACCTTCCAGACGAAGCCAGGGCTTCGAGGGCCTAACCCCTTGCATGAATTTCGTGCATTGGGCCTCTAGTCAAGTAATAATTATGCATTTGTTAGTCACTTTCTCTGGAATGTTTGTGACCTTTTTCTTAAGTAAATGTACTAGGCTATAAGGAATCTCATGTTTCTTAGTCTGTGCGGATGTTAGGATGCCAGCTAAATAGGAGAACAGAAGACCCTATTGCATTCCTCAGCTCCAAAATGAGAATATTAACACTATTTCCTAGAACGCTAGTGAGGATTGGCTAAAATAAATGCTCACCCCTTTCAGAGCGCCTGCTGTGTGGCTAATGGGCCATTCAAGGTAGTTATTAATAATGCTCTTATAAAACAAAATTACAGTGCAGCTGCATTACCCGTCACAATCAAAACTAGTAGTCAATCAATAAAGTCCATGAAAGCAAGAAATCGTCCAAATGATACATATAGGTGTCAAATATTTTTTAACTGAAACAGATAAATTGTTGATTCCTCTGCAAATTGTTCCCTTTTTTATTGACTTTATTGGGAAATCAAATACACAAAATTAACAAACAAAATAAAAACAGACTCATATATACAGTGTACGTAGACTGACAGCTGTGAGAGGGGAAGCAGGTTGCAGGGCTGGGTGGAAAAGGTGAAGGGATTAAGAAAAAAAGCCCTCATAGACACAAACAACAGCATGATAATTACCGGAGGGAAGGGGGAGGGGGGGGAGGTAGAAGGGTATAGAGGGGATACATGGTGATGGAAGGAGTCTTTCTTAAACTTTTGATATAGGGATGCTTTTGGATGTTAGAATTCTCTGCCACCTGTGCTGCATAAACCACACCCTCAGTATTTCCAGTTCAGTTTCTTTAAGGTAAGAATTTAAGAATCACCGACAACGCATCCTGAGTGCAGAATCTATCTAGATTTTAATGACACTGGGCGACCCGCCCATAGTTAAGTGGACTCCCCACCCTACCCCACCCCAGGACAGTTTGCCTTTATTGACATTTTCAAAAGTTCTCAAGTTATTTTTCAGAGTAACATCGGGGGGGGTAAACTTTCTTCTCACAGTGCTATTTTATTGATGTTCAAATGTTTAACTAAATTACAGGGAGCTACACCTATTGCCAAGGGGATGCCCTACGTGGGAATTAACACAGCTGACTCTCAATTGGAGAAGCAGCCAGGAGTGGGCCTCCACCATCATCCAGCATCTACAGGGGAGTGGCCAATGGTCAGTTTGCCTTTGGGTCTGGGGCTCAGACTGTGGTCCCTCAGCATCACGGGGAGCTTATTAAAAATGCAGGGTCTGGGACGCCATCCCAGCCCTGCCAAAGTGCACCTGCATTGTAGCAGAATCCCCACGTCAGTTTCATGTACTCACCCTTTTAGCAGCAAGACTTCAGACCTGTTCTCAGCTCTTTACCTAAAGTCTCCCTGGAGGCTGCTCTACAGATCAACTACTTCAAAATTGATGGGAGTGAAAATGCCACATACTTAAAAAACACAAAACAAAACAAAACAAAACCTTACCACGTGACTCCACTCTGCCGCTAAAGCTAACTGATAGAGTTATCAGAGCTGAGCTGCGACAGAAGCACTGGTTAAACAGATTCCCAAACCCTAACCTCAGAGTTTCAGAGTCTGCAGAGCTAGTGTGTGGAGCCCAGCGATGCTCACGCTGTTGGTCCCAGAACTCACTTTGAGAACTGCTGTTCTGAAGGCAAGAGTTCACTTGAACCTCATGAGTGTGGGTTAACATTAGTGACGTGGTTCAGTGGGGTAACTGGCGACAGGGTCAGCGGTGGTAAGCTTTTGAAGTTAGGGTTCCCTCCAGTCAGGTGCACTAGATGCACTTACAGTCGTATTTTTAAAGGGGACCCCATGGGAGAGAGAAAAGGAAACGCACAGCATGTTGAGCACAAATGCAGCGAGCAAGTTCCTGTGTGTACAATATACACGGAGTGGCCAGATTATTATGACCACCCCATCAGTACAATGAAGTGAATTAGTTATGCAAATAATAATAATAATAATAATAATAATAATAAAACCTTGAGAGTATTTGCTTAGGAATTTTTCAATATTCAGTATTTTTGGAAGTGTCAATGAAGTACTGATGGGGTGGACATAATAATCGGGCCACTCAGTGTACCGTCGACTAACTGGTCTCATTTTCTGAGCTGACACTGCTAACATGACTGAAGCTTAATTGTTTCCACAAATTTCTGAAAAGTTAAACTTTGTCCAGTTGAAGAACAGTCCCCGCATGTGTTGTGGCTGCATATCCCTGGACACTGACCCACTCCTTCCTGCTGCGGGTGGTATGGAACTCTGGTGGGGCCACGTGGCTGGAGTGCCCAGCTGCATTGCACAAAGGACTTGCAACAAATTGCCTAAAGCAAGGCTGCATTTTGGCAGCAAGCAAATAAGTGACTTTTCGGGCATGCCTCTTCATGTATCACTCTGCTCCATTCGGCCTCTAACAAGCTTTGTGAATATTTCTTTGGAACTTGACTCGAAGAGATCTGTAGTAGCATGAATTGTCTGGGAAATAAGTGTTCTCTCATTTTTAGCAAAGTTTCAAAGAAACGCAGCAACGCAGTTTCAGGACAACCTACTCCTGCTTAGCATGAACTAATGTGATTTTACAGATAGGAAAACGAAGTGGCTGCAAGGGTTTAATCCTGTATTTCCCACAGATGTGTCACATGATCACTCAGGAACTCTGCTTACCAGGTCCACACATTTGGAGATGAAACCAGCTCGGCTACATTCGCTACACAGCAATAAGGTCCAACCCAAGCAAAGCAAGAAAAAAATCAGGCCGGGGATGAGTGCTCTCCTGGCTGATGGTTGGCGAGCTGACTGCTGGTAGCTGTCTGCTATGCACCTGAATCCACACCAGTGTCTCTGTCCAGGAGTCATGTAGTGTGTCTAAATGCCATGTAGCATGACTAAAGGAATCCAAGGGACAGAATGCTGGCTTGGTCCTGCTGATTGCAGCTGCCCTGAGCTGGGCAAGGCCAGGACTGAGAGGTGCAGATAGCATCAGAGAAGAGCAGGCTCTCTCTGCAGCGACTGCTATAGCTCACCGCTCCAGGCACAGCAGGTGAGAAGCTGGGAGGTCAGGATGGAAGTAAAAGAGTTGCTTGGTCAGACACACACCAATTCCCCGCAGCGGACAGGCTTGGCAGAAGCGGAGTCTGAGAGTATGGGATGTCAGTGTGGAGCACAGGAGTGTTAGGAAAGTAATCCCTGGGCAGGCTGGCATCCCGGTGGGACAGTCTGCCACTCTGTCACGCTCATTTGGAGCAGATGATAGAAACCCTTAAGATATGGCACAGAATATGCTCTGGAGGAAGAGGCAACCCTAAGAACCAGAGCATCATAACTTTAGTGACCTTTCATTCTAGAAAAAAGGACTCCAGAAATCCATTTTCTGACTGTGACTTTTCCTAAATTGTGTGTGTGTGTGTGTGTGTGTGTGTGTGTGTGTGTGTGTGAGAGAGAGAGAGAGAGAGAGAGAGAGAGAGAGAGAGAGAGAGAGAGAGAATGAATCTGAAATACCCACTGGGAAAAACAGAGAGGTAATTATGTCATTGCCCTGCCTTTCTAAATTAATTGTCAGGACCTTGCAGTCCCCTACTTCTACCCATCAAGCACCCAATTATCTCCTCCGCTCTCTGGGGTCTGAGCTGCTCAGTCCTGCGAGTTCATTCTGTACCAGCAGGGAATAGCGAGAAGCTTTCCTGACAGTGAGGGCACTTGTTCTCAGGATAAAAATATCTCTGCAGCAAGGTGCTCAAGCCTGCCTTCCAGACTCCCAGCAAAGCCCGGACTGTTCAAAGGGATGCTTGGTCTTCTGATGGCTTCTGCAGGAAGACTGCCTGTCTTGAGTGCCTGCATTTATGCTTCTGAGATGCCTGCCCAGCTATTCAGTTCATTGACTCCCTGGTTATGACTCACTCCCTGCTTGCCCCCTCCCTCCATTGCTGACTGGGCCAACGCTGTAGTTTTGAAGTATTCTCTAATCAAGTCACCAAATATTCTTTTTATCTGACCTGGCTCCGGGCTGTGTAATGTGGCTCCCTGGGAGCAGAGGAGCAGTGCTGATATTGCCTGAATGCTGAAGCCTACCCACCAGGGTTCAAACCCAGCTCTGCCACTTCCCTGCTGGGAAACCCTGGGCAGGTTAGATAACCACTCTGTGTCTCAGTTTCCTCATCTGTAAAGTGGGCTAATGTTATAACCTATCATACAGTGTTATGATGAAGATAAGGTGGTCAGTATCTATAAAAGGTTTACAGTGACAGCACATGGCAAACAATATGTCAATAATAAGCCCATTTGAATCCTTTCCCTGACATTGACCCCCTACCCTAATGCTATAGACTGAATGTTTGTGTTCCCCAAACTCACATGTTGAAAATCATTCCCCAATATTTGGAGGTAGGGCCTTTGGGAGATGATGAGGTCTTGAGGGTAGAGGCACCATGAATGAGTTTAGTTCCCTCACAAAAGAGACTCCAAAGAGCTCCCTTACCCCTTTGCCATGTGGAGACACAGAGCGGTGATTCAGAACTAAGAAACAGGTTCTAACCAGACACTGAATCTGCTGGCATCTTGATCGTAGACTTCGCAGCTGCCAGAATTGTTAGAAATAAATTACTGTTGTTTATAAGTCACCCAATCTATGGTATATTTGTTGTAGCAGCCCAAACAGAACAAGACACCTGCCTTTCTCTTATCCTGGGCTTTCATTCTCATTTTTTAGTCTTTCCATTTCATGATCATCGACTACACACGTCAGTTACCACTCAAGCCCTTTTTCTGAAATTTTCAGTTCTGGGAAATCTTCAATATTCTTACTCAAGCACTTTCTCCCTGGAATTCTGAGCCCTGCTTAAGAGAACATTCTTTCCTAGCACCCTGAGCATATTAGAGTAAGGGCTTAAAAATACTGCTTTAGGAAAGCTGTTCAGAGACAAGACCCAGAGAAGCCCTTAGGGTTAGCCATTGATGATAACAGAAGACTACATTTGTCCTTGGGTAGCTAAAGTCACTTCCAACCCCAAAACTATGGCCTCTGAAACTATTTTTTTAACCAGTGCCTTCGAACATTTGATTTAAAAAAAACAAACTTGAACTAGCTTTTCAAAAAGGAAGTAAATTCTGACTTATTCAGTGGATAGAGCCAGGTCAGTTGAATGACCTCTCTATATCCCATGAATAATATAATCTGTACCTATTTAAAAAGGACCAGGTATTAGATGGCTCAATGGGTTTGAGTTAAAGAGACCTTCATCTCAAGGTCGTTAGTCTGAAGTCAGCCCACTTTAAATGGAAGCCTGTAAATCTAGCCTTCCTTTGAGCCAAATATGTATTTTTGATCATTAGTACTTAAGAGAGATGAGTGGATTTAAAAAAGCTGTGGTACATATATAAAGGATAGTAAAAATATAACCATTCAATTACTCATTGAACACAAGGCTAATGCAAATTAGCCTGAGTGTCCATGTTTATCTATTCCACAAATAGAGCTTCTGTGAGAAAGAATAAAATGGAAAATAAAGAGAAATCAAAACTATAGAAACAATTTAAAAGATTAGGGAGAGAAAGGATGAGAGGAATGAGTAGATGAAACACAGAGAATTTTTAGGGCAGTGAAACTACAATGCTGGATACAAGCCATTATACATTTGTCCAAACCCACAGAATGTACAGCACACCAAGAGTGAACCCTAATTAAAGTATGGGCTTTGGGTGATAATGATCTATCAGTGTAGGTTCTTCAGTTGTGACAAAAGCTACACTCTGGTGGGGGGTGTTGATAATGAGAGAGGCTGTACATATGTAGGGACAAGGGGTATATTGGAAATCTCTGTACCTCCTCCTCAATTGTGCTGTGAATCTAAAACTGCTCTAAAAAATATAGGAGAGAGAGAGAGAGAGAGAGAGAGAGAGAGAGAGAGAGAGAGAGAGAGAGAGATAAAAAAGACAAAAGCAAAAAGCATTGTCTAAAAAGGGAAAGGATGATACTTTTATTCAGCTCCATCCAGAACAAGTAGAGATGTCCCTTCTCTAAAGTTGAGTGGGAGAATGGTGATGGAGGAAGATAAAGGAGACCCTAGAAGTTATCACTGGAGGGTATTAAGGGACCAGAATCTGATCTGCTAGACCACACCCCTGGCTCTGGGACGCAGCCCAGGTCACTCATCTCTACATTTGTGTGGGGAAGCATGAGACTTGGTTGGAAAGTTTGTAAGGAGTACATTCCAAGAAAAGGGAAGTGTGTGGAAGGCCGCCCACCCTGTTTATTGAAATTCCAACTTAGGGGAGTGCCAGAGGCAGATCCCCTAATTATCCCTTGACCTTTCCAAACAAGTCTGTGCACATGCAGAACCCCAGGTATTTACTGGAATCCTTATGCTTAATCTTTTGGGTGTCCTTGCTTAAAGGACATTACAAATACACATGTCCTCCCAAGATTACTTACCCTGCTGATTGTATCTAAACTTTATCTCAAACTGCTGATACAATAAAAGCCTAATGAGGCAGGCAATAGAGGCTATCTGGTTCCTTTAGCCAGGCAGTACCTTAGCCCTCTCTTTCACAGCAAACACTGTTTTGGAGTACTCCATTCATCTGTCACTCAGGATCTGCTGGTCAGCCCTGGCACATTTGTACAAGGACTGTACCAGAGAATCCCTCCCAGCTTTGAAAGACTACAAGGCTCCGCAGAGGACAGGGGAAAGTTGCCAGCATGACAAGAATATGCATGTCAATAAGTAAAAGTGCACAGATGCCCTTAATAATTAAATCAGCCTTGCCATATTAGGAGATCCTATCAGTTATGCAGTTAACTTGCAACATTGTTTGAACTTTGGTTCAATCGTGTGAGATCTGTCATCACATGTAATTGGGATCACCTCCAAAATTCTGACAAGCATTGTCTCTACCATTAACTTGATGCTTGTAGTATATTACTCTAGGTTGATTTATGTGTTGTTCTCTTTAATGTATAGTTAGCTTGTCTTTCTTACTAAATTGAAGGCTGTTGATAGATTTAGCTAAGCAGAATAAGCAAACCTTAGTTCCTGCCAGTGAGCTGTCACTTCTCTTTGCCTAACAAAATCATCACAGCAAAGTTTTCAAATTTAGAATGACTCATGAATATATCCTAATGGTTTTGTTTTGTTTTGTTTTGTCTACTTAGAAAACATCATAGGTAACCTTGATTTTTGTATTATGAATATCACCTTTCAAAAATGATTTAGGCACGGCCAGTGTGGTTCAGTTGGTGGAGCGTTGTCCCATCAACCAAAAGGTCACTTGTTTGGTTCCTGGTCAGGGCATGTCCCTGGGTTGCAGGCTTGATCCCTTGTAGGGGGTATGCAGGAGGTAGCTCTCTCTCTCCCTCTCCCTTCCCTTTTCTGAAATCAATAAAAACATATTTGTTTAAAAAAAGGTTTAGAATAGTCCGAAAGAACTTTCCACCTTGGTCAAGAACTTATTCTTCCATACTTTCTAATGGGTATATTTGTTCAATGTTTATTATGTAAATAGGGAGATAGATCAGCCATGCAATTAAACATATTAAGAAGACTTGAGGTGTAGCAGCAGACAAGTGATGTCATTTTCCTCTGGCTGCTTGAAAGGTTCCCATCAATTTTCTCTGCTATCTGAGAGGGAAGAATTAAGTTGAAAAGAGTCATAGATAGTGTCAGTCAGTAAAGATCAGAATGAAATCAAACAAAACCTGATAGATGGAAACTTGGGTGGCTGGTGAAAATCTAGTCAAATGGCTAGATATGTATGTCCAACTGCAAAGGTTAATAGTTAAACACATTCATTACATTACTGTCATAGTCATGCCTTTACAGTAAAATCTCAAACAGCACTGAAAATTTCAAACACAGCTGTTATTGCCTAAATGACTAAATGCCTTTAATAAAAATATCAGATAGTCCAAACCCAATTAATTCAGAACTCATTTTTCTGGTCCCTTGCATTTCAAATTAAGAAAGTTTTTACTCTACCTGACTGGTAAATGTTTCCTATCACATTCTATTTGCATCTAATTATTTCTCAAGGCAGCAGATTTAAGTGGTCTATGGAGCATGGGTTATTACAGGCTTCCTCTACAGGTGAAGACACCAGCATTGTCAGACCTCACCTGCATTAGTAGTGCATAGGATTAGTGTCACATAGTTAACACATTTCACTACAAAAGATATATAATTAATTGCCTTCTAATAAGAGAAAATAATCTCGTGGCATGTTATATATGAGTCTATGTGTGTGGAACACCAACCAATCCCATTTGTGTTGAATATTTGCTAGGCGCTATAGGCTAAGCTACCTTGTGTAGATGGCTCACAATGATCCCCGCCCACAAGAGCTCAGAATGTGTACATGTATAAATATACTCAAGTTGTGGAAAACAACAATAACACACACACCACTAGAAGTGCATAGTGAAAATTCTATTGTACATTTATTGAAGACAGGAATTTTTTTATTATCTACCCTGCTCTCTATAACAGCTCCCTAAGCACAATCTCAAAATGTAAACACTTGTTAGAGAAATAAAGTCATGAATAAAATTGTTAAATGCTAATTAAAGGGTAAACATCAAAAAGGCTATAAGGATTTACAGAACAGATATGCTGTTGCCAGTGGGAATATTCATGAAGGAGGAAAAACTTGAACTGGTTCTTGAGACATAATTAGAGTCTGAGGAATTCAGCAGTAATCCATGTAATTCACCCTAGGTTCCCACTACCTATCAGATACTGTGTTAAACCCTTTCGGAAGTGAAAATATGAATTATGCCAGACTCTTGTCCCCTGTGACCTTCTAATTTAGAACAAGGCATACAGCATAAATAATAAAACATGTTAGAAAGTACTGAAATGGCGATAACATATAATAAAATGGAAAGTCAGAAAAAGGTTTTATGGAGTCTATGTTGGAGGAAGTCATTCAGTTGAATTAATGGATTAATAGTAACTAAAAATGCAATGACAAGGAAGATGGATGGGAAAAAAATGTCATACTAGGTGAAGAGAACTGCTTCTTGATAAAAGCAGGGGTTTCCAAATTTTACAACATTAACAGATGAGTAATGTGTCCAGTGCAGCGGTGGGCAAACTACGGCCCGCGGGCAGGATCCGGCCCGTTTGAAATGAATAAAACTAAAAAAAAAAAAAAAAAAAAAAACCGTACCCTTTTATGTAATGATGTTTACTTTGAATTTATATTAGTTCACACAAACACTCCATCCATGCTTTTGTTCTGGCCCTCCGGTCCAGTTTAAGAACCCATTGTAGCCCTCGAGTCAAAAAGTTTGCCCACCCCTGGTCTAGTGGGTTGAATTTTAAATGTGTTTAGCGAATCTTTGTGACTTATTTATCCAATGGATATCCATTGAACACTCATTATACCCCAGGTGCTGTTTTAGGCATCAGGAACATAGTAACCAATAAGACCAGATTAAGTTCCTGAGGAAATAGAGATATTGAAAAACAAAAACAATATCAAATAGTCAGAAGTCTTTAAAGAAAATTAAATAGAGTGAATTTTTTGCACCTTATTCTATGGACCTTGCCCCAAAGCCATGTTAAAAAAAAAAAAAAACACAACCCTGGACTAGAGCCTCAAATTTATAAAAGGGAGTAAAGAGACATGGAGCTTGAATAGAAGGATGTAGCCTGAATGTGAAGGTTCTTAAATGTCAAATTTATTATTTTGATTAACTCATGGAGAGCCTCTTATGAACAAGAACATGAAAATAATCAAAGCTGTACTTTTTTACTTTACTACTCAGTCCCTGTGGTGTAAAGATTGGTTCTGTCCCACGAATTGTGTTATGGGTTCAAGATGCAATACTGCCCTGAAATCTAGACATTGAAGCAATGGATTTATCTCATTGAACAGATTATAGACCAATTTGCATGTTGTCAAAACCAAGTATTGAGTTGTATGTTGTGCAAGCTTCATACAAGTCATGCACAGTAAAGCCACAAATAGGCTGGTGCTGTATTGGAAATCAAACGCACACAAAATAGTCCTTTACCAAAGTTTTAGAAGCATTGCTTTACAATAATGGCTACTATTATTTATTGTTTAGTATGTGTCAAGAACTATTGGGAGAGTTCACATGCATTATCTCATTCCACCCTCGTGCAAAGTTATGAGGCCGGTACCATTATTATCCCCATTTTGCAGGCAGGAAACACTTAAGAGCCACATAGCTGGGCAGGGTCAGAGCCAGGACTGGAATGAAGACCCTTTAACTACACTCTTTACCATTACATTTCACTGTCCCCATGTCTCTGTCTCACTCTAGCCTGAGTTGCTTCATGTGACTGTCCATTAATTTTTCATCTTTGTTCACTTAGCACTGAAAATCTACTACAGGTTTGATAAACGTGGGTTGAATATGTGGAAGGGAAGAAATATGTAGGATGGGATGGGAAGAAAATGCTGGAGGAGAAGAAAACATTCTTTAAAAGTCAATGGTACCATCAGGAAACTGAGGATAAGTACTGAGTGGTGCTGATGGAAACAGGGAGGAGAAACGCTTACTAGTATGAGAAAATGGTGCCAAGGAAGAAGCCACAGGACTTGGCAATATACTGGATACAAAAATCAAGGAAAGAGAAATCAATGATGACACCAGTGTTAGGAGCTGAGTGAGTGAGAAGAGTGAAGCAGAGGAGGGCAGCTGTTAAGAGAGGTCTGTGGAACAGCTAGGGAAAGATGTCCAAGCAGAAGCTATCCAAATGGAAGTATAACATGTCCAACGAACAATGCTTTATTTCAAGTGCACTGACTTAAATTGGGCAAAAAACTTGTGTAATGTTACCTGGATTTTCTTGGCAACATGGAATGAAGGGGAGAATAAGGAAAATTTTTCTGAAGCTATACTTCACTAAACTGAGAAAAATGTCATCAACTGGCCATATCACAGAATAGGGCATGGGGTGGACCAGATGGATATTACAAGGGTGGGCTAAACTTTTCCAATTTGTTGCTTGACTCCACAACCATGGTATCGGGGGAGAGATACTCTGTACTGTCAGTGATACACCCCAGCATCGGTAAGCTTTGTTTTTAAATGGAGAAATCTCTTCTCCAGGCTCATAACTTTTCTCAGAGATTTAGTGTCAGTGAATATTCTTGGCTCCTTTTAGGTAAAAATGAGTGTGTCAGGTTGAGAGCCCAGGGTGGATGGTTTTCCAGTATCCAGTGTGTATGTCAAAGATATAGACTTATCTATAAAATGAACAGTCATTTAATTATGTCATGGCCTATAAAAAGACTATATGGGATTTACCCAGCTTTCACTCTATTGTACCTGTAATTAAGATGACTTCTGTATTTTCTAAAATTAATCTATAATCCTACTTCATAGTATTTAACCTGCTGATCTTTTTATTCATTTAAAGTCTCCTTAAATTTAGCAGAATCTCATTTTCCTTCACAGGAGAGTTGACGTGGCTCTTTTTCGCTTTACTGTATCATAAATCTTGGCAAGGACACTCAATGAAAAGGAACAGTCCGTGAAAGGAACCCTGGCTCAGAGACCCCAAGGAAGATGAAATGAGCTGACAGAAGCCTGGCCCCTGTCTCCAGGGAAATTTAGCTCAACCCTCTAAGGCTTAGAGAAGAAAAATACTGCCTAAGTTAGTAGAACCCTTTATTTGTAGAGGGAATTTCCTCTACAAAGATAAGTTTTGAAAGCTGGAGGGTCAGAGCGGGAAAACTAGAGTAGCCACTATATCAGACTATTACAAAGAATTTTTATAGTTCATTCGCTGGTGTGCTGGGGAAAGACAGCAGTAGAGAGGCACAGGTTGGCTCCTACTAGGGCCAATACTAAATTCCTGTCCCTGCATGCTATCCCACTGAGATGGGGAAACCCAACATTCTGGCTTCTCTGCTAACTACTTTTGTGGGCTCAAGGGGTTCACTTCACCCTTGTCTCCTTTGCTAATCTGTAAATCAAGAAATTTGTACTAAACTCTAGGAGACGTTTCATGTTTAATGTTTCACAATCAATCACCCTCAGCTGCCTCCACCTCAACCACTACTGCAGGATAGTTTGGAGGTGGAGATGCTGGGGGAGGTGGGATAAGGAGTATGGGTGGGAAGAGTGAAATAGAGAAGGGGTGGGAAGGAGAGATGGGCAAGGCGCATAAAGAAAAAGAAAAACATAGTCTTCATTCCATGGTCTGGGTGTCTTCTGCTTTTCTCTTTTCTACACTAACATCTCAGAAACAATCCAAATTATGTCACATTTTAAAGAAGCTTTTCAGAGGCAATGGATAACACATTTGAGTAAGGGGGAAAAAAGAGCCTAAGGGTGAGTTTTCTTTAAAATTAAAAATAAAGTAATAAATGAGACTATGTAAAAAAGAGAAAAAATCAATCTGAAATTCACATGAGGGAATAGTTTCTGGAGGGTAATTATAAGCATGTAATTTTTCCTAATATCTTACCCAAAACACATATATATTCAAGCATTCAACAAATTTTATTGAGCACCTATAATGAAGACAGGCACAAATCTAGACACTATATATGGTTACATATATGTTCATGGATCCCACATGATAACACAAATCAAACCTCTGATTTTCTATTATTCATTTACAAAAACAAACACTTGCTTACACCCTATGCATTTGGATATGAGTGTCCTTAGTCTGGAATAGTTACTGAATTTAGGATTGATGAAATATCTGATGGGTTTCTGAAATAGAAAATAAGCTCAGGTATGAGAGAGTTGCACGCCTCAAAAAGCGTCTATTCTTCAGAACTGGATCACGAATTCATCTAACATTGGTTTAGAGTCAGTCCCAGTGTCTGCCATAGCCCCTCAAATTATAGGAATCAAGTCTTGAAGAACAGTAACAAGAAGGGCACTCCTACTCTTTTCAGTTCCACAAATATTTGTAAGCACATTTTCCGTTCAGGGGATTTGGGAGAAATACACAGATAGGAGAAGCAGCAAGTTTAATAGATTAGTAGAAGATGGCAAATTCGAGAGGACGGAAGATGGCGGTGATATAGGCAGACGCGTCCCAGGTCGTGTCCCGGAGCAAATGGAGTCAGCAGCTGAAACTAGTAACACCCACACCGAATTGGCGAAATTGCTCAGCTGGTGAGACGGTTTGCAGCCGAGAAGAGCAGAACTCCCCAGGAAAGGTAAAAAAAAAACCAGGGATTTGGGCAGGAAAGTTTGCCAGACCTCTGAACCCAGAGAGTCGGAGGGAGACCGCGCGGCAGCCGCGTCCCTTGGGACAGGCACAGCCCCTGACGGGGGAAAGGAGAACCGCGGGATTCCTGGCGCCGCCGGGGGAATTGAGAGCTCAGTGCTGTGATCACGGAGGACTGAACCTAAAGGGGGCAGCCTGAAGAGCTGACCAGACCATGCAGTCCCGGTAAGAGAAGAAGCTTACAGAAACCAAGCCTTCCCCGTTTCCGCGGCCGGCGTTTGTTTGATTGTTTTCACTGAATCCTGTTCATGGGACATTTCAGATACAGACACTCACCTGTGCTGAAGAGAGGGAGAGTGTGCGGAAGAGTGGAATCTGGGGAGAGACTGAGGAGAGAGGGGGAGCCGGGAGAGGTGGCAGCGAATTGAGTGCTGAGACACCCCTGAGCACAGGTCTGGGGCAGACATTCTCTCCGGAGGGTGAGACTCCCAGGCAAGGAGCACAGCCACACCCAGATTCCACCCTGTATGAGATCAAGGATTAAAATAACCTGATCAGTCCCTGGGAGTTAACAGGGTCTGGCCTATAGAGGGATTTTCAATCCCAGCAACAACACAGCGCTGGTAACTAACTATTACGCAGCCAGCTCTGGGCAGTGAACTTCCACTGGACAGAAAGGCCCTATAGCCTCAGAGGCCAACCCCAAAACACTGCCACCCAGAGGCTGACGCACAAACTGACTCTTTGCTAAACACAAAATAAGGCAGTCTGGGAAACAAAAGCGGTCTGCTTTAAAATAAGGACTGTGGTTTACAACACAGAGGAACAGTGTATCGCAGGGAAACTCAACACTCTCCTGAATACCTGGCAGGTCTAAGGCGAGCCACACTGAAGAACAGAAGAACCAAGGGACCTTCACTACTGCAATTTTTTTTTTCCACCTTTTAACTAAGAAACCAATTTTTTTCTTTTTTTCTTTTTTTTCTTCTTTTTTTTTCTTTTTTTTTTTTCTTCTTTTTCCATCACCTGATTTTACCCTTTTAATTACTACCTTCTTATTTTTAACCAGTATTACTACTGCTACCATTTTACCATTTTTTAAAGTGCCATTTTATTTTCTCTTTATTTTATTTTGGGATTAGTGTTCTCCATTCTATTTTCATCGTTATATTATTGGTTGTTTCTAGTTTGCATTCATCTCCAGGGAGCTGTTGCTGGAATTTGTTGGGATTAATGGCTGTTCTATAGGAGTATTCTCCTCATATAAAAAGTCTCTTCCCCTCTTCCACTTCATTCTCTCTTTTCGCTCTTTTTTTTTTTTCTTTTCTTTTCTCGCTTTTATTTTCCCCCCTTCTTTTTCCAAATTTCATTTTTGCACTCCTTTTTTTTTGGTCCCTACTTTTCTTTTCTTTTTCTCTTTTATCTTTTTCTCTTTCTTCTTCCTTGTTCCCTAATTCTCTTAATTCGGGTGATCACCTTTATTTGGGGTTATTAATATCGTGAATATATTTGTGTATAGTGCCTGGTACGTGGTGCCTTGTTGTGTTGTATTTTGTGCCTTTAAATCAACGCAGCAGGTCCAAGCAACAGCAACCTCCTGAGCAACACACCCTCTGCCGAGGAACAGCAGCTGTATGTGAAACCTCGCCCCACCAGCCAGAAGAGCCACCACAGCTGTGAACAGAACCCACCAGAGGAGCTGCTGCCAACTGAAGAGCAGCTGCTACCACAACCGCCCGAAGAGCAACCACAGATCAAGGAGTCACTGCCACCAAGGGAGCAACCACTGAACGACTCAACGTCTAGATATGTCAGTGAGATCAAACATGGGTAGACAAAGAAACCCCCAAAGGAAAGAGAAGGAGGACTCTCCAGAAAAGCAGCTAAGTAATACAGAGGCATGCAACATGACAGAAAAAGAATTCAGAATAAGGGTCCTAGAGTGCATAAACCGGATGGAGAAAAAAATTGATAACCTCTGCAGGAAGCAAGACGAAACAGATGAAAAAATCGATAACATATGGAAGAAGCTAGAAGAAACAGATGAAAAAATCAACAACTTAAGTAAGACCCAAGAAGAAATGAAGAGTGATATAGCTGCAATGAAAAACTCCATTGAAAGTATCAACAGTAGACTAGGAGAAGCGGAGGACCGAATTAGTGAATTAGAAGACAAGGAAGCAAAACACACCCAAAATGTACTGCAATTGGAGAAAAAAATTAAGACAGGAGGAGAGCCTAAGGGAGCTTTGGGACAACATGAAACGAAACAACATACGAATAATAGGAGTACCAGAACAACAAAAGGATGAACAAGGATTAGAAAACCTATTAGAAGAAATAATATCAGAAAACTTCCCTGAGGTGGGGAAGAAAAAAGTCACACATGCCCAGAGAGTCCCAAACAAGGTGAACCCGAAAAGACCCACACCAAGACACATCATAATTACCATGGCAAATGTTCAGGACAAAGAGAGAATCTTACAGGCTGCAAGAGAGAGACGGAAAGTTACATACAAGGGCTCTCCCATTAGATTGTCAAATGATTTCTCAACAGAAACACATCAGGCCAGAAAAGAATGGACTGAAATTTACAAAGTGATGCAAAGCAAAGGACTGAATCCAAGAATACTCTATCCAGCAAGGCTATCATTCAAACTTGAAGGGGAAATAAGAAGCTTCACAGACAAAAAAAGGCTAAGGGAGTTTATCACCACCAAGCCAGCAATGCAAGGAATGCTAAAGGGACTGGTATAAAAATAAGAAATAAAAAGCTCAGAAAGAAAACAGCCACACAAAAACAGAAATGGCTACAAACAAGTACCTTTCAATAATAACTTTAAACGTAAACGGACTAAATGCTCCAAACAAAAGACATCGAGTGGCTGAATGGATAAAAAAACATGACCCATACATCTGCTGTCTACAAGAAACCCACCTCATTAGAAGGGACTCAGACAGACTGAAAGTGAAAGGATGGAAAAATATCTTTCAGGCAAATGGAAAGGAAAAGAAAGCTGGGGTAGCAATACTTATATCGGACAAAATAGACCTCAAAGTGAAGGCCATAACAAGAGATAAGGAAGGCCACTTCATAATACTAAAGGGATCAATACAACAAGAAGATATAACTCTGGTAAACATATATGCACCCAATGCAGGAGCACCCAAATTCATAAAAAAACTCCTGGAAGATATCAAAGGAGAGATTGACAACAATACAATCATAGTAGGGGACTTTAATACACCACTGACAGCACTGGATAAGCCCTCTAGACAAACAATCAGCAAAGATACAGCAATCCTAAATGACTCACTAGATCAGATGGACTTAATAGACATCTTCAGAACACTCCACCCCAAAGCCAGGGAATATACATTCTACTCAAATGCTCATAAGACATATTCAAAAATAGACCATATATTGGGTCACAAGCAAAGTATCCCCAAATTCAAGAAGATTGAAATCATAAAAAGCATCTTCACAGACCACGATGGCATAATATTAGAAATAAACTACAATAAAAACAACCCAAAATACTCAAACACCTGGAAGCTGAATAGCATGCTATTAAATATTGATTGGGTTACCAATGAGATCAAAGAAGAAATTAAAAACATCCTGGAAACTAATGACAATGAAAACACAACAATCCAAAACCTATGGGACACAATGAAAGCAGTCTTGAGAGGGAAGTTTATAGCTCTACAGGCCTATCTCAAAAAACAAGAAAACATGGTAGTAAATCAGCTAACTCTACAACTCAAAGAATTAGAAAGAGAGCAACAAGAAAACCCCAGAGTGAGCAGAAGGAAGGAAGTAATAAAGATTAGAGCAGAAATAAATGACATAGAGACCAAAAAAACAATACAGAAAATCAATGAAACCAAGAGCTGGTTCTTTGAAAGGATAAACAAGATTGACAAACCTCTAGCCAGACTCACCAAGAAGCAAAGAGAGAGGACCCAAATAAACAAAATCAGAAACGATAGAGGCGTAATAACAACAGACCCCACTGAAATACAAATGATCATTAAAAAATACTATGGACAGATCTACTCCAACAAACTAGACAACCTGGAGGAAATGGACAAATTCCTAGAAAAATACAACATTCCAAATCTCAATCAGGAAGAATCTAAAAATCTCAACAGGCCAATAACTATGGAAGAAATTGAAGCAGTCATCAAAAAGCTTCCATCAAACAAAAGCCCAGGACCAGACGGCTTCACAGGGGAGTTTTACCAAACATTCAAGGAAGAACTAAAACCTATCCTCCTCAGACTACTACAAAAAATTCAAGAGGAAGGAACACTTCCAAGCTCATTCTATGAAGCCAGCATCACCCTAATACCAAAACCAGGTAAAGACAACACAATGAAAGAGAACTACAGGCCAATATCCCTCATGAACATAGATGCCAAAATCCTCAACAAAATCTTAGCAAATCGGATCCAGCAGTACATCAGAAAGATCATACACCATGACCAAGTAGGATTTATCCCAGGGATGCAAGGATGGTACAATATCCGCAAATCAATAAACATGATACATCACATAAAAAAAATGAAAGAAAAAAACCACATGGTCATATCAATTGATGCAGAAAAAGCATTTGACAAAATTCAACACCCATTTTTGATAAAAACTCTCAGCAAGGTGGGAGTAGAAGGATCATATCTCAACATAATAAAAGCCATATATGACAGGCCCACAGCCAACATCATACTCAATGGGCAAAAACTAACACCATTTCCCCTAAGAACAGGAACAAGACAGGGATGCTCCCTCTCACCACTCCTGTTCAACATAGTACTGGAAGTGTTAGCCATTGCAATTCGGCAAGAAGAAGAAATAAAAGGCATCCAAATTGGAAAAGAGGAAGTAAAACTGTCCTTATTTGCAGACGACATGATATTATACATACAAAACCCCAGAGACTCCATCCAAAAGCTACTAGACTTAATACATGAATTTGGCAATGTAGCAGGATACAAAATTAACCCCAAGAAATCTGAGGCATTTCTATACACCAGTAGTGAACTTTCAGAAAGAGAGATTATAAAAGCAATCCCGTTTACCATTGCACCAAAAAAATTAAGCTACCTAGGAATCAACTTAACTAAAGAGGTAAAAGACCTCTACTCAGAAAACTACAGGACGTTGAAAAAAGATATAGAGGAAGACATAAACAGATGGAAGAACATACCGTGTTCCTGGATTGGTAGAATCAACATCATTAAAATGTCCATACTACCCAAAGCAATCTATAAATTCAACGCACTTCCCATTAAAATACCAACGGCATACTTCAGAGATCTAGAACGAACTCTCCAAAAATTCATCTGGAATAAAAAAAGACCCCGAATAGCTGCAGCAATCCTGAAAAAGAACAAAGTAGGTGGGATCTCAATACCAGATATCAAGTTGTATTACAAAGCCACTGTTCTCAAAACTGCCTGGTACTGGCACAAGAATAGGCATATAGATCAATGGAATAGAATAGAGAGCCCAGAAATCGGCCCGAACCAATATGCTCAATTAATATTTGACAAAGGAGGCAAGAACATACAATGGAGCCAAGATAGTCTCTTCAATAAATGGTGTTGGGAAAATTGGACAGATATATGCAAGAAAATGAAACTAGACCACCAACTTACACCATACACAAAAATAAACTCAAAATGGATAAAGGACTTAAATGTACGACAGGAAACCATAAAAATTCTAGAAGAATCCAAAGGCAACAAAATCTCAGACATATGCCGAAGCAATTTCTTCACTGACACAGCTCCTAGGGCACTTGAAACTAAAGAGAAAATAAACAAATGGGACTTCATCAAAATAAAAAGCTTCTGCACAGCAAAAGAAACCATCAACAAAACAACAAGAAAACCCACTGTGTGGGAAAACATATTTGCCAATGTCATTTCTGATAAGGGCCTAATCTCCAAAATTTATAGGGAACTCATACAACTCAACAAAAGGAAGATAAACAATCCAATCAAAAAGTGGGCAAAGGACCTAAATAGACACCTTTCAAAAGAGGACATTCAGAAAGCCAAGAGACATATGAAAACATGCTCAAAGTCACTAATCATCCGAGAGATGCAAATCAAAACAACAATGAGGTATCATCTCACACCTGTCAGACTGGCTATCATCAACAAATCAACAAACGACAAGTGCTGGAGAGGATGTGGAGAAAAAGGATCACTTGTGCACTGCTGGTGGGAATGCAGACTGGTGCAGCCACTATGGAAGACAGTATGGAGTTTCCTTAAAAAACTGAAAATGGAACTCCCGTTTGACCCTGTGATCCCACTTCTAGGAATATATCCCAAGAAACCAGAAACACCAATCAGAAAGGAAATATGCACCCCTATGTTCATAGCAGCACAATTCACCATAGCTAAGATCTGGAAACAGCCTAAGTGCCCATCAGTAGATGAATGGATTAGAAAACTGTGGTACATCTACACGATGGAATACTATGCTGCTGTAAAAAGGAAGGAACTCTTACCATTTGCAACGTCATGGATGGAACTGGAGAGCATTATGCTAAGTGAAATAAGCCAGTCAATGAAGGAAAAATACCACATGATCTCACTCATTCATGGATAATAGAGACCATTATAAACTTTTGAACAATAATAGATACAGAGGCAGAGCAGCCTCAAACAGATTGTCAAACTGCAGCAGGAAGGCCGGGGAGGGTTGGGGGGCAGTTGGTAGGGGGGTAAGAGATCAACTAAAGGACTTGTATGCATGCATATAAGCATAACCAATGGACATAAGACACTGGGGGATAGGGGAGGCTAGGGGACTGTCTAGGGCGGGGGGATAAAATGGACACATATGTAATACCCTTTGTAATACTTTAAGCAATAAATAAAAAAAAATAAATAAATAAAAAAATAAAAAATAAAAAAAAATAAAAATAAAAAAAAGAAGATGGCAAATTCACCAACAATTAACTTCTTAGCAGAATGTTAAATTCTCTTGGAGTTGCATGAAATGCTATGAGAGAAATCCTATCTGATGGGCAAAACTTCAGGAAGTAAGTAGCATCTGCATGCAGCTTTGAAGGATGTTTAGAAGTTCAAAGGGCAAAAAAAGATTTGTTAACTGGTTGGACCCAGAGACATTTATTGAGCACTTACCCTAATAAAGAAATGAATAGGATTTCCTTTCAATCTCATAACATCCTTGTGAAACAGGTGTGATATATTACTAACTCTCTATCAGTCAGGATTTTGCCAGAGAAACAAAAGACTCCCAATATTTATAACCAAGGAAGCAGGAAGCAGAGGCAGCACAAATATTGGCCAAAGCAGGAAGGCAGTGAAGGACAAAGAGGGAAGGGAGGGTGACAGGAGCCTGGGGCCAGATTCTAACTACTCTCTGGGGCAGTTAGAATCACAAAGCAGACTCTGCCACTCTAGAGAATGCACTGAGAAAGAGAGAGAGACAGAGTTGGCCTCTGCTTTTCCTCCCCCCCCCCCCCCCCCGCCCCTCCTATCCCCTGTCAGTGCCTCCCTGCAGCCAAACCCAGTCAGAAGCCAGCTGACCTGACCACTTGGGAATCTGCCATTGGCAGGGTGAACTCTCCCAATATAAAGCAGAGTAGGGGAGGGCAGAAATGCATCTGAGGACAAAGAAACACAGGCCCGGGCTGACACAAATTCCCTTTATTGATGAGAAATTTAAGTATAAATAGATGGAGGTGACCAACTCCTATCACTCAGTAAAATGGCAGAGGTGACATTTGGACCAATGCTGATTCCAAGTCTGATCTTTTTCGAGTGTCACAGTTGCCAGTTGCATGTGTGCTCAGAGAACTCATTTGTGACGGACAGAGTTGCTTCGGTGAAGGAACCAAAGGCTATTCCAAAGAATCAAAATCCACGTGTCTTCCTGGGGCACTTCATGGAGGAATGGAAGCCATGGCTTGGTGAACAAGAAAATAATACCCTTGAAACCTCCCAGTTCATATTAGTGAAGAGAGAAGGAAACACATTCCTCTCCACAGCGCACCACATCCCTTCACATACCACTCTGCCTTGGCTCACTGAGCAGATAAAGGCAAATCTAGGTCATATGGTCACATGTGGGATATAAAACTGAAAGCAGCAAATGAACAAACAAGAAAAACAAACAGAAACTCATAGACACAGACAACAGCATGGTGGTTACCAGAGGGAAGGGGGGTAGGGAGGGTAGTAAAGAGGAAAGGGGGCCAAATATAAGGTGATGGAAGAAGACTTGACTGTGGGTGGTGTGCACATAATGCAATATACAAATGTTGCATTATAGAATTGTATAATCATATTAATCAACTAGAAATTTGTACACTTGGGGGGCGGGACGGTCCCTCAGTCCGGCCTGTGCCCTTGCACAGTCCGGGAGCCCTCGGGGTATGTCCTAAGCCGGCAGCTGGACATCCTAGCACTGCCACAGAGGGAGGAGAGGCTCCTGCCACCACTGAGCCCAGCTTCTGTCTGAGAGGGGCTCTCCCTGTGGGAGCGCACTGACCACTAGGGGGCAGTTCCTGCATTGAGCGGGATCGGCTGAACACAAGCTCTCTGACATCCTCCGAGGGGACACAGATTGAGAGAGGGAGCAGGCCAGGCCAAGGGACCCCACCTGTGCTTGATCAGGGCCAGGGAGGGACGCGGGAGGTTGGCCAGCCAGGGAGGGACCACAGGAGGGCACCAGGGCATGTCTGGTTCATCTCACTCAGTCCCGATCAGCCAGACCCCAGCAGCAAGCTAACCTACTGGTTGGAGCATCTGTCTCCTGGTGGTCAGTGCGCATCATAGTGACTGGTCAACTGTCTGCCCCCCTGGTGATCAGTGCACATCATAGCAAGTGGTTGAGTAGCCTTAGCATATCATTAGCATATTACACTTTGGTTGAATGGCCGACCGGCTGACCAAACACTTAGCGTATTAGGCTTCTATTATGTTCATAGCAGCACAATTTACAATAGCTAAGATTTGGAATCTGCCTAAGTGCCCATCAGCAGATGAGTGGATTAAAAAACTTTGGCACATCGACACAATGGAATACTATGCTGCTGTAAAAAGGAAGGAACTCCTACCATTTGCAACAGCATGGATGGAGCTGGAGAGCATTATGCTAAGTGAAATAAGTCAGTCAGAGAAAGATAAATATCACATGATCTCACTCATTTGTGGATTATAATGAATAACATAAACCGATGAAGAAAAACAGATGTAGAGACAGAGAAGCATCGATCAGATGCTCAAAACTCAGAGGGAAGGTAGGGGAGGGTGGGAGTGAGGGGGAGAGATCAACCAAAGGACTTGTATGCCTGCATATAAGCATAAGTGATGGATGTGGACAACAGGGGGTGAGGGTAGGATTTGGGGGATGGGAGGACACTGGGGGGATAAGGACACATTTGTAATATCTTAATTAATAAAGGGGAAAAAATAAATAAATTTAATTTAAAAAGAAAAAGGAAAATGTTGGTAAAAAGGCTCAAAAAGAGGCAGTCAAGGCCCTTTGCTAAGACTAGTTGAAAATGTTAGTGGGGCCAAAATAGCATCCATCCTCTCTCTATCCAGAGACCATTAAGACTGGGCTACCTGAGGCCACTAAACAGGTTGGTTGTATCCGCAAGGCCTTCTTTCCCACCTGGGCAAATAAAACAACAGTGTTCTATAGCTTCATGATACTTTGCTTACTGACACCTATAGACAACCGGAGCTTGGTCTGTGGCTCTTCCAAGCATTATCCACGCAAGGGCAGGAGGAAAAGAGAAGCATCCTAATTCTCAGGTGGAGCCCAGGAGTCACAGAGAGGTTAAATGACTTGCCCTGGGGTCCCACAGAGACCCAGCAAGGAGGAGAGAAAAGAGGGCTCCCAATTTCTCCAGCTCAGGGCTCCTTTCTGCCACTTCAAACAGCCTCATAGCAGGGGAAACGGCACTCCTATGGAGAGGCTTGACCGGGCAACTGCTCATTACAGCCCGGAGATCGATGCTTATTAGCACTTCTCCCTAAGCACCAGGCACTGGCAAGGATCCTTCAGGGCCAGACCAGTGCCCTGATTCTTATTAACCCTTCAATCGTTGGGTTTCACTCCACTTTCCCCTCTACAGATAAGAGGATGTTAGACTAAGGAAAACCTTAAGTATCCAACTTCCTACGGATGGGAAAAACCGTAGGCCAGTAAGGTGAAAGCATGTGAATAATTAGTGGATTAACATTCGTATTCCCTCCTGGAACATATCCATGCCAGCAAAGTTTAACAAATTGTTCAGGTCAGGGGTTGGGAGGTGGAGGAGTGGACCCTGAGTTGTAGTGTTTGCTGATTTCATGGCAAACTCCCACAATGATGATTTCAACCAAGGCTCAGTCAACGGCTTACAAAATTCCTGAACATTTAATAATTGGCTCAGATGAGCCAGTAAGAGCTACCCCAGCAGAATCCTTTTGATATCAATGATATTGCATTGGTTTGTGTTGGTAGTCCAGCACACTCCTGATTACTATACCCCCAAACCCCCGATCCAATTTGCTATAGGTCCAAACTCACAGCCTCTCTCAAGTTCCAACCCAAACACTAAGCGCAATGCCTGGCACATGATTGGTACACACCACGTATCTTTACAAAAACTCAAATGAATGGAATGCCACCTATGTAAAGGAGTCCTTCCCAACCTCTACTGTTCTCTGTGACAGAATTAAATGTCGCCTTTTATGGCCTGACATAGCATTTCTTTATTCTCCTTTATGGAATTTTATTTTTACCCTTTTGATCTACATTATTCAACACTTCCATTTTTGGTACGTTGTTCATCTCCTGAGCTAGATGCTAAACTCATTGAGGATAGGAATCATGTCTTATTCACCTTTGTATCCCTGAAGGATCCTTGCCGGTGCCTTGTGCAAAATCAGCACTCAATAAAAGCTGAATGAATGGATTTGGATGAACCAAGGTTTGCCCTGGGCTGCTTATGGATCGAAAATAACTCAATGCTGCTCTGTCTAAAATGGGAAACTTTGAAATGTTAATGATTCAAACTATGATGTGCCTACAGGAAAAAGGAATACAAGTTGCCTATCTTGATGAAATCACACTCCTCACCAGAGCAAAGTAGCAGAAAGAGCTTTTCTTTAATTGGGGAAAAGCAGCTGAGGGGGAGTTACTATATAGTGAGAGGGAGCGTGTGGGTGCTCTACTGCCTGCTTGTGGTCTCTTATTAGATGTTTCTATGAGTGCCCCTCCCTTGGTTACTACACTTTGTTGAGTCTGCTGATAAGATGGCATGACAGCAGGAGGTGGCAGGGGTTTAGAGCAGGCATTGCCCACAATACAGTTCCAATGCTTCTGGCTAGAGAGCAGAGACCAGGGTTCTGGTTGGAATAGACTGGTGAAAATTCCGTTTTCTAAACTAATAGTAAGTGTATTGTACTAATACTTTTATACTAACATTTTCAGAATTATTGTATTCATTGCACAGTACGCTTTTTAGTATTTTGGACATTATTCTTTATACAAAGGGAAGTAAAAGAATGATGAAGTTTGTTAAAGGATTGAAATATTGAGTGGTTGAAAGTTAACTGTTTGTAGATAAACAAACCAATAAGTGTAGATATTATCAAATGGGTTCAGTTTTCCTCCAGACATTCAACTAAATTATTTAATATTCAAAATAGAACTTATTGGTTAAAATTATATTCTCCCCTCCTTGTTTTCATTTAAACTCTACTGTGTGATTTTTTTTTTTCTTAGCAAATTCTCTCCTTTGGAAATGATAGTATATAGTATTTTATTTTTGCTTATATTTTTAATATTGTTTCTCTTCCAATCATAAAATATAATATAAAGCCTCCATTTAATCTCCGTGCTTAATGTTATTTCAAATTCTCTGGAAGAGGCACTAAAGTACCTGCCTTTCACTTTGGGGATGAGAACAGTAACGCACATCTCAGAGTTGAGTTTTCCTGTACAAAGTGGGGCCAATAAGATAGGTACATTGTCTAGACAGCCATCTACCAATGCCTTGACAAGTTGTTTAAGGTCACGTGGTGCCAGGTGCCTGACATGCTGCTCGTATTGTTCTCTATATGCTGTGATGTTAAAGTCATAAGTCCAGAGTTCCCTTCAATTATATATTTATCAGACACAAATTCATTGATGTCTCGATTTAAATCTAACAAGGTGGGTGCCTCACTAAGGGTAACTCTGTGAAGTGTGTCATATGTGAACAGTAGGGCTAGTTGCTGACATTTCGATGGTCTGCATAAGTTGTTGGGACAGTTTACCCACAGCGTCATTTGTCACATCCTTGAAATCAGATGGCAAAAATGGGCTGTTGTGGACTTTCATGACCCGACCCCGGCAAAATGCATGGATAGATTTATTTCCATCGAAAACTCATCAGTTGATTATACCATAGCTGCAGCATCTGTCCACTTTATGATCTGTAATACGATAGGCTATGTATAAGTTAGACTCCTGTGAGTCGTGTCACTTATAAAGCTGGAAATCATAAGTTTCATACAAGATTTAAATTGTCTCCTCAAAGGCAAGCAAACTACCAAAGACTAGATGAAGCTAAGCTCAAGCTCACCAAGTCTGATCCCACAGAAATCTTTGGTGTGGGCAAAGCTCACTCATTTGACTATCTCTTGCACTCCCATATGCTTTTCTATAATTGTCCTAATTTCTAAGCAGAGCAAACAGATCTTCATGGTTCTTATATTGATGTCCTTGAAATCTGTACCATATTTCCATGCTCTTGCTGTGATTGCTCATGTGCCTGCTGCTGCAGAAGCTACCGAATGCCGAGACAGTTAAGTCTGTGAGCGAAGACACAGAATGAAGATCCTGTAATACAGCATGGAGGGTGTGAGGCGATCAGTGCTGCTTATGATTCTTAATGTTCTCTGGCGACGGTCAAGCTTGATAAGTGACTCAAGGCAAAATCGTACCTCAGCACACAGTAATGGAGATTTAAGTGTTTGATCAGTCCTACTGGTGTGTGTGATCACTCATAATCGAGTGGCCTTCCTTACCCATGCTCTTGGCTGCCTGAGGCAGGCACAGTAGAACCCTGTTGCTAATAAAATGAATTTTGATGGTGGATTTTGGTGGTTGGTGTGAGTGCAGCCTTGTCGTGATCGTGGGGTCTAGGGTTCAGGCTTTGTAGGTAGAGTGGGGCTCTTCTTTTGGGGGCTTTCTCCATTGGTTTGGTTGCGCTAGTTCTACAGCATAACAGATCTTAAGTCCAAGACTGAACACTTGGAAGAGAACTGTGACGAAGAGAGCATAATTGAGCCCACCACTTAGTTCTCTTCTGTGATCTGCAAACAGGGAGCCTACCCACCAGTGCAGTAATGTTACCTCAGCAGACCCCCAGCACTTACGCACTGAGTAGCCAGCCCCTCAGACATGGGAAGGTGTGTGTTTATGCATTTTGCCAATTTTTTTTTCCTGCCCCTAGGTACTAGTACCTGAACTTGATCACATTATAACCAATTGCTACCTGCAAAATGCAAATCCAAACCATGTTCTCTAATTAATAGATTGTTTTCTATCCAATTTGCATTGTAAATTGTAGGAGCAATGACTGTAATCGCCTTTCTTTGTAGCTAGGCTTATTAGAGACCTATTTTAGAAAGGCACTCTGTGTGAGGACAAGCTTTGATACACTTCTAGCACTGTAACCTTGACCTTTGACTGCCTCTCCTGTTTGGAGTTAACAGATCCTGAGTCTTAAATTAAACTCTGTCTAGCCAAAGGTCTGTCTTCTCATCACTGGGCAAGTAAACACAGAGCAGTAGGGAATTACTAGGAATTACTACACTGGGATGTTCTAACTTCCCTTCCTAAGACCTGGGGTGAATTTGAAAAGAGGATTTGGCCTGCTGGTGTAGCTCAGTGATTGAGTTATTGACCTATGAACCAGGAGGTTCCGGTTCAATTCCTGGTCACGCACATGTCTGCAACCCAGTGGGGGGCATGTAGAAGGCTGCCAATCAATGATTCTCTCTAATAATAATGTTTTTATCTCTCTACCTCTCCATTCCTCCCTGAAATCAATAAAAATATTTTTTTAAAAAATGATTTGGCCCTGCCTTATAATAAAGCATGCATCTGACTCAAAATTCTTTCCCCTGGAGAGAATGATAGTATATGAGTGTGGTAGGGACACAGGAGCTTCTCACTCACATGCTGCTCCACATTTAGCCTCCAGCTACTCCTCAAAATCACTACTTAAGTGTAGCTACCAGTTTATAGCTCCCATGGCCTTGGCTCAACTCTGATTCTCTGGATTCACCTGCCTCTCTAGACTTCTGGCTGACAGTTTGCCCCAAGACCTCACTTCTCCAATGAGTCCAAGAAGACTCATTGAGTTTTTAGTCGGTCCAGTTTTTCCTTGTTGCAAGGATGAAAATGGCAACTTCCAACTTCTTAACATGTCACAGCTGAAAACAAATTCTTTTTCAGGACACAGATTTTCATTTTGAATATATTTTCTTTTTTATTGAATTTATTGGTGTGATACTGGTTAATAAAGTTATATGGATTTCAGGTGTACAGTTCTTTAATACATCCTCTGTATAATTTATTGTGTGTTCGCCACCCCAAGTCAAGTTTCCTTGCCTCAGAATGGCCATCATCAATAACTCAACAAACAACAAGTGTTGGCAAGGACGTCGAGAAAAGAAAACCCTCATGCACTGTTGGTGGGAATGTAGTTTGGTGCAGCCACTGTGGAAAACATGATGGAGTTACCTCAAAAAATGAAAAATGGAACTGCCTTATGACAAAGTGATTTCACTTTGGGGAATATAACTGAAGAAACCCAAAACACTGATCTGGACATCTTAAAAAGCATTTTAATAAGCACTTTGACATATTGTCATCTTCTATGCTGCTGATATGTTGGCCTTCTTTGCCAAATGAAACAATATCATAGTACTTGGCTTAGTGTCAAGAATACTGTGTCTACACTGTGCCAATAGACTTGTGCTCTAGGCTTTTCCTATGGCAGTGCCTCTGGGTCTCCACTTTCAAAATGTGACCCAGTAATTCTACTGCTAAGTATACACCCAAGAGAAGACATATGTCCTCACAAAAACTTGTATACAAATGTTCATAGCAGAATTATTCATAATAGCTGAAAGGTAGACAAACTTCAAATGTCTATCAATTGATGAATGGATTAATGAAATGTGGAATATCAATATAGTAAAATACTATTTGGCAGTTTTTAAAAAATGTCAAATGCTACATGCTACAATGTGGATGAACCTTAAAATATTACACTAAGTCAGCGATTTGCAATCAGTGTGCCAAGGCACACTGGTATGCCACACGAATTTTTAAAATATTCAATATCTGAATATTTTTAGTCAGGGGCACTGACCTCTTTTCCCTTAGATTGTCAAATGAAAAATTGACAACAGTCAACACAATAGCTGTTCAGTGTGAATACCCTGTCTTGAGTCATAAATATATAGGTCATATAATAGAGTTGCATCTTATTGGTCACATGACATAACAAGAATGCATTTTATTGGCTAATTCTTGATACCAGAAAACCTTATATACAAGTATAAGCACCTGATTTTTTAAAGTCCCTTTGGAACAAAAAGGGTAGGTAATTACTATTATTACTTTTTGTAAATCAATAAAAAATATATCTTTTTATCAGATCAGCAAAAATTACATTTTTGCTGTGTTGCAGAATTTTGTAAATTAGTTTATGTGTGCCATGAGATGAAAAAGGTTGAAAATCGCTGCCCTAAGTGAAAGAAGAGAGACCCAAATAACCACCTATTACATGATTCCATTTAAATGGAGTATCCAGAATAGGATACATTAAAAAAAAGAAAAAGAAAAATAGCTGAACCATTAGTGCTTGCCTAGGGTTGGGAGGCTGAGGGGATTGAGAGTAATGACTAAGGGGTATGGACTTCTTTGGAGGTAATGAAAATGTTCTAAGTTGACTGTGGTAACAGATGAACAACTCTGTGAATAGACTAAAAGTCATTGAATTGCACACTTTTAAATGAATGAGTTGCATGGTTTGTGAATTATATCTCAACTAGTAGCCTGGTGCACGAAATTTGTGCACTGGGGTGGGGTGGGGGATGGGAAGGGCCCCTCAGTCTGGCCTTCACCCTCCCCAATCTGAGACCCCTCAGGGAATGTCCAACTACCTGTTTGTGCCCACACTTTTAACAGATAACAGCTCCATTGTTGTTTCCTTCTTATGCTTAAAGCCACTGGAATTAGTAGGTATACAAAGTGTGTATACATTTTTGGGGGACACCCTGTATATCTCTAGTCGGCGGTGAAAGAAACCAACAGCAGATTTGGAACCCCCAGACAGGGAGCCTCGCTCACTCCCCACATGTCTCCCCACTTCACTTTCCACCTTCATGGGCAGCAGGAGAATCAACGTTTTCTCTCATTAATTTGGAAAAGCACGTCCTGTCACCCGCTGCCTGGCAGGAGTGCGCTAGGCCCCAAGCAAGCGAGGCTCAGTCAGGGCAGCCTTCGTTCATGGGTGCTGGCACCCAAAGTGCACATTCCTCCTCTACAGTCACCCCGACTATCCCACTGTTTCACTGAGAGGACAGAATTCCTCTCCACCTCTGGGTTCTTGATCTTGAACACTGACCAAAGGCACCTCATCGAGGGCCGCCCATGCCCACCTGGTGTGTCTGTCTGCAACTGCTCTCACCTCAGCACCTGCATTAACCCACTAGAGGTGATCTCGTAGCTGCACTGGCCTCCATGGGAACAGGGCATCACCACTCCGCCCTCTCACTGTCATCTCACAGGCACCCACCCTCAGCACCCAGAACACCCAGACACTCTCCAAAGGATGTGAGTGCATCAGAGGGGATGTGTGCACATCCTGTGGGGGTGTTAGGCATGCTGGGTTGATGGAAGTGCGGTGTAGAGGCGGGGGGAACTTGTGCACGCCTTGGTTTGCAACTGTTGGAGGCGCGGGAGGGTGACAGTGTGCTGGGGGATGTTCACACGCCAGGCGGGGATGTGCACACCAGAGGCCTCTGGCTTTGCAGATCCGCAAACCCCCATGGTGCGGCCAGGAGGACGTCAGTCTGGCCTGCCACGGTGGCTGTCCCTGCGATCCTGCACCTTCTGGGCCAGGAGGCAGATCTTGCGCAGCCACTCCTGGGCGCTGATGGCCTGCAGGAGCTACTTCAGCTCAGCCTGCAGGCTCCTCCTTGGCGCGCTCACAGCTGTCACCACCGCCATGTGGGGAGTACAGGCAGCCCTCCGCCGGCCTGCCTCCCCTGTCCAGAGGCTCTCTGCGCTGCTAACCTGCCCAGAGTGGGGCTGGGCAGAAGCCAGGCGTCCTGCCCTGCCCAGACCCGGCTGATCCACCACTGTGCGAGCTGCTGCCCTGCCGGGAAGGGTCACAGATCCGGGTCCCAGACCACGGACAGCCTCAAGCACTGCCCCCCCCACCCACCCACCAGGTCACAGATCCGGGTCCCAGACCACAGACAGCCTCAAGTGCTGCCCCCCGCCTGCCAGGTCATGGATCCAGGTCCCAGACCGCGGACAGCCTTGCCCGCTGCCGCCCGCCTTCAGTATGCAAATTAGCTGCCATCTTGTTGCTTCAGGGTGGAGATCCCCACTGGAGTGCCTGGCTAGCCTGGATGAGGGGATGATGACTGTCTGCAGCTGGTCACACCCCCTTCAGGGTGGGGGTCCCCACTGGGGTGCCTGGCCAGTCTGGGTGAGGAGCTGAGGGCCGTTTTCAGGTTGGCAGGTGACTAAAGCTCCCAACTTCTCCTTTTTTTCTTTTCTTTTTTTATTCTGGGATTTACTTACCTTCTATGGCTGTCACTGGAGCTGAGAGCCGGCTTTAGCTCTGAGGCCCGGCTGCAGCTCTGAGACCTCCGCTGCTGAAAGCAGGGATCTGGGTTTGTTTGGATTCTATAATTGAAACACTGTTGCGATCCTGCTGGCTGAAGCCAGGCTGGCCGAAAACAGGTTTCTGGGTTTTGTTTAACTTCTATAATTGCAAAATTGTTTCTTAGACTGCAAGCTCAGAGGCTGGCAGCGGCAGGTGGGGAACCTTGGCTTCCTCCAACACTGGAGCAAGCAAGCCTCCTGTTCACTTCAGCTGCCTGGCTGCCGGCCGCCATCTTGGTTGGCAGTTAATTTGCATATCGCCCTGATTAGCCAATGGGAAGCGTGTTGGAGGTATGGTTAATTACCATGTTTGTCTATTATTAGATAGGATAAGGCTGTTAAAAAATAAATTAATGGAGTATAAAGAACATCATACACTGATGAACAAAAATAGATACAAAGACAAAGAAGCATCAAACAGACTGTCAAACTTTAGCGGGAAGGCAGGGGAGGGTTGAGGGTGGGGGTAAGAGATCAACCAAAGAACTTGTAGGCATGCATATAAGCATAATCAATGAACACAAGACACTGGGGTAGGAGGATACTGGGGGGCAGGGCGTGGGGAGGTCAATTGTGGAAAACGGAGACATATGTACTACTATTTGTAATACTTTAAACAACAACAAAAATAAATTAAAAGTGTGGTGACTGAGGTGGGGAAAGTGCACTTTTGAGTATGATGAAAGTCAAATAGAGAGAGGGTAAGGAAAAACTTCATGTATATAATCAGCTACTTTGCCTACAGAGGACCTCACATTAATTTTGACTCTAGGGGTGAGACTGATTCTTCTAACATTTTAGGGCTCATTGTCCTGCATATGTGCAACTGTAAATGGGGGATGAAATATAAATAAATCAGGATGCGGATAAATAAATCATGATAAAAACTCTTTTAGTGCAGATTCTAATTTAATCAATATGCAAAACAAGGACCTCTCAGTCAGGGAAAAACAATAACATCTCAGGAAAAAGAAAACATCTCCTGGCAGGCCCATGGCAATCACAACATCTCTTTTGCCAGAATGTATTTTCCTTCTCCAGGTAGGTCTCTCAAATAACTCTCAAATATTCCATTAAGAGCATTTCCTTTTATGCATTTCTTTGTAGTTCAGTCATTGTTACTCATACAATGCTAACAGGAGGCCTTTCTTTAAACCAGACTTCTGTATATTATTACAGCATGAGACAAAGAACAACATGTCCACAGGTCTGACAATTTCCAGTCATTTTTGCAGATAAGTCTGCCATTGTTAGTTTTGTTTCTTTCATAAATAAAATGTCTGCAGAGTTACTACAAAGAATAATGTTTCCTGTCTCTTAGCTTGAAAAATAAAAAACTCCTCTTGTTTATTAGAAAACTCCAAAAGTTCATCTTATATTTAGTAAAAATTTTAAAATTTTCCATAAAGGTCTACGGGGCTTTCCTGCTCTTATTATAAAAATCTCTTGTTCTTATTATAAAAATTTATGAAACAAAGACAAAGAATCATAATTTTTATTGACATCCAGTCGGAAAGTCTATTTGGATCTCTCTCATTCTAAGTTTGCTCTGCTCTTCTGACCAAGTTAGTACATAAATCTGTCCTGACCCCTTCAAACCTCCTCTTCTTGTGTAATAGATACATGCAAATTCTGCCCGATGATGAGAATAAAGTTGGCCAATGGATGCATTGTGCTGTTTACTGATACTGTCCAAGATAATCTGAAGTTGTAAAGGACCTAACATTTCAAACAGTCCCACCATGTACTGATGACATCTGAATACCCTCCAACAAACTATACTCAAATTCCTCAACCAAGGAGAAGCAGTCAATTTCCTTTCTATACAGCAGTAATTGATTTAAAAGGTTTTATGGATAATTAAAATTATTCCAGATCTATTATATTAGAGTAATATATATCAATGGCCTACATATTATTTTATGTTTCTTAAGATTATCTCACTTAATCCTCACAAAAGCATAATAAATTAGATAACACTGTGTTCATTTAACACATGTTGAAAATGAGACTCAAGTAGCTTAGCCATTTTTCCCAGGCTCCTGTTGCAGGTGGGGGGTGGGGAGGGGGTGGGGGTGGGGTGGTTTAGCCAACATTCCAAAGATTACTATTTGCACAAAAATCCATGCTTTTCCATTTTGTTTATTGGAACCCCTGAGTCTCTTTACTTCATAATATTCATCTAGGAATAATCTTCCATTCTTTCAACAATTTTGCACTTAAGATTTTTAGAATTCTATTCTGTCCTCTAAACATGCTCCTTGTAGGACTATCTCTCTCTTGATGTGTGATATTCAGAACTCAACACTCTTGGAGTGATCTTATCAGATAGAGTTGAGTAAAATCATCACCATCACCTCTCTCTTTCTATAATTGTATCCAGGGCACATAGAATGCACTTATTTTTATTGATGGTAGGAGGTTTGGTTGATTTGTTGTTTTACTATTACTATTTCAACCTATAACTTTGGAGTATTCAAAGCATCTTTCCAGAAGCCAATTCCAGCATGACAGCAGGGCTGAATCTGGGAATGGCTGATGGCATTTCCCCAAACCTGAATAGGATACATTAAATTGTTTGCTGCCAGACAGCTCAGGGCATCTTAATCTACATGTTATTGCCTCCTAATGGCCAAACACCTGAACAGCCGTAGGCTAATTCTCCCCATTCTGACAATGGACTCTGTACCAAACCCTGACCCTTTGAAGTGTATATCTCTGCCTCTCCTCAGGACAATTTGTGTTAATAAAAAGCATGGGGTCCTGAGACAAGGAGATCTTAGTTTCCTTTCAACTAGGCTCCTCTGACCCCCAAATGCCTTTCAAAATTATATTTCATCTTTGTACTCCTATTTAATCTATGCACAGACTTCTCCAGATTCCAGAACCTTTCTAGATGCCAGATCAAGACTCACCGGCTTTAAATGTCGCCCAACGTCCGGCATTATCTTTCAATTGGTCACACCTTTCATTTCCAGTCTCATGATTTGAAAATCAACCACATAAAGTAGGTGTGGCTGTTATTAACTCATTTTTACATAGAAGGAAACAACAGCTGGGAGAAGTTATCATACAAACACCGCAGAGGTAGACATATGCTTTGATTCTGCCTCCAACTACTATCGTATTCACCATGTAATGCAGAAAGCAAAATTAGTGTCCTGCCCATTAAAGCCCTGCCTCATTTTTACATGTTATTGTAAAGTGTATCTCCCTTAACTTCTTTGTGAGCAATATTCTTTTATTGTTTAATTCAACCATGCATCCTATACTTGACACTATTTAACTTCACCTTCTTAGGGTTAATTATCAAGATGTGTGGGTTTGCCTTCTATGCACTCCACAACAAGAAATTAGATAAATGCAGATAAGTGTAATGCAGAACTGAAAGTCTCAGAGCTAGGCTGACAATTTATTCTTTCTTCAGCATTTTAAAGATGTTGCTCCTTTTTTCCTAGTCTCCATTCTTTTCATGGGAAATCTGCTGACATTCTTAATATTGCTCCCCTAAACATATCATTCTTCTTTCCCTAAATGAGGAGCTGGTAAATTTTAGTGCAAATGACTAGATAGTGGATAATTTACTTTTTTTTAGTTCTGCTTCTAGAGTATAGGTCATATTTTCTTGTTTCCTGATTAATAATTTTTTGTAAGCCAGACATTGTGTATAAAAATACCAATAGAAGAGACTGAATAAGTAAGGTTTAATCCCTAGATAAGATCACACAAATGCCTTTCTATGCCTTTCTCAGATCATCATTTTGGTGAGGCTGAGTCTATCTAATCTATGATTGAGCTGGGTGTGGGCTTTGTCATAGCTTTGAAAAGATTCGATCAATGGCGCTGGTCAGGGGGGGAAGGAGAGGAGACATATGTAATACTTTATACAATAAAGAATTTAAATTTTAAAGAAAGATTCAGTCTAGCACTGGCTTCAAATATTTTTAATGGTGGGAGTAGAATATTCCCTTATCAGAGCTTAGGATCTGAACACCACCAAGACTCCAGAGAACTTTTTATGCTTTACAGTCGTCACCACCCTTCTAAGGTACAGGAGCTGTAGCTTTGAAAGTTCAGGTTCACAGCTAGGCAACCACCTTTTGGGATCAATGGAGACTCTCACTCTCATTCTCCATCTCTGCTTTCTGCAATGCAGGAAAGCTCTCCACCCTACTGCCGTACCCCTATCTTTCAGTGAAGGTTTGGTTCAGTGTAACTAGGTCCTCTCTTAATTATCCCAATCCTAATTAGGCTATTGCTGCTCATTTGGTAAGGCCCTTCACGTCTAGGGAGGTGGGATCTGTCCTGCCTTGCTCCTAGCCTTTGAGGTGGCAATTTCTTATATTCAGAAAACCACATGCACCTCACGATGGAGGTGGGATCTTGCTCAGTTCCTCTGCCCTGTTTTTGGAAAACTGCAGACTTATATTCAGGGGTCTCATTTTGCTTCAGAGATGCCCCCCTTTGGTGTGTTGTCCTATGCACTCATGGGAAATATGTAGAGACTGGATATATATTTGCTCTTTAACTGTGAATCCTTGGGATTTTCATTCATCGTGTATGTCCACAAGCAGGCATTAAAAGGTGACAAAAATCAGGCTGAATTCCCCTTAGCCATAGCTATAGGGGAAGGAGGGTGTTAATCCTCTTTCTGTTATGTCCCTAGGGAGGAAAACAGCTTGAAGCTCTTCTTTCCCAGCCTACTCTAGCCTATTCCTTTCTAAGGTAGTTGATGTGTATCCATAGGTATTCTATAGGTTTTAAATATTATGATTGTTTAACTTATCCAGTTTGTTCTTGTTAGGAAATAAGTGATAGTCTCTTTCTTTTGCAAACTTTCTAAATTCTAAACTGGTCCAAAATACTGCTCCACCATTTAGCTGCATGAATAACTTTGAACAAGTTACTTAAACTCCATTATGTCAGTTTTCTCCTCCAAAAAAATAAACTTGATAATAGTATAAATCTCATGTTTTAATAAGAATTACAAGAGCAAACACATGTAAAAGCATTTGGTGCATAGTAGATGACAAGCACTCAATCATTAAAGATTATTTCAGGCTTATACTGGACAGTTTATATAATTTACATGCTGTGTCTTTAAAAACTCACTCTCTCTCTCTCTCTCTCTCTCTCTCTCTCTCTCTCTCTCTCTCTCTCTCACACACACACACACACACACACACACACACACACACACACATATTTGCAAAGAAGTATTATTGCCACTTTATAGATTTTTCCTATTCCTGTGTACTTTTTGCTATATTGCTGTCTCCTCATCAATAAATGGGCCAACTAGGGACCAACTAGGCCAGCTAGGCCATGTAAGATGTAAGTGTCCAAAGAGCATAACAAGCTTAGAAATGTAAGAAACTACATTTTGTAGCAAAAATTCTAATCTGATAGCAGCACTCAGTCACAGCTAAATCACAATTCAATTTGAAAATATATCAGGCATTGAGAACTTTGATAAAGAGTAGTAGAGAAAAAAAGAAGAAAAAGAGTAGTAAAATGACAGATGTATCTACCCAGTCTCTTCCCATGCCTTATATAGCCCAGTTCCCTACTAAGATATGAAGATCAGACAACCAAGCTTTTTAAGGAAATCTCCTCTAACCAGGAACTTTTAAGGTTAAGGCCTGTATTAATCACCTATTGCTATGATCAATAATGCTGCCTAACTATCATCCCCAAAACTCAGTGTCTTAATAAAACAGCAAGCATTTTTTTTAGAACCAACAACAAGCATTTTTTTTTTATACTTGGGCATCTACAGCTTGGCCATGACGGCTCTGCTCCAGTAGGTTGGTCTGCATGCTGCCTTTTCAGGCCTGGGCAAGAGGAGCAGCAGCCATCTGAACAATGTACTCTGGTGGCTAAAATCAAAACCCCCAGAGGGCTGAGCAAAGACATATAAAGTCTCTTAAAACTTTGGCTCAAAACTGACTGTCACTTTTACCTAAATTATGTTGGCCAAAGCAAGTCAAAACGTCAAACTCAACATCAATGAAGTGAGTATATGCCTCCCCTACAGGTCAACTGAAGGAGCAAATATTTGTTGTAATCATTTAATCTGACACATGTAATGACCAGTATTGTCCTTCAAAGTCATGTTACTACATTTCAGGAATGATACAATTCATCTATCAATAATTGAAGAAAGTAGCCTGGCTAATGAAAACAGGGCTAACTAGATCATGACAAAGAACAGGAGACAACTCCCTTATAAGCACCACTGCTTCGTTCTTTTGACATTTCGAAAGGTACATATCACAGTGCTGGTAGAATTTCGGTTAGGAGACATTTGAGGAGCAATACCCTCCCCCTGAGAGTCTGGCTGGTTTATACATTCCAGGTGAGCTGAAACCTTTGGAGTCAGAGGCCTGAGCTTGCAGAAACAGCAGCATAGGTGTCCTAGCCTGGAGGCTTTCCCAAAGATTTAACTGCTGAATTCCACATTTTCCAACTTACAACTTTTATACCTTTACTAGAACTAAAGCTGGAAAGGCTACATTTATTTATCAAGGAGAGAATCCCTCTCTTCACACAGAAAAGGACAACTCTAATGACCCCTGAGCTGAGTCACTACCCGCCATCTTAAAATAACTGATTTTTTAAAAAGAAGAAGAAGGTGGAAGAGAATTCTGAAATTTCAACCAAAACATTTTTCTTTTCATTTTTGATTGTTCAGTGAGGGCCAGAACTAAAATTTCCTCCCTCCCACTCTCCCCCCTCCACCCCATGAACTTACTTAAGAAAACATCATTTCTAAAAATGTCATATATAAAGCTGTAGATTGTAAGGGCATATGTAAGGCATATTTACAGTTATATATCATAGGATTTTTTTCTTTAGATGATTGATAAAAAGGTAGTTTATCTCCTTAGTGACTTTTCAGATATCCCTGGGGTATTGTGGCTGAGTATTGTAACACAAATGGTCCCCATTTCTTAGAATGAATTATTTTGAATATTTAAAGGTAGCTCCCTAGTATAGACCTTAACTCTGCACTGGTAAATCAATAGTACTGAAAATTACTAGAGTGACATGAATTATTTTCCAAATTGTTGCAGTGACAAGAATGTCTATTTGGCTATAGCTGAGGGGAAAAAGACAAATGATACATCAGCAAGATCTTCCATGAGACTGTACTGTCTTGGGAGCTATTGACAAATCCGTGAGGTGATGAATAAAATTCACTGGGACGGAACACCATTGTGCATAAATCCAGAAAATGGTGACGCAGAGTGTTCATTATCTGTGACTTTTACGGATGGAAGAAACAGTGCTGAGAAGTAGACACCATAGGATAATAGAAATCTTGGGCATGGTTTGTACTCTGTTATCTAGTGTGTGGTGTGTGTGGTTCTTAGCCTCTCTGTATGTTGGTCTTTAGTTCACGACTGTATTTTAAGCACATTGTGGGCCATCGTAGTATAACATTTATACTAGCACTTATCCTGCACTAGGCATGGCCCTACATGCTTCATGTAAATTAAGTCAGTTAATTTTCACAATTGCCTCATAAAGTGGGTTCTCTTATTTTGCCAAGTGAGAAAACCAAGAAACAAGGGAGTAAGTTTGCCTAAGGTCACACACTGTTAAGTAGCAGATTTGGAATTTGGACCCAGATGTTCTGAGTCCAGAGTCCATGATCCTAACCACTAAGCTGGACAGTTTTCTGCTTTCCTATTTCCCCCATGGCTCCTAGCTATATGCTGGGTAAAGAGGACTTCTTGAGTATGTTCCTCTTTTTGTCCCATTTTATTTTATTTTTTCCATCACCATTTATCCCCTCTCTACCCTCTTCCACCTCTACCCACTCTCCACGCCTGCAATCACCACACTGTTGTCCATGTCCATGAGTTTTCTCTCTCTTTTTTTCTTTTTTGCACAATCCCTCCACTCCTAACCCCTGCACAGAGCTGTCTGCCTGCTCTTTACCTATGGGTCTTTCTCTATTTTACTTAGTAGTTCAGTTTGTTCATTAAATTCCACATATGAGTGAAATTATATGGTACCTCTTGAATGAAAGTTTTGCTAACAAAATACACAAAATTTCATGTTGCCTCTCATTTTCTTATAATTCCCTTCATCTCTACCTCAGTCTTCTCATTGACCCATATACTTACACATCACTCTATTTATGTTTATACAAAATGTCAATATGTTTCATTTATAATGCCTGGAGAGTTGTGTTCATAAGAATTCTATAGCTGCATACAACTCAGCCCCTCCACCCCCCCCCCACACACACACACACAAAAAGTAGTTCTTTAATCAATTAGCAATACCTGCCCTGGGTGTAATACAGGATCAGGGAATAGTAGCAGATATACCAAGGTTATACAGTAAAGTACTGTCTGACTCTCCCTTAGAAAGTCCAGATCCCAATGGCGTGATTACTGCTCTCCCTCCATTCCACTGTTTGTACTTGCTCTATATGTGACAAGACATTGCGAGTACTACAGGAAATTGCAGTTTAGCAGAATGAACAAGGCTTTAGCATTGCCAGATCTAGTATTAAATCCTGTCTTTATGCTTGTATGTAAAAATTTTCCTCCACTTCTCCATCTGAATAAGGTGTTTATTGCTCTCATGGTGTACTTATAGTTAATAATAATAGGACAGGGAGCAGCAAGACTTTCCTGGGCCAGGTAGTGTGTATTTTAGGCCATGTGGTCCATAGCCAATGCCTAAAATAAGCATATACTAAGCAGGCAAGAATATTAATTTTCTTCATTGATAGAGATTAATTTTTATTGTATGCCATTGAAATAGTCAAATCTTTTTACTTAAAATGTCAAACATAGTTTAGTGATCTATAATAAAACTAGAGGCCTGGTGCACAAAATTTGTGCACTGGAGAGGGGGGGCCTCAGCCAGGCCTGCACCCTCTCACAGTCTGGGCCCCTTGGGGGATGTCCAACTGTCGGCTTAGGGGGATCAGGCCTAAGCCGACAGTCGGACATCCCTCTCACAGTCCAGGATCCCTCACTCCTTACCGCCCACCTGCTTGCTCCTTACTGCTCAGCTCACTGCTCCTTAGCACTGCTGTGAAGGCAGGAGAGGCTCCTGCAACCACCACTGCGCTCTTCAGCCATGAGCCCGGCTTCTGGCTGAGTGGCCGCTCCCCCTGTGGCAGTGCACTGACCACCAAGGGGCAGCTCCTGCATTGAGCGTCTGCCCCTGGTGGTCAGTGCACATCATAGCAACTGGTCCTTCTGGTTGTTCTGCCATAACGGTCACTTAGGCTTTTATTATATAGATATGATTGTTAATTAATACCTTAATATGAATATGTCAATCATACTTAAGTAAAACAATCTTTCAGATAGGTCAAATTGTTTTGATTATGTAACTCATCAATAATTTTTTCTTGCATACTTATATGTATACATATATATTAATATATATATTACAATTATATATGTTATACCTTATAAATATATACTAAATATCAATTATTCAAGCATAAATAAAAAAGGAAAGTAACTCTAATGTTACCTTCTTACCTCCTCTAGTGGTTTGGAAATCACTGTTCCACAGAACGGAGAAGAGAATGAACATTCCCTATTAGTTGAACAGGGGTATGCAGTCCTCTCAAACAGCCTGCAAAAGATATTATCAAATTATTACTCTATTTTACTGTTAAGAGCATCAAAGAGTGAATAATATCTTATACGTCTGCAGACAGTGAGTAGCACTTGGAATACAGCTCTATATGAATCCCAAAATCTCCTGTTTCTTCTACAAAGTAATAAGAGGAACAAAAATTGAAGCATCAACCTAGAAACACCACACCTGGAGGGAACATCAAAGGAATGACCTTCCAAAGGCAGGTTCCATACCCAGGGGAAGACTGAGTACTATAAAGCTCAGGGCAGTGCTGTGTTGGTAAATGTGTAACTACCAGCTTTCTAGGGGGAGGATAGGGGACCCATGATTTGCAGCACCTGCCAATTACTAAGATGTGCATAATCAGCTCATGAGCCCAGAGGTGCTGTCTCCATTATCATAACCTTGAGACAGGCCATCGGGTGCAAAGATGAAAGAGGTCCAGATCTGAGGGAGTTATTGAAACAAAGAGGCCATCTTTGCTTTGCTCTCTCCCAGGTAACAAAGCTGTCACTTAGACATTGGGCTTCTTCCATCCCTAAGGATGGGGCACCAAATGCACAAGTTAGGGAGAGAAAAATATGGTGTCAGATATTCCTTAGCTCTATCTTTTTGAGCTGAGAAAAGGCTGTTTGAATGTCCATATTGATGGCATTGTAATAGCATTGGGTCCACTGGGCATTCCAGAATGTTGCTTTCTCCTTCCTGGTCATGCTTATTGGTCAGTGTACATGGAAGAAGATAAGAAAAAGAGAGGGAGAAATTATTTATCTTAGGAATCACAACAGATTTATTCAATGCCATTGCTTCTATACAAGAAATTATATATACAAGGCACTTTATGCAAATTTTTCATCTTGGAATTACTGTATTTACTATAGCACAATACACTCAACATCAACTTGTAAAAAGTAGGTGCCCACATAATCTCAATATCTAGGAAACGTGGCAAATTATTTCTAGAAGAAGCTACAAACTAGTTAAGAGAATTCGTTTTCAGCAATGCATGATTCTGCTATGTGCCAAACGGAGAGAGGAAAATAAAACGAAATTTATCTTCACCAAGAGATGGTGGATCCAGATGCATTGTTCCCTGTCCCATGTCTAAGCACTACTCAGGTCTCCCCCTACCAATTAGTTCCTGGACCCTGGAGAGAAAGACAACATGCTCCATAGAAAGGAAAAGGGGGAAACCTCTCCTGGGTTTCCCCAATCTTTGTAAGAGGCAGATGAAGCAGAAAATCATGGAGTTATATCTGGAGTCTCTATATGCCTGCTGTTATCACACCTTCCTGCTCTTAATAATCCCTCACATTTATAAAGGGATTCATGCTTTTCAGTCTTTTTGAAAAGCCTGAGTAATATAGAATCTCAGGGTTGGAAGTTGTCTCAAGTCATCCCACACAAACAGCTGCCAAGCCTTGAGTGCCCTTGACTACCTCAGCATGTGAGTCAGGGTAACTCTGAGAGGTGGGAAGGACACAGGCTGGTGCACTCCTTTAATAGGTGAAGGAACAAGACCTCAAGTAAAGCCAGAGGCTGTGCCTGGGTGGGAGGTCAGGTTTCCTGTACCCTGAGGCAGTACAGGTCCTTCTCTCAAATCTCCAAGTAGATAGAGAGCCTCCATCCTCTCTCCACCATAAGAAAATGCCTAGGGTCCCTCTGACAATTGGGAGAGGATTCCCAAAACAATGCAGAGATACAGATAGACACTGCCTGCCCTTCCTGCCCTTTGGCCTCATTTCCTGCACCCCCCCCCCCCTCCACCCCATCTCATTCCACTGCAAAACTGGGGGCTTTGGAGCCTAGGAGTTGCCCTGGGCTTGAATTCCAGCTCCACCCCTTACTCCTAGCCCTGTGACCTTGGGTAAGTTACTTCACCTCCTGTATCTCCTTTCTCTCATCTATGAAATGCAGTCAAGGACACCTATTTCACCAGTGTCTGTGAGAACCAACTGAAAAGGGGAATGTAAGTGCTTACCACTGGGCTGGGCACATAGGAATCACTCAGGAAATGCAAGCCCCTCCCCCAGATCAATCTCCAGAGGGTTCGATTCATCACCTCCAATCTCAAAGTCAGAGAAGTTCCTTACAGATGAGGGTGGGCAGGCAACCATGCAGCTTAAATCTCCCTTTAAATGGTTGGCAAATAAGTGTCTCCCAACTCCATTATTAATATCATCATTGAAATAAAACGTGTCTCATTAATGCGTTACATTGCACAAAAACAGAACTGCAGCCCTCACGGAGGAAAAAGGAGACATAGGCAACAGATGATGAAGAGGAACATTGGGATGATGTTTAGTAGCTTTTTCCTCCCCTTTGCCAATAAGTAAACGCTATTTCGCGTGGTTCCCTCAATTCTAATCTTATATTTCTCACCATTCTCATTGAGTTCCCAGAGGGGAGCCATCCTACTGTTGACAGTTAATAATGCCAAACAATAATCGAGGGCTCATTAGGCCAGAGGAGGCCAGGGAAGTGCTCAGTGTTTGCTGCCTCTGGGTGAGGTCCCGTTTAAACCACTTGAGAGAGAGAAGACTCTGTACCATTTGTAAAGCTGTCATGAGAAAGAAAAGCCACAGCCACGGCTCCAATTATGAATGAAAGACAATGAAGACAGTGATGACACTGCTTTCTGTGCAGGCTAGGAAGGCGGAGGATAGGGGGACGCTGAACTTGAGCTTAACCTGGAAGGAAGGGTAAGATTCAGAGAAGGAGAGAGGAGGACAGGTGCATTCTGCATGTGCACCAAGTGAGGAAACATACATCTATCTCGTTCAGGGCACAGCAAGTGTACTAAACAAGTTACTCCTGGGTGTCCTTTTTCCAGGTTACAACGGTTACTTCAGTACAGAGGACAAAAGTTGAAATAAAATGTTTCCCATTTGCAGAAGTGAAAACATCTTCCTCAACAAAGCCCCTTGTCTTCCCTCCACTCAGACTTCTACTAAGTGGTATCCACATGCCCCTTTAAGCTGTACACTGTCACAATCCCCCACCGAACCCCTCCCTGCTCCAGGGAGGCTGGGCACTGCCAGGCCCTCGGCTATCTATTATCTGCAACCCCAATGGCAGCCAATCACATTGGGCTAAAACACTTCAAATCAGGGGCCTGTGTTGGTATTTAGGAAGGAGGGCTTCTGATAACTGAATTTTCTATTCAACGCAGCGTTAACAAGTTCACTGCTTGACACTGAAAACCTTTCAAGTGATGACTGAGTGCACTCTTCTATCTCAGTGGAGAGGCTATCAAGGCGATTGGACCCTCTCTTGGTGTGAGAAGCCACGGGTCCTTAGGTTTATCATTCATTTGAGCATCAAGTTTCATCACCTCACACTAGAGATGGAGAAAGAGAAATTACAGGAAACTGGACAGATTGAGAGCTGAGCCCATGGCAATCTCAAGAAATCAAGAGGGACTTTCTTTTCTTTTTTAAACTAAATTCATACCAATTGATTTTTATGTGACATATCTCTCTCCCTTGAAAGGCAATAAAAGAAAAAAAAAGGAGTTAATTGGAAGCTGAAGTGTGGTTAATCAAGGCTTTACTATATTTTACAATCTCCTCAAAAGTTAAGACCTTCACTTTATTTTCTATGTATCTACCCTCAACATATGGCAGGCACAGTAGCTGGGAATGGATCTTACTTATTATAGCAATACTTCATTTATCTGATATATAGGAGAATGAGTTTAGATAAAAGTTAAACACTAACTTTTGTTGCAATTTTTAAACTTGCAATAATTTTCATTAAAATTATTTTAAATGCATCCCTCAACTCCTTGTCTTGTAAAACAGACTTCACTTGTGCTATAAAATAGTGATTCCTTGAAGAGGCTTCTTGTAGGCAGGTAAACCTCTCTACCCTCTTCGGCCATTTAAAATATGCTAATATACTACAAAGTTTTTAAAAAGGGGATAGCCAAAACTTTTGAATTAAATGCAAGAGTACATAGTTCTTAATAATGGACCTGAAAAGATTGCATATGAATATGATGACCATATATTTAACGTCCAACATATTTGAAAGTGAATGGAGGTGTTATCAATGAATATACCAAAGGTACTAACCAGTCCTGCTATGGGGTAACAGGGTGATACTATATATATGACCGTGCATATATATTTGTACCATAAAGTTTCTTCTTTTAATTCCAGTCTGGCTCTTGAGACTATTCTAGATAATTTATTTGTTCATCTATCCTCCGTTCTAAGATAAAGGAGTATTAGCTAGACCCCTTCCATGTGCACAACTTAGATCTAAGCACTGAGAGTATTTGAACATGGAAAAAAGCACATACAGGGAAAGAGACCATAGTAGCTAGGCTGCCAGACATAAACGAGGTGTTTCTGTAGCTGGTTTTCAACTTATAAACAGATTCCTGCCCTTAGATTTCTAACTTTTTCGAGTTATTTGAAGGCTTTGATTCATTTTCCCAAACAGTTAACTAAAAGTTTGGAATTGACTACAGGCTACAGCAAGATTTCAAAGGAGAGATTATTTGCTGAAGGAAATGTAAAAGCAGTGCTAAGAGCCGAGAGACAAAATATATAGGGGCAAGGAAAGGTCACCAGAACTCTACCTTTCTTTCTCGGGGGTTCACACTGTCTTGTCAGGCACCAAACATCAAAGTCTTTGAGACAGAGGTCAAGAAATTGAGTGTTTCAGCCTCATTAATGAATGTGACAATTATAGGAAGAGAGATGTACTGAAAATAGGCCAGGACACTTATCCCCAGACACAAATGACTATGTGGTTACCTCAATCTGTTACAAAATAATTAGCATCTGGGGAAAAGACACTATCATGGAGAGACTCGGAGCACACAGCGAACCCAGCCGATCCCTGCAGAGAGGGCAGCCTGAGGAAGGACGCTTGAGAAGAGGTTTGGGTGGAGAGCCAGTCTTCCCTCTTCTAAGGGCTCTCTGGCAGGAACCTGAAGGTCTGGTCATCATTTCTCCTTGCCAGACCTTCCAGAGGCTCATCCTCTGCAATGCTGCCTTGGGCACCTCTCAACTCAGTCACAGCCAGATGTCACAAGAGCCCCAAGATTAAAAGACAATTGAGGAAGCCACTGAGGACACCCTGACAGTGAACCCAAGACTCATTTGCCTGACTGTAGTCACTTCAAATTGATTCCTAAAAATTTTTTTCTAGAAAAAGATGCTAGATGACATGACTTCAAATACCCCTTTGGTTGCAACCAAGGGAGTGCCTTTGCCTGTCCCAGCTTGCTCAGGAAATGGTGAGGAGATGAGGTGGCCCCAGCAGGTTCTAAGGCTCATCCTTTGCAACTCCTGCCCCAACCCAAGTTCTGGAATTGGTAGGGTTGCTTTGGGCATCATTGTTCAGAGCTCCTGTGAGCTTATATTTCCCTCTGTATCCACATGGACCATTGCATGGAGAAATCCCCTTTCCCTCTATTTGGTTGAGATACACGTGCAGATTTGAAATGGAGTCTTTTCTAGGAAATGAAGAGGAAAACACTCAGAGGGGTAGAGAAACAGCAAGGTCTATAGAGTACTGGTCCTTATCATGCTATCCATAGGAATAACCTGGGGAATGTACATACATGTTCCAAGACCTCTACACCCAACCCATAAATTAAACTTTCAAGATATGAGGCTTAAAGATCAGTATTTATATGAAAACCCTTCGATGATATTTATGTACTAGCCACCACTATCTTTGGACAAATTTGGGGGTCTACTCCTCTAGTTCTCTGATCTTATCCAACTTAGATCATTATCACTGATGCAATTTTGTTTTATGTCACCTGGCAGCATCCATACCCTCATCACGAAGGAATGCATGAAATATTACAAGTCAAGTCTCCTCTGCGTAAATAAAACCTATCCTATCTCAAAGCACATGTACTAATATTCTGACCATTATTGATGAAAAAAAAGGGATAGAATCTTAACACTGGGAGAATTTTATACTCCAAAATTTTATGTAGCAGAGAAATTTGTCATCTAGCATTCCTGATTCTCAGGCATTTGGCCACAGCATGACTATTTCAATCATTCCTAAGCTTGCAATTTCAAAATTCTATCCACATATAGATAGCTCAAATTGATGAAATATTCTTTGTTATATTGAACCTATATATCTCTTATAATTTTCTCACATTGGTCTTGTTTCTGCCCTTTATGAAAAGATTAACTGCTATCTGGCCAATATCACTTATTCTTCATGTTATTGTCCCTATGTCCCTTGGCATAATAAAGAATTACAACAATACAAGATAAAAGGGAAAAAATTCTGCAAGAGTCTGAGTAGATATAATACAGTTTTCACCATGGCTAATTTTTCAGGGCTATTTTCACTCCCAATTTGATAACCATTGTGAGCCATGGAAAAAGTCTCTGACCCTCACAGGGCTGAACAGTGCAGCAGCAGTGGTCTCATCAACTCTGTCCATCTGCCAAACAAGAGAAAGATGCCTTCAGTGACCCAAGATCTAATCAGTGCTTCTCACTAAGCCAAGTGTCACTCAGTAAGATAGCTTTGAGAGTATTATTGTTATAAGACATTCTAGAAAGCGGGCTGTATGCATTCTAAATTCTTCCCAATGATCTTGTCTTAAGTATTTAGGGATGACATTTAGACTGCCCCTATTCTCAACCAGAAATTCCTAGAGAGTGAGGCTTTCTACAAATAAATATCCTTTGGTCAGCCTTCACTGTGAGAACTCAGTTGTAAGTATCAGCAGGAACTACTATTAGCCTCTATTCTATTATTAATCCCTCTTATATCCCATACTCTCAAAACCAAATCAGACACATTCCCCTATAAAACAAAGAAATTTAAATTTATAGAAATAATTTAAAACACCTTCATAGCACCCCACATGTACTCCCACAATTAGTAAGGTCTGTGTGCCAGAGAATTTTATCAAAGAGGTCTTCCAGCCATCTTATCACTTCCAATACAAGAAGCAAGATTCAGACTTAATAGACCAGCTACCCAATTATTCCTACCCTGAGTATTATATATATATATACATATTTTAAGAAGGCAGAAATGTATACCTTCTTCCAAGTCAATTTTTTCCAAAACTTTTTAAAGAGAAACAGCTTATATGTGTCCACTCTTCTTTTTGCCACCTGAGTTTATACTATTTATGTCATGTATGAAGGCTAATGGTTTCAATGTGTGCTTACCTATCTTTTGTTTTCTACTGTACCCCTTAATTTTCAAGATATAAAACAGGTCAAAACCAAGATTTCTAATCTTTAAATCTATTTTATATTATATAAATTTAAGAAATAAGTTAAGTATGATATCCTACTTGGTTTTATTTTCTTTCTGGCATCTAGGTTATAGAAAATTGTAGTCTAAGACTTGTGATGCAGGAATATTTAAAAACAAATCTATAGCAGTGAAAACATTTAGAGCATGGGGCATGCCATTCAGAGACATCTCTTTCCAAATATAATGATTGTTTAGCTTACTGCCACTAACTAGTTTATGACTCAGAACTTTGAAATCTAAAAAATAGATGATGTCAATAAAAATCAAATTGGTATTCAGAGTCTCTGTCCTTTCTTGAGGTTTCAAAAGCCAGGAATTGCTAACAGCCTCCATGCCATGTCTCCTTCCTTTAGGAGCTTAAAATCTACTAGGCAAAGAAAGACACAGTCTCAACTTCGTGTAAATGGAGAAGTGAGCACAAGGAAAATGAGGGCATGAAGCACTCGGATGTTTTCAGGGAACAGTTAGCACTTCCATACGGCTGGACCATAGAGTAAGAAGGAAAACATGGAAAGAGATGAGTGTGGGGAATCTGACAAGGGCTTCATCATGAAGAGTCTTGGGCTGTCATATAAAAGTACCTGGACTTTATAAAGTACAGAATAGGAAATATAGTCAATAATACTGTACAATCAATATTGTATAGTAAATAACTATGTATAGTGTCAAGTGTGTACTAGACTATGAGGGAGATCATTTCATATCCTATCTAATAATAGACAAACATGGTAATTAACCATACCTCTGACACGCTTCTCATTGGCTAATCAGGGTGATATGCAAATTAACTGCCAACCAAGACGGCAGCTGGCAGCCAGGCAGTTGAAGCGAACAGGAGGTTTACTTGCTCCAGTGATGGAGGAAGCCAAGGTTCCCCGCCTGCCGCAGCCCAGCTCTGAGCTTGCACTCTAAGAAACAATGTTGCAATTATAGAAGCTAAACAACCCCCAGAAACCTGCTTTCAACCAGCCAGGCCTCAGAGCTGGAGTTGCAACAAAGTTTCAATTACAGAAGGTAAATAAATCCCAGATACCTGCTTTCAGCAGCCGAGGTCTCAGAGCTGGAGCCAAGACTCAGAGCTAAAGCTGGCTCTCAGCTCCAGTGACAGCCATAGAAGGTAAATAAATCCCAGAATAAAAAAAAAAGAAGAAGAAAAGGAGAGGTTGGGAACTTCAGTCATCCACCAGCCTGAAAACGGCCCTCAGCCCCTCACCCAGACTGGCCAGGTACTCCAGTGGGGACCTCCACCCTGAAGGGGGTGTGACCAGCTGCAAACAGCCATCATACCCTTATCCAGGCTGGCCAGGCACCCCAGTAGGGATGCCCACCCTGAAGGGGGTGCGACCAGCTGCAAACAGCCATCATCCCCTCACTCAGGCTGGCCAGGCACCCAAGCGGGAGCCCCACCCTGATCCGGGACACCCTTCAGGGCAAACCAGCCAGCCCCCACCTGTGCACCAGGCCTCTATCCTATATAGTAAAAGGGTAATATGCAAACTGACCCTAACAGCAGAAGGACTGGGAATGACTGGTCACTATGACACACCTAACCACCAGGGGGCAGACGCTCAATGCAGGAGCTGCCCTCTGGTGGTCAGGGTGCTCTCACATGGGAGGAGCTCTGCTCAGCCACAAGCCAGGCTGATGGCTGCCAGTACAGAGGTGGCGGTGGGAGCCTCTCCTGCCTCCTCAGCAGCGCTAAGGATGTCCGACTGCAATTTAGGCCTGCTCCCCGCTGGCAAGTTTACATCCCCCGAGGGCTGCTGGGCTGCCAGAGGGATGTCTGATTGCCATCTTAGGTCCAATCCCCAGGGGAACAGGCCTAAGCCAGCAGGTGGTCATCCCCTGAGGGATCCCAGACTGCGAGAGGGCACAGGCCGGGCTGAGGGATCCCCCCTCCCCTCCCTGAGTGCACAAATTTTTGTGCACCTGGCCTCTAGTCTATATAATAAAAAACCTAAGCGACCATTAACAGCAAAACAACCAAAATGACTGGTTGCTATGATGCATACTGACCACCAGGGGGCAGATGCTCAACGTAGGAGCTTTCCCCTGGTGGTTAGTGCTCTCCCACAGGGGGACCACTGCTCAGCCAGAAGCCAGGCTCATGGCTGGCAAGCACAGTGCTGGTGGCGGGAGCTTCTGCTGCCTCCATGGCAGCGCTAAGGAGTAGCAAGTGGTAACACGCAGCGAGCAGGTGGGAGGTAAGGAGTGAGAGGTCCCTGACTGTGAGAGGGATTTCCAACTGTTGGCTTAGGCCAATTCCCCACAAACGGGCCTAAGCCAGCAGGTGGACATCCCCTGAGGAGTCCTGGACTGAGAGAGGTTGCAGGCCGGGCTGAGGGACCCCCTTTCAGTGCACAAATTTCATGCACTGATCCTTTAGTATTATATAAATGTCTAACCAATATGCTGAACTCCTGTCTATGGTATTGAAATTGTTAAATTGTATGTGTAGTATAATACTATTGTTATAAACAAACGTATGTGTTTTTATATATGGTTAATATGCATAAAAATGAACATATTCAAAATAAATTCAGGAGTTACCACCATGGAATGGTTTTGTGGTGATGAGAAAGGACTTTCAATTATGTAACTATCAAATGATTTGAATTTTTCCAACAAGATTGTACTTTTTAAATGAAAAGAAATCTCACTCTAGCAGCAATGTTGATATGCAAGAAGAAACCAATTAAGCTGTTGCAATTTAATTTTGCAAATGATAGACAATGAGAGTCTAAGCAGAAGCAGTGGCTTGAAGGAGAGAGAGAACGAAGTGGGTTTGAGCAATAGTAAGGATATAGACTGGAATGTAGACATTGGCTGTGAGGAAATGCAGCAGCAAGAGGAGATTAAAATGACTTCCAGGTTTCTAGCTGGGGTAACTCAGTTTACCATCATAGGGTATATAGGATGAATAACAGAATTTGTGAAAAGATATACCTTCAGGTTTGCAAATGTTTGAGACATCTGTGGGGTGTCCAGGCAACAATGGTCCAGTTATGGAATCAGATTTATATACCTGAAGCTGCAAGCATAAAGCTGGGATTGTTAGTGGCAGAGCTGAGAGTAGACTCAAATATGCTAACCCTATCAGGAAGTGTCCCAGAGTTGTCAGAATGAATCCCAGATGCTTCAAATGCAGGTGGGATTTATAATGGGAATATAGAGAAAGGGTATAATCCAGGAGACTGAGGCACCTGGGAACTGGCAACAGTGAGGAACTCCTGGTGATTGTAAAGGCCAAGAGAACAGGGGGAAGAAATGTGATTCTAGATCTAGAGAGTACTGGTCCTTACACCAGGCAGGAGGGGCACCAGCTTGGCAGTTGACAACGCTGACCCAAAGCAGAGATGAAGAAATATCTTGGCCTCTCTCTCCTCCATTCTCCTACTTCCATCTTCTTGACTCCCATTGACCAAACCCATCCAGAAGGAAGAGGTCAAGGGAATTTTAGATGATATGCAGAAGCCAATTTCCTGGGACAGAGGTGGGCAGAGACATATAGAGAATGAATCTGTGAGAAAAGAGTCTCCATCACTCTGTCTCCTATTCAAGAGTGTTCTCTGATGAGTCTACAGTGACCTGGGGAAGGGAGAACAGACTGATACATGAACTAACTACAAAGGTAGCAGCATGCTGACCTGGACTTGGAAATCATTGAGGTTTTAATTCCAATCCCTACTCTGCCACTGACTGGCTGTGGGGCCATGGACAATTTTTCATATTTCTCTAAACTTCATCTGTAAGATGAAGATAAAAATACTATTGAATTTAAGAAATCACCATAGGAATTAAATAAGATATTTTGTGTACATGTTTAACCCAATGCTTGTTATAAAGTGCTCAGAGAATCTTAAGAGGTGAGGATGACAATGACTATGAAGAGCCATGGCCACTAATTCAGATCCTAAAAAGGTTGGTATGCGCTGGAATAGACAGGTGTTCTCAGTGCAGCTTGAATGAGAGGTAAGATTTCAGGAAGTAGACAGGGGGATACAAGCATGCTTGGCTGGGGACATGGAGGTGAGAACAGAGGGTGACAGGAGAACTGATGGAGTTCGGAGGCTTGCTTAACCCACGCTATCACATCACTGAGGGCCGGCATTACAGGAAAGAGACACCCTGACATGTCCGTCCCCCAGCATCTTCCTGTCCGCTTTATCCTGTGGCCATCAGCTCGCAGTTCTCTGCTAAGTGAGCATCTTAATAGTATTTTCCCTTGAGGAGCCCAGTACAGTTTTGCAAACTGTAAGTAACATGTTAAAAGGACAACCCTTTCTAACAAACACGTAAAAAAGACAACCCTTGCAACATGTTACTTACAGCTTGCAAATACAAGTTCTGACTCAAGTCAGAGCAGGGAATGGAATTCAGAGAGGCTGAGCCCAGACCTAATTTTCAGAAAGACTTCCTTGACAAAACATGGCTTCTGTTACTTTCCAAACCTTTTTTGTTGTTGTTAATTCTCAATCAGGGATATTTTTTCCATTGAATATGAATATATATATATATATTTTTAATATATTTTTATTAATTTCAGAGAGGAAGGGAGTCAGAGAGAGATAGAAACATCAATGATGAGAGAATCATTGATTGGCTGCCTCCTGCATGCCCCCCACTGGGGATCGAGCCCGCAACCTGGGCATGTGCCCTTGACCGGAGTCGAACCTGGGACCCTTTGGTCTGCAGGCCAACGCTGTATCCACTGAGCCAAACCAGCCAGGGCTATTCTTTTTTTTTGTTTTGTTTTAGAGAGAGAGAGAGTGGGAGAGAGAGGTAAAGGTGAAGAGAGAAAGAAGAAGAGGAAGAAACATCGATGTGAGACAGACACATCCATTGGCTGCCTCTCACATGTGCCCAGATCAGGGTGGGGAAAGAAACCTGAACCCCAGGTAAGTGCCCTTGACCCCTTGATGGGGAATTATACCGTTGACTCTTTGGGGTGCAGGCTGATGCTCTAACCACTGAGAAACACAGGCCAAAGTCCAAACACTTTTGATTTCTAACAGCAAAATTCTAATCTACTCCTCATATTCTCATGCCTCTTAATATCTGCCTCGCCTTATGGTCTAGTTATTGCAACATGTTCGTGTTTTCTTTAGCACGGTGCAAAGTCATTAAGAGATGGATTCGACTTTCTGCCTCTCTCTTACCTGTTGCAGCTGTGGTTCCCAATGCAAACTTGTACCAGAATCACAGGGGACAGTTGTTAAAATTAGACTCAAACTCAGGTGCTTTAATTCTGTCAGTCTAGGATGTGACCCAGAAGTGTGCTTTTTTTTTAAAGTTTTCCAAAGGATTCAAATATGCACTTATTTGGAGGAATCACTGATATTCACCTACTAGGATATTCTCTCTTTCACCTACAAACAAGTGGCTAGTACAGAGAGGAGGAGAATGAAGATCCCCGAAAGGATCTATTTTTCACCACCTCCTATTTAAGTGACTTTGGATAAATTACATGATCTGTAAAACCTCAGTTGTTTTTTTTTTCACTTTATGCGATAAAGTACCCATTTCATCAGAGTGTGCTAAAAATCTATAATAATAAAAGTGTAATATGCTAATTAGACTAGACATTTTTCCTTCTGAAGCCACCGTGGGCAGGGACCAAGGCACAGGTGGCCGCAGCAGTGGCGGGGCCGAGCCCCTTGCACAAATTTTGTGCAACGGGCCTCTAGTTAAAACATAAAAGGAATTCTTTAAATGTCCCTTTCCTCTCCTACTTTTAATCCATAAATAAAAATTATTTTTATTTATGTGAAAAAAAAAAGACAGTGTGAAAAAAAAACAAAAAACTTTTTTGTTAGGTAAAGGTCCATGCCTTCCCATTTTATAAGGTTATAATAACTTCACACAACTTAAAATAAATGTTATTTGTTGTCATATTTTTATATGGCTGATAAATATATTTTTGGATGTTGTAGAAGAGGTTATTGTGATGCGAGAGGATGGGAGAATACTTCCCAGTCTAAAATTCTTGTTATTAATGTATTCTAGAAGATGAGAGGAAACTGAAATTAAGCTTCCCCCAGTAGTTTATGAAAGTCATTCTTTTTCTCCTTTTGAATTTTGGGAACGTTGCCCATCTGTTTTTTGGCATCTATCCCACTCTCCATAATTTCTGAAAGATAATCAGCAGGTTAAACACACACCATCATAATTTTTATAGCAGGAAATATTTTTTCCTTCTAGGTAAACAACAAGCTTTAATTTTCCCTTACCTAAGCGACACCAAAGGAAAGAAGCCATTTAATAATTTGTCTTTTAAAACATGTTTTCATTGCATTTACAAAGGTTTACAAGGAATAGATCTAGAGCTTAATTGCTTGTAGCTAGGGAATACAATTATTCTTCTGAAGTCTCCAAATATTTATTGTGACTGCCTAGGCCTAAGTTTCAGGCTCATACCACAAAGATTGAAACTAATTGAGCCCAAACCCCAAAGCTATTAAAGAATGGCAGATTCATGTTGAAAAAGAGGGGTAATGTCATGCCTTTGACACTGAGGGGAGGGGATTGTTAATGTATTTTTTTGTGCTGCTAGAAGAAAACTGATTGACAGAATTCTTTCTTTGCCACATAATTATCTACTTCTTTGTTGACCCATCTGGTCCCCTTAATGGCGGGCTAATACCATCATAAAGCAATCAGACTAAATTGGTCTTCTGGTGATCAATGGTTAATATAGTTTCATACAAATTATTCTTAGACTGTGGAGCCTTTCCCATTAAAACTATAAACAGAATACTACATATTGACAGGGCTTTTCCCAATATTTGGGTGTGTGGACTAGAAATCGTAAGTCTTTCGGCATCTTTTGGACAGACCGCATTTTTCACAGAGCACTGTTTAAACTCAAAGGCTCCGGGGTAACCTCTTGCTTATACCTAACATTCATTACAGACATAAAATTGTCTAACCTTAACTGCTTTCCCCACCTGATCTCTAATTTAATCCACACAGAAGTTCTTATTATGAGAATAAAAATCTTACTAAGAGGAACTAAATTAAGGAATTCTAAAAGAAGTCAATAGCCTTGGTTATTAAAGAGGGGGAAAAAGCGGGGGGCGGGGGGGGGGGTAGAGCAAACCCCAGCACTTTCAGAGTTCCAGAAGTCAACAGAAAAGGGCCCTGAGTTGCAAAAGAGAAAGCACTTACCCACAAGAACATCAGCTCCTCTTGGTCTCAGATGGCTCTCAATATCCATTCTCAATACCCGATTCAGAATCCGACCGCCTGCCTTACCCTTCACACTGGCTCCTCGTCCTAAAGCACAGAGTTGACCAAGTCATTCCCCCATTACTTACAAAGTGCCAATTTCCAAGGAAGGCATTAAGGTCTTCCATATCCTTGTCCCTACCCTAACCGTGATTCATCTATTACGGCATCCCTCGTATACTGGCCATCCTAAAACTCTTCTTGGTCCAGGAGTATAATAGCCTATTTCATAGCTCTTGTCTCTTCACTATGAAATGTTTTTCTGTCTCCACAGCTTCTTTGATCAAATCCTATCCAACAACCACTTTGGAAAATAGTTGGACATTACCAAGTAAAGTTAATTATATGCATTCCCAATGACCCACCAATTTCATTCTCAGATATGTACTTGAGAAAAATGCATACACCTATGCACCAAAAACCATGTAAAAATGTTCATAACATCATTATGCGTAAGAGCCAAATGCTAGTGGAAACAAATTTTCCTCAATAGTGGAGTGGATAAATTACAGTCTATGCAGCAAATGGAATACCACAGCGAAGAAAATTAATGAAAAGTTACAATATGCAACAACACTGACCACGCTTAGAAATAAAATGCTGAATAAAAGAACTCAATGTGAAGTAATGCATACTGTGTAATTCCATTTATATAAAGTTCACATGCAGCTAAAACTAGTCCGTAGTGTTAAATGCCAGGAGACTGGTAACTTTTAGGGAGGAAGAAGGGGCAGTGATAGGGAGGAGGCATGATAACTTCTAAGTGCAGGAAGGTTTTCTTCAAAATACTCATCCAGTCCTAGCCCGTTTGGCTCAATGGAGAGTGTTGGCCTGCGGACTGCAGAGCCCTGGGTTCAATTCTGGTCAAGGATACATGCCCAGATTGAGGGCTCGATCCCCAGTAGGGGGTGTGCAGAAGGCAGCTGATCAATGATTCTCTCTCATCATTGATGTTTCTCTCTCTCCCTTCCTCTCTGAAATCAATAAAAACATATTTTAAAAAAATACTCATCCACCTGTACACTTAAGGTATGTGCACGTTTCTGTATGTATGTTATACCTCATGAAGTTTTCTTTTTTAAGTTCCTATTTATTTTTCAACGTCAAGATCAATTACTATCTTTTCCATAAAGTCTCAGTCTGACTTTTCTCTCTCCAGGCATTTAATTAACATGCCTTGAATTTTAGGCATGATGATAACATGTGACATGGATTAGGTAATTAAACAGAAAGACCCTTTCTAAATGAAGCAATGAAATGGAGAAAATTGGAAAAATACGATGACTCATGTCAGCTTTGTTTAAAATCTGGGTTTTGGCTGACCACTCAACCTAACAATCTTACATAATTATCCTGAGCAGTTCCTTCTGCTGAAGTCAGACTCCTCTCCCTCCCACTTGCCCCTGTCCCAGCTGTGCAATGGTGTTTTGGTTTTGTGTGTGTTTGGTTTTTGGTGAAATACAGTATATGTTTCCAAGTATTGGGAAGCACTGAGCAAAGCCACCTCATCAATGAATCATGTCACTATTGACCCAGGCTGTGCCTTCAAAATATTTACAGAAATGTGGTTCATGAAAATCAGCTAAGCCACCTCACAGAGCGTGGCAGTGACATCCTCAAGTTTAGTTTTCCGGGGGCACACAGTCATCTACACTAAGCAAACCCAGATCTTCAGGAACTCTTTCTATCGGCCATGTTCTCAGAATCAGTCGCTTTTCTGCAGGATAATCCATCTCACTGGCTGTTTCAATGACACATGGACAAGATACCAGCTTCCAGGGGCATTTGTAAATTGCCTTGAAGCCCTTCTGTCCTGACCATCTTTCCCAGGTCAAACGGTCCTCCTAAAGCTGAGTTTTTCATAAAGTCACGGAGCAGTGCTAGACAGCTACATCACTTAGCTCTCTGCACTCAGGCTGGTCTTCCCTGCTACACATCCCCACCCAGCCCAACACACATGATTGTGAGCTTACTAAAGACAAACTCTGTCATTCTTTACACCTCTCTGCCCACCTGTTGTGTTTCTTGACCAACTGGATGAAATACGAAACAGTGTGTAAGTCATTTTCATTCCCCTGGCTCAGTTTTTCAAAGTATGTAATGGGCCATTACTCATCTGAGCCAGAAAGACGCTTTCAGCTTTTAAATTTCTCAACTGCAATTTTGTCTCTACTCCATTCCAATTTTAAATGAAGGAAGTAAGAAAGGAGACTTCCAAAGTTGCCCTTAGCAATGCTTTCCAAGAATGTGTTCAGTAGGCAAGATGTGACCTTCAGAGTATTTTTTAAAAAAATGTATGTCTTGATTTCAGAAAGGAAGGGAGAGATAGAAACACCAATGATGAGATAGAATCATTGATCGGCTGCTCCTGCACACCCCACACTGGGGATCAAGCCCAAACACCAGGCATGTGCCCTGACTGGGAATGGAACCTTTACCTCCTGATTCATAGGTCAATGCTCAACCACTGAGCCACGCCAGCTGGGCAGGAGTATTTAATCAATACCTAAGAAATGTTCATTCGGGCTTTCAACAACATCTTGTCGGTGCCCTTGTTTCCTACCTCTGTGCCACAAATTCCTTACTGACGCCTACTGCCTACTCCCTTCAAACAGAGGTAAAGGCTGTCTTGATGTTTCTTCCTCCCTCAGAAACACTATCTTTTGAGTTCCCACTGTTTAGACTAGGCTGGTTGTTTTGTTGTGTGGTTTGTTGGTTTGTTTTTACTTCAATCAACTCTTTTGATAGAGCCTCCTGGTTGAAATGTTACACTTTTAAGTTTAAATTCTTATATATTTAATCATTGGGAACTTAGCTACCTGAATCCCCCCTTATTGTTTTTATTGTTGTTGCTGTGTGGGGATTTCTTTGTGGGTTTTTGTTTTTTGGTGTGTATGTGGTTTAAAGAGACATGGGTCTATGGGTCTGGTTTTGTCTTAGGCCAGTGATGGCGAACCTATGACACGCGTGTCAGAGGTGACACACGAATTCATTTTTTTGGTTGATTTTTCTTTGTTAAATGGCATTTAAATATATAAAATAAATATCAAAAATAGAAATCTTTGTTTTACTATGGTTGCAAATATCAAAAAATTTCTATATGTGACACGGCACCAAAGTTAAGTTAGGGTTTTTCAAAATGCTGACACACCAAGCTCAAAAGGTTCGGCATCACTGCTTAGGCAGTAAAAGCATGGGACTTGTGGACAGTTAAGCCCATTCTACTATGATACCGAAAACACTCTCCCCGACTGCATAAATGATTCATAGCATTCTCCTCTCAAATCTTCATTCATCATTTATGCAACACTTTTTGGAAATTTCTATGTTTTAGGCACAGTATCAGGTCCTGCAAATATAAAGACTTGATCCTTGCCCTCAAGAATCTCAGGTTTGGTCCTAAATAAAATGTAGAAATTTGATCACTAAAGGAATATATTTGAATACCTATGCCTGGCATTCAATTTAGTGATGAAGAGAAATATTAAATAATTATTTTTAAATATATAATTGCAAGTGATTAAAGTGCTGAAAAGGAGAAATATTGGGGGATATGAAAAGAAAATAGGAAGATTTGTCTTGGTTTGGGAAATTGAAAATGCAAAGGGGTAGTGGACAGAAAAAAATATCAGAAAAGAATTTTCCATAGGAGAATTTTAGTTGACTGGTTTTCAACATTCTGTTCACTTTTCCCACAGAATAATTTTGAATCACTATTCACTCCATCCCATTTTTTAAGTTGACATCTGTTGCTTTTCATTATGTTCATATGAACAAGCTTTCACAGTCAGATGTGTTTTTATTTTTTCTTCACAAGTTCACACTTTTTATTCAACTTCTGCCTTAGAATTAAAGGTGTTGTGTGTTTAAAAGTGTGTGTTTTTTTCTCATCCTATAACATGTCTCTGAAAAAGAAACATATGTATCTAAAGTCAAATTCAATTTTGAAAATCCTATAACATGTCTCTGAAAAAGAAACATATGTATCTAAAGTCAAATTCAATTTTGAAAATATTTTCTTTTAAGTATTAAGACGAAGTTCACTGGTTGTTTTCTGGATTGTGATGCTATCAGTGTGTGTATAATTGATAGGGGTGAAGAACAGAGCAGCAGTTGCTAAGGATCAGATTGTGGGACATGTTTTATTAAAAAGGGGAGCAGAAGGGAATTTGGGGGGATGAAGTTTTGTTTATGTAGCTTGATTATGGGGTGGTTATGGTAGACATTTTTCCCTCAATATTATCTATATTTTTTCAAATCACTGCTAACATATATTTAGATTCAGCAAATTTTGAAAAGTATTATCTTTGATGCTGCCCAACTGAGAAGTTTGTTTTCTCCTATTTGATAGATTAGCATTTAAAAAGAAACCAAATAGCATAAACGACGGAGCAAAATAATATTATGCTATAAAGACAGAAAATCAAGGTATTCATAGGCATTATCTTTGAACATTTTTAGCAGACTACTCTTTTAATCGTTTTTAAATCCTAGGTATTAGAGTTCGAACTCCAGATATTTTCTCCCAGGACATTGATGTACACCTATTTGACCTCTATTGCCTAGCCTTTCTTTCTATTTCCTTTTAGATACTTTAAGATATAAAAGTATACTTCAGAATTTTTGTAAATAAATAACTCCTTTTTATGAGCTGTGCAGAGGAATGTATGGATTGGAAAAGCATAGTATATAGAAAGAGTTCGGTACAATCCACAGTTTCAGGCACCCACTGGGAGTCTTAGAATATACCCCCCATGGATAGGTGGACTGCTGTATTGTATACCTCAGCCAGACCAGTCAACTATTTCACCAGAGATCCAATGCTGGCAGCCCTATCAGTCAACTGTCACTCCATAATCCAACTACTATCCAACTGATTTGTGAAACACACACCACCTAATTCTATTAACCCAAAACTTTGGACTAACTATAATTCCAATGGGGTGGCCTGGGTTCAGGTCTAACACACTTCACTGCACAGTCATGCAGAATTGTGAGAGCTGATTGGCTAGCATCCCATATACTGGAGTCCTACTCCACAGCTCCACAGATCTTCCCAGCAAGAGAAATTGGCTGCCAATTGCATGAAGTGATTTTCTGTGGTCAGCAGAGCTTTTCTGACTACCAAAGGCGTCCGAGTCACTGCTCCACACTTGCAAGTAAAGCATTAGAGCTGAATCCATTTGCCTTGATTAAATTCCACTTTTGAATTTTTGGCTTTTGTTTGAGATCCAGGTAGTTCTTTGCAGCAGGGTCCCAGCTGGATGATGCATTCCCCAAGAGAGTACAGTGCTCGTTTTTCAGATGTCAGTGGGACGGCAGACAAGAATCCTCAGAGAGCATTAGTCCAATCAATAAACAGAGATAAAAGGGAAAATCATGTGGACACTGGGATCAGAGATGGGGCAGAAAAAGATGGGGGAAGTGGAGAAATAAAGGGAAGAACTGACATAATTAAAGCCTAAATAGAAAGAACACAGCTTGAAGATAAACTTGGCATATTCTATATGTTTAGTGTTGACTCACTTTACAGCACTGCAAAAACTCGATTCATTAGGGGAGACTAGATATTCTTTAGTCTTTTTTTATTTTTCCATCAAATGCATTTTTCTGTCTCAAATTAGAAATGCAGATATGGAAAATAATTTAATTCTCGATTAAGCATACGGTAGGGTTCACCAGGGGCTGTGACTATTGGGAGCCCACACTCTAATGGACTGCTCCATATTAAACCTTCACTAAAGGCGTCCTCTGATTAGCAGTGTGCTTTACACTAGCCAATTAGTTCCTCTCTTCTCCCTCCACTACTCTCAAAAAGTTCCCATGTACCACTGTTTTCCACACAAATGACTCCACAAGAAAAGTCCCCTAAGAATTTATTTCCCTTCCAAATCCTGAAAAATCAAGCAATGAGCGTCTCTTTTCTGCGTCCTTACTCCCTACCAAGAGCCGTTATATATCCTCTCTTTCAACTTATCTTTTAGAGTTCATCAATCGTATCCACATTTCCTAATACAAACTTGAGAAGAGAGGACGGTGTAATATTGGTTTGTCAACTACTGCCTTTCAAATATATTGCACTGAACTGTAAACCCCCAAATCTTTATTCTATAAGTTTACTTGCTTTGCTGAATATAATTCAGACCCAGCAGAAACATTGAATCATGCTCAAGTTAAATTTTGTGTCAATAAAGCTAGTTTAGACAAACCAGAAATGTAATATATTAGTTTCCTATAGTGAGTACAAGGGCGTGCTAAGCCTTGATGTGTGTTGGATACGGGTAGGGACAGGGAGCTGGTAATGGGCACAACCAGCATTGCCTTTCCCCCAGGAACAGAAGACAATTTGCATCATAGCCCAAAGGGATGTTGTTCATTCCAAGCTTCCCTGATGTTAGTGAGTATCCCATCTGCTGGACACCAGGAATCACCAGGCAAAGGCAAGGCACAAAGTCAGATGGGGGGCAGTCTCCGAGTTTTGGATGGCCCATTTAATTTGGGACAAGACCCCTGTCAGTGCCTGGAACTAAGGAGACAGCATCCAGCTGCCAAATTACATGGAATGTCAAGTGCTAGGCATGTTGACAAGATCCTAGTCAATTGGGCTGGAGTTCAAGGCAAGCCTCCAAATCCAGCAGGGGAACCAGAGTACTCAGCAATAATAACGAGATGAAATTCATCCCAAAGACTGTCCCACACGGGTTCACAAGGCACCCTGAGACTGGACAGACAGCTTCTCACTGCAGGGAAGCCAGGCTTATGGGTGTGAGGCTAATGACAGACCTAGGTGAGGTCCCTTCAGATCTCACATACGACTTGATCAAGATAGGCAAAGGAATTTGGCAGAAGAGAGCATGGGACAGAAGGCATGGACCATGCACATGAACGGAGCTGCAAGAGCAGAAGTGGACCCTGAAGGGGAAGGGTTGGATTTTGTCTCAGCTGTAAAATTGAACTCTTCGGTGTAGAATCACTTGGGATTCTGAATTAACAAGTTTTCTTGTCTGCCCAGTTAATTATGAATTACTCATCCTGTGTCCCCAATAGACTCAAACTAGACAAAAGGCTCAAATCAGTTACTCAAATATTCTGTGTTTCCATAGGTGTGCAAAGAAAGTGGCAGAAACCTGGATCATGAGCCCCTTTCTGAAAGGTAATAATGACCAGGTGGCAGTAATTTGACATTCAGTGTGGAGATATTTGAGGGGAATGTTGCTCACCCCTGAATATGTCTTCTCTGCTAAGCTGCCAGTATCTGCACTCCCACCATTAGGGTTTAATCCCTTCAGGTTCTTTTCCTGGGATCTTATCCAAAGGAATTTCCTGAAATAAAAATGAACTTGGATGTTATTGAATCACCATAGTTTTGATGCTGGTTTACTAGTTTGTAATGGAAATCAAAACTGCCAAGACATCAAACCCTCTAGTCCTCTGCCTGGCACACATACTCCCTGTAGGCATATAAGGAGCAAATGAAGAACTTTCTTGGAGAAAATGAAATCAGATCAATAATAGTTAGTGGCATGATTTTAATGTTAAATAACATTGACCTAAAATAATGTGTGGATAGGAGTAAGTCCTCTCTCAAGACCCTGTTGACTGGCCCACCTAATATCTGACACTTGAACTCACATTTTAATTCACTTCCATAGGTTATCTTTCAAATGCCATTAACTCTTTTGAGATATGGTAATAAGTTCAATTATTCAATCAATTTTTGACAGCCCGGTAGCCATTTTCTCTTCACACTGTTTTCCTATTTCTGCTCTACTCTGTAATTCCTAAATTGACCTCTCAGAGAACAATTTTATTTTTGCCATTTCCAAACTCTTAGAAAATGGAAAACAAATCTTAATATTTCAAGAGCTCTTTCAAAAACAATAAAATTTTAAATGTCCTAATATAAAAATAAATAAAAAAGAAATGTGAAGCAACAACATAAAGAAAAATATACAAAAGAATTTATATAAAAATAGTTATTCTCTTTAGGACCAAGAGAAATACAAATTTTAATTTTGTTAAAATATCTTGGTTTGTCCTACAAAATGCATATGTATTTGTGTGTATATATACATACAGGGTGTCCCCCAAAAAACTTCCTAACAGTTGATAACTCAATTTTGAACATGAAATGCATTTTAATAAACACTGTCTTTATAATTATTCAAAGTGTGTGCATATATATGTATTCCAGAATCGGTTGAGGTAAAGTAAAATAGGCACTCTGGTGTACTTCACTCCACGATCAAGAGCTGTGATTTCACACCTGCTTGTGTGACTAAATGAATGCCCTGGAGAGCTTATTAAAACTGCAGATTTCCAGCCCTGCTCCATACAAAGGCATCAGACTCGCTGGGGATGGATCTGAGATACACTCATTCCCAAAAGCTCCCTAGATCATTCTGAGGTCACTGGTGTATGGACCACTGTGTGAGAAACACCCATTATAAAATATCCAATTTGCATCCTACTTGTAGTTAATAGAATTTTTTTTTAATTCAAAGCTTTGGTAAAGTGATAGGAAAGAGTTGTATTAATAATCATTACACTGACCAGTTTGGCTCGGTGAATAGAGCGTCAGCCTGCGGACTGAAGGGTCCCAGGTTCGATTCTGGTCAAGGGCAGATATCTTGGTTGCAGGCTCATCCCCAGTAGAGGGTGTGCAGGAGGCAGCTGATTGATGTTTCTAACTCTCTATCCCTCTCCCTTCCTCTCTGTAAAAAAATGAATAAAATATATTTTAAACAAAAATTTTAAAAAATAATCATCACACTCACATAATCTTTGGGCTGCACCAGGTGACAAGGCCACAGTGAATTGAACCACACCCTGATTTTCCCCTCCAGTCCTGTTGGTCTCTGTGCCAGGTGCATACACACCCCCTTTTCAGGCAGGAATAAACCCGAGTTGTTACACCGATGTCTGGAGTGATGTTAACCTGCATACTGATTGCACCACCCTTCTTAGAATCTTAATGAAACTGCTTTAGTTCTTAGGGACCACTCTTCACAAAAGATGTGAAAAAAGCAGGAATTGTAGGACGTGTCTTCTCCTTCCTCGTGTCTCCTTTCTATTTTGTATCACTGGTCAGTGGCACACACACAGTCCTGAAGATGTGGGCACCAAGGCTATGCAGAGGGTCTTTCCTGCCCACTACAACCCACCTTTCCTGTGTATCTCAGATTCTCTGTACCACTCAACTTTATCCTCTGCTGGTACCCTTATTCACGCAACCTTCACAGAAAGCACTTTTGCAATGATATGTATCAAGTAGTTTAAAATGATTCATATACTTAAGTAGTTCTATTTTTAAGTATTCATCATAAGGAAATAGCCAGTATCTTTATGAGGAATAGACAATTATTGTTACATTATTTATATAACCTCAGATTATGTAAAAGGGTATGCAATGTTTATGTAAGAGGATATTTATTGAAACATCATTCATAATACTCCTGAATTTAGAAACACTTTAAATATTCAAACATCGGTTAATAGTTAAAATCTCAATAGATACAGAAAAGAAGATGTAAGTTTTTGATGTATAAGATAGAAAGGCGAAATGTCAATAAAATTTTAGACATTAAAAATTGCAATGTGGCCCTAGCCAGGTTGGCTCAGTGCGTACAGCCCCGAAGACTGAAGGGTCCTGGGTTTGAGTTTGGTCAAGGCATGTACCTGGGTTGCAGGCTTGATCCCCAGCTTTGTTCAGGGTGCATGTGAGAGGCAACCAATCAATGTGTCTCTCTCACATTGGTGTTTCTCTCTCTGTCTCTCCCCCTTCCTTCTACTCTCTCTAAAAATCAATGGAAAAATATCCTTGGGTGAGGATTAACAACAGAAATCGCACTGTGACATAATTTTAATTTTGTTTTTAAAAGCTGTGTTTTATAAATTACTTGAGGAAATATACCAAGCACTGTAGAGGCTAGGTGGTAGAATTAGGGTAATTTTTATTTTATCCTTTGTTTCCTCAGATTTTCTATAACTTGCATGTTACTTTTCCCACTTAAAACTATTTTAATTTAATATTTAACTTAAATAATAGTGAAGCATAAATGAAAAATAACTGTCCCCTAAATTAACCCACCCTTCCCTAATCCTGTTCCTCAGAGGCAGCAATCTCTATGCAGTCCTTAGGCTTTTTCTTTCTCATCGTACTTCAACATTGCTAAATAATACTCATGTCATAGTATTTATTGTTTACAAATTTTTAATATTTTATTTTCCTTACTAAGACAGATGTCAGTTTAGATCTCTTATGCAATATACCTCTTCTTGCTCTATCCTGATAATGAACATATCATTTTCAGCTAATATTATAAAAATGTTTCTATTATTATAAGTAATTTTTACTCACTGCAGAGTCAAATAGGACATTAATATATTACATTCCCATTCTTGATGTTTTCTTTTGTAACTGCAAGTTCTGTTACCTTTTTTATCCTCTTCTTACACTGTCTTTCATATAAGACATATTTTTAAAATATATTTTTTTATTGATTTCAGACAAGAAGAGAGAGGGAGAGAGAGATAGAAACATCAATGATGAGAGAGAATCACTGATCTGCTGCCTCCTGCACACCCCACACTGGGGATCGAGCCCGCAACCTGGGCATATGCCCTGCCTGGGAATCAAATCGTGACCTCCTGGTTCATAGGTTGGTGCTCTGAGCCACTGAGCCACGCCAGCCGGGCAAGACAGATATTTCACCAACACATCGGATCAGTTCCCACGTTGTTGGAGAGATGTCTCTCACAGAGCTATTGTCCTTCTGCTCTAATCTGCGTGGCTGATCACCAGGCCTGCTCACTGCTCTCATCATTAGACAATTCTTCCTAAATCCGAGGCCAGCCTCTTGCTTAGATAACTTCCTTATTTTGTTCCCTACATACTATCTTCCAAAACAAGGGCTTATAACAAATAAATGTTCTGAGTCTGTATAGTTTAAAATGTCTTTATCATACCTTCACAGTTGACAGTTTGAGTTTCATTTTTTGCTTTAGATTTTGAGTTATTAGGTGTGTACAAATTTGGGATTCTTATGTTTTTTATTAATAATTTTATTATGAAAAGCCACTCTTGATCATAATGCTTAAAATTTACTTTCCCCAGTACAAATATAGCTATAATCAGTTTTCATTTAGTTGGTATTTGCATAATATACCTTTATTTTTTTATCCTTTCACTATGGATTTTTGGGGGTTTCTTTTATGTAATGTGTACCTTTTGTAAGCAGTTTATATTGCTTATTAAATCCAGCTTGATATTTTTCTTTTAAATAGAGTAATTTATTTACATTTAATGAAATTATTGGTATATGCAAGTTCAAATCTATTATACATCTATTTTTTTAAAATTATTTCATCTGTTCTTTATCATAATTTTTCCTCTATTTCTATTTAAACACTCGTAATTATTTTTTCAGTGGTTACACTAAAAATTAAAACATACCTCTTTGACTTATTAGACTCTAACTTAGAGCAACTTTTAATAAGTTATTTAATAATAATGATACAAAGGCCACATTACCTGGGTTATGAGTGGCTTTTCATAATAAAATTATTAATAAAAAACGTAAGAATCCTAAATAGACACTGCAAGATCCTTAAAACACTAACTCCATTTACCATATTCCAAGCTTGTGGGTTTTGTTTTGTATTATATTTTAATTCTATATACACTGCATCCCATAAGAATTTTTATTGGAGTTTTACATATATAATTACCCTTACCAGTACTGTTCATTCTATTTTATGATACAAAGCTTCCATATGGCATTATTTCCTTTTTAACTGGAGAACAACTTTTACTATTCTTTTTTATTATGAGGCTATTGGCCACAAATTTATTTTGATTGCCTAAAATGTTGTCTTTGTTACTTTAAATTTTTAGATGATATTTTAAATGGATATAGAATTCTGCGTTATTGGTCATTTTTCTTCAGCACTTTAAAAATTACGTTAAATGTGTAATTATGCTGTCTCCATTTATATTGAAAATTTAGCTGACAATCTTGTTATTGTTCACTTAAAATTAAGGTGACTTTTTTCTCTCTTGATATTTTAGGATTTTATATTTCATTTTGGTAACTAGAAATTAAAAAACAGTATGCCTAATGGTACTTTTAAAATTTATCCTGTTTAGGGTTCATGAAGATTCTGAAGTATCTGGCTTCATGTTTTTATTTAGGTGTGGATTTTCTCAAATTGTATTTCTTCAAATGTTGCTACTTTCTATTCTATTTCTCCTTTTCTTTTTGAAATTTCATTTTATGTATATTTCACCAGGTCCATATGTCTCTTTTACTTTTTTTTTTTTTATCATTTCCATGCCTTTTTTTTCTCTCTGGGCATGTTTTACTGACCTATTTTCCAATATACTAACCTCTTAATTATTCCTCATCTTCTGTTAAACCAATCTGTTGGAATCCTGATACCAGCTACTAAAATTTTCTCTTCTAGCATTTTAATTTTGACTCTTTTTTAATAAATGAAGTTGAGTGAAGTCTAGCTTTTTTCATCTTTTTAATTGAATATGTTACTTCAGCTATTTTACAGATTGTATCTGATAACTCCAATAGCTAGGTTTCTATTGTGGGTCTATTTCTATTGTCTGTGACTGCTCTTGTAGTTGTTTTGATGTGCCTGGTAATTATTGATGGAATCCTGTTTGTATATGAAAATGTATAAAAGCTGTGGGTAAGTCTGTCTTCTTCCAAATAGGACTCATTTTATCTTCTGACAGCAGTTGGAGTGCAGATCATCTCGGTCTAATCTGGCATGAAGCTAAACTGGGGCAGATCTGCACCTTGTAAGGTTTTGTCTACTTCTCGAATGCTCCCACTCCAGCACATCCTAATAAAAGAGAAACATGCAAATTGACCATAACCCCGACACCCTTCCCATTGGCTAATCAGCAGGATATGCAAATTAACTGCCAACCAAGATGGCTGCCGGCAGCCACGCAGCTGAAGTGAACAGGAGGCTTGCTTGCTCCAGTGACGGAGGAAGCCAATGTTCCCGGCCTGCCGCTGCCAGCCCAGCCTCTGAGCTGCACTCTAAGCAACTATGTTGCAATTATAGAAGCTAAACAAGCTCCAGAGACCTGCTTTCAGCCAGCTTCAGCCTCAGAGCTTAGAGCTGCTGTGATGGCAACAGAGTTTCAATTATAGAAGCCAAACAGACCCAGAACCTGCTTTCAGCCCTCAGAGCTGGAGCCGGCTTTCAGCTCCAGTGACAGCTATAGAAGGTAAATAAATCCCAGAATTAAAAAAAAGGAAAAAAGAAGAGGCTGGGAGCTTAAGTTGCCCTCCAGCCTGAAAATGGCTCTCAGGCCCTTACCCAGACTGGCCAGGCACCCCAGTGGGGACCCCCACCCTGAAGGGGGTGTGACCAGCTGCAAACAGCCATCAGCCCATGATCCAGGCTGGCCAGGCACCCAAGCGGGACCCCCACCCTGATCTGGGACACCCTTCAGGGCAAACCAACCAGCCCCCATCCATGCACCAGGCCTCTATCCTATACTACAGGCAGGGCAGGACAGCGCGAGCTGCCATCCGGGCCCCATGTGCAGCCCTGGGCAGCGGGGCATAAGCCCCGCCCCCAGCTGGGACCCCTGTGTGCCACCTGAGCCCCCAGTCAGGACCCCCATGCCGCCTAAGCCCTGCACTGCTAAGCCCTGCCCCCAGCCAGGACCCTATGACTATTGGAGAGCAGGAAAGTGCCGCTGGGCCCTGGGTCGCTGTGGTGATCTGGCCATCGGTAAGTAGAAAAGTGCAGCCTGAAGGCAGCTCCCAGCTGCGCCTTCTCCCCGGTCGCCATGGTGATACGGGAGCAGGAAAGCAAGCCTGGCCTGTGGGCAGCCCCAAGCTGGGCCTGAAATGGGAGCAGGAAAGCCTGGCCTGCGGGAAGCCCCCAGCTGGGCCTGCTACCTGGTCACCATGGGGATCTGGGAGCAGGAGAGCAAGCCCGGCCTGTGGGCAGCACCTCCATCCTGGCCATAGCTCAAGGGAGAGTACAATATGCAGTGGAGTCCAGGAACCTGAGAGATCAACATAGAGATCAACATGCTCCAAGCCTCCATGGTGTGGCTGGGGGCAGGCCCCCAGCAGATACACACACACATACACACAGTGCTTTCTCTGAGCCTCCAATGTGGCTGGGGGCAGACCCCCAGTGGGGACGGGGACGGACACACACACACACACACACACACACACACACACACGAACGCCTGCTCTGAGCCTCTGCTGCCAGACTGTGGCCATCAGTAGGACATCCACTGAGGGCTCCCAGACTGTGAGAAGGGCAGGCTGGGCTGAGGGAACTCCACCCCCCAGTGCACAAATTTCGTGCACTGGGCCTCTAGTCCTATATAATAAAAGGGTAACATGCAAATCAACTGAACAGTGGAATGACTGGTCGCTATGACATGCACTTACCACCAGGGGGCAGATGCTCAATGCAGGAGCTGCCCCCTGGTGGTCAGTGCGCCTCCCACAGGGAGAGTGCCATTCAACCAGAAGTCAGGCTCAGCCGGCGAGTGCAGCGATGGTGGAGGGAGCCTCTCCTGCCTCCTGGGCAGCACTAAGGATGTCTGACTGATGGGGAGTTGGCCTAAGCCATCAGTCGGACATCCCCCAAGGGCTCCCGGACTGCGACAGGGTGCAGGCCACCTGAAGGATCCCCCCGAGTGCACTATTTTTGTGCACCGGGCCTCCTAGTATCCATATAAGAGGCTGGATAGTTTCCCCCACCACCTCATTTGTGATGGGTTCTGAACTCCAATTTTAGCCCCCAGGCACCATAAGAATGCTAAAACCTCCGCACAGTTTTGGACCTTTTGCTCCATCTCTACTGAGCCTCACTCCCTGTTAGAACAAGTGTGTTCTATCTCCCACAAAGCACTGAATATGTACCTAAGCAGAATATGTAAAGTTATAATTATATTAGATAATTGGGTTAGAAGGAGGTGGATATTCTAAATGGTGGAGACCAATAAAAGCTAAAGATACAGAGACCAGAATGCAAGTGGAGGTTTCTAAGGATGGTAATTAAGCCTCTAATTAGAAAGAAGTGTATGTCCTGAGGAAAACTGGCAACAAAATTCTAGGAAGATGAATTGGCTTCAGCCTATGTAAGGTTTTAAAATTCAGAGTGGCGTATTTGGGTCCTATTTGGGAGGAATGGAAAACCATGAGAACTTTATAATAGGTAAATGAGATTCTGGAAGCAATATTTTAGAAAGATTATTTCAATAAATCTGAAAAAGAATGTGTACATTGAGCTAATGATGTTTTTAAGCAGGAAGAAAAATTATAATATTTTTGATAGGCACATAAAAGCCAAATGAATAGTCTGCCAAAATGTTACATCAAACAGAGTTAGATAACATTCAGATAGAATAAGGAAATCATAGAACACAAACAAAGAAATAATTCATGCCTAAAGTTGAGGATAGCAACTGTGTTCTAGGGCTCCCCTAGAAGAGAATCCTAGCCTAAGGTAAGGATCTTCAGAAGTCTAGCTCTGTCTCCCTCATGCTCTCTGGCACTGTGTAAGTATATAGGAATGTATTCATGTGCTATGAAGAGGGTACTAATAATGACATTTATTTATTTATTCCTACCTTTTGGGGGAAAATAGTAAACTTTTATAATACCCAGGTATTTCATACAAATCAATCTATAGTAAAAGAAGACATTATACTGTTATTTTATCAAATGACAATCATCATTTCTATACCTACTAAAGTCCAGAGTGCAATGAGTTATATATTTCATCACATTAGGGATGTCTCTCCAGGTTGGGGATATATGCTAACTGCATATGTTAACAGTTCTGTGTTTATGTGCTATGAGCAGGATGGAAGCAGGCATGACACACGGAAGCAGGCATGACACAGGGCCTGCCTCAGAATGGGGAGGGGGCTAAAGAGCTATTGCAATCACAGCACGGTACTGCCGACAACCACATGGTGACTTGCAGTCAAAATCTCTTATTAGAAATGCTTGTGAGAATAGAGAAGCAAAATGAAAATGCAAGCCCACCATCTCCCCAATGTTCACTTTTCTCCTTCCTGTCTAGCATCCCCAAATCCATAAATATTCCATTTTAAAATTTAGAAAGAAAGAAAGGGCTCTAGTATTAGTTTCAACTCTATGTTTAAATTATACCTAATCTACCTTGTGATGTCAAACTCTTTTTATAATTAACAAATGAAACGTGCAGTTGACTCTCTTTGTTGCGACCCTTTGGCCACATATAGGGCCACTTATGTCATCTAGCTCTGTCCTCTTTGGTGAATTCTTCCCTTTCTGCAGGTGAGGCCACTCTGTCTACTGACTGGAAATTGTGATGAGGAGCATTAGTGCTCATATTCTGTCAGTATAGCACTTTGGGATGCAAGGTGCCTTGTTACATACATTGAAACCATTACTAATTGTTCAATTAATTTTCTGTTGTAAGAGAATAAAAAGTATGGGTTTGCCTTATTTATCAAAATGGAAATATCTGTGCAAAGGCAGTCCACATGCGTCCTCAGGTAACTGTCACCGGAGAAGGCTCCATATGCTAATTAATTGTCTATCACTGAGAAGCAAATATCCTTGCAAGACTTCTCGGAGCCACATCGATCTATCAAATTAATGGTAGCTCCCTCCCCCATAAGAAGAACTGGATCCAATGCTGCACTGTCATTTCCAGCCCATTGGATACATTAGCATTTTGCCATTATCACTTGTTTCCTGTTACCACCTTCTCCTGGGTAATGGAGGCACTGGACCCTCAGGGTGCTTCCCCACCCACAGATTTCAGAGCATGTCTCAGATTACAGATGGCAGCTGTCACTTCATTTAAAATACCTGGTGGGGTTGGGGCAATGAAGAGCTATGGCCAGAGAGGACAGGGCATACATCTGTGTCAGACACTCTCCCAGGCACACTGAGTATAAAAAAAAAAATCAATCCAAAGATTCTAAGCCTAGTAGCTCTTCCACTATGCCAAATTTAGGAAAATGTTAAAAATCCCTAATCAACCCTCCTTTGTTTGTGATACCTAAGAAATGAATTAGTCAGCCACTGCTCAAGGATCCGCTCCTAGGATATTGTCCCTTTCTCTCCCCCACCCCCATACAGACTCTCAGTAGCAACCAATAGGGCCCCAGTGATGCATGGCTTCAAGGAAATGTCATTCTTACCCGATTGTGGGTTTCTAGAACACAAAGACTAGGCTACGAATCATTCCAATGCTTTCAGAGCATAGCATATATTGTGTGCACGTCTTCTGTGCATATTTTGACCAATATTTTCCCAACACAGCTATGAAGCCAAATCACTAGGTGAACTGGTTAAAAGATAGAAATTGCCGAGACACATTGTATATACTCAGAATACAGCTCTGGGGAAGAGAGCCTGGAATGTGTTTGGTTTTAAATATCCCCGGTGATTGTTGAGGCACCGGGCAATGGCTGGAGAACCACTAATATCTGGATAGACATTTTTATCTCTCACTTTCCAATGTAAGACTCCTGACAAGTGCCCTAACCAGTTTGGCTCAGTGGATAGAGCGTTGGCCTATGGACTGAAAGGTCCCAGGTTTGATTCTGGTCAAGGGCATGTACCTTGGTTGTGGGCACATCCCCAGTAGGAGGTGTGCAGGAGGCAGCTGATTGATGTTACTCTCTCATTGATGTTTCTAACTCTCTATCCCTCTCCCTTCCTCTCCGTAAAAATATCAATAAAATATATTTTAAAAAAAAGACTCCTGACAAGTATTCCATTTGATGCTAACAATTTATTTAATCAAAGCTTTGATCATGTGAAAATGTAAAATTATATTAATTGTAATAATAACCATAATCTTTTATATATATATGTACAGATGCATATTCATTGAGTTAATCTATTCCCTAGTCCTGAGCCCAGATGACAAGGCCCTGGCAAATTGGACTAATTAACTTCTTTTAGTCCATTTGGACTCTGCCCCGGTTGTATAAACACAGCTTTTGCAAGCAGGAGCAAACACCAGTTAGTTATGCCAGAACCTTGTGTGGTGTTAATCTGCTCAGAAATTGTGGCAGCAATTAGCATCATAATTAGCCGGCTTCAGGTCTCTGGGAATATCCCACAATAAGAAATGTGAAGCTGCAAGAATTGTGCAGACAGAGTCACCTCAATTCTTGGTTTTATTTGGCATTACTGGTGAATAGTCCTGAGTGAAAGCTAACATCAGTTTCTCCATGAGGTCTGGCCACTGGAATCCCTAATATCTGTATTCTGTAAAACGGATTCTCCATACCACCCAGTAGGGTCCCCATAATGCTTTGCTTCTTGGTAATGCTGTTGCTCCATATGTTTGGAACCTGTTTCTTTCACCAGATGTGGGTTTCTAGATAAAAATAATGACCAGCCTACAAGTCTTTTAAAGTCCCCTCCGTGCACAGCATAGCTTTGTGTGCACAAACACTTTACCATAATTTAAGTTTGATTTCATTGCTCATACTTACTATTGCTCATTAAGTTCATTAAACTCTTCTTTAACAATAACTTGTTTTGTCCAGGAGACCTCACTTGAAATGTACTATGTGTTCAGTCAACAGGAGTTTCTGGTTATGAAACAAGAGTTTGGGGTTATAATTACTATAAGATTTTGCCACCTGATAGTCAAGGTACTGGAGTACAAATATTACCCCTCAGTCTATATATCTAAATATAAACCCAGCTCTAATCTCTCTTACCTAGAAATAGTTGTTACAACCTTTATCTGTATGATATGTTAAACTCAACTAATATAGCTTAATTTTATTTTTTAGAGCAGTGCTATTATTCAAAGTGTGACCTCTGAACCAGCAATATCAGCAGCATCTCGGAACTTGTTAGAAATGTAAATTCCCCAGCCCCACCCAGCAATGTGCTTTGATAAGGCTTCTAGGTAAGTCTGATGCACCCCGAGTGTGAGTACCACTGCTCTAGAGAATAACTATGACATCCTTTTCTGTACTGGGCATTATATTAACCATTTTAAGTCAATCCCATTTAAAATTTTTCACATTGGTTAATACCAAGTGGTACTTCTATTTGGCCTGGCCTGACATGTTATTGTCTAATCCCGTGGTCGGCAAACTTAGACTGGCGAGCCACATGCGGTTCTTTGGCCCCTTGAGTGTGGCTCTTCCACAAAATACCACGTGTGGACGCACGTACAGTGCGATTGAAACTTCATGGCCCATGCGCAGAAGTCAGTTTTCGGCCTGGGCGAGTCTATTTTGAAAAAGTACTGTTGATATTTGGCTCTGTTGACTAATGAGTTTGCCGACCACTGGTCTAATCAGTGTGTTCATCAGATCTACAAAATTGAATTGATCATCTAATTCCTGAGAATGGACCAGACCACCAACCTGCCAAGGGCCAACATAACTCAACATAGAGGTTTCATTCATAAAACATTTATGTCATAAAACAGAACTGGAAGTGAAATTCTTCATTCTCTAATAATATATAGGGTGAGTTATAAAAGACTAGAGGCCCAGTGCATGAAATACATGCACTTGGGGGCGGGGGATCATTCATTCTGGCCTGCATCCTCTCCAATCCAGGGCCCCTCGGGGGATGTCAGACTACTGGCAGTCAGACATCCCTCTTGCAATTTGGCACCACTGGCTCCTAACCGCTCACCTGCCTGCCTGCCTGATCGCCCCTAACTGCCTCTGCTTGCCAGACTGATTGCCCCCTAACTGGTCCCCTGCCTGCCTAGTCACCCCCTAACTCCCCCCCTGCCGGCCTGGTTGCCCCCTAACTGCTCCCCTGCAGGCCTGATCGCCCCTAACCACCTCTGTCTTGGCTCCCGCCACCGTAGCTTTGTCCAGAAGGACGTCCAGAAGGATGTCCAGAAGATGTCTGGTCTAATTAGCATATTGCCCTTTTATTAGTATAGATAATTCCAGCTGGATAATGTATGCCCTGAAAAAGAGATCCATTCAACCATGTTCACAAATGCTCCCGGAAGAGCTCCTGAGTTTTTCAGAGCTTTGCAGTGATTCACTCATTCATTCTTTTTTCATTTGTTCTCCTTAGAGATACAATGTAAGGTGTAATAACATGACTGACCTCGTAACAAACATTCCAGAAACTGCACATCCAAAGGAGTGTTCTTGCCTTCACCCTTTCGAAGAGCTCCTTTGGAAGCCTGAACCGGCCTTCCCACAGTGTTTAAGTTCCAGCTGTCTGATATCTAGTTTAGAAGAGGCCTGTCACTGGCCAAAATACATGGGTTTAAATACCCATCAATGAATCTCTTATATTTCAGGACAAATATTTTTTTAAATTCATTTAAATGTAACAATTCAAGTGTGGTGAATAAGATTAATGACAGCACTTGGGCATCACCGGTTTTCTGATGTAAAAGTGACTGGTTTTGTCTCGTGTTTTGAAATCTGGAGCTGAAGGTCACTCAGCCATCAGTGGGGCCAGGAATAGCTTCTGTTAAATTTCAGGACACTGGTTAAAATACACAGGTATTCATTCTTCTCACAAATCTTTATTGAGATTCTACACTGTACATGACACTGAGCTTGGTGCTAAGCTACAACAGCCATCAAGCCCCTTCTGATAGAGCTTATATTATTTTTAGGGACACTTTTATTGTCCCAAGTTTTAGACATCTTCAGACTGCTGACATATTTAGTGATTAATGGTGATATTGTAATTGTCCAATTGTAGTCAATTCCCTTTAACTTTTAACAAAATGATTATACCTCAGTCCTTTTTGTATCCAGTCATTGCATACAGGTAAATACAATCAAGTTGTCAGTCTGGACATCAAGATATGCCCGGCTGGTGTCACTCAGTGGTTGAGCATTGACCCCATGAACCAAGAGGGCACTCACTGGTTTGATTAGTTTCGGACTCGATCCCCAGTAAGGAGCATGCAGGAGGCAGCCGATAGATGATGTTTATCTGTTATCGATGTTTCTATTTCTCTATCCCTCCCCTTCTTCTCTCTCTAAAAAACCATAAAAACATATTTTTAAAAAGATAGTGAACAAGGATAGCAAGGTCCATACATACTCAGGTACCATGCTAACCGATATTATGCCTTCTAAACTGGAACATAACCAAAAGGGATAATACAAATAATACAATTATTATCTATGTGCTTTCGCTATTTTAATTAATCTTCATCACAACTCTAGGAGATATGGCTATTCTGATCCTATTTCAGATGGGGAAACTGAGGCACAGAGAGATGGAGTAACTTGCCAAAGTCACATAACCAGTTAGGGCAAAGCCCAGCTTCTCACCCAGGTTGTCTGACTCCAGAGTCAATGCTCTTAACTATTAAACAAGTCACTTTCTATTTCCATAATGAAATGACAGTTAACACAAAGCATTCATAACTAGAAGAGCTTGCATTACTGTATTGGCAATTAAACTAGGGAATTGACACAGCCATTGACAATCCACGGGTCAAGGAGAGCTAGGTCGGGCTATGCCTTTGATCTTTTATGACCTGTTTGCTTCAAATGCTTTAACCTATAATAACTCCCATAAATTTGAATCCTTATTTCCCTGACCAATTAGCTATCTCACCTTAGAGCCCACTGTCTCTGTATCTTTCTGTTTTCTTGGTTTGGGGGATTCAAAGCAAGTCTGCTTACTTTATCTCCCAATATAACACATACACTCTCCAGACCTGTGCCCTTTTCTTTCCTTCTACTACTTTCCATTTGAATTCAGTGTAGCAGGAGCTATCTTTTTACCTCTAGGAACCTTATCCTTCTAAAGAGAAGGCTTGCTCACTGGGAGTTGTATTAATAACAACTTCTCCATGTCTATTGTCTCTGGTTTCTAGAAACAGGAAAAGTGGGTTTCTTCGCTATAAATTATCTCAAATCCCTCATCAAGAGTGAAGAGAGATAGCACAATAACCTCAAACTTTCTAGCCATGGATATTCATGAATTCAATATAATGTGGTATTTTATCATATATTATATGTGTAGTTGTGCAATATTACTATGGGAACTATCTTGCAGAGATATTCTTGGCTTGCTACCTCATTTTCATCAGTTCTCTGTTCAAATGTCATTTATTCAGAGAAGACTTCCTTGTATAAAATAAGACCCACCCCTCTCTAGTCACTGTCTATACTCCTCACCCTGTTTACATTTTCTTCTTAGAATATATCATCATTTGAGTGTTTTTGTTTATCATGTGTCATCAGCTCCTTGATGACAGGGCATCTGCCTATTTCATTTAGTTCCCAGTGCCTAAAAAAGTGCTTGGAACATAGTCACTAGTCAATATATATTTTTAAATGAAATATAGTTTTTATCTTCAAGAAGTTAAAAGTCTCAACAAAGGAAGCACTAAAAATGTGTCTACTGAGTGCTTCTGATGTCCTAACATTCATTGGCTGAGGATGTAAAAGGTAGAAATATAAAAATTTCTTAAATTTATTTCTACTAATTTATTCATTTAAACCTCTTGAGTAATATATAAGTATCAGAGGACTCCTTTATGTGTAACTGTCAAAGAGACGGTGTTAATCCTTGAGTACCTCCGGATCTGCAGATCAGAACATGAAGAGAAGAAAATGGACAAGTGGAACTCCTGGGAAATGATGGATCGCTATGCAGGAATGTATTGTATCCACGTGGTCTGAGAGGAAGGATTGAACAACTAATTTTTCTTTTCTCTTATCTCAGCATCTCCACCTCAAATCCTTCCTCCGTGTCCAAACAGAATCTGTCTATGACACCAGTCCCAACACAACCCAAAAAGCCTTCAAATAATCCTTTGTAGTCAGTCCCCTTATACTTACAGAGTGAAAAAGGAGAATCAAAGAGTTCAAGGTCACACAGCTAATAAATGCAGCATCTGTGGTTTGACTTCAGATTTCTCTGACTTCAAAACTTTTTGAAATGACTTCATATGTGTTGCTCATTAAAATATAAAAACAAGACACAAGTGCAAATACTATAACAAAAATGTGAATGTTGTAGAACTTGGGTGGTGGAGGCTGTGAGTGGGAGCAGTTTTCCCTGCCCTTCCAAATATCGAGTAACAGTGCCAGAAGGAAAGAGGCCTGAGTGCCCCGTGCCAAACAACACGAACAATCTGAGACCACGCAGTGCGTCTTCGTTCACCTTCCTAAGTGCTGAGCAAACAGTAGATATGCCTCCTGTGCTGGAGAAATGAGTTAAATGCCAAAGGGGCCAAAGGGAAGCGTAAACGGGCAGGAGGAGACACTGGAGACAGGAAGAGCTCTGAGGTTTGACCTCTTGGGGCTCAACAAGCAGAGAACGGACACATGTTCGGAAGACAACACCCTGGCTGGGCCCCAGGGGACAAATTGTGCAGGTTAATGGGTCTCTTTCCATCTGATTTTGTGGTTTCGGTGATTGAAATTCTGCAACAAGCCCTTTCCCCTGCTTGCTTGGGGATGGAAGGAATCTCCTTCGGGGACATATCAGAGTTTGTAAGACCTCCCGCATCGAAAGGGAGCGGGGCAGGGGAATACCCTGTTGAGCTGCTGCTGATGAAGCTTCTTGCCAGAAAGATGACCTGGGGAGCCCTCCGCAGGGTTAATCACAGAATCGCCAACTGCGTGCCAGCTCCCACCAATCATCTGGGCAAGTTTGAAGAGCATTTGCCTGGAGGTGGAGGTGTGAGCAGGCACTCCCACTGTGAGCAGCTCTCCTGCTCCAGGCCGAAGCCAGGCTTTGATCTAGAATGCTAGGCCATACACCTGCCTCCCTGGCCCAGCCTCCCTTTGGGCCAACCAGCTAGGGAAGCCAGAGTGCAGCTGGAATCAAAATCAGCTTTAGACTCCCCGCTGGGAGTGAGCTCTCTGCCCCTCCTTCCATGTCAGTTATTTTTCCCCTGGTATTTAGTTAATAGCACACAGATCATGAATCCCCATAATCCACTGAGTTCTGTGGGGAGGAGTACAAAGTCTTCATCCTCTTCCCTGTTTTCACCTGTGTGGCATCTAACATCGCACTGGTAGGTTTGGAAGAGATGAATCTTGAATGAACAAACTGCAATGCAGTCATCAGATATTTTACAAAACTGAAACCCTGCTGTGCTTTCCATGGTTACATTGTAGGGATTGTTGATACTTCATTATTTCAATACTAGAGGCCCAGTGCACAAAATTCATGCATGGGTAGGGTTCCTAGCAGCTGCCGGCTGCCAGCCAGGGCCTCCCTTCACACCAGCCTTGGCCTGGCGCCACCCGCTCACCTGCTCCACCATCCCTCCGTGGTCCTGCTCTCATCGGGGCCCATCGGGGCTGGCAGCGCCTCCACTGCCAGCACTGCATCACCTACAACCATCATGTTCCACACCACCCCCTGGTGGTCAGCACACATCTAACTCCCATAGGGACAATTTGCATATTAGCCTTTTATTATATAGGATGAAGGAGAATCGTGGACAGAAATCCCCACTTAATACTGTGCTCAATTATAGACTAATTTTACCCCCCACTCCCCCCACCCCCCCAAAAAAAACCCCCTCAAAACCTTATTTCTCTTCCTTTAAGAACAGGCCCCTTTGTCTAACCCTCTGTTATATGGCTTGTCTTTATGTCCCATTATTCTCAACCCCTGTCTGCCTAGGTCCCACGCCTCAGTCCAGGGATACCGAGGTAAAGACGCTACCCAGGTGTGGTACCCATGGCGAGTGGGCTCAAGACTCCCGGTGTACATGGCTGGAACATAGTGGAGGGAGACAAAGTTCCAGCTGGGAAGAAATGGTTAGTCTAATCACAAGGCAACATGGAGACATAGAAAAAAGAGGCCAGCATCCTAGAGTGTCAAGTGCAGGCAGGGCTACGAACGAGCTAAGAACAAGCCAAACGAAGCAGCTCTGGGATTCTGCCAACAGGCTGAGCCGGGGAGGCCCTGCTCAGAGCACACCTGGAGGATGAAGTGGCTGATTAGGAATCTAGGCCCAGATGAGCAGCATCGTCCAAGCCACCTCGGGTGGAAGCCCATCTGCACACTGACCCCATCTGCTCTTTCCTGCCTCCAGGCTGGGCTGGAACCTCCAATTGCCTGTGCTTGCAACCTTTCTGAGAACTTGTTAAATTCTGATGCCTCCCCACACTGGGACATAACAGTGATCACAACAGATAGAGTCCCTGCCGCTTAGATTCCCCGTGATCCACTGGACCATTGGTTGTCTTTTCACAGGCCTGAGGCATCAGCCAAGGACTCGTTCCTCCACAAAGCTGCCTGTATCCATTGCATTCCCTGTATTTCCTGTCCAGCAAAAGAATGGGAATCTGACTCCCCATTCCCTCCTCCGTGAACTCAGCCCCTTCGCTAAGGTTTTACTGCCAAGCAACCCTGTAAAATGCTACAGTTATTATTCTTGGCCTATTGGTTTCAGATGCCCTTCTTTGGATGGCATTTGGTTGGAGTTTTACCTTGACATAATCAGCCTGTTTGGGCCTTTATCGTGTGCCCTTCACTCCATCAGACAGCTGCCACCGCCTCTATTCTAACAGCCTGGAGAAGTGAATTGTCTCATTCAAGGAGGCCAAGTGCAGGGGCTAATAATAATAGCTCTCTGCAGAACTGCTATGATGATCAAATATGGTAAAATTATGAACAATGCTTTATAATATAAAGTGAGTACCATAAGCATCTCCAGGTGGCAACCTGTGCTCCCAGCCCTCCTTACCTACCCTCCCCCTACCTCTCCTCGCAGCTTTCCTGATGCCTCCCAGCTCCCGAGTAAGTGAACAAAAGCAAAGAGGGTTATCTCTCAATAGTTTATAAGCTCGGTCACTGAAAGCTCCCCAAATGCTTGGTGGCTCTGCTATTCTCTACTTCTTTGGGGAATATGTAAGGGCCTCCATTTCTAGAAATACACCTGGTGTTCCCTCTGCACCTTCCCTGCCAGTGCCTCTGCTGGGCCTGAGGACATAACTACTCAACAAAAACCTTCCAGGACACAGCAACCCTTTGCTCCGGCAGTGACCTCTGCCCAGAACCTCCACCTCGCCACTCTCATTCTCCAACATCCTGATTAAACTTTAATGATATCTAAATGCCTGTCTCTCGTGTTACACTGACGATTGTGTTTCAGATCTGGAGAGGATCAAGTAGTGTCCCCCAAAATTCACGTCTTCCTGGAACCTTGTTTGGAAACAAGTCCTTTGCAAAACTAATTACTTGAGATGAGGCCGTGCTGGATTAGGGTGGAGCCTACATCTAAGGACTGGTGTCTTTGTCAGAGAAAGGAGAGGGCGAGTCAGACAGAGTCACAGAAGCACATACACAGGGAAGATGGCCATGAGAAGACAGAGGAAGAGACTGGAGTGATGCAGCTACAAGCCAAGGACACCAGGGATTGCCGGCAACCACCAGAAACTAGGAGAAAGACACGGGACAGATTCTCCATCCAAACCTCAGCAGGAATCAACCCTGTCAACACCTTCAACTTAGACCTCTAGCCGCTAAGAAATATGGGAATAAATGTCGGTGGTGTCAAGCCACGTGGCTTGTAGTAATTTGTTGCAGTAGCCCTAGGGAACTAGTATAATACCTGATTCCCATTATCTAATAATGCAGGTGGGATCCATTTATGAGCAGCATGTCTGTGGGCAGATCACATTATCTCCAAGACTAAAATGGGGATAATAGTAATAATAGCTCTCTGTAGAACTGCTGTGATGATCAAATATGGTAAAATTATGAACAATGCTTTATAATATAAAGTGAGTACCATAAGTATTAACTATTGGAGCTGTAGTTATAGAATGGCTTTAGTTATGTTATGAAGAAGGAAGAAAAAGAGGGAGGGAAGCGGGGAAATGAGTGAGGGCAAGGAAAAGGAAGGGAAAAGAGAAAGCAGACGAGTTTATTAGTTCTAAGGTAAAACTGTTAATCCCGTAAATATTTTTCACTATTTTAGAAATGTAGTCCTTTATTCATTCCAGATAAGTAATTGTGGTTTAAGGACACTTAGGGAGCCAGACAAACACTAGATTAGAGTTGACTCTCTAGTGCCAAGGAGTTAAAATTGAGTTAATGTCTACTGAATATTTTCTAGGTGCCTGAACCCTACTAAGCAGGTTGTCTGCTTCATCTTCTTTAATTCTCACAGTTTGTGAGTTATGCTCTATCTACTCCACTTTACCTGAGGAAACAAAGGCCCAAGGGGCTTCACAAAACCAAGTCCCATGGCCAACCCAGTCCCGTCTGACTTTCAAGCCTGCGTGCTGAACTAATTCCCAACACTGCTTTTCTCTCGCAGCCAGAAAAGGCAGAAAGCACAGCTGCCCCCTGCCGGGGCCACCCCCAGCTGTGGCACTTACACAACCCATTCCTTGGCCTCCCCAGGAGAATTCACTCCTTTCCCCAAACTCCCAAGTTCAATGGCAGGTGCATCACTGTCCCTCACTAATATGCACATCAAGGCTGTTATTAACCTGCTGGAATCTGCGTTGCCGCCTCCTACTTGGGCAATTTTCCAACCATTTAGTGGCATAATCATCAGAGACAGGGATGTAAACATCTCCTCCCCGAAGGGCCAGCAGAGGAGCAGAGGAAGCAACCTGGGTGAATTCCCTGCGGGAAGCTGCTCTGTGAGCAACTCTGTGGAATTGGGTTTATCAGGTGACAGATTTGGAGAGGCTGAAACCGTTTCTCGCCTCTCACTACTACGCCCCTGTTACATAAAGAGAACCTGGATTGAAACACCAGTCAGCAACAAAGAGAAGCAAAACACTGAACATGCTACAACATGGATGACCTCAAAACATTATGCTCACTGAAAGCCAGACACAAAAGACCACATATTCTATAAATCCATTTATATGAAATGTCCAGAAAAAGCCAAGTGCTTGCATTTCTTGCTCAAAGTTACACAACCAGTAAACAGCAGAACCAAGACTTAAGCCAGGCTCTGTCTAAACCACAGTGCTCCCCAATTCCCTTCCGATCTCAAAACAGACAGTGATACTGTGTTGTGAGAATACCAGAATGGGGGGAAATCAGAGACTAAGAATGTTCTCTTTAGAATTCCATATACCCGTCAGATAGGCACAAAATACACAGAATGCCTCCTAGAAGACGCACACACTGCACTAAATATGACACAGTGTTTCACAAACAAATTACAATGCAAATGCAATGGCACCCTAGACCAAGAATGCAGAATCTGGGTGTAAAGTATATAAATTTATCAATATGAATAAAAATATATATGCATGTGTGTATGCATTATATATGCATACACACGTAAAACTAAAACTGGGGAATATAATCAAATGAAGAGTTTTACTGTCTCCTTTTAGATACAAAAGATGGCTTGGTAGATACCCATTAGCTGGCAAAAAGCACGAATTCTCAAGCTGTTCAGTTGATTTATTATGGACAGCAGGACTTTTTCACTCATAACTGTCCAGAAAGAAGTGTGGCCTCATTCCTGCAGCTCTGAAATCCATAAAGAAGAGACATTTCTACCGAGTAAATGCTGAGTCACTCTGATGCCATTTATTTTAGGAAGTTTTCTCCAGAGATTTTATTAAGAGCATTATAGTCATATCACACTGCCTTCCAGATACTACCATTGCCCCTGCCATGACCACCAACACATGTGACCACTGCTACCATCATCACTATACCCACAATGTTCACCCCACCAATCACCCCAGTCCGTCTAGTGCAATTGGCTACGTCTGACCACAGCACCGGTATTTCTATGAGAAATGGTGGCTGTTGCACTCTGACAGTCCCTGACGTTTTTCAGGCCCAGTCCCAGTGGGCTCCTGGGCTGTCAGTCACATGCAGACTCAATCCTGGAGCCCTTAGTGAGCCAGACCAACCAACCCACCACTAATTTGGGTCTGGGAGTAATCAGTGGGATGGTTAGTAATTACGAACCTCTGTGTGCAGGGAAGGCCCGGGGAGTACTGGAAAGGGTGTGATTTCATGGCTGGCTCATTTAACAAGCGGATGTGTCCAGAATGCCCAGTTGGCCATTTTTCCTGAGCCCTGATATAGCTTCTCTTCATCTTTTAGGAATTTCAGGGATAAGAGGGGCATCAATATTCCAAGCATGGACTCATTCTTGTCTTGGCAATTTAGGGAAAATCGACTTTTTCTTCTAGTATCTTCTTTGAAAGTTCCACACCATTGCTAAAGTCATAATCTTCAAAATATTTGGGGCCAGATTCTTCAATCCACATGATTTCCTCTGCCCTGACTCTTCTATATATTGAGGGCTCTCTGTCTTCCCCAAATCATGACCCAAGCCTGGTATGAACTGGACTTCTCCCTCTCCTACCTGCATGACCTTGGGCAAGTTAAACCCTTTCAGGCTCCATTTCTTATCAAATGGAGATAACAGCTCTCCATTGCAGCCCTTGAGAAGAGTAAAGAAGAGGATGTTTAAGGCTCCCAAAGTGTATAACGCATGCTCAGTCAATGCTGGTATCTGCCTTTCTCCGCTCTTTGAATTATGGGCAATCTGAGGGCAAGTGGTGCATACTCTCCCTGTGTGCTTCTCCCACAATTCCTTCTGATAACCTAAAGAAGAAACAGATAGGAAGTAGCAAACACATATTCATTGAATGAATATGTAGCACAGGTCGGTGGTTCTCTCTCATCACTGATGTTCTGTCTCTCTTTCCCTCTCCCTTCCTCTCTGAAATCAGTAGAAATATTTTTTAAAAAATAAGTAGCACAGTGCCATGAAATGCAGCACACTTAGCCTCCACGAACCAAAGGTGGCAATCTTCATTAAGTTTCCGAAACACAAGGCAGCTATCTTGAAAGCTTTTGTAAAGACAGCATTCGGCATCTTGTCTGTTACCCAATTTTCATGGTACAATTGTCCCTCATGTATAATATGCATTATATACTTTACATTTTTAAGAGCTTCCTGTACGTGCAGGCCCTGTGTAAGTGCTTTACAAATACCACCTTATGCAATATTGGTGAATAAATATTTGACAACACGTTCCATTTTGAAAGGTGAAAATGCTCCAACAGCCAGACCCTGGGCAGAGCAGCCAGGCTAAGTCAACCATATGCGCCCATGTCAGACTTTAATGGGAAGCCGGTGATGGACAAGGCACAGGATGCTGCTGGGGTAGTTAGTGCTGATGGCAGGAACCACCTTCCCACGTCTGCAGTGACAGTGGCTCTAGCAACAGCGTTCCATGTTGTAGGGCAAGTGGCATGTCAAGAACAATAATACAATTTTTATCTCATTCCTAACCGTGGCAGTTAATCCTAATTCCCTGAACCTTCTCGGGATTCTTTAGATTGTCCAGTATATTTTAGTTAATTCTTTTGGGGCTTAAGTTAGCTTATATTGATTTATGGTACTTGCAATTAAGTAACCTGATTGATACAATGCAATAAGGCCTCAGGGAAAATAGGGCCTCAGGGAAATTATGATTTGTACACATAACAGCCCTTGGCATGCAGTGCAGAAGTAGAAATGACTTCCCACAGTCACTTGGAATGATAGGCCCATTGAAAGCAAGGCTTGAGAGAACCACATGGCTTCTTTTCTTTCTTTTATTTTCAGAAACACAAGGACTGTAAGGACTGTACAATTGGGGTTATGCCTCTAACAGTATTAGACAACTCAAAGAAATAGCATGACAAACTCAAAATACTAAATTACTGGCTCAAAGCACAGGCAAAAAATAAAAATCAGGAACTCTCTACAGCTGTACTAAAATAATCTCTTACCCCTTGTAGCTGCAGGGTAAAGAAAGCTGAAAAATCCGACTCAGTGTTTGATCCTGCAGGTTGCTGAAGTATGTCAGATGAATTCATCAGGTCTCTTTAGGGAAGTTAAAGTATCGATAGAAAAAAAGGTGGAATATAGAGACTTGGAATGGTGGCAAATGGGAGGGTATCGGTGACCCACACTACACACTCACACTCTACATCGACTAGGACTCCCCTGGCAGAAGATTTTTCCTGCCATTTCAGCACTTTCTTTCTTGCCTGAAAACCCTGAAAAGGTTGTGGCATCTGTCTTACAAAAGATATGCAATTCTCATCATGCTCTACCCAAATGCCCCATAACAGCTCCAAACACAGAGTTGGGATGACACAGGGCAAAACAAAAATCAGACCCTGGGGGAAAGGCTTAGTTAGAAAAGTCTTATAGAATATTCACAATTTAAATACCTGGCGAACATGTACAGGGATGGACACTAGGCCGAGGACTGGAAAGTTGATTTAAAAGTTAGGGTGATTACATCAATATTGGTGCAATTAGCAGATGCTGGAGTCGATGATGTGGCATAAGCCACGAGGAGTGGTTTTAATTATCCACTTAATTGATTGGCCAAAACATGGATTCAAATAGTGGCCCAGGGTAAATGAAGTTGAGATGTCCTAAATTCCTTAATATGCATCATACAAAAAGGAATGCAGAATTCAGAGAGAGAGAAATGCTGGAGTGAATTTATCCTGTGTAAGTCACTCATTCCTTCTCAATGATCCTCAGGAGGACTCAGAAGACATTTGCTTTTCAACAATGCACGGAACACCAAGATCCTGAAAGTTATAGGAAATTATTATTTCCTATATCCCGGGGATGCTGGAAATAACCGCCTCAATTAACATTGGCTTCCTTACTTCAGAGAACATGCTAGGATTCCTGTGTGGCCAAGGCCAGGCAACATCACTTCTCTCCTAGACGCAAGATAGACTGAATAATATCAGGGGTGACAGGACCTGAAAAATAACCACAGGTGATTTCCCATGGAACAGATAGAAGGGGATGCCCTTGCCCAGTGAGGCGAACCTTTTGAGCTCTGCCTGTCAGCATTTTGAAAAACCCTAACTTAACTCTGGTGCCATGTCACATATAGAAATTTTTGATATTTGCAAACATAGTAAAACAAAGACTTATATTTTTGATATTTATTTTATATATTTAAATGCCATTTAACAAAGAAAAATCAACCAAAAAAATGAGTTCGCGTGTCAGAGGTGACATAGGTGTCATAGGTTCGCCATCACTGCCCTAGCCGGTTTGGCTCAGTGGATAGAGTGTCAGCCTGTGGACTCAAAGGTCCCAGGTTCGATTCCGGTTAAGGGCATTGCCTTGGTTGCAGGCACATCCCCAGTAGGGGGTGTGCAGGAGGCAGGTGATCAATGTTTCTCTCTCATTGATGTTTCTAACTCTCTATCCCTCTCCCTTCCTCTCTGTAAAAAATCAATAAAATATATTATAAAAAATAAAAGAAAAGATAGAAGGGGCAAGACCCTCCACCATCTTGCAGGGTCACATCAGCCATCTGGTAATTTGCCACAGTTTAATTTGCAAGGGTCCTGATCATCTTATTATCCACACGGGACCACATGGTTGTCCAATAAGGTGATAACTTCATACTGAGATAAATGAAATAAACAGAAACTAATAGTCCTGTAAGTGCCATGGTACAATACATACATGACCATGGGTAGGAGATGGTGCCATGGAAATACAGGGCCTGACATTTCAGCAGACTCTTTGAGGGAATGATCTGATCAATGTCAAGAAATGGGTTCTGGCCCTGGCCAGTATGGCTCAGTGCAGTGTGTCTCAGTGGTTGGAGCACCAGCTTTGGGATTGAAGGCTTGCAGGTTTGATTCCCATTCAAGGGCATGTACCTTGGTTGTGGGTTCTAACCCCAGTTTCTGGTCGGGGTGCATGCGAGAGGCAACCAATCAATGTGTCTCACGTCAATGCTTCTCTCTCTCTCTCTCTCTCTCTCTCTCTCTCTCTCTCTCTCTCTCTCCATCCTCTTGCCCTTCCACTCTCTAAAATCAATGGAAAAAAATATCATCAGGTGAGGATTTTTAAAAAAGAAAGAAATATGCTCTGAAGAGAAGGACGGGTAACTATATCTTGTGCACACTCTACAATCTTAATATATCTCTTTGAGTTATGGTGGCAAAATACGCCACACATGAACATATTTTTCTGACATATTTAACAGATGATACAAAATCCTTTGTGCTCTAGACCAGTGATTTTCAAACATTAGCATACACCAGATAATCTAGAGGGTTTGTTTAAATCGATTTCTGGTTTAAAAGAGTTTCTGATGCTTCCCACCCCTAGAGTTACTGCCTCAGTAGGTCTGGAGTGGGGCTTAATAATGTGCATTTCTAATAGGTTTCCATATGATATTGATGCTGCTGGGTCAGGGATCACAGTTTGGGAACCACTGTCCTCAAATAAGAAAAATTTCTTCCGTTTGTTCAGGCTCTAATGTAAGTAGCTCTGCTACTTATGATCTAACATATCCAATGATGCCAACATATGTATATTTGTGACAAGTTAGAAGCTATATAGGACCTATAGCGAGCCACAGTTGGAGAATCGAATAGTTAGTCCCAAGAATTTGGAGATAAAACCATGCCATCTTTTGCTTTTAATAATTCTACCATTGCAAGAAAGCTCTTGCACCCTGCTAATAACTGTTCCCTTGATCAAAATAATAAACAAGGTCAGACAAGTTAAGTAACTTCATGTAAGTTAATAAGGAATAGAGTCAGGACTGGATCACAAATCCATGTCCTCATCAGTACCATGTCCTGCCTGCCTAGGCTTTTACATGCTGGTCTCACCTAATACTCATGTTTGTAGTAAAATAATGGGAAATACAGAAATATTTGACCACGAAATCTTTTAGATTTTGGATAATTGCAAAGTGTTTACAACTTTGAAGCCAGATAAGAGTTAGAGCTCTGGCTCGTGTTTGGACTTTGCCTGTCTCACCTCTAAAACAAGAAGTTAATAAATACACCTTTGTTCTAGCTCTACATTTTTTATGAGTCTATTTCTCAGGTCTTTCGTATATCCTATACTCCCCTGCCCCCCAAAAATCTTAGATTCCCCATCAATATTGGCAATGCTTCTCAATGTTATAAAAGCACTTTACATTTAATTCTTGCTGCACCATATTCAGTAAGAGGGACAAATCTAACGTGAAAAAAGGCCTGTTTTTCATGTAGTTTTCCATTGCATTAACTACCTCTCTCTAAAAGCTCCAGTGAGTTTTTCTGTATTTGAATGTAAGATAATTTACACACTTTCTTTTCCCACAGACTTCATATTTTAGAGCACTAGATCCATTATATGCTCTAGGCAGCGACAGAAGACCTTCCCCACAAAATGAGCTAAAAATGCAACAATGGCACATTATTCTATTCTGCGGGCTCTAAGTAGTTGCCAAGTATTAAACAAGAGCCTCAGATGTCTCGACTCAGTTAAGACTCAAGACAAATTCAGATGGTGACCTTTTCTTCCGTGATTCTTTTATTTCTGTACCCATTTAAGTGATTTCCAGAGCATGCTAAATGTCATCTAAGTTACCTAAAGCTTGAGAAACTATTTTGAAGGGCTTTTTAATGCAATTATACCTCTATGTGACAACACCATCTGCTGTCAGCATCATACTTTGCCAACTTCCGGTTCAGTTAACTCCTTCATCACTGCACTACCTAAATGCTGACAGCTCTTTCCAACAGGGACCGGAGGGATTCCCAAATAGTAGAGACATATATACCCTTATAGGAGTCAAGATTACCATGGGGCTCTATTACATACCAATGAACAGAAAGCCCGGTGTTTTTTAGTATAAGAAGATACCCATTTAGATATCAATTATTTAGTAACAATAGGATGATTTTACTTCTGCATTATCTTGGGAGGTTGACATGTTGGTTTAAGAAGGTCTAAATGAAACACTATTTATTTTTGCAAAAGAACTACTAATAAAAGTTTTTTCTCACTTGTAGAGAGCACCTGAGCAAAGACTGTCCGCTGAGTCCAGCGGCATCAGCAAAGCCATGCCCTGGAAACATACCTCGCCAAAGGCAGGTATGTTGTCAGTCCTGGCCTTTAACTCAGGTGCCAGGGGGTGGGTGCCATTATCTAGGTTCAGCCAGGCGCCAGGGGCAGATGCAATTATCCGGGCTCAGCCAGGCCTGGCAATTATAAGAAGCCACAAGTATGAAGAATACAACTTAATCTTTAAGCATGACTTAACATAGCTTCCTTTTGTCTTAAACTCTAGTAAAACTTCCTGGCATCATGCCGTATATAATAAACGCACTGCACTAGCTCTGGGTCACTGTCTCTCCATCTGAGAACAGTGTCCCACCTGGTTCCAGCTTTATTTAATGTCTCTGTGTCTGTCTCTTTCTTTTTCTCAATCCCTAGTTGCCCCTACTCTCTAGCCGTGCTAGTCATGGCTACTCAGACTTACTTGTGTCTAAAATATCAGGAAGTATAGAAGCCTACCATGTCATCACCCTAATGAAGAAGAGAATATATTCTCACTTTGTAAAGGAGCGAGAATATCCAAAGTCCTGTTTGCCCAAAAGCATCTCTTCAGATCAAGGGGTTTCTGAATCTTCATCCAATCATAGGACAGGTGCCAGGGCTTGGAAATTAGAGTGTTCGATATCAGAGACCGGTGATGGAGGTATTGTTCAAGTAGCCCTAATTAATCAATTCACCTTCATTAAGTGTAAATAATAGTGAAGTACCATAATTCCTTACAGACATTTTCAAGAACCAAGATTATCATTTTGCATAGACAGCAGGCAGACAGCTTTGGTGGGGAAGGTGTTGGGAGGCACATGGAGAGATTGAGCAAAAAAAAAAAAAGAGAGAGAGAGAAGGAACTCAAGGACACAGACCTCCATTCCCAAGCTAATGACTGTACCAACTTTACCATAAATGTTCCAATATCGCAAATCAAGTACTGACCTTTCTTGTATCCTGAAAGTGTCTTAGAACTTCAAGGCACTGAGGTAGTAAGAATTGCTGCAACGCTAGGAGCACTAGTAGAGAGGGAGAGCAATTATTAAAGGAAATACAACACAAACTGTAAGAATTAAGGACACCAACAATAGTAGTAAGAGCAACCATTTAATGAACACATGCTATATCCCAGGCTCTCTGCCCAGGGCTCTGTATGCATTATCTCATTTATGCTCACATCAAAACTACAAAGTAATCTTATAATACCCATTTGCAAAGAAATGAGAAATGGAGACAGTAAATAACTTATCTAGTGAAAAGGCAACTACGTTTCAGAACCAGGTGATTTGATTCTAAATTCTGTGCTCTTTACCAGTAATTCTAGCTATAGATAAGCAATACAAATTCAAGGTTTCAATATAGATAACCAAATCTTCTATCACTTTTCCATAAGCAGAATTCCTAATTAATGAATTTCCTGCTTTACACATATCTTACCTATTTATCTATGAAAACTAATTGGTTTGAAAGCAGGCCCAGGATACCCTCATTGGTATCTAGATGCCTAGATCATGTATGGCCCCAGATGGGTGATCAATAAATATTTATTCAATGACATTATTAACCAACATTGAGTCTAAGTATATTTTATTCGTAATTTTTATAACTAGGAGTTAAATATTTCAGATGATAAAATAGCTGGGCACAGAAGGGACATGACTTGCTCAAGGTCATGAAGGCAGAGCCGGGAAAATCAATAGGGGATTCGGCCACTATTGGCAGGAGGTGAACAACAATTTCTCCTGCAGATAACAAGAGGAGGGTTGGGAGAGGATCGGGGCAAAGAGGCAAGCAAGAAAATAAGTGGTTACAACGGGGTTCATTTGAGGAGAGACAAAATGGGGACCTGAGGGAAAGGTTTGAGAGCTGGCATGTCCCTGTCAGAGAAAGTATACAGTAGCACAAAGAAATGACAAGCTAATGGGAACCCCGGTGGGCAGCAGCTGGCACAAGTTTTTCCTGAATTATAGCTTTAGTGCTCATTGCCATTCTTGTCAGAATGGCCTAGTGTCTGCAGACAGCAGCAGCCCCCAGGGTTCTAGTGTCCTGGGTCAGGGAAGTGGTAAGTCCTAAGCAAAATTGAACCAAAAAAAAGATGACGGAGAAACCCTGGAGGGTCAGAACAGAAGATTTCCACCTGGATTCTGGACTACAGCGTTGGTAGAGGGAACCACTGTGTGAATGTCAAGAATGTTCTAGGAGCTAAAATATCCATTACCAGAAGGGACTGGCTTAAAGAAGAGCTCAATGACTCCCTAGCCACTTGGAGCATTCAAGCTGGGACTGATGACAGAAATGATGTGCTAAAACCAATTTAAATATCAAATAAGTTGCTAGGCTATATGACTTTTTAGATTATTTTCAAATCCACAAATTCTCATATTTTAAAATAGCTCATACCACAAAGTGCATCCCAAAGTTATCCAGGGAACGCCACCTACTTTCTTGAATTCAAGGCAAAGTTTTAAGTCACCTTACCCCATAGACTAGAGGGAATAACACAGCTCACATTCGACTATAGTTCTTTATGATTTAGGCAGCAGTTTTACTTCTAGGATTGCATATGAGCCCCATAGAACCCTAAGAAAAGCAAGACAGAGGAATTGCTGCTATTTTCTATTAGAGACAAAGAAATGGGGGCTATTCGATTAGCTGATGAGTTATTAAATTCCCAGGCACTTTTCTGGGCACTGGGAATACAGAGGTGGTAAAACAGTCCTAGAGTCTCCCTTATGAAGCGTACATCCTTGTGGAGAGAGACAGGCAATAAAACAAATAAATACATATTGTGTCCTGAGAGGATAACTGCTGTAGATAAAAATGATTCAGGGTAAGGAGGATGAGGAAGGTATGAAGGGTGCTATTTTATAAAGGGTGGTGAGGGAAGGCTTGAGACCTTTAGAAAAATGATGGAGCAAGACTTGAGGCTGTCGGAAAAAAAGAGAGCATTCCAGGCAGAGGCGACGGTAAGTGCAAAGGCCCTGAGATGAGGCCATTTGGGTCATTTTCAAAAACTGGAAAGGAGGTGCGTATGGCTGGACTGGAGTGAACAGGGCAGAGAAAGGTAGCAGAGATCAGACTGTGTACAGCATTGCAGATCTCTTAGTCGTCTGGCTTTTGCCCTGAGTGAGGCGAAAAGTCACTGAAGTCTCTGAGCACAGAAACCCATGACCTACGAGTTTAAAAGGTTAACTCAGATTGTCATGTAGATTATGGGCTGGAGGATGAGTAAGGGTACTATGGGTGAGAACGCTAGAAGACAACTGCAAAAAAAAAAAATAAAATGCAGCCAGAAAGATGTCTTGGAACAGGCCAGTAGTGGTGGAGAGGGTGGGAAGTGATTGGATTTTACATTTATCTTGAAGGTAGAGCAGATAAGTAAATGCTAGATGAGTGAATGTTGTAATACAAGTCTTTCTGTCCTAATCAAAGTTGCATAATGCAATCATCGACCTGTGCATCATCTTCATCAATTTAAAATCCAGGAGCTCATAACACTTGCAAACTTAGTTCAGTATTTTTTTTCCAGTTAAACACTTTTTAGTGCTAGTTCTGGAGGTTCTTTTTATATAATATTGGCTGAGGGCATTTGAATGATTTTGGTACACAACCCCTGCTTCTTGGAGATTTAAAAATCTCCACTTATTTTATTCATTTTTAGAAGCTATATATGTTAATGTGTTTTTATTGATTTTTAGAGAGATAGGAGAGAGATAGAGACATCGATCAGCTGCCTCCTGCATAGGCCTCCACTGGGGATCGAGCCTGCAACCCAGGCATGTGCTCTGACTGGGAATCGAATTGGGGACCTCCTAGTGCATGGGTCAATGCTCAACCACTGAGGACATTGGCCAGGCAAATCTCTGCTTATTTTAGAAAGAAGGTAACACCTCCCACCACCACACATATATCCACTTAAAAGCACACAATTACACACACAGCGCTCTACATGTTAGTGCAATGAGATTGTCTGCTTTTGTCTAAATGTGTGTCTGTAAAGCTCACAGGATCCCTGAGAGGTGAATTGGCTTATGGAGAGACTGAGGCAATGAAAAATGAAAAACTGGCCCATGGTCATAAGATCTCGGTGGGAAATGATTTTAGTTCCATGTTCAGTACCATCCTTTTTAAATATATTTTTATTTCAGAGAGGAAGAGTGAGAGAGAGATAGAAACATCAATGAAGAGCAAGAATTATTGATTGGCTGCCTTTTGCACACTCCTCCCTGGGGATTGAGCCCGCAACCTGGGCAGGTGCCCTTGACCGGAATCGAACCTGGGACCCTTTAGTCCACAGGTCGATGCTCTATCCATTGAGCCAAACTGGCTAGGGCCAGTACTATCCTTTCTTAGTCATTCAGCGGTACTTTTCCTAAAATGCTCCAAAAAATATATATTCAGGAAGAAGGCCAGATGGATTCTGCAAACTTGACATTTTCAGGTTTAAAAGTAACTGAGAGACAATTTACATGTTCTGTAAAATGAGGGGGGCATTGTATTTAAATGCTTTGCCGGTGGCAGTTTGCTTTCTGCGCAATTAAAAATTGTTTATATTGTTGCAAGTGAAATTTACAATCTGTACTTCTAAATACCACTTCAAAAAATTATGCAGGCCCCAGTGCAATTAGAGCTCATGGTGGCAAACTGGTAGGTGGAGATTTTTACTGAGTGGTTGACTGCTTCTTCTAGCCCCTTCTGCAAATGCTTCTCAGGAGAATATAGTCAGCAAAACCTTTATCTAAACTACGAATTAACTGGAATCCATGTTCAATTCCTTCCCTCCCATCTGTGTCTCATCTTCATTTCCTGACTTCTTCCAGGACTCCCAATGTGCTGTGGTGCCCAAGTAAACAACCCCAAACACATCCACACACACAAAAAAAATTCTTTCCTAGGAAAATTTGATTGTTAAAAGAGAAGCCTGGAAAGGGCAATTCTATATCCAAAAGAATAAATCTTAAATAGTGTGTGCACTGTTCTGTGACATTATCTGGATGTAGGGTCTTTGCAGATGTAATTAGTTAAAGGTCTTGAGATAAAATCATTGTACACTTAGTGTGAGCCCTAACTCCAATGGCTGGTGTCCTCTTAAGAAGAGGGAAGCCACAGAGAAGGTCATGTGAGGGTGGAGGAGGGGATTGAGTTATGCTGCCATAAATCAACACCAGGGCCATCCAGAAGGTGAAGGCCTTCAGAGGAAGCATGGCCCCGCCGACATCTGGATTCCACACTTATGAAAGAATAAATGTGTTGTTTTAAGATGCCTAGGTTGTGATAATTTGTTATGGGAGTCCTGGGAAACCAATGGGATTTGAGCTATTAGGACACTTGCAGAAGGGAAGAAAGTTATGGGCAGGTGACCTTCACTGAATCCATCAAATCATGCCACTGTGTAGAGAGTCATCCATATCCAATATTCAGGGACTCACAGAAATCTCTACTTAATATATATCGTTTCTGTTAGCAGACGGCCTGAATTGAACCCCAGTCCACCACTTCCTAAATGTGGGACTTTGGGCAAGTAACACCCACACTCCCTAGGTTTTTCATCTGTAAAATGGGGTTAATACTATACCTCTCTCAAAAAGCCATTCTTTTAAGATTAAATGAGAAGTTGCCTGTTCAACTCCTAGAATAGTGACTAGCACATAGTAAGTGCTCAATAAATATCAGCTAATTGTTTATTAAAAGAGGCGAGGCAATGACCTTTCAATGACCACTTTGCCCTCTGGAGTCACCTTATTAGAAGTGAAATATTATTATTAAATAATGTATTAAAATGTATTCTTTTTCCTTAAAGAAGTGGAATCCTCTTCTTTGTTGCCCACAAAGCAAAGCCATTAAGGACAACAAACAAGGGAGAAATTCCCTGAGTAATGGATCAAGAACCTCCAGGTTGGGCCTCCAGGCGGGGAGGCCAGGCCACCTGCTATTTCTTTATAAATTACATGTCAGTTTTCAAGGCAAGCAGTAGTTCAAAACTTAGATGGATACAGAGAAGATCAAGTCTGTAATGTTTAATCTTTTTTGGAAAATAAAAAGATCAAATATGGTAAACATTAATATTTGATAGTACATGTTTCCATTCTATGGACAACTTTATTATTTGAAATAATGATCTAAGTAAAACTTTAAAAATAACAGTGAAAACACTGATCCGACGTGAATTGGGATATCAATACTAAGAGTCAAGGCAAACTTTGTGGTCAGAATTCCAGTGGGGCAGTAAACAACAATTAAAAAAAATAAATCATAGAAACCGGTTGAGCAGAAAAAATTATGTGAGTCCTAGTCAGTTTGGCTCAGTGGATAGAGCATTGGCCAGCAGCCTGAAGGGCCGTGCATTCGATTCCGATCAAGGACACGTAGATGGGTTGCAGCCTTGATCCCCTGCACCAGGGCATCAATGTTTCTCTCTCTGTGTCTCTCCCCACTCCCTTCCACTCTCTCTCTAAAAATCAATGAAAAATTACCCTCAGGTGAGGATTATCAACAACAAAAAATAGGCAAGAGAAGAAAGAGCCTCTATCAGAGACAACCTTAGATTGCTCAGTGCGGAAAATGTCATGAACATCTTCTGGGACAGAGACCACTCTCAGAATGTGGCCTTTCTGCGTAGAAGCAGGGCAGTGATGGGATACAGCTCCCGCTGTCAAGGAGTATGCTCTGTGCTCCACACCAGCACAGCTCTGGGGACACAGTTGGTCCTGAATAAATATGTATTGAATTGAAATGAGTACCTATGAGAATGGACAGCAACGTCAGACATGGGACATGGTACCTAACAATGTTGACACTAACCAATGTCTGACCACTTTGCTCCAAAGAACCTCTCACTTGCCCTTGTTCTGGGCTGAGGCTGGGCTGGCCGCTGTGGGGATTTGTAGGAGGGTGGCGTAGAGTCCCATTGCCTATGCATAGATCTTCTGCTTCTCGTCCCCACACTTGGGACCACACCGTGCAGCTGTGTGGGTGCCTGCTGTGACTTCTCAGGGCAGCAGCTCTGCAGCACTGTGTGTAGAAAATGGCACGCATCGGGGTGTGGTGCCTGGCTGCAGCCAGAACTCTGACCGCCAGAAATCTTTCCGTATCATGTTCTATGAAGCATAACTTCTAAGCAATGCTGTTGAAATCGCTCCAGAGGCCAGATGGGATCTCTGCAGCCAGCACAAACCTCCATCCCCAGGGTTCCACCAATGGGGGACTGCCCTGGGCCTGCAGCATGGACAGTTCTTTACGCGGGGAGCTCGACCAGGTGAAGACCATGCATATGCTTACTGATAATCAACTTCTCCGCTTTCCAATGCAGAAGAGAAGTGCACCTCCTCTCCTCCATATCCTAAGGCTAGTCTTCATGTGTAAAGTTGCTCTGGCCATGCCTTGCCCTGGTTTCACTGCGTAAATAAATGCTGGGGCAACAAGTACATGGTGAGAAGCCTCGCACCCTACCCAGCACGGAGCTATCAGAGGCCACTGCAGCAGACTGGGATTTGAGAAGCTATAGGAAGTCGGCCATCTCCACACCTTCACACAGCTCAGTCTGGTACAGATCCATGGGGACATGGATCCCCCTGTGGGCAGAGCATGGAGGTATTGCTCCCAGGGCTAGAAAATTGGCCAAATCAGAGGCTAGAGAAGTAGCTGATGACCACTTTCCCAGAGGCTCCTGGCATGTCTTTATCTTAGCAAATTCTTTCTGTTTTCAAGCTTGTAGCAGAGCTTTACTTGCCTCCAGACGGCCAAGGCCCTTACAGCTCAGGGAAATGTACGTGACCAGACCCACACACAAGGCAGATGATGAGCACAATTTCCCTGAGTGAGAGACGGTTCACTGGCGCTCCTGCCCAGGCCAGGACTGAGCCTGGGGAACCAACGCTGTAGGAGCCATCCTCAAGAGCACAGAGATTTTCTCTTTGTAATCAAGTTTGTAAGCAGTTCTGAGCATCACTGGACAGGACAGCTCAAGGCCATCTGCATTCTGCAGATACACATATTTGCGATGGCCGGGGACTAATGCCACACTTCTCTCCCTCTCACAAAGCTCTTGCACTGAAAACAGCCCACACACACTCAAACTCTGCTCCTTCGGTTCAAAGGTACTAACTAAACCCACCCAGCCGGTGTAACTCAGCTGTGGAGTGTTGATCCAGGAACCAAGAGGTCACCAAATTCAATTCCTGGTCGGGGCACATGCTCGGGTTGTGGGCTTGGTCCACTGTTGGGGAGAGGGGGAGCGTGCAAGAGGCAGCCAATCAATGATGTTTTTCTCTATCATCAATGGTGTTTTTTCTCTCTCATTAATGTTTCTATCTCTCTATCCCTTTCTCTTCCTCTCTCTCTCTAAAAAATAATCACTAAAAGCATTTTTTTAAAAAAAAAAATAAAAAAGGTACTAAACCGATACTCAGAAAGGTGAGGTGGCTTGTCAAGGCCCTAGGATTTTCATTCCTTAACATACACTAGACCTAGATGAACTAGTTGCAAGGATTTTATCCATTTATTAAAGTGGATTCAGAGGTCCTCCTTCCAGGGATAAGAACTTTTACCATAACATTTGAGTGTCAGACACAATATTTCAAATGTGCTTCCTACAACTCATCTACCCCTGTCCCTGAGTCAGAGGGACTCTGTTCAAGAAGTTGAGGTGTGGACTCTCCTTTGAGTATTCACTGGGATATACCTGGGCTCTTCTCTGTGTTGTCCTCTGAGATTAGGGAAGGGAGGTGTTGGTTTATTTATGTGTGCATAGCACATGTCAGCACTCAAGTATGTGATAAAGAATAAATGCACTAATGAATAAACATATAGCTTGGTAACTCTAGGTTGAAACACAGAGTTAGATTTTGGCTATTTGGCTGTTGGTTTTGTTTTTGTTTATGGGTTTCTTCTGGTTCGAATAGGTGACTTCAGCGCGAAACTGTACTGCAATGCAAGTTCTTCAAGTCTAAGAGAGAAGAAGGCTGCAGAACTGAGGCCCACCTGGGCACAGCAGAGCAGAAGTCAAAAATGACCTCCTAGCTTCCCTCCACCCAGAAATACTCCTAAAAATAGTTACTCTGCAAGGGTCCCTGCAGAGCCTAGATGCCCTTGCAGCTGTTTGCATCGAAACATCATGAAACACCATGACTAGCCACCATGCCCCTGCCCATGGAGGATTGTTTCTGTATCCGCCCCCCCTACCAATACCAGGGGAGTATATTTCTCTCACTTCAACTTCAGTAGTTCTCTGCCACCATCTATATGGCTGGGACAGGGGTTACTGGCAAAGTCCTCAAAATAGCCATTTCAGACTTTGGCATTTTTTTATGGCTTTGGTCAGAAGATGCTCTGGCCAGAGACACCACCCATGGGTCAAGCCCGCCATGGAAAAGGGAAGTTCAGACACACGTTCACTGTCACAGCATCTCAGCAAAGGCAGGCTTGGGCCAGCTGTTTCCCCAAATGCACAGCTGGCTCATGACTCAGTTCATCGGCTGGGATCGGGGGAGGACAGTTGTGTACATGAAACAGAGAGGAGACTCAACTCCTGAGCACAGGGCAGCAGTTACATTCCATTCTACCCCGCCCCCGCCCAGTGGTGCGCAGCTCCCTCCAGGCACATGTGCGGGAGATAGGTGTACGCTCATCCGAGGTTTCCTTTCCCACCACAGGGCTGCTTCACTGGTAATGACTGACATTGACGGAAAAATAGCATCACAGGGAAGGAAGGAGAGGGAAAACGTGAGCGAGAGGTCAGGATGAGTGAGTAGAAGATGGGAAGAGAATGAGAAATAGAGAAAAAAGGAGTTCTCAATACTGATCAACCTTCTTTTCCAGCGCCCCCCCCCCCCACCCCTCCCATCTTAGGCTCTAGGGGCAGCATGCCCCACCTAAAAACTGGCCTGGGGTAAATAACCACCAAGGCACAATAAGGCTTGCTCATGCCTGTTCCCATTCAGCATCTACATTTTAACCCGTGGGTGAGCCCTGCCTTCTCTCCCTGACATTCATGGTAATAGACACGTAGATGTGTCATCCTTTATAGTTAGCGCTTTCACGTACATTATTTCATTATATCCCCTTAACAACCTTGTAGGAAACCCAGAAAAATATTGTCCCCTTTTTAAAGATGAGGGAACAGAGTCAGAGATATAAATTCACATCCAAGATCACACAGCTGTGGCAGAGTGAGGAATCAAACCCAGGACTCCTGGCTCCAGGCTGGACCAGCCCAGTCTACACAAAGCTTATATACAGACAGGAGGACTCACCGGATCTATGCAGGAGTCCGCAAAAGACTATCAGAGTGCTCAAGACAGAGTCCTCAGTTAACGGTCATTTGCCTCCTCTTATAGACCATGAAGGTACCAGCTAAATCACTTGTCACCTTGGAAAGAGGAGGGGAAAAACAGAGCAGCCACCTCTTCTCTGGGCCTCACCTTCCAGGGCCGATGGCTCTGTCAGTTACGTTGCCACCATGAATAGTTCAAAGAGTAAGAGAAATACAGGTCTTTATCAGGGTCTTGGGCAAAGGCCAAATGAGGGTATTTTCCAAGGGAATACACTAGGACCCCATTTAAGACAAAAGACCTCGGATGGGCAGTCAGGAGAGGACCCTGCCTGGAGGGAGGGGAAGGAGAACCTCGGTGCCCTGCCTCCGGTCTGGGAGCAGCCAAGTTGGGGAAAGGGTCAGAGCACATCCTCCTCCTCCCCTCTTCCCTGCCCCCAGGGCAAGAGCATGGCTTCTCTAATATTAAGTTTCTATATTTAATTGTATTGTTTGCTACTTATATTTGTATGTGTGTGTCTTTAACATACTACAGAAGCGGCACCAAAGAACCAGAGAGGTTAAGTAACGTGTTCAGATGCATTCAGCATATTCAGTGACTTTGGTGCTGATAAACATTATTTATCAGAATTGTGTATGTTATACTGTTTCCCCAATGATATTGCAGGATTTTGAACACCAGGGTCTAGATCAGCCGTGGGCAAACTACGGCCCGCGGGCCGGATCCGGCCCGTTTGAAATGAATAAAACTATTGAAAAAAAAGACCGTTCCCTTTTATGTAATGATGTTTACTTTGAATTTATATTAGTTCACACAAACACTCCATCCATGCTTTTGTTCCGCCCCCCCCCCCCCCCCGCCCCCCCGGTCCAGTTTAAGAACCCATTGTGGCCCTCGAGTCAAAAAGTTTGCCCACCACCGGTCTAGACCATAGACATCTGCCCCAGGCTGCCTTAGAAGTTATAAGACCAAGAAGAGCTCTTGGTAGAGTAGGAATAACTAGACTCCAACTACTTGTGTGTCCATGGGCCAAACATGTCCACCTGTGGATCTCAGCTCCATCATCTCTAAAATGATTAGACTCCAGTTGTAGGACCTCTTCCAGCTCTAACGTCCAATGAGCCCATCATACCATGTCCCTCCACTCCCACTCATCTGCAGAGCAAAGTAAGAAATAAGCCTCCCTATCCCTAACCATGCAGACCCTTTTCCGTGGGCAGCTGCACCCACAGCACTTGAGTAGACCAGGAGAAGGCGGATTCTGAGGGAGGTAACCCCTGCGTCTCCCTTCCACTCCACATCTGTCTCCCGGCCTCCGTTTCCTGGGTCACAGTAGGAAACTCCCACCTACCAGCTGGGTGAGTTTTATTTTTGAGACAAGAGAACACCTGAGTGACTTTAAAACCCACTTAACTAGTCAACTCCAGTTGTTAGGCCCGAAGCTGAATTTCAGGACAGGCGCTGCGGATGTGACAGGAAAGCAAAGAAGCCAGGTGCTTTGTTCCCCCAGCAGGGGAGACCGCTTACTTTATGAAAATTTTCCAACAAGCTCCTCTTAGATTGCTTTGGTCTTATTCTTTTCTTTATAAAAGGTATTCACTCGTGTCTGGTCTTTTGAACCTTTGGGCTTAGGGAAGAAAGAGGGTCAGCAAGTTAACAAATTAGACGTGTTCTACCTGGCTGGGCCATCAAAAGCTAATTTCACTTGGTCCCAGCCTAACCCATCTTCAGATCCTGATATGTATCTAAATGATGAGAAGCTCTGTTCAGATCCATAAAGGATTTTACAGAAGACTAAAACAGATCTTATAGACCCATTTCTCATTAAAAAGATCAATGCTTGGAACATCTGATGTTTTATAACGGTCTGATTCAATTTAGCAGGACAAGCCCGACTAATCCTGTCTTCTGATTGGAGTGAATGCATTTCCCCTGAAAATAATTCCCATAAGCCACTGGATTATGGACTCTAAACCTACATATTTTATAATACATTAATAGAGCGTTGATCAAACCTAACTCACCCACTAAACAAAACAGAGGAACAAGTCTGCACCGTCAATTAACACTTAGAAGTCATAAGCAAGGAATTTGAAATGTTATTAGAAATTGGATAGTGTCTTTAGCCAAAGGGCAGAGTCAGAAAGAACAGCTGGAGGCAAGTCTGTTCAAAGTTCACATATTCTGAGTCCACAGCTGTTTTAGTTGGAAAATAGGAGAACCTATTTTTTTTCAACCTTTCCTTAGAATCAATAAATTAAGAAATAATACTATACAAAACAAAGACCAGATTCAGAACTGGATCCTATTTTTGGCTCTGCCCCTCACTGTAAGAGACTGGGGGGTGGGAGAAAAACCTCCAATCTCTGGGCCCCACTTACTTCACCTATTGTGTGAGGGTTTCAAAGTTGTCTTTTTTCAGTACACCCAGCGGTATTGTTCTTTGGTTATAAATGTGTTAATTATATAGACAAGCTCCTAATGTGAACCCTAAATACTTAGGTCTCCGTGCTCAAGGTCACATGCACACTCACCTAATTAACCCTAAGGTCATCTTTGGAGATGCCAGGGCTCTCGTTTTAAAGCACTGCTTTCAAAAATGTGTATCTTTCTCCTCTTAGTGTTTCTAGATGAACTTTTATTATCAAAACGGGATTGCCTGTGTGTTCCCCAAATATCCCCATTCCCCCTTCTGGGCAAAGATAGAATTACATGTCTCTGCCCTCTTGAAATAGGCATGATCTTGCAACATGCTTTAGCCAATAAAAAGTGACAAGTGATGACAGAGCTGGCCCCATAATTTGTACATTCTTTTCCTCTCTGCCAAAGCTACTGACAATATTGTATATAGTGGCTGTTCCATTGCCCTAGGTCAGGGAGCAGACAAGCAGAGCAGGGCCCCCAGCCAGCCACCAATCAACATGGACCATGAGAGTGCCACAAACATTTGTTTGGTGAAGCTACTGATAGAACTCCACTTCAAAGAGATTATCATTTGGGTGGTCTGTTAAAATAAGTAGAGTAAGGAATGATCAAGAAATGTACCTTCTAATTATTTGAAACACAACTACCTTGTTAAGGGATTCTGCTATGATATTTCTTTACAAGTGTTGACCCAATAGCAACAAGGACGAAGGCTTTGGATGTTCAGACAGATCAGGGTGAGGTACAGAAACACCATGAAGTAGAGAGAGACCAAATAGTAAAACTATAGTAGTTGAGTCATATGAATTGGTTTAGGTACAAAGAAACTGATTCTAACATGCCCAAGAGGCAAATTACAAAGGGAAGTCCAGACTGAATGCTTAGACAAAGAAATCCCACTAGAGGTTAGATTCACTGTTACATACTGCCTGGCTGGCAGCTTTGCCATGCCTCAGTAAAATGGGTCATAATTTTTGGTTCCTTTCTGTCAGCTGTAACCCACTGTGCAGTCTTGGGAAGCAGCCAGGCACAAAACTCACCAGAAGATAAGTTCTTGATTACCAACCAAAATGTTTCCTATCCTTGCTTTGTGTTTCATAACAATGCAACAGCATTAATTTCCCCCTGCCAGTATAAACACCATTAATTGCTGTAAATTGAGCAAAGAAACACCATTAATTCCTAAAGTCAAAACAGAGGAAGCCACAGGATGTAGAGTCCCTGCTTTCCTTACCAAAGTCAGCACCAAGGACAGTGCAATGAGGTAGGGTGGGGCTGCTTCTGTCAGCAACTTCCTAGTTGCCACCTTTAGCATCTGCAGCCCACTTCACCTTTACCAGCCTACGGAGTCCTGAGAACTACAGCACGGGTTATGATACAGTTTGTGAGAGGAAAAAAACTTGGGGCAGGTGGATAACTGATATTTTCGCATCAGGCGAATGTAATTAGTACCAACTTCCAAGGCCTGCAAAATGAGATCATATTATCTGAATTGCAGATTTCCCCCACTTTCATGCAGCGTATTATTCCCGTGGATTTTTGGTTCCTAAAGAATTGTTCTGTGAGCCCAGCTGGTGTGGCTCAACCATTGAGCATGATGGACCTGTGAACCAGGAGGTCAAGGTTTGATTCCAGGTCAAGGCGCATGCCCAGGTTGCAGGCTCAATCCCCAGTAGGGGGCATGCAGGAGGCAGTTGATCAATGATTCTTTCTCATCATTGATGTTTCCATCTCTCTCTCCCGTCTCCCTTCCTCTCTGAAATCAATAAAAATATATATTTTTTAAAAGAATTGTTCTGTGAGCCAGAGAATTAAGCCACTGCTAGGGCTGTGGGGTCTCAAACTTGACGGCATATTAGAATCACCTGGGGAGCTTTTAGAACACACTGCCATCCCGCCATGCTCCAGACCAATTACTTCAGCATTTATGGAAGTGTAAACTAGCCATCAGTACTAGTTATATTGTTTAATTGCTTAAGCCTCCCCATACCAGATGACTGTTTAAAAATCTAATTCTGGTCTGTTCCCCAGAGTATGTGATTTAACTGGGGGAACAGCCTACATATCAAAACTTTCTAAAAGCTCCCCCATGTGATGCTAATGTGCAACCACATTTGAGAACCACTCCTGCAGAGGACAGAGACAAGCCTTGGAAGTGTTACCGCTCTTACCCTTGCTTCCAAAGGTGAGGAATATGAGCCCCTTGAGGTGGTTTAAAAGCCAAGTGTTTGAATTTATTCACTGGATTAATTTATTCATTCAAAACATTTGCCAGCATATAAGTCTGGATCCAACACTCTTCCCAGGGGATGCAAAATACTAAAGACCAAAATCCTGGAACTCAAATCTAGCTCAAGTACTATAATAGTGTATAGTCAGTGTGGTGGAAGGGGTAAGCAACAGGTATTATAACAAAATATTGCCTCTTCCTGAGAAGAGGGCCAGAATAAATTGAACCAAACAGAAGATGCTTAGATGTCTACAAGAATCAATAGTCATAAACCAGTTAGACCATGGCATTCTAAGCTATAGGAACAGAATGTGCAAAGGATTGATGCATATCTTACCCAACACAGTTTTGGTTCCAACTACAAAAATTGACTCAAAGGTATCTTAAGCAAGAAAGAAAACATGTGGAGGAAGAGAAATGTAGGAATAAATCATAAAACCCAAAGAAAAGAATTGTGAACTTCAATAATCTCCTCTCTCTGTTTTTCTTCAAACCAGAGTATTTTCTCTTATGTTCCCAATGGCTGAACTTGGTTGCTCCAAAATGATAGCCTGCTCCTGAATTGTCACGTTCTCACTTCTAGAAATCAGCACAGACTAAGCTGATTTCATTGAATCTCAAGTCCAAATGCCTGGGAAAGAGGATATGGTTGGTCCAGCTCAGATCAGATGTAGTCCAATCAGCTATAGCCAGAGTCATTCAGTATAAACATGGCTGTCAGGGCCAATAGAACAGGATAAAAAGTCAGAAATAGAACTTGTGTGTGTGTGTGTGTATGTGTTTGTGTGTGTGTGCGTGTTAAAGGATTATACCCATTATACATAAAAAATATCACAACTCAATAATGACAAAACAATTTTCTTAATGAGTAAATGATTTGGATACTTCAAAGAAGAGATAATGGATGGGAAAAATAAGCACATGAAAAAATACTGAACATCACTAGTCATTAAAGAAATGCAGATTAATACCATTACACGCCTGTTAAAATAGCTAAAAGTTTAAATACCAGATAATTCCAATTGCTGATGTGGATGTGGAGCAACTAAAACTCCTAGACATTGCTGGTAGGGGATGGAAAATGGTACAGCCACTTTGGAAAACAATTTGGCAGTTACTTAAAGCGTTAAACATAAATTTACCATATGACTCAGCAATCACACTCTTAGGCATTTACCCATTCTTGAATATGAATGTTTATGACAGCTTTATTTGTAATCACCAAAAACTGGAAACAACTAGCATATATTAGTTCTCTGTAGCTGCCCAACATGTATAACAAGTTAACACAAATTTAGTGACTTGAAAAATGCACATTTATTATCTCATTATTTTTGTGAGTCAGGAGTCAAGGCATGGCTTAGCTCAGTGGTTCTCAACCTTCCTAATGCCGCAACCCTTTAACACAATTCCTCATGTTGTGGTGACCCCCAACCATAAAATTATTTTCTTTGCTACTTCATAACTGTAATTTTGCTACTGTTATGAATCGTAATGTAAATATCTGATATGCAGGATGTATTTAGGCGACCCCTGTGAAAGGGCCATTCGACCCCCCAAAGGGGTCACGACCCACAGGTTGAGAACCGCTGGCTTAGCTGCTTAGGTTCTCACAAGCTGCACTAAAGGTGTTGACTGGGCTGCGATCTCACTAGAAGGACGGACTGGGGAAGAATTTGCTTCCCAGCTCACTTCTCTTGTTGGCAGAATTAATTTCCTTGCTTCAGTGTGACTCATAGCCCCAGCTTTTTTGCTGCCTCTAAGCTGGAGGTGGTCTTCAACTCCTAGAGGCCACCCTTAGCTCTTAATCCTTAGACTCCCCCTATATGACTGGTTACTTTCTCAAACCAGCAAAGAGTGTCTCAAATGCATTGTCTATTAGGACCATTTTATATAAGTAACATAATCATGAGAGTGGCATTGCATTACTCTTGCCATATTCTATTGGTTCGAAACAAGTCCCACCCACACTTAAAGAAAGGAGGGAAATCAAAGGCATACACACAGAAGGTAAGGATCCTAAGGGCCACCTTAGAGTCTGTCCATCATACCAGATGTCCATCAACCAGGGAATGGATGTGCACATTGTAGTATGTGCACATATTTACCAGTGAAGTTTGGAATGCACACAGTGCAATATTACTCAACTTAAAAGAATGAGCTACCAACCCCTGCACAACACGAAAAGTTCTCAAATGCGCCACACTAAATAGAAACAGCTAAAGTCAAAAAGTTACATGCTGAATTGTCCCATTTATATAATTCTAAAGAAAATGGAATATTATAAGGACAGACAAAAAGCTTGTTGTTGTCAAGAGCTCAGGGTGTGGGGAGGGGTAATTTCAAAGAATTTTGAAATTGACTCAAAATCAATTTCAAAGAAGCATGAGGGAAATTTTCTAGTAATGGAAATGTTCTCTATGTTGATTAAGGTGGGTAGTTACACAAATGTTTGCATTTTTCAAAACTCATGGGCTGTATACCTAAATGGTGGATTTCACCGCATGTAAATTATACCTCAATAAACCTGACTTTAAAAAGAAATAAAGGGACACAGTGACAGAAAAGTTGGCAGCAGATGGGAAAAGTTCCTTTGATCTGGTTCCCAGGGCATGTCCTAGTGGGCAGCCCTGGTGGAATTTCAGTAAGGCCACTATAAATTTTATATTAGTACTATTTTAAATTTTTAATAGGAGAATTGCTTATTTTACATGAGTTTTAAATGTTGGCAGATTTAAAAATATTTTTTCCCCTTCAAAAAAACACAGAAACACTGAGGAAAAATGAAAAACACATGATAAGAAAATGCTGCTCATCTCCACGTGGGGATGGAAATTAGTCCAACTGGGAGAAGGCAGAAAAACACTCCGATAAGCAAAGGGGACGAAAGGTCGTCAGTCAAGGGAGAGTCACAGCACGGGATGGAGAGGATGGTGTTAACAAGGCAGAGGCATGCTCTCGCCTGGTAGATGTAAGGAGACTAAGGTAATAACCAAGTAATTAAAACCTGGGCCCAGCCTCAGTGGCTCAGTGGTTGAGCGTCAAAGTATGAACCAGGAGATCATGGTTCAATTTGGGCTCCATCCCCAGTGGGGGACGTGCAGGAGGCAGCCAGTCAATGATTCTCTCTCATCATTGATGTTTCTCTCTCTCTTTCTCTTTCTCTCTCCCTCTCCCTCTCCCTCTCCCTCTCCCTCTCCCTCTCCCTCTCCCTCTCCCTCTCCCTCTCCTTCTCCCTCTCTCCCTTCCTCCCTGAAATCAATAAAAAATGTATTTAAAAAAATCTGGAAATAATCTAAGTATCTCTATGTCAATTAAAGTTTATTGTTGGTTCTATTTCTCTTTTAACTCAGTGGTGTTTGCTTGCAAGTGGGGACTCTGACCATTCACTGACGAGGAAAATGACAGGCTCCTCCAATTTTCCAGCTGATTTCAGCACACTGACCTGGAAAGGGACTTGATCAACCATCTAGTTCGTCCCTTTGTCTCCCAGGGAAAACAAAGGCATGTGCAGCACACTCAGTGGTCTGAAGAACTGGATGCCAAGTGTTGCCTGGTGGGTTAAGCACTGACCGGATGACCTTGAGGCGCCCTAGGTAGTCACCATGAGTCTGTTCCTGGCTCGATGAGCATGAACAAGCCACTGCCCTTCTCTGGCCTCAGACTCCACCTCTATAAAGAAGAGACTTGGCTGATTTTGATTAATTACTAGGGTGTTGTTTTTTTCTGGATCTAAAATGTAATCACTTATTTTTTAGTTGCCTACCTTCTTTGGGCTTTAATATCTCCATCCATACAAATTTCACGAGAACAGATAACAGAACGTTGCATTATCAATGACTTATTGGGGAAAACTGCTTTTTAGCCAGCTATTATATCACATCCACTTACCCATAATGTTGCAGGTATGGTGCACTCTGAGTTTTCTATTAATTGCTGTTCAACAATTAATTGAATTGTTATGTATTAACAGTTCTCTATGAATTATAATAAAATTAACACTAGACTAAACTTTGAGAATCCAGAAGATTTGAATTCTGATAAAAGCCTTCAAAAATGGAAAAATTATGATGATTTACCAATAGATATTTGAGTGCTTAGTGTACACACATGTTTGTGGCGGGTATCACAGACCTCAACTTTCTAATTTGCTTAACATATTTGGACTTTTTAAATTGGACCATCCCTGTGCCTACTAATGAAAATTAAATTTTGCTCCATTATCAGGAAGTACCACGAGCAGAAAACATCCCTTATACTTGGCTTACTCTTTACTAATATATTAGACATTTTTATCCAAGATAGCAAGTCCCTGCTTCAAAAGAAGCCTTCATTTTCTTTTAAATTTTCTTTATAAAAAAAATCAAATTTCCCCTTGGATACCTTCTCCTGAAGCAAACAGTTGGTAACGCGCTTCCCTGTGGGTCACATCATTCCTGGGGCTGTGGGTCGATTTCATTCCTCCGGGCTACGCCAGCATTTGCCTCCCTCAGTGGAAAAGCCTCCCTCTCTGTCTGGTTTTGCCGCCTCCCATCAAAGCCCTGCAGGCTGATGCCCCTGAAAGTTACAACTGCAGTTCAGTAACCAGAGGGATCCACTTCCTAGGCTGTTGGTTCCAGCCCAGGAACAGGCTACTTAGCCGCATCCTGAACTTCCTGAAATGTTTGAAAACTGCTCCTCTGCAGGGCCTTGCTGGGGACTTCCTTCCACTTCAAAGACAGTGCTTTGAGCTTCGTGGTGACCTTGGTCCCTGGGAGGCCTCCAGCTCACCCCAACCAGACTTAGTCCCCTGCAGGCCCGGCATCAGAGAAAGGCAGCCCACAGCTCTCAGCAGCCTCCACCACACCCCCAGCGGCACCTCCCTCCCACCAGGCGGCCTGTTAGTGCTTGGAGGAGTATTTGGGGGGTGGGAGATGGGAGTCTCTCTAAAGAGGTATACAAAATTTTCAACTACTCGTTTGAATGTTTGAATGCGTGGCACATACCTGAACAAAAAGCAGTGTTGCTGCTTTTAAAAACGAACAAACAAGTGCCTTTCCTTCGAAGGGACACTACTCTTTCCCCCATGCAACTCCTTGGAACACTCATTCATAAAATCTTGTGGTCTTTAAGTCCCTGGGTCTTGGCATTTATATTGCTACAGGCCTACTCTGGATGAAGCATACATCCTAAGCCTTTTCCAGACTTAGTTCTAATAAATGATGTCCCAGACGGAGCATGACACTTGGATCTGAAAGACCCAGGTTTAATCCCCGTCCTTACAATTCCCAAATAGGTGTATCAGAGAGGCTCATTTCACCTCTCTGGGACTTGATTTACCCAACTGTAAAATGGGGACAGGACTGTGATGAAAATTAAGTAATGTCAGAAACATAATAAAGCATGATGGATGTCAAGTCATAAAACATTTCCTAACCAGCTTGGTTGCAAGGAGCTAACTAGCCTTGGTTTCATACCACTCTGCCTCACTTGAAATACTCATTGATGCCTTATGGAATGAGCCTTCACTTCATGTGTGTATATTTCTCTTCCTCCACTACACTGCAATCGGTGTTATCTTTTTTCTTTTTAATATATTTTATTGATTTTTTACAGAGAGGAAGGGAGAGAGATAGAGAGTTAGAAACATCGATGAGAGAGAAACATCGATCAGCTGCCTCCTGCACACCTCCTACTGGGGATGTGCCCGCAACCCAGGCACATGCCCTTGACCGGAATCGAACCTGGGACCTTTCAGTCCGCAGGCCGACGCTCTATCCCCTGAGCCAAACCGGTTTTGGCGGTGTTATCTTTTTTGTTGGTGGTGTTTCCCACAGCATCAAATGCAGTCTTTGCACCCAGCAGGCATTTGATAGATACTAATTGGTTGATGGATTAAACTTGAATGTTAACACCATCTCAGCACCTTCCTGAATCAGAGAAACACTTATGCAAACACTAAAGCCATTTGCCCAGCAAATATACATATCTAGGAGATACTGTCTTCTCTAGAAAAAGCACTGACCCTGGAAAGAGAAACAGTTGAGCTCATACTCTGGTTTTGTCACATACCAAGTGAGCTTTGGTGAGTTACTCCAATTGAGCTTCAGTTTCCTCATCGTAAACGGAGGTGACATCTATCTCACAACACTGTGGTAAGCATTAAGTACAATGACCTATCGGAAAGAGTCTGTACATCACTGATGCTAAGAATTGTACAATTCTATGAAAAAAAAATAATAATAATAATAATAATAATAATACGCATAAAAAACATGTAAATTCTAAGATAAATCCCTGCTAATCTCTCATTGGTAGTCCTGCTTGTAGAAATCCTGTTCTTTTTTGGGATTTCTAGGAAAGCATTCTGAGAGATCCTGTGTGGAGGTTGTGGCGTGATAAGATTTATTTGGGTGGAAATCGAAAGCCGGCCCCAGATTTGCAATGTCTCATCTCCATTCATCCACTGTGGAAAAAGTCCAGTCTTGTCTTAATCAGGCCCAGAAATAAGGCCCAGGTCCAGAGATTCTGTGCCAGACAAAGTTTAGTCCATATCAAAAGCTTAGTCCAGCCCTAACTGGTTTGGCTCAATGGATAGAGTGTCAGCCTGTGGACTGAAGGGTCCCAGGTTCGATTCCGGTCAAGGGCATGTACTTTGGTTGTGGACACATCCCCAGTAGGGGGTGTGCAGGAGGCAGCTGAATCGATGTTTCTCTCTCATCGATGTTTCTAACTCTCTATCTCTCTCCCTTCCTCTCTGTAAAAAATCAATAAAATATATTTAAAATAAATAAAAAAAAGCTTAGTCCAGTTTCGGCTGTGTTCTGGCTGGCTGGCAGGCAGCTGCTATATTCACTACCCAGGCTTGGCTTAGAGCCTGCTTGGAGGCTGTGTGGCTAATAGCCCCGGGGCTGCTAGGGCCACATGATCGCTATGGAGAGAAAATGGGAGCGTGAATGGGGCGAGCACTTTTGGGATGGGGGAGAGGGGATGGGGAGACAGAGGCTCTTTGTTAAGCTGGGTCCACCTGCTAACCAATCTATTTCCTAGATCCTCTAGGGTTCTGTGTCCCCTATCCAATCTGATCATTTTCCCAAGCTAGACTGACAGGCCTCTATGGTCACTGCCTTGCCTCCTATTGTGCATGTGCTTAACTCCCCCCCCCCCACACACACACACACCCCCGACAATAGGTACCAGAGGACAGGGTGCTCCCTTACATGGGGAAAGGGGGTGGGGAAGAGAGAGGGTGTTAATCCTCTTGTCAGGGCAATGCTGCTAACAGTAGGACCATTTTAATTAAAGTATGACATTTTACTGATACCCACACATTATACATTTATGCTGCCCCCTTTCAACAAGGATATGCTGTGTAATTTGGCCAGCACTTTAGAGAGGAAACCTAGAGTTATGGGAGAGCCTAAATTGCTGGTACCCATAAGCAACAGGCCATCAAAAATGCACAGAATTCTCAATAAATACTGGATTGAAGAAAGGAAGTCAGGCCTCATTGGACCAGGACAATCCCATGAGCTGGCAAGAACACTAACCGCTGGCAACAAAGGCTTCACGCTACAGATAACCTTAGGAACCTGCATCATAATACGGAAATCAAGGCTCAATGTCTGCAAAGAATTCCAAAAAATCAAATATTGGAGTTGAAAAGGGAAGAAAAATGGAGCATTTATTGGACACTTGCTCTCTGGTGGTCACTGTACTAGATACATAGAACTCTATTTCCTTAGTTGATTTCTCATATCACAGGCAGAATTGGATACAGACAATTTTTAAGACTTGCCTGATTTCACAATAGGAGTTAATATCCAGACCAGGATTAGACCCCAGGGACTAGTAAGGAAGTCTTGTGCCCTCATCCTCTTCACAGTAATGCACTCATCAAGCCAGACAAGCCCTGGTCAGGAAAAGCCCGGCTGCTCCCCTGTAGAGAGGCAGGTCTCCCTTCCTCAACATCATGAAAGAATCCCAAGAACTGGCAACTCCCACACATACCCCCACCGCCATGGTCTGTAAAAGATACTACGGGACCGAATGCAGTTTAAAAACACAGCGGGTAATGGGAAAAAAGGAGCATGAGAAACCAAGAGAAGATCTAACCCTTTGCCTTCATGTTATGCTGGAAGAAAATGAGGCTTTGAGCCAAGCTAAGTAATACTGCCCAAAGTCACACAAAAGGACAGTAGGAAACATGACTCCATTCTGAGGCCCATATCCCATTGTCTTTTGTTAAGAGACCAGGAGCTCTATTTTTGTTTTATTTGTTCTGAAAACTATAGATTGGTGGTTCTCAAACCCAAGCAAGCCTCAGAATCATGTGGAGGACTTTTTAAAAAAATATATTCTTTTTACTGATTTCAGAGATGAAGGGAGAGGGAGAGAGAGATAGAAACATCAATGATGAGAGAGAATCATTGATTGACTGCCTCCTGCACCCCCTCCCCCACTGGGGATCACACCTGAAACCCGGGCATGTGCCCTTGACTGGAATCAAACCTGGGACCCTTCAGTCCACAGGCCCACGCTCAGTCCACTGAGCCAAACCAGCTAGGTCATGGAGGGTTTCTTAAAGGAAAGATTAGGCCCCATCCCAGAATCTCTGACTCATAGATATGGATTGGGGCCCAAGATTGTGCCTTTCTAATGAGTTCCCATTACCTCTGATTCTGCTGGTCCAGAGACCACATTTTAAAGACTCCTTTTGTAGAATTAATGCCGATTTAAGTGCTTTAACTCTTTAGTACAAAGTTCCTTCTTCTTCTTGGTTAGAGAGAGGTGTGTACATTACGATAGAACTTCCTTGGGATTAAAAATGTGGAAAGAAATATTCCTGGACCAGGGCAGTAATGTCATGACTCTTCTGGAAGACTTTTGGACATAACCCAGATGGACCTTAGAGATGATGGGTTCCTTAATATTGTCCATTCCATATACTTGTAGAGCAGCAACCAGCAACATGTCAGAGCATTGCTTCCCAACCCTTTCCCTGTCAGGACGCAGCCAGGAAATGACAGTGTCTGTTCAACACTGGGGTTAAAATATAGGCATTACTTGGCCAAATAAGCTTATCAAGGTGTTCTAGACACCCCGGACTCTGTGGCTAAAGGGACAGATATTTTCTTCTACCTGAATTAATTTATGGCATGGCTGGGAAGTGCTGTTAAGAGAGCCACAGCAAGCAGGGCACCTGATTCAGTATTAAGCTTAGAAATGTTAAACATAGGAGGCCTACCAATGTTACCAGTTCCCTTCTTATCAGTAAGAGCCATGGTATCCCAATTATCGAATGCAGTAATTAAAATAGAAAAATCTCAAGCAAGGACAAAAGAAAAATAAGTTATTCAAAGGGTGAACACTTTTGCTAAATAGTAACTAGTAAACTCAAATTTCTTCCTGGTTCTTAAATTTTCTGCCTGAATCTTAAGGTACTTTTTTATTGTATGAGAATAATTTTATGTGACTCATTTTTTCATGTCGTTAAAACCTCCTTGATGCTGACTTCACTGAATCTAAGAAAACACTACGTGCTAGATAAACAATTACAGAATGGGTTAGTAAGAAATAATTCTGCCAGTAAAAAATATGGCCAATGCTTTATCATCATCTTAAAGCAGAATTTTAAATTTCTCTTTTAAACTCACTTAGACTTAGCCAGTTGCCATGTATTACTCTGTGCATCCATCAAGAGGAAAAATAAGCTAATCCTATCACTACTTCATATTCCATGCCTGACATTTATTACTTTGTGACTCCTCCATAATGCATGTCCTTTTCCAATTCATGCCATGCCTTAGTTCATCACTAACGACACAACTTTTAAAAAACAAAAAAAAACCCAAAAAACTGATGAACTATTATCTTTAGGATTTTCTTCCAGCCCCCATTCAATCATTTTGTAAATTTTGATGTCCATGCCCCAAATTGACCATTATAGCACAGTGCCACGGGTCTATTATGATTGCAAGCTGTACCCTAAATTCATAAATGTAAAAATATTTCTTAAATGGGTCTTAGGGTTGACAAAATATGGAAATTTCATTTAGTATTGCTGAGAGCTCACAGAGAAGCAATGCCCTTGGGTTTATGGAAGGGTACCCTTTCTCAGTGTAACAAAGCCCCTGATGAGAGTCTCCTTTTGAAGGAAACTCCCCTTTTGATTTCCTGAAATCCTAAATTACTCTTATCAATTGCTGCCTCTGAAATAGTCACTGCCACACACAACCTTAATCGGCTACTTGGGAAACAGAGAGCTCAGCAAGCCAGGCATTTTAAAGGCATCAGACTTATTTGGTATCTGCCATAAAATAGCATGCCAAACGTTTCCCACAGTACAAACTGAGCTTGCTCCAGGTTAGCACAAAACCACTCCATCCCAGCTTAGTTCCAACAGGCCTCCTGCGAAGAGCCACGTTGGACACCCCTGTGGAAGCTGTCTTTTTTGGGTGAAATAAAAACCCAGGCTGCTGCCCTACAAGACATTCACCATTCAGAAGAGTTCAACAAGTACTTTGCCCAGAGAGTACCTCCTTGTGCCCAGCAATCTTTGAATCAGAGTTGCCTGGGAGTGAGGCTTACGGATTATTATAGTAAAGACAAGGAGCCCTTCCCTCAAGGAGTAGATGCTTTGGCTGATTAAAGAAGGCTTGGGCACATGAAATAATTCAAGAAAAAGACAAGGTACACATCAGGCTCAAATCTCCAAGCAAATGTCAAGAAGTAGCACAAATGTCAAGAAGTAGCCAAGCAATAAATATGGTGAGGGCAGTATTGACTGCAGAAACCAGGACACACAGTGAGCAGGGACTACAGCCAGCTCCTGAAGGATGCGTGGGATTCAGTTACACAGAAGGACAGTTCAAAGGAAGCAGAACAATGTGCAGAGAGGGGATACTGAACAGACGTGCACAGATGGGGTTTGGTGGACACACGTAGATAATCAAGCTCACACACGTTGGGGGTATTATCAGTGTCGTATCCAGGTTCCAGGTGGGCCCAAAATGGAGTCTCATGTATCCTTACAAACGGAAGGCAAAGGAAGATTTTACAACACAGAGGAGGGGACAGGAAAACGGAGGGGAGACAGACGTTAAGACTCTGGCCTTGGAGATTGGCGTTACACAGAGGTGAGCTCGGGCGTACCTGCAGCCACCAGAAACAGGAGGAGGCAAGGATTCGCCTCTGGAATCTCCAGGGGCTTGATTTTAGCCCAAGGATGTTAATCTTGGCCTTCGAAGTCATCAGGCCTGTGAGAGAATAGACCTGTTGTTTTACGCCCCCGAGTCTGTGGTAATCTGTTACAGCAGCCACCGGAAGTTAATACAGTTTAGAGTGGCTGCCTCGGATGCAGGTATCACCTCCTCCTATAACTGATTCTGAAAGAAGAGAGAACACCTCTTTTCACACCTTAGAAACCCACCTCCTTAAAGAAAGCAAAAACTCCTTCCCAGGAACCTCCAGCAAATTTCCCCATAGGTCTCCATGGCCAGAATTGTGTCACATGCCTACAGCTAAGTCGGTCACAAAAAGAAAACAAGATAACCATGCTTGGCTTAGATCACTCATGGTGCATCCTCTGGAACCCAGAGAGGGCCAGTGTTCTCTGAGTGTGATGCTATCTGGTTACAGGAAGACTGTGAACAAGAGAGAGGGTCTGACAGCCGACAGATCTGTCCTCTTGGTGCTCAGCACCTGCCCCAACCTCTTCACCTTACTATGGCCATGTCTACTGTGGCCACGCTGGGACCTTGACTGCTCATGGAAGCCCAGTTGTTGTCACAGAGGGGCCCCCAAACCTCTGGTTCTCAAATGTTAGCATTCTTTGGAATCACCTAGAGGACTTGCTAAAACATGGATTTTGGCCTCACCCCCCGAGTTTCTGATTTAGTTAGTTTGGGTGGGAACTGGGAATTTGCATTTCTAACAGGAGCCCAGGAGATGCCGGTGGTCTGGAGACCACACTTTGAGAACCCTGACATATATCATCCCAGGACTATATTAAGGAAGCAGACAATGACCTACTTGTAATTGCAGGGTACCACAACTGCTCCCCTATATATGGTTTGTGTTCTTTGGCTGAAGTCACTCCTTTGGGCTTGAACAGCGAGAATCTTTCATTCTAAAGTGAAAATAGGCTCTCTGTGACAGCAGCCATAACTCACCATTGTCATTTTACCTCAGATGTTTTTCTTTAGATTAGCTCAGAGATCAGTAAACTTGGTTTAAAGATCCAGATAGTAAGTATTTGGAGATCTATGGGACATACAGTTTCTGTTGCTGCAACTACTCCACTCTGCCTTTTCAGAACGAAAACAGCCATAAGCACTGGGCAAAGGACTGGTTCGATGTATTACAATACAACTTCAGTTTGCCAACCTCTAGATTAACTCCATCACACTCAGGGGCCTTAAGGAAGACAGAGAGAGGAGGGCCTGAGTCCTTTTTTAGACAAGAGCAACTAAAAGGGGTCCCGGGAGGTGGACTGCCAATAAACTTTAAGAATGAGAATGGAGTCCCTTGGGGAGGCAGTTGTGCAGGAGGGTGAGTGGGTCTAAAAGAAAGCGTCCTTCTCTGACTGACTTTAATTCCAGTGACTCTCAAGTTCACATCGTCAATAAGAAGCCAGGAAGTTCTGCCTCAGGTCTGCTTAGATACAAGTCAAAAGGGAATGGAACTGCCCTGGCCAAGCGGCTCAGTGGTTGGAGCACCATCCCATAAACCAAAAGGTTGTGGGTTGAATTCCAGGTTAGGACACATACTTAAGTTGTGAGTTCAATACCCAGGTCGGGGTGCGTATAGGAGGCAATATGATGTTTCTCTCTCATATTAACGTTTCTCTTTATATGTATCTCTCTCCCTACCTCTCTAAAATCAATTTAAAACATATCCTGAGTTAAGGATAAAAAATAAAAGAAGTGGGGAGGAAACTCTAAATCCAGGTGTAGTATGTGGCTCCAGTGGATGAGAAGGAGAGGTTCCTGTGGATAAGAGGATTCTATCGCTCAATCCTGTGGCCACCAGGACAGCAAAAGAAAGATTAGCCTGAAACAAAACGATTAGCAGTACTCTGATCAATCTCTCCACTCCAACACAGAGGCTTACAAGCAAACAACAGATAAGAAAATAAGCAGAACAAATGCCTCTTTGAAATGCTAAAGAGCCCTAAAAGGTGTCTCACTTGAATAGATAACAACGTGAACAAAAGAAAAGAATTGAAACTAGAACACTGCTCAGAGAATCGCCTCAACTTTCAGAGAGGAAGGGAGAGGGAGAGAGAGAAGCACCAATGATGAGAGAGAATCGTTGATCGGCTGCCTCCTGCACACCCACACTAGTCGAGCCCACAACCCAGGCATTTGCCCTGACAGGGAATCGAACTGTGATTTCCTCATTCGTAAGTCGATGCTCAACCACTGAACCATGTCAGCCAGGCATCACCCCAACTTTTTTTAGAGAAAATATGTTAGCCCCTACAATGGTACATAGTGGCGCTGGGGCTCTAGCACCATCAGTGAGCATCCTGCCCAAGGCTTTGCTGTCAATGGGGAAGTCTACTGCATCCAAAGAAACCCAGGCTGGTCTACAGTCCATTAGATTTCAATTGAACTTGCAAATGTCTCATCAGAGCCCTCACTTGGTTGAGAGTCCAGAGACCTGATAGATTTCAGGTGGAAAAAAAAAAAAAAAGACACACACAAACACACAAACATGACTCACAAAGAATATCATCAAATAGAGCCACTCAGCTCAGTGTGTGGAGGCTAAATTCTCACTGGAGCCTGCCTTGCCCCAAAGCCTTTAGCCCCCATGTTATCTAAGGATGGATGCACACATTGTAGTGCCTAATACAATGTTTCTGCTTCATTTCAGTGTGTGTGTGTGTGTGTGTGTGTGTGTGTGTTGGCACAAGAGAAAAAAACATCACATTTATTTTTACAAGGTAGTTATTTTCCTAAAGTACGATACATAGAGAAAAGTTGAGCTGTCTGTAGGAAAACAATATAATTTTAGGAAATTACAGATGGTCAACATTGTGCTCAAAACTTTAAAATAGATTTTTTAAATAGCACAGTAAGGTCTGGACAGCCTAAAAAAGTCTACATGAGCACAGTGATATGGAAGCAATATTAAAACCTCTAGTGACGATTCGCTTTCAGACTTGTTCGGAATATTGAGAGAGCACCGCCTCAATCTTAATAGAAAAAGGAACTCAACGCACTGTAGAAAGATGGCCCTTTCCTAATGCAGTCAACTCTCAATTATCCACAATAATGAAAGGGAGCTCTGACATATAAAATTTTTAAAAGGTAAATAATTACAAAATTAATTTTGAGGAGTGTTCTTGTACTTATTCTTGGATGTGAGAAATACTGACATCCCTGGAATCACAGCATTTTAAATTTCCATTTTTTACCCAGTTAACTGACCTGAAAAGAATTCTAATATTTCTAATATAATCTGAAGTATCATTTATTGAGTGTGCCACAAAACAAATTTCAATTTTCTCTCGGATTAGTATTTGCCCACTGAATATTTAATGGCAAAGAGAATGTATTTTCTCCTTTGTTGATTACAAAAAGTTCAGAATGGTGCTATGAGAATTCGCAAAGGCATTTGTATTGTCAAAATGCCCTGTCCTTGCCAAAATACTTAGCTGGATATTAATCCAAAACCAAAAATGAATTCTTGACACCCTGCTGTTTGTATTCTTAGAATGAAAAAGTGCATACTAGTATTTGAAATATGGCTTTCTAAATAGGTGTTTGGGGGGAAGGGGCGATTCTCTTAGGCAGAGAATTTCAGAGACCTGGATGGTGAGTTTAAGGAAAAGATACTTGGTTACAAACACTCATATCTCAGGAGGACCCTCACTGTAGAGGAGCTTAAATCAGTTAGGCAGTTTTAGATGTTTAATTTAGAATGAATCATCTCGTTCTAAGAACAGCTCAAAGTTTTGAGGTCATTTTTGTCATTGTTAAACTAACACAAGTTTAACTGACATAAGGCAACTTTTTATGTATACAAACCTGTACATTAGATGCAGATATATGAAAAAGAAAGAGAAGAGATAGAAATAGAGATAAATAGAAAGACACAGATAGATATACATATGTTATACATTACATATATAAGCTACATATAGGAAATACAATTTATATAGAGATACAAATAGAGGAATATATTGGTATACCCTCCATATATGTTACATAAACCTACTAATTTAAAAAGACAAGTAATAATAAGTGTTGGAGAGATTGTGAAGTAAAAGAAACCCTTATTCACTGCAGGTAGGAATGTAAACTGGTATAGTCATTATGGGAAACAATTAAGAATAGAGGAACCATATGACTCAGCAACCCCTCTTCTGGGGTAGATACCTGAAAAACTTGAAAACATGCATTCACAAATATATATGCACCCTTCTATTCACTGCAACGTCAGTCACAATGGCCAGGAAACAACAGAAGTGTCCTTCAATAGATAATTAAATAAGGAAGATATGGAACATATACGCAGTGGAATATACCTCAGCCATAAGAAAAGATGATATAATGCCATTTGGGGCAATAGGGATGGATGTTTTGCCGCCTTTGCCCCCTCTCCCACCCTCACCTCCTCCCTCCTCTCCAGCCATCACCACACTGTTTTTAAGTTTTCATCAACAGACGGACTTTCAGTCTCTCAGTGGAGGCAAAGGTAAGAGATACAAGGCATCAGAGTTGCCGGCGGCCATGCTCCCAGGCTGCGGAAGAAGGAAGTTTGCATCCAAGAAGCCAACTTGCAGGAAGAAGTGGAGGAGAAAGGAGGGCTGGTGGTGTCCGGGTCCTGGATGCAGTTGCACTGAGACGTGAAGATGCATTTGTCCTTCTAACACTGTGGTTAGATACAGACAATCCAGGTTCTTTTCTGTGTCTTGGTTTGAGCTGATATTTCTTTCTTTCAACCAAAAGGAATTACTAACCAGCAGCGACTATAAAATATCTAGGAACTGAAGTCCTGTTGTACACAGGCCCATAATTCCCCCAACTCCTCGTGCGTTCGGTTGTCCTTTTTTGAAAGTTGACGAGAATACAGTCAATATGTGAATTCAATCATAACGTGAGCTCAGAAACTAAGCCCTGTGGCTAAGGGAATATTCTTGATAGAAATCATTAAAGCTTGGAAAACACTTTATATTTGTATTTAAATTTAGATCCAAATAAAGGATTTTAAAAATAGTGTGAAAATAAGAAGGGGTTAAAGACTAATACTCTAGTCAATGGTTTCTGTTGTAATTCAGATGTACAGTCAAAGCCCTGTGAAGTCTTATAAAATCTCAATTCTCTCCTAGTCTCTAGCCCACGTTAAAATCTATATCCTATTAAGGTGTTTTCCTTACTAGGGCAAGAGTATCTTTAATCTTAACAGAAAAACGGAACCTAAGGAAATTCTCAACAGAAACAAAGCACAGTGTCAGTATTTGTCTGTAAATAAAATAACAGAGCATGTATTCGTAGAGGGGGGTAGGCAAGAAGGGACGGCCAAGGGGAGGTAAAGAAGACACAAGATAGGAAGAATAAGACAGGGAGAAAGGAGAAAGAGAAATTGGAAAACTTTCGGAATGAAAATTAATGGTTATAGATACTTTATAGCTACCTGATGTTTATTGACACCCTGAAGGCTTATTTAATGCAAGATCTTTCTTATCTGGATTCAAATAAGCACCAAACTAAATTAGCAGAAGAAAAAGTATGAATGGCTTGAAGGCATGTAGCAATGGGATAGAAAATAGACTAAGAAACTAACATTAACCAAATAGATGAAGGGAGTTGATCCCAAGTGAAAAAAAGAAGACCAAATTGAATTCAAGTATCTCTCTTTTAGTCATCCATCCATCCATCCATCCATCCATCCATCCATCCATCCACTTCTCTGCCAGTATTGAACGCGTATCGTGCTTCAGACACTGAGGTAAAGGCCAAGGAGAAGGCAGCCATGGATCAGACAGCTCCCTGCCTAGAAGAACTATGCCCTGGAAGGAAAAAGATAGGAACAAAAATAACTCAAGACCCGAGATAGCGTGAGTGTCATGAGTGACGTAAGGTGAGCCTGGGAGCAAGGAGAAACATTTTCCTGTTAAGAACTTCGTGGTAAATGTAGCACAGAAATGGGACCTTACCGGATGAGTTTACTTTCAAAGCCACTCATCCAAAAATAGGGGTCCCCAGGGCATGAAAATAAAAGCCCTCTATGCATTCTTGATGGCTCCTGATACTCTGAAAGTGTCATAATTGACTTGTTTCTCTTCCATTTCCAGCTGGGAGGTCACATAGGTTTCAGGGGGGGTTTACCTGATTTTTTTTCCCACCCGCTATAGTTTTTTCAGCAGGTGAGTGTATTATAAAATGTGCTTTTACCAAGTGCTTGGTAGAAAGGGATCCCTTCTGTGTGCGTGCACCAGTGAGTCTCCGACACTAGACCCAGAATCTGAAATTTCTGAATAAATCCTCCAGGTGTCACATTCTCATGCAAATGCTATCCGGGTGGCATTCTGATCCAGAAGAGACTCAGGACCACAAGCAGAGCTTCTCAGACTCTTCAGAACTGTCAGAATATGGGCGACAGGAAGACACCTACCTCTCACACCCCACTCACACCCTGTTCCTCTGGGAAGGGACTCCAGAGCAACTGAAATGCAGAGTGGAAGCTGAGAGCGCCCAGAAAAATGCTAAGAAAATTTTTATAAATGAACAGATAAGCCCTGACTGAGTACCTCTGTTGAAGTGTCATCTTGGTACACCAACACTGCAGGGTTCAAACTCCAGTCAGGGCACATACAAGAATCAACCTATGAATGAATGCATAGATAAATGGAACAAATTTCTCTCTCCTCCTCCTTCTCCTCCTCCTTCTTCTCTCTCATCTTCTCCCTCTAAAATCAATTTAAAAATTTAAAGCACAAATGAATAAAGAATTTCTTAAAGCCAGACAAAATATTTATTGATAAATGTATACCTGTACTTAGGCTAAAGAAGGTGAGAGTCTGTTTTTTTCCTTCCCCTAATACTCTGTCTTTCCACCATCACAAGGTTTAGTCTTTGGTAGCAACAGTAAAGAGATAATATACTAGTAGAAGAGTAATATGTAATATTTTACTATCTGAGTAAAATACCTGGGTGGTGAAGGTGGAGGTTACTGAAAAATGAAAGGGACTTTGATATTAGTGGATTAGAGAAAGGAACAAAATTTAAAAATAAAGGTGAAAATAAAAAACATAAATATTATTACATTTACAAATTGATTACTAGTACATTTCAAAATTTACTCTATATATATGCATAAAATTAAATTAAAACTAAATTTAAACAACTGAAAGTAAAAATAAAAAGTGAACCCCTGCTACCTTTCCCCCTAAGACAATGTAGGTGTCACAGAATTACAGAGAGAATGGTTCTACTTAACAAATGATGATCAGACAAAAATCCATTTTGTCACGATGAATCTTATAGTGACATCAAAGTCTCTGATGAATTTTTTCAAATATCAATCTGAAGAATCAGGTCTATGCCTCACAACAGATAACCTAGTCCTTCCTCACAACAGATAACCTAGTCATAGACAATATTTAGTTCAATCTTCTCATTCGGTGAATGAGAAAGTTAAGGGCCAAGGAGGTTTTAAGTAGCATGCCCTAGTTATAGGACTCAACAAAGCAGAAATGGACCTAGGAGCTACACCCTTCTCTAGGGTTTCCTCCACCAATCAACCTTGTTCCCTATTATTCTACAATTCCAGGATTCTAAAGAGTTCTTTCAAGACCATATTAGCATGAAGGGAAGCAATGGAACCAAATGAGTAGAAAGGTTCTACTTGTTGAAGAGAGAATTGTGTCATCTTATTAAGAAATTTTGCAGCAGATAGTGGATCACAGGGTCTCCCAGAGATCTGCCCACTGACCTATGGGTGTCATGCCCCAGCTAAAATTTTACATACTTACCTGGTATCCTTACACATAAACTTTTGTGTAAATGCTCATGCCCTAATCCCAAAGGCAATTCATTGCCTAACTCAGAATCAGTATTTTTCACACATCCAGCAATTGTTTACTACTCCTACACAAATAATTTAAAGCTGAAATCAAAATATTTAATGTCATACTCTTACCCCTTGACAAAAAAAAAAAAAAAAAACAGACCCAGTTGACATAATTTAGCTACTTTACAGAACGAATATTATTATTGAAGCCCTGCCACACATTCAAGCCATTTAAGGAAAAATAAGATAATATTTTTTGTCCTATAAGAGACTAGAATTTCTAGTTTGGTCAACTGACTATGTGTATTCTTTACCAAAAAATGCTATGCCTCTCTTTTTGTCAATCCAGTACCTCTCTTCGAGAAACAAATGTGTGGAAGGTAAAACTATTGCCAAAAACATTGCATTTCTATTTTTAGTGATATAGTAAAGACATATGGCTAACATACAGATCATCCAAGCTGAGCAATTCCCTCTAATTGCATTACCAGGTGTTAACTCATTACTCCGAGTCGGATACTAGATCAGGTCTGTGTGAGTACTAAACTCAGCCTTCGTATGATCTCAGCAAAGTTATATAACTTCCCTACAACCTCGTTTCCTCATCTATAAAATAGGTTGTTTGGAGCTCTATGAAAACAAAGTTTGTAAAGAGGTTAGCTTAGTGCCTAGCACATACAAGCACTTTAAAATAACTATTATTTATGTGAAAAAGCTTTATGTTGTGTGAGCATTGTGGAGTTCAAATAAAAATAAAAATCACACGTGAAAGTAGACGTAATTGTGAAACTTATGTGATGCGCATTCTGAGTTCTTTAGAACATTAGAAGATAGGGAGGTAGATGAAGAATGAAAATGATACAGATGAATGTTATAAATTCTCAGTTTATTGGAGAGATCCTATGAGGAAGAGGTGGGCTATGATTATCTGAGTCTTTTATGTGTGGGTCAGGTTTAGGGAAGGTGAAGAATGAACCATGGAAACTATTTTTCCTCAGAAATTTCAAGAAAATAGTTTTCACAGCTGAATTGTCTACAGCAGTGGTTCCCAAACTAAATCGGAATTACCCAGGTGATTAACCGGCCCCTCTCTGAGGTTCAGGGTCAGTAGGTCTGAGATGCAGTCCAAGGACTTGAATTTCTAACAAGTTCTCAGGTATTGCCACTGCTATTGGCCTAGTGATCACACTTTGAGAACCACTGCTCTCAATATCTGCCTCAGTTTCCCAATTTGCTCCATTGATGAATAACTGTGTATAAGAGAATTGTTACTGACTAGAGAGAGTCCTAAGCATAAAGCATTTTCACAGGCCCTCTCAAATCTTTCCATCATCATTTACCATGCTCTGTGGCCTTCAAAGTTAAGTCAACGTGCAGCTTTTTAAAATAAAAAACTCTTATGTAAAGGTAGTAAGAGAGAAAAATGTGATGTATCTCCTTTTATTTGGGGGTCTGGAGAAAAATGACTCTGGTATTTTATTATAGATTTTGACACATAGCCAGAGTTTGGCTCTGAAAATGAGAACAGCATCCCTGCTCCTGGAGACATGAGAAGCAACAATTAACATTCAGACAGGACCCCTCAGACTCCACCGTCAGCCCAGATTCTTGTGCCCCTGGGTATATTGATCTGAAAGATCAATTTTGCTTATAAGTTAAAGGAGGTGAAAAGAGCTAATCATTAAAGCACACAAGATGTGGTTTAAGTACAGGACAATGGCTGTGCGACAAGATTATGACAGCTTGAAGAATACTCATTTGGAAATTTTTTGATTTGGATTATTTTGGGGGAAAGTTTAACCAAAAGAAGAGGTGACACATCCTAAGGCAAACTTTTCCTAATCTGGGCTCACTTGTTCAGGAAATACATCAAAGCAATGATCCAACATGGGTTCTTTGTAATAGCTGAGTGATCCAAACGTCCGCTGGTTTAAGAGTCCAGTGAGAGTAGACTATCACTCCACATAAAGAAGTGCCAGATGTTTTGGGAGTTCCCAAAGGTATGACCTCTTTACCAATCTCTTGCTTTCTTTTCCCATTCCATCTGTGGCCTCCACTGTCCCCTTACAATATACCTCAACAAGGCTGGGGTTCCAGGTATCTGGATGATACAGACAAGAATTGTGGAATACATCCTAAAACAAAATCAGTGGGTCAAAGGGTTTCCAGTTAGAACTCAGTTCATTCTTCACCTGTGGGCAACAGCCTTTGCCTATTAATTAGCTTTATCCAATCAGAAAAAAAGTCATGTTTTTATCTGAAATGTCTAGAAATTGTATGCAAGGAAGTTGTTTTTAAATCAAAGCCTCAGATAACTGCCTCAATTGTCCACTCATGTCAATCTGTTTTAGGAGACCTTAAAGTCATAGACATCCTCAAACAGGCAGCCTGTTAGCAATGGTGGCGTGACAAGCCTTTTCATGTCTACAGAAGCAGCTCACAGTCCTGTCAATCAGCTCCCCTTGTCTTTCTTCAGATTGACACTATGTAGAGGACAACCAAGCATTCAAGCTAGTCAGCCAAGAACTAGAAGACCAGGATAATGACAATGAAATGGTTAAATTGATACAGGATGGAGTAAAAGTAGGTTTACAGTTGTGAGTACACAAAACACAGTTTATTCTTGTATTATTCTTTATTAAGTAGAGGCCCAGTGCACAAAATTTGTGCACTTGGGAGGTGGGGGTGTTCCTCAGCCTAGCCTGCACCCTCTCGCAGTCTGGGAGCCCTCGGGGATGTCCGACTGATGGATATCCTTAGCGCTGCCACAGAGGCAGGAGAGGTTCCTGCCACTACAGCTGTGCTTGCCAGCTGTGAGCCGGTCTTCTGGCTGAACAGCACTCCCCCTGTGGGAGTGCACTGACCACCAGTGGGCAGCTTCCGCGTTGAGTGTCTGCCCTCTGGTGGTCAGTGTGCGTCATATGACCGGTCGTTCTGCAGTTTGGTCGATTTGCATATTAGCCTTTTATTATTTAGAATTATTGCACTATTTTCAATATGAACAACTGTAAACCTACTTTTGCCCCACCCTGTATTATTGCTGCTAAAACCATCATCCTCAGACATAGTTTATCTAATATAAAGTGTGTATATAAATATATTAGGCCATATAGGTATTGAAACAAGTTTTCTAATTTAATGGTATCAGGAAGGACAAAATTAAATCTTATACAGACTCCTTCTGTCCAGAAGCTATCAAAATGCTCTATCAACTAATCAAAATCATTTCAAAGATGCTTATTAGCACAAGGTCATGTAAAATTGATAATTTTGAAATCTTTCTGAATAATGATCTTAGATGTGTGGTTTGGCTTATCCCCTCTCACCACCAAATAGTAATGCCTTTTCCTTCCCACCCTCTTCAGCAAAGTCCTTTTATTCTTCAGTATTAATTAATTCAGTTATTCATCTAATATTTGTTGAATATATACCAGATACCAGGCATATTTCTAATCTGTTGAGACATGGAACCCTTAATTATCTCAAAACACCTCCTTCTGACATGTCCTGGCCATGCCTTCAGCCCCATGTTGAAGAATCTCTTCTGTATGGGTGGTTGGGGTTTATACCATAGAACCTCATCACCCTGTCTTCAGTTAAGTGAACCAGAGAGAATTCTGCAACTGTATGAGACATGGGATACTCAATATTGGAAAGTAATGTATAAATAAATTAAAGGGACTTTTAATGTAAGATACACAGATATGTGTGCAAAAAAATAAATACCAAATTGGAGAGACAAACCAAGAGAAGACATTCATCAGAAGCCATGAGTCATTAGAAGCCACAACCTAACAGAAGCTTTGTCTAAGCAAACATCATGATATGGAGTTGCTAGTTGAGGAAAGAGGCTGGAAAGCCCTAGCCAGATTGGCTCAGTGGATAGAGCATTGGCCTGTGGACTGAAGGGTCCTGGATTCAATTCCGGTCAAGGGCATAGGCCGGGTTGTGGGCTCAATCCCCAGTGGGGGGCATGCAGGAGGCAGTCGATCAATGATTCTCTCTTATCATTGATGTTTCTAACTCTCTCTCCCTTTTCCTTCCTCTCTGAAATCAATAAAAATATATCTTTTTAAAAAAATAAGCAGGCAAGATAGAGAAGCAAGGACGTTGCTGCTGCTGAATCACAAGCAAGGCAGGCTAGAAACTTATTATTAATTCACAAGAGCAACTACAGAACATCCAGAGTTACTGTAACCTAAATGATGATAAATGGCACTTCAGTTCTCCAGTAGGACTATGTACACAACCACTGAAGTATTTTTGTCCTCCAATATTCCCATGGTGTTCTTATCATCCTAAGGAACTCTAAGCATGCCTCTTTTCTTAACCAAGAGATAAAACTTATCTAGCAGCCAATGGTGGGGAAAAACAAATATAATAAAAATTATAGTACAAATCATAAGGGGTGTTACATGAGCACAGAGGACTTTAAAATAAACCAGAGATGAATTTTTTCTTGGCCTGAGTCTTGAAGGTCAAATAAGAGTTGAAAACACTGAGAAAGGACATTTGAGGCAAAATTTTTATAGCACATAATATTCTGTTGGGATCAGGAAACGGAAAAAAAAAAAATTTTTTATCTGGCTAGAGTGAATGCTGAACTTGTGGGCAAGTCTAGAGATGAAGTCGGTGAAGTCAGGGCCTAATAAACAGTCTGGTAGCTAAGATAAGGTGTTTGGTTTTTGTTTGTTTGTTGTTTTAATCCCCAAACCTATTGGGAATTATTGAAGGACTTTAAATGAAGAACACAATTAGATTTACATTTCAGAAAGTTTCTTCTGGCTGGATTGTGAAAATGGACTGAAGTGAGGCCAAAATGGAAGCAGAGAAGATAAATATTGTCCCCCAGGTTGAAACCAGTGAGTGGCTTAGAATAAAGAGGAGCAGATAAATAGGGGAAATATATTAAAGAGGAGGTAGATGTGAGGAGAATGAATCCAGTATTTCCAGCTTGACCTCTGCAGGGATGGTTGTACAAATCCCTGAGACTAATATAAACAGAAAGGGTATGTGTGGATGAGGAAGGTGAGAAGCTCAGGTTTAGAGATGATCGCTTCGACACAGCTGTGGGACAATCAGGCAGATTCGAAAAGTTGTAGGCTGTGGAACCCTTATGTAGATCATCAATGCTAGGCATTTAGGTATAATGATCATGAGATTGTATATAGAATAAAGAAGATGAGGATGGAGGATGGTTGCCTTGGACAATACCACACTAAGGAGCAAATAGCAGAATGTATGCTAGAGCACATGAGGCCAAATGAATTCCTCTGTAATTCTTTTATTATTTAAAGTGGCTATCTTTATATTATTTCATAAGAACAATTATATTATTTTACCATTGTTTCATGTATGAAAACCTCACTTCTGCCCTATGTAAGACCCTCTGTCTCATGCTTCCTTTACGGTTCTCAACCTGTGGGTCGCGACCCCTTTGGTGGTCGAACGACCCTTTCCCAGGGGTCGCCTAAGACCATCCTGCATATCAGATATTTACATTATGATTCATAACAGTAGCAACATCACAGTTATGAAGTAGCAACGAAAATAATGTTATGGTTGGGTCACACCATGAGGAGCTGTATTTAAAGGGCCAGAAGGTTGAGAACCACTGGTTTAGAGGGCCTTTTATACATAATACAGTTAGTTGATAGTGCAGGGAGGCACTCAAAGCCTAAAGCCCTGAATGCCCCTTCCAATTCTTCCCAATAAAAAAATGCAACCTTGAGAAAAATATCAAATCAGGCTATCATTTAATTGAGCGTAGTCTATGGATCAGGCGTAAGGGACTCTTGTACCTCTTATTTAATCTTTTTGACAAATCTAAAAGGTAGGGATAAGTCTTCCTTCTATAGAAATTAGTAAAGTGGAGTCCAAAGAGATTAAGTAATTTGCTGCAAGTTAGTAACAGAAGTCAGTTTTAACCCAAAATTTGTTTAAAACCCAAAGTCCTGCTCCTTCTATTGTTCATTTTTCTAGGGCAGATCACTGGATCTTTTTCAACCTTAGCCTCCTCACTTTAAGATAGAGATAAAAAGGGCCCACTTTGTCTCTTTGAAAGGGTAATAAATGTTGAACAAGCTATTATATATGACGATACATTGAGTATTATAAAGTGTGCTAGAGAAATTAATGCATACAAAAGCACTCCTTTGCTTCTCTACATTTCCCAGCCCCTATTCAGTTAAGTGAAAAGAGGAAGTAGTGTAAACAATACTGTGAGAAGTAGCGTACATGACTTCCATGCAGAAGCAGTGAGAAGCTCACATGAGATTCTCAGTCTCTCTTACCCTGTTGCAGAGACTGAGGAGGCTGTGTGTTCCAGAAGGTGCACATACAAGATGATAAACACTCCATCAGCCTGGAGTAGAATTTTCTACCATGTGAAATACGGCATGGGTGCAGAGTAAACCTTTGATGTGTTAAGCCACTCAGATTTGGGAATGATTTGTTATTGCGGCATTCATCTGGCTTATCCTAACTGACATAAATGCCATGCATTTATGAGAAATTGTTGATACATGTCAACATTCAATATGTGGTGAGTGAGATTAGAGAGACTTGTAATTAAGAGTGTGGAATATGGAGCTAGAATACATGGATTCCAATCCAAGTCCTGCCATTCCTAAACTTTATGACCTTGGCAAGAAATTTAATCTCCGTGTCAGGTTCTTCTTCTGTCAAATGGGAATATTACTTCATCAGGACTTTGGGAGAGCTAAATGAGTTAACAAATGCTTAGCATTTAGAACAAGGCTTATGGAGTACTCAATGAATATCAGCTGTTAAGATTTTTAGTCCATACTAAATTGACTTGAATTACAGTAAGCATAGAAGGTCAACCAAAAACAATGTAAAGAAAAAAATTATCATATGTCTGTCATCCAACAGAAATCACAAAGAAATTCTTTGTATCTGTGTAGGAAAAGGAAATGGAATGAGCAGTTCAAAGAGCAAATGGAAGGTATACGTTGGACAACTCCTCCATCTCTCTTTTATCAGACCTGTGGAGTATTATGTATGAAGAGCCTTTGTCACCAAAGAAAGGGATGGAGACAATGTAACCCCTAATGGAGGCATGTGGCCTGCTTTTGTACAGCCCACAAACAAACAGAAATGTTTATGTTTATAAAGGGTAGTTTAAAAAAAAGCAACCAAAATACAGAGGAACTGAGGCTCTGAGGAACTGAGAGAGAGGTTAAGACTCTTTATCACCTTCCCTACTTCTCAATCATCTTCTCTTATTGTCAATCCACCACGCTAGAAATCCACAAATATGAAAGAAAAAACTTTCTAAAGCTCTGCCTAAGCAAAGAGTAAAGCAGAAGATAATAGCCCATCTCCTTTTTTATAGGAAGAATAACAAATTATTACTGAACTTTTATGCATAAAGAATGGATTATTTTTAGTACTAATTAGCTAACCCACCTTTTCTTCCCATCCCTTTATAAACTTGGGGTCCCCTGAAGGCAAGTACCTAAATTAGCAGACCCTAGGGACAGCCCTACCTCCATTTTTCTAATTCTTTTTAATTTGTTTTTATAGCTGGAGGTTTAAACTACTGGAATTAGTGTCCTCCGTAATGCATTTCCTTTCCTTCCCCAGAAACAGACTGTCAAACGCCGTGGACAAGGAACAGGGTTCCAATAATGTCAGGCTGACAATAATGACAGGGGGGAGAACTAAGACAAGCTTTCCTCCTTTCCTCACCATCTTGACATTTAAGTAAGAAACATCATGAATGACAACCTTATAAAAATAAATAGCAAGGCATGAGACTTTAACAAAGGCAATAATTAAGCCACTTTGACCCTTGGGTTAAACTGTGCCAGACAGCTAATGGCCCTCTGGAAAGACAGAGGATTCAAGACAAAGCCCAAGTTATTAAGCTACCCCAGTTGGAGCCACCCCACCCCCATTTCTTTTCCATCAATAAAATCTGATTCCAGGGCTCCTGACTTTAATCCCTCCTTGTTCACACCCTTATCTCTGCTAGAAATAACCTTTCTTTTATTCTGTTGAACCTTTCCTTTCTTCACTGCCTTATTCATGCTCAACTGAGACTTTTGGGTCTGAATGAGAGTTCTCAATTAGGTATTATGACTCTCTGAGATATACCACATTGCTTGTTGTTGACACTGACATAGCTCTAGAAGCCTTCCAATGACCCTTAGCAAACCTGAGTAAAGAATGAGACCCTTGAATTATCAAACAATGTTTTGAAACTATCATTTCTGAGATTATATCTTTTCTCGGGTTGTTTGGGTGCCCTTACTTTGAGTTGTCCTCTATCCCAAAATATCTTTCCTTCTCATACACTTTGCCTAAGACACCAGCTTGCAATCACTTCTGCTGGTGAGTGTTGCCTGACAACTTCAGAAGGAAAGCTCTCACCTTGCTGTAAGCCCCTGCATAATTGGCTCACTTGTAAGTCATATACCAATATTGGTCAATCTCTCCTATATTATTGCATTCAGTTTTAGTGTTATGTTTGTCTCCCAGATCAAAAAGGAACTCCTAGAGCCATGTTTTATGCCCTCTGTATTCCTTACAGCCAGGTAGGATGCCTCATACATAAGAGGTGAACTTGATCAATTGCTTCATGAGATCATAAGCTAGGAATGCCTTGTATGCAAAGTTGGGCTTCTTTTAATTGTATTAACAGAGTGATTCCCCCAAAGTCATTGAACGTTGAAATCACTTGAGGAACTTTTAAAAAATTCAGTTGAGAAGGTTGCACCCAATACTAATTAAATCTGAAAGTCATAAGTATTTTTTAAAGATCCCAGAAGATTAAGATGTGCAATAAAGTTTGGAACCAAGAATATTAATTTCAATGACTAGAACTAGACCTTCCATTTCACTGTGCCCCAACTTTCATTTCAACAAATAGTTATGGAGCCCCCAACAAAGTGCTAGACGTGGCATTAGGTGGAGGGCACATAGTGGTAAACAAAGCAGACATGGCCCCTGCATTCATGGGACACACAATCTGGTGCGTTGAATAAATCTACAGCCCTGTCTTTCAGGAGCACTCCTTTAGTGTGTAAACTATTTTAGAATGCGCATATTTGCATTGACTGAAGGTCTTATCATTGCCCTTCCTCCTTTTGTTATAAACACTCTGGGCAAGCATGGGCTCTGGTTTGCTTAGCAACATCCTCAAACACAGAACAGCATGACATATGCACATAGTAGAAAATGATGATGATAATAAAGATGATGATGAAAATGATGATGACACTGATTATGATTGTGGTGGTAGACACAGTGATTAAAAAAAAAAAAATGAAAGCCACCAAATAGAAAAATTTCTTAAATTTCAGATCTGAGTAAAAAGGGGAGAAGACCTGGCCAAAATGTTGTGAATTCCTTTTGAAGTCTCCTTGTAAATAGAGATTCTCTGATTTTACGTTAAACCTTGAATTAAAGCAATCAGTATAATTTTACAAGCTTTATTTACTGCACTCAAGAGGGAATGAATTAGATAAATAAATGCTGCAGTGATACGTGGAAATTTTTTGTGCCTCATTGACATTATGATGCAAGCATACTAATTGGAAGGCTGCTCAACAATGAAACTATGGGAAAGATGAAAACTAATTGTACTAGCTCAAATTATCAATTTTTTCTGATCTTGGGTTCTTTATCACTCATGATTCTTTGATTAATTCAGCCTCTTCCAGCTCATTTTTATACTTACAATTATTTTCTACTGGGATGGTCTCGAAGCCCATTTCAGATGCTCCCTGCTCCAGAAGGGAGGCTGTGAGAACCACAGAAGAATCTGGTGCCAGATCATTTCGCTAATGGAAGATAATTATTGTGATTATCTCATCCTTGCTTAAAAGCTCTAATGGTAGCAAGGCAGCCTCTCTGACAGGGTGAAGTTTCAACCAAAATATGTTGACTCTCTTTGTGGAAAAACTTGTCATATTTCTCATATTCCTCAGAGTGAGGAAAGACTATAGCTAATTCTTAGGGGAATACTGCAGAGTCACAGAGAGAGGACTTGCCAGGTCATTATCATTCTTGGTTTCTAGTCCAGTCTGATGACAAGGACACTGTATGACCTTGATCAAGTCCTGACACCTCTGTGACCTTGAGTTTACTCCCTGTATTAGGATCGTTGTGAAGAAAAAAAAAATGTCTTCATGGGCATAAGCATTTGAAAAACAGGATGTGATTTATATATGCTCTGCCATTATTTGTAAAAATTATAAAATTATACATGATGTAAATTCCATAAATGTAAAGTGCCGGGAGCCGGTCCATGCTTGCTGTTTCAAGGGACCTGGCATATATGGCATACTGTTCTTAATATGTTTGCTCACCTTCTTGGCACTATGTGTTTTAACCAAGGTCTCTGAGAAAGGTTGTTTCCCCAGGTAGGGATTTTCCCCTGAAGTTAGGGAGGGAATAAAACCTCTTAACTAAGTGCCAGGTGGGTAATTAATCACTTTAACTATGAACAATCATGCTTAAGCTACATAATCTTTACTCCCTGGAATGGAGATAAGAAACGCCCTAACCTTTGTTAATAGAGATTGATAGGATTGAATCAACTGGTATAAATACAGATGTAACAAGACAGCAAGAGACAGAGAGAGAGACAGAAATTGGCACAGAACCTACACAGAACGTTCTCTAGAGACAGAAGAACTTCGCTGGAGAGAACATGGCAAAAGATCCTGGACAGAAACTGGCCTCAGAACCTAGAGACAGAACCTAGCGAGAGCACATAGCAAAAGATCCTGGACTGAACCTGACTACAGAAATTGGCAAGAGAACCTGACTAGAACCTGGTGACTGAACCTGGCTGGAGAACCTGGACAGAACCTGGCTGGAGAACCTGGAGAACCTGGCTGGAGAACCTAGCAAGAGAACATGGACACAGAACCTGGCTGGAGATCCTAAACAGAACTTCGCTGGAGATCCAGACCAGAACTTGGCTGGAGATCCTGGCTAGGCTGCTGATCAACTGAACGCTGTCTCCATGTCACTCCTTCTTCGCCGACTCCGTCCACACCTTTGGGGACCCCTGGACCCACTGGGGCTGGACCCCAGCAGTAAAGGATGATTATTAACACCTAGTGTCTTATTCTGGAGCAAATGGTCTAGTCTCTACTTATCCAATCCAGATAAATATTCCTATATTTGGGGGGTGGGGGGGATCATGGCTCTGTTCTTTAAGAGATATATCACCCAGGGCAAATTAACTTCTTGTAGCCTCAGTTTCATCATCTTTAAAATGGGAATTAGTCAGTCCTGCCTTGGAAAAGGTTGAAATTCTTTTTGTGAAGGTAGTGTAAGGAAGATAAATACCAGGTAAATACAACTTTCAAAAAAACAAGCAAACAAACTCTTACCTACTTTCACATATGAATACATATACAAAGGAAAAATTAAAAATAATAATTCTATGCTATATCAGAAATATAACACACAATGTCTACACTCATTTGGTAAAGTAAATGTGCTTCAAGCCAGGAAATAGTGAGAAAAAATATGAACAAGTTGGACTAATTTTATCCAAAAATAAAAACTTAAAAGTTAAATTTTAAAAAAAAACTTAGTGTATGCTCAGAAAGATAGATAAATTGAACAAAATTTCAATGAACATTTTAAATTTAATAATCTATAAAACATATGTAGAAATTTATGACAAAGGAGACTTTGAAATCAGAGAGAAAAAACCACTTAAATGCATGATGTTAGAATACTAACATCAAAGGGAGAATAGGATTAAAAGAACTGCAGTTGGATTCCAACCTCATTCCCCAGATGAAAACAACTAAATTGAAGAAAAAAAAAAATCAGAGATGCAAGCATACAAAACATAACAATAAAAAATATACAAAATCTAGATTGAAATTGTGTAGTTTTGATGAGGGGAAGGTTTCCTTTTTTAAAAAAGATTATATTCTTTTTTATTTCAGAGAGGAAGGGAGAGGAAGAGATAGAAACATTAATGATGATAATCATTGATCTGCTGCTTCCCAAATTTGGACAAGCTACAGTCTTCAGCCTTCAGTTGTTAATGTCCCTCTTAGAAGGTTATGAAGAGACAAGAGGCCCAATGCACGAAATTTGTGCACTGGGGGATGCGGGGAGGTCCTTCAGCCCAGCCTGCACCCTCTCACAGTTCGGAAGCCCTCAGGGATGTCCGACTTAGGGAGCGGGTCTAAGATGGCAGTCGGATATCCTTAGTGCTGCCGCAGAGGCAGGAAAGGTTCCCGCCACTGCCACTGCGCTCACCAGCCGTAAGCCTGGCTTCTAGCTGAGCAGTGCTCCCCCTGGGGCTCTCCCACATCGCCCAATAGGTCCCAGATTGCAAGAGGGCACAGGCCAGGCCGAGAGGCCCTACCAGTGCATGATCAGGGCTGGGAAGGGACGCAAGAGGTTGGCCAGCTGGGGAGGAACCACAGGAGGGCTTCAAGGTGTGTCCAGCCCATCTTGCTCAGTCCCTATCAGCCAGACCCCAGCAGCATGCTCACCTACTGGTCAGAGCATCTGTTCCCTGGTGGTCAGAGCACATCATAGCAAGTGGTTGAGTGGCCTTACCATATCATTAGCATATTGCGCTTTGATTGGTTGAAAGGCTGACCAGACGACTGGATACGTAGCATATTAGGCTTTTATTATATAAGATGCTCTACCACGCAACCTAGCCTCTCTTGAAGCCTCAGAAGCTAATTTTAGGAATAGAGTACAAAAACCTATTGCAATTAATTCAAAAGCCACCTCCACAAGACTTTAGTGGCACCTGAGTAAACACCCCAAATTCATTGGCCTAGAATTAACAAGATCTAGCTTGACTTTCATTCATTTAATGTGCATTTATTCTATTTCATCCTTTACTTAATTTTGTGCTTACTATGTATATCATCAGGATTAATCATGCTAGAATCTTCTTAGTGATAGACAATGTTTTAAAACATTGCATGTTTGAAAAATGTTTTTAACCCTCTTACTTGAAGATTTGGGATATAGAAGCCTAGGTCTTCTGGCCTCAGTTGTGATGAAATTCAATTGGATTTTGATTTCTGACCTCGAGTAGACATTTCCTTATGTTAAGTTGTATTTGTAGTTGTTTTTAATATCTTGAAAACTTTAGAATTTTATCATGAACCTCTGTGTTATGAAATTATACTATAATGTGCCCTCTTATCTGTTTTCACACAATTTTGCTGGGCACTTGGTGAGCTTTTAAAATACAGAAACCCATGGTCCTTGGTTCTGGGAAATAATTTGCTCCCGTCCGTTTCCTCCTCTCCCTCTCTGAGTCCTATTAGCCAGTTGGTGGGCCTATTGGAACGAGCCTCCTTCTCTCACCATTTTTCTCCTTTTTAAATACCTTTGTTAGTGTTGAGGAGCCTAAAAAGGGCTAATTCCAATGTAACCCTGATATTTGGGGGGTTAGCAATCTGGATCCATGCCAGCAAGCTCAGTGTACATTCTTGATAACCTATAATTAAGCCACTACCTCCTTCCCAGAAACTAGTCTTGCAGAATCTGTTACAAAGGCCGTAAAACTGTGAACAATGCACTGCCCCAGAGGGAGGGTTATTAACACTGATGCCAGGCCAGACCATCAGATATGGCCTGGAGACCCCCAACATCTCAGGGTCTTCTTGCAAGGCCCAAGAAAAGGACCGGAAGCATAATCCATATTTGCAAAACAAAGATCCCAGAAAGATATAAAAGAGAAGTCCCCTGCATGTTACTTTACTCATATTTGGAAAGTTATTCCCTTAGTCTGCTGGTGTAAATAAATAGTGTCACTCCATTTCTCTAAAGCGTCGCTTGATTTTTCTGTGGTCTTCTGCAACAGTGTCATTGTTAATGTTCTGCTTCCTAAGAGATATTCAACTTTACCTTCTTATGCTTCTATTGATTTTTTTATTCCTACTATTTTTAATTTTCAAAACCTTTTTTTCTTTGAAAGAATCTTTCTAATGGTATCTTGTTCGGTGTCATAATGTATCTTACAGCCCTTTAAAAATGCCAATAAAATTGTTTTTTGTTTGTGTATGTGTGCTTGTTGTGTGTGTGTGTGTCTGCCTACTGCCATATGTAATATTGGCTATCATTTCAGATGAAAGAGAGGGTCACTCAGAAATTAAATAATGATATTTTCTATTTTACTTTTTAGTTTTTATTAATCCTCACCTGGAGATATTTTTTCCATTGATTCCTTTTTTAGAGAGAATGGAAGGGAGGCGAGGAGAAAGAGAGAAACACCAATGTGAGAGAGACATCAATAGCTTGCCTCCCACATTTACCCCGACTAGAGCCAGGGATCAAACCTGCAACCCAAGTATGTGCCCTTGACTAGGAATTGAACTCACGACCCTCCAGTGCACGGGCCAACATTCTAACCATTGAGAACACTGGCCAGGGCAGACCTTTTATTACCTGTTTTCTATTCTATCAGTCAGATCCCCAAATAAAATATTTGTATCTCTGCATGAAGAGGATTATTAGCCTCACTGCAGTGAGGGCACCTAGCAAGGAAAGGGACTGGGAATATCCAGGTTCCTAACAATGCTTCTACATTACTGCCTATTTGACAACCTGTTAACCATAGCTTCAGATGTGCGGTGTTCCCAGAAGGGGTAGGTGTCCACTCTCTGAGGACCAATCTCCCCCTATTCCCCAGGGTCAGGAGAGTTAGGAGGGAAGTCTTCCAGATGAGAAGAGTGGTAATGGGGTTGGAGATCTAAATTTCTCCTTCATCAAACTTTTTGCTAAGACTCTATTTGCAACCTTACTGTAAGACGTGCCAATTCCTCTGTCTTTTAGAGTTTGCAATACAAATCAAACTCTTCTCAGCTCCTCCCACCACTGGCTTGCATTCCTCCAAGACCTGCCAAGTCATTTACCACGTGTCCATATACACTACTCTGCTTCCAATATTTTGATTCTTGTCTTTTTTCATCTTCTCTTTGTCTTTCAAGGTTTCAATCACTTTTAGTTTTTTGTCCTTTAATTGTTATCATTGATATTCTCAGAAAACATAGAGATAAATGCTTGCTTTATCACGTGTAATCAGAATTGGAGAAGTTTTCAAGACAGTAAAGAGGGGAAGATCAAGCCTCCAGTGAATCATGATCTCCAAACATCTTATAGGATACTTATTAAGCAATCAATTTCTCTTTTAAAATACCCCAGTACATTGCTCAACTATCCATTTTACCATATCCATGCAAAAACTGTCAAATTCTAGGTTCAAAGTACCAGAATCTTGATGGAGATCATATTCAAATTAAAGTCATAAATAATGGCTTGTTGAGTTTAAGATCCTCTGAGAAGAAGTTAAGGAAAACTGCCTCTCAGCCAATAAAATTTTAAAGGGACTGTTAAAATGACTAATTTTAAAATGCCATAAGAAATCATATCCAGATATAAATAATTTCTCCCTAATGGCTGGACAATGTGCTTCAAACAGTCTACTCTGGATTTTAAATTAAGGGATGACAAAGATGTAAAAAGCTGGATATTCAAAAACGGGCCTCTCATAATTTTACCTTCTCGCCTTTAACAATAGGCAGCACTGGAGCTTTTCATTTTGGTTTAAAAACTAAACTTTCTTCCCTTTTCACACTGAGATTGAAATGTCAGAGGCATAAGGCTGTGCAGGAAAGCCGTTCTCACAGGAGACCCCAAATTTATGAGATACCCTGTCCAATATGGCACACTCTGGGTCCTATGGGACATTTCAATAAGTTAAAGTCATTGACTTCAGGAAATGAAATTTAAGTAAACAACAACATTAAACAGCCTTGGCAGGCACAGGGGACTTATTACCACTGTTGTTTTCTCCCTGGCTTTTCCCTCTCAAAAGCCTGGCATGCACCTCTACATTAGGAAGAAAGGAGAGATGCTGGTCATATCAAATTACACAGGTTATTATTCATTTTTCCAAGCACTCGGGTCCTAAATCCTAAGGCTATTCAAAGACCTAAGAACAGCGCCCACCAATTGATGTCCACACATAATCTGTCTTTCAGCTCTTGCACAACATGTTAAAACATAAATGATGCCACCTCCTCAAGCATCACATCCAGGAAACAAATTTTCTCTGCCCCCCACCATATGCTAGCTGCTTATATTGGGTAAAAGGAGAAAGATTACATGGGGATGCAGGCAAAGGGTATGCCAAATGGACAGTTTACAGGTAATGCAGGCTGGAGATTTGCAAAGGCCTGTGGGTATGCAAAGGCTGGGGGTCTCAAAGGGCTGGCAATATGCAAAGGGCTGGAGGCTCTGGTTTCTGCAACAAGGTTGTTAATCTTTCCATAATAATAGGCAGCTCCGGGTGGGGAGTATGGAGAGGATGGGCCACATTTCCAAGTGAGCTCCCAGGTCCCAGCGAGGTTAGAATCAACTCCCAGCCAGGTTAGAATGTGCCTTCTTTAATCAGAACAAAACAATCACGGTTAACAGAGCATGATTAATATTTCTAATAAGCAAATATTCCTGGCAGAAGAGAGAAGAGGGGGAGTGGTGGAAGAGCTTAGGACCTTGGGGACAAGTGAAGGTTTACAGCCGCTGTGGGAGGACAGAAGCAGGGCAGATGGCTCTTCCCCCTGTTTAACATCACATTCGATACAACATAAGGGAATCTGGAACCTTTCCCACCAGCCTTTGACTTGGTTTCCTGAACTTTACCCTCACAGGAATTCAAATAATTAAAACTAATCCAAGGAAGAAGGCTTCCCTAAATTTGGCAGATCTGAAAACAGCAACTAAGTGTTTCCATCATAGAACAACATGAACAATATTTCACAGATTCAACTCTCCTAAGAAAAAGCCAAACGTGTTAACATTCCTATTAACACACGAAGATTGTTTAATGTATCTGTGTCAGGAAGTCATTTTTCATATGCAGCCCAATGATATGCAGGTGCATTTAAAACACATCTTTCAAGCATTTGGGTCCATTGAAAGTGTCCGATTCCTGGATGAAATCTGTCTCATTTCTTCAACAACATGGGTCTTCCTAATGGGCTCTGGAGTATACCTGCGTCAGTAACTCTTTGATTCCACCTGGTATTTCTGCATATGGTGACCTCCCTTCGTGGAACACTTCTGGCCTCTCCGTGGCCCTTCATGCAGTGACTAAGCAGATTGCTTTGCAGGAATGACACAACTCAGCTAAACCTGGCCCCCTGTCTCTTATTGAAATCTGCCCTCCTTTGGGGACTTTGGTCTACACTGGCCTGCAGTAAACTTAGCATTACGTTTCAGGCCCTGGAAGCCAGGCCTATAAATGTCCCACTCTTTCTGATACCAAATAGAGAAGTTTCCTTCTGAGACACAATATAAGCCAGCCCTCTGTCATGTGGGTGAGGCCTGTTCTTCAAAAAAATTTACCTGGATTCCAGATAAAATGTGTCTCTGCTGATTCCTGTTCTTTTGCTTAGTCAGTGCTGAACTCCAAGGAGAAAAACAGGGTTGTACCCTGAACGCCAGCAGCTCTCCACTGCCCTGAAAGCCTCAGCTGCTACAAGGATGGGAGCTTTCTCTGTGGTCTCGTTAGCAGCCCCGGTTCAGCAGCCTCTGAATCACCTCCGGTCTCCTCCGCTTTCTTCTCTCTGGCGGTTTATGCTGCCAGTGCTACATTTTATAATTACTTTACCACTTCGAGTTGCCTTCGTGCCACTGAAAAGACCATCTCTCCTTCAATTCGCAGTGCCTTGGAGAGGCAGCCACTTAAACGAAAACTCTCCCAAATAGCCCTTCATTTTGATTGGAACAGGAAAATAAACACCAACAGATTATCACAGCTGTTGGCTGGCTCTGCCACCCGAACAGTGATCCAGGGCTGTTTTGTTTTAATTTGTCCTGATTCCGAAGATGTTTTTCTTCTGCTTTCTATCATCCGAGCCCTGCTTTCATGAGGCAGCTTGCTTTGGAACAAGCCAACAACATATCCCCCTCCTCATGCTCTACCATGAGGAGGCATTAAAAATTCCACTGCCTCTTCTTGGTGAACAATTATCTCACTCATTGGCTTGATTCACTGATCTCTTAATGACAGCTTTCCTGCTGTTTCCTTTGAATGTTTAAAATATGAAACAATCCCGTCTTGTCAAGCTGAAAACTGTGGCTGAGTTTTTAGTGCTGTTTCCAATAAATAATTTCAAGGATTTTCAAATTATCCATCATCTGACAGCTCTCAGGAAGATTTCCTCATCTCCTTCAGGCATAAAAAGCCATTTCTAACCATGGCTCTGTCCCACTGATTACCCTCAATGGTTTTCCAAATCGGTTCCATTCTTTTGAAAGAACCTCTCTCTCCATCAATGGATGAGTGCTTAGAACTGAACACAAGCCCTGGAGGAAGAGCTCTCTCCGGCTTTTTCCCTGGCCAAGATGAATTCATAAATGGATGATAAAGGTTGTAAAGAATGGGATACTGACCGCATTTATATAGAACCTTACGAAAAGATGCACATGTTAGGAAGAAAGGACCTAAGATGGGGGAACCTAAAGTAACTTCTGATGGGAGGAGGCAAAAGTAGATCTTCATAAAAGAAAGAAGAGTAACCGGAGACACTCTGATTGGGAAAGGTTACCCCAGGGGTCTGTTGGTGTAACTAACTATCACCTTATCTTTCTTTCTCCTTCATTCCTGTGGGAGGATGAGAAGGTTGAACTCAGAGAGGGGAGTTCTTAGGTAGGAATGCAGCCTCAGTGCACTCATAACTGGTGGAGAAAGTCTGATATGGCAGAGTCTGAGCACAGAAAGGGTTCCAAATATGAGAGCTTTGCTGAGCGAGAAGTTGCAGGACTAGAAAATGCAGTCTAGATGCCTTCGTGCCCAAAGGATCTGAGGTCAAAAGCCAGAAGCTGAAAGGGACAGGGGAAGGTAGTGGAGGAAAAACTCTAACCCAAGGAATTAGTTCTGATTCTAGAATAAGGATTCTGAATTTTTTTTCAAGTTTTATCTTGAAGTTGAATAATATGCTCAAGGTGGGTTAGATTAAGCTTTGATGGTCCAAATTAGCAAGAAAAGACACCTAAAGCCTCTTTGAATCTTATACTATGTCTTATTGGTATTGAAAGTTCTTTTAATATTATTGTGCTCAACTTTGTGGGGTATTTTTCAATTGAAGGAAAATCATGCTATTGGACAAAACAAACCTACAAGCTAAGCACTGAGATTTTAGGTGAAACTAAAAAGTATTTCCTGGACCCAAGATGACTCACAAGCTAATTGCAGACATAACTATATTACCTACCCTAATGAATGCAGGGGGGAAACTAATGAGATTCTTCTCCTTTGCATATCACCACCACCTGAAAAATAATAATAAAATAAAAGGGCACTCCTTCCAGTGTTCTCCATGTCACTATCTACTGAATTATGCACACCAGAGACCTAATGGTTATGAAACCCTCACTCTAAATCCAATCGCTGACTGTGTCACTTGATGTGCCCACCTTACCAAGGGTAATTACTGGAGCAGCCATCACCACCACCTCCCCCGGTCTCTAATGTATATCACTGCCTAGGTGACTAGGATAGCTTCCAACTGCTCTGCCCATATGTACTCTGACATAACCTCTAATCCGCCCTACGAACTGGAGTCAGAGTGATAGTTCCAAAATATATATCTGGTTATGTCATTTCCCTCCTCTGGCCTCAGAATAGGCCAAGAGCCCCCCCCCCCCTTCAGTGTGCAATCCCTGAAGGACCATGCTTCCTGCCACAGGGCTTTTAAAATAAACATGCCAGCCTGCCCTTACCCACTGCTCTTCATCTTGCTAAGTCTTACTCATCCTTGAGAGCCTGATCAAATGTGACCTTAAAAAAAAAAACCAAGCCGAAACCGGTTTGGCTCAGTGGATAGAGCGTCGGCCTGCGGACTGGAGGGTCCCGGGTTCGATTCCGGTCGGGGGCATGTGCCTGGGTTGCGGGCACATCCCCAGTGGAGGGTGTGCAGGAGGCGGCTGATCGATGTTTCTCTCTCATCGATGTTTCTGACTCTCTATCTCTCTCCCTTCCTCTCTGTAAAAAATCAATAAAATATATTAAAAAAAAAAACGCTCTGCCTCATAGCAGGATAAATTTTATATCTGTTTATGTGATGATTTGATTAACAGCTATCTCTGGCCAGACTAGCATAGTGCTTGACATGTACTGAGTATTAAACTGTGTGTTGGATGTGTTAATAGGTCAATAACAAAAGGAAATGGGATAGCAAAATGAGATTCCTAAATGAAAGTGGTCGGAGGTATTTACAGAAACAGCTTTTTGAGTTGGGTCTTGAAAGCAAGAGCAGTGGTTTATTAGGAAAAGAAATAATGAAGAGTATTTGAGCAGAAGTGGCCCGAGGAAAGCTTTTGAAACATTCAGAATGTCAGTCCCCTACCGTCACTCACATGGAGCGGAGTAGGGTAACTTGAGATGTGGGTGCAAGATTAGTCTTGAGCAAAGTGGTGAGAAGCAGAAAGAAATACCAGGGAGGTTTGGACTTTATCCTGTGGGTGAGCGGGACTTGCTGAGGGTTAACCAGGGAGTAGAATGATCCAGAAGACAGAGGAGAAGAAAGGAAGGAAGGAGTAGATCCTAGAGGTGGTGGCTAATAAAGACTTAAACTAATAGGCAGATTTAAAAAATGTAGAGAAAGGGTCCAATAAAAACATTTAGAAAGCCCATGGGACTCAGTGCTGAGTGGTGTTAGGGGTTCAAAGAAAGGAAAACGATCGCAAATTATGTGTTTTTTTTTAAAGCAACTGGACAGATGGCATTGTCATCAACTTAGAGAATAGACCTTTAAGTAGAGGTTTAGGCATAGCAGAGTTAGAGAACAAATAATTTTATTTGTGTATCTGTCAAATATCCAAGCAGAGACATCCAATTGGATGCCTGGCTATGGTCCTCAGGGAAGAAGTCATGACTGTGAAGGCTGAGGGTCAAGTACATCCCAACTTATACCCAATCCAAAGATGGCAAACGGGCTTCAACTTATGTGGCTGTGCCAACAGATACACAGTTCATGCGGTGACACTATATTAAGTCTGATTTTGCAAGCACTTGTGAGCTTAGTGAGAAAGAAATTTATGAACAGTTATCAATGTCAGCTGTGGGTATGAGTCAAAGTGACACTGATTCATGATTTATTACTGCACTCAGATCATCTAGCTTGGACCAAATTGCACAGAAGTAGTTATACTGTGGTAGTTAAGAGGACAGCTCTAGTAAATTATTAAGTCCAATCTACATTTAAAAGCTTTGGACTTTGAAGAAGCTACTTAACTTCTCTCCCAGTTTTCTCATTTTTAAGAGGTAGACGACAAATTAGTTCCTATACTGTGGTACTGAATGAGGTATAGTATGTTAATACTTAGCACTATAACTACCACATAGTAAATGCTCTTTAAATGATAGTTTATTTTTTTATACTTACCCACTTGTCATTAAAAGTTTAATCCAACATGCCCTGGCCAGTGTGGCTCAGTTGATTGGGCATCATCCCCTCCACAGAAAGATAGCTAGTTTGATCCATAGTCAGGCACACGCCCAGGTTCTGGGCTCAATCTCTGGTGGGGGGCATGCAGGAAGCAGCCAATCAATGTTTGGCTCTCGCATCAATGTTTATCTCTCTTTCCCTCTCCCTTCCTCTCTCTCAAAAAAACAACAACAATAAAAATGTCTAATTCAACAAATATACATATATTTAGATGCTGCTATATGCTGATACCAAATTAGGCAACGGATAGTGATACAAAATAAACTTACACAAATACCCCTCAAGGAGCTTGCTCACCTGCTCACCTACTAAAGGTGTCACTGTGTGGGGGAAACTGAGGAGGGGTCGGGACAAGACAAACTTTGTGATAGACAAATAAATTGACAACTACAAATATCCCACCAGGAACTGACCAGTGCTCACATCCCAGCTTCGTACTTCTGTGAAGCTTACACATGACTCCACTTTTTCTAACTCGCACGCAATCTGGGGAGCAAGTCTGATCCTTTGGGTGTTGTCATCCATGTGGAGAGAGTGATAGTGTTCAGTCCAGGTGTGTCTTCCTACCATTTAACAGGCAAGGAACATTTCATGTTTTATGCTATATTTGGTAACACAGAAGATATTAAAGAGGTTAAGTCAAATTTTCCAAAACCACTACAGATTTGAATGAAGATTCTATATCTTGAGTTGGCAGGACAGAATTCAATGTACCTTGGGTAACTTTCTTTACACAGAGGTCATGGGGACTTTAACGGAACCATTACCTAAGGATGATCTAAGCAGAGATGGAGAGATGGAATTCTGGCAAGTTTTCTGAAATATTTATAAGCTTCGAAATGAGCAGTTTTAGTAACATGGATAAGTGGATGATGTCAATGTCTTAAGTAGCTATTATCTGTGAGAATCTACGGAATCCATTTAGTCACAGAATTTGGAAATTGAAAGGACCTTAGAGGTCATGTGCTTTCACCTCTTACACTACACAGACTCTTCTTTTGCATCAACTGTCAAAAAATTGAAGAGGATAGAGTTCTTCCAAAAGCCCTACTCTCTCACAGGAGAAGGCATCCTCGAAGTCACCTAATCCAGTGGTCGGCAAACTGCGGCTCGCGAGCCACATGCGGCTCTTTGGCCCCTTGAGTGTGGCTCTTCCACAAAATACCACGTGCGGGCGCGCACGTACAGTGTGATTGAAACTTCGTGGCCCATGCACAGAAGTCGGTTTCCGGCCTGGGCGAGTCTATTTTGAAGAAGTGGCATTAGAAGAAGTGGGGGTACGTTCGCTGAGGTCGACCCCTCAGATTGAGGACGTTTTTAGCAAAGACCGGCTTAGGAGTACCCTAATTAAGTTAATAACAATGTACCTACCTATATAGTTTAAGTTTAAAAAATTTGGCTCTCAAAAGAAATTTCAATCGTTGTACTGTTGATATTTGGCTCTGTTGACTAATGAGTTTGCCGACCACTGACCTAATACAACCCCTCAAGTGACAGATGAGGAATCTAAGGCCCAAAGTGAACAATTGATCTATTCAGGGCAGCCCACCACTTGTCTCCAGGGCAAGACCCAGAAGCAGAGTATTCAGATTCAAACCATACTGCCTCAACTTAAAGTCTTAAAGGTAAAACCAGTTCTAGCCAGTTTTGCTCAGTGGATAGAGCATCGTCCCTGAGGACTGAAGGGTTCTGGGTTCAATTCCAATCAAGGGCATATACTTCTGTTGCAGGCTCAATCCCTGGCTCTGGTTGGGTGCGTGCAGGAGAAAACCAATCGATGCCTCTCTCACATCAATGTTTTTCTCTATCTCTCCCCATCTCTTCCACTCTCTCTAAAATTCAATGGAAAAATATCCTTGGGTAAGGATTACCAAAACAAAAATTTTAATGTAAAACCAGCAATTTACAGATGACTCTTCTATCATCGATTTCTCACAACAAGTAATTTGAAATGTGCTATTTGGTACTGGGAGGTTATAAGAAAACAAATATGGAATTCCAACTTAAAATTGCATTTAAATAGTTTGGTAACCAAATATCCCAGTCCTAGAAAAATATTTCTGTCTTTTGACAGGTTCAGAGATGTGCAAATGATAGGCAAAGTCCAGCCAAAAGCCTTGAGTGTGTTGATAGTGCTATTGTAATTATAGACAAAAATTATGCAATAGGTTTCTTAGATGGGCTGTATAAGTGCCAAATAAGAAATATTCTTATACCTATTTAACCACATTTGGGGTGAGAAAGAGTCAAAGGGATGGGACTAAGTTTATTGTGTAAGAACATGCCAGTGGTGAAGATAAATTAGCTCTCATCCTCACAAGGAAGGTATTATTCTGTCCATTCTATAGTTTTAGAAGTTGAAGCTGAGAATTTTACTCTAACTTGCCCATCATCCCAAATAAGTGGTAGAGCCTGAATTTTTACAGATATTAGTGGTTTGTCAATAACTTAGTGGTCTAGAGTCATGCCTCCTATAGAGCCTTTTAAAGTAGAATACATTTGGGAGAAATGGAAATGGAGACCTATATCCTGGATTTCAAAGTGCACCATCCACCTCCTCTCTCCCCAGGAGACTCACTGAAATTAAGGGTTCTACCAGTAAGGTGTTAAGTCTCTTCCCCGTTACTATACACATTTGGCCAACCCTCTTCCTAGCATTGTCTGGAAAAACATCTCTCCGGCAATTCTTAACCAACCAAGAGGTTTTTTTTTGCTTTTTTTTGTTTGTTTGTTTTAATATATTTTATTGATTTTTTACAGAGAGGAAGGGAGAGAGATAGAGAGTCAGAAACATCGATGAGAGAGAAACATTGATCAGCCACCTCCTGCACATCCCCCACTGGGGATGTGCCCGCAACCCAGGTACATGCCCTTGACCGGAATCGAACCTAGGACCCTTCAGTCCGCAGGCCGACACTCTATCCACTGAGCCAAACCGGTTTTGGCCCAACCAAGAGTTTTAACATGTTCATTTAATCAGTGCCAAGGGACACGTCAGGTTGAGCTTTCTAATTTATAATTTCCATCAAAGTTTGGTGAGTCCCTATTGAGTATATACAGGGTAAAATACAAATCGCATTGTGATATACTTAGGCTGGTATTCAAAATCTCCCCCATCTTGGCTTGAATTTCTTATTTTATGGTCTGCCCAGTCATTACATTTTCCAAGCCTTCTACTCAAGCTAAGTCAGCCTTATCTGTCTGCCAAACATATCCTAAAGGCATTAAGAAGAAAATCATATACTATTCCACCTCCATATTTTTATATTTTTGCTGAGGCTATTGTTTCCCCATCCTCAGATCACTCTTTCTTTCATCATTTCTCCAGATTCTACCCCCGCCTTCAAGACTCGGTTCCGATTCTTGTTTGTTTCATTTGTTTAATAAACAATTGCTACTTTGACGCCAAGTCCTATACTAGTGGTGCTTTAAGCTCACATCCTAGTTGAAGGTGGGAGAAAGAGAAGGGAGGAACAGGAAAATAAATTAATATACAACAGCCTACTACAAAACTTGCCACGAAGGAGATCATCTACAATAGAAAACAATCAAGTTCAAAGGCATGATGGCTCTTTACAGAGCTGGTCAGAGACCCCTCTGAAGAGTAGCCATTTGAGGTAGGACTGAAGATATGACAAAGAACCAAATGCCCTAAGAGTGTGCCAGGTGAGGATAACAAGCTCTGGATGGTGAAAGACCTGGAACAGGATGCCAGTGGCAGAAAGTGGGGTTGAAAATTCCACAAGCTTTCTAATTGGCAAAATCTGCCTTTTCTCTGAACTTCTCTCTTACTATCTGTGCCATCCATTAGGACCTTTGGCATAAACTATCTACATTTGCTTATTGTTTTTTATCTCACTTCCTTACATAGGAAGTTCCATAAGAGCAAGTATCATGGCTGCCTTGTATCCCAGTGCTCACCAGCAATTTAATCCCATGAAAGGTGCTCAACAAATAATTGAGTGAAAGACTCCAGTTTCTTAAGGGCAAGGCTTTCAATGGTTCAGTATCACAGGACAGAGTTGAGCACACGGTAGACATGAAAGTCTGCTAATTGACCGATTCCACCCTTTACTTTGGGAAAACTGATCTATTTGCAGTCCTTCTACCCCAGATGGGAAGAATGCCTTCTGAAGAGCCTTAACTTCCTTCTGTACCATCACATCCCTCTGAGAAGTCTCCACTGGCCACCACATCTAAGCCGATTTCTCCCCTCTCCAGTTACCTGGCCTCTGGCCTGAAGGTGAGGCCATGTCAGTAAAAAATGTTTAACAATCCTAAATCATGTACACACATAGCTGTCTGAATACAGTCCATTTATGTAGAAAACATTCGAAAATAAATGGAAAGAATTGCAATATTTACAATTTTAATGGTATAGTCAAGCCATCTTACATCAGTGAGAAAGCAATGTGAATAAATATGCTTCATTATATTTTTAAGATCTCAATTAAATACTTTGTAATACAGTGACTTAAAGTCTGGGTCTAAGTTCATTTCATTTCAATACCAGTTTTAATGGCTCTATAGCAGCCGTGGGCAAACTACGGCCCGCAGGCCGGATCCGGCCTATTTGAAATGAATAAAACTATTGAAATAAAAGACCGTACCCTTTTATGTAATGATGTTTACTTTGAATTTATATTAGTTCACACAAACACTCCATCCATGCTTTTGTGTCAGCCCTCCGGTCCAGTTTAAGAACCCATTGTGGCCCTCCAGTCAAAAAGTTTGCCCACCCCTGTTCTATAGCTTAAAATAGAGGTTCTCAACCTGTGGGTCGCGACCCCTTTGGGGGTTGAACGACCCTTTCACAGGGGTCGCCTAAGACCATCGGAAAACACATATATAATTACATATTGTTTTTGTGATTAATCACTATGCTTTAATTATGTCCAATTTGTAACAATGAAAATACATCCTGCATATCAGATATTTACATCACAATTCATAACAGTAGCAAAATTACAGTTATGAAGTAGCAACAAAAATAATTTTATGGTTGGGGGTCACCACAACATGAGGAACTGTATTAAAGGGTCACGGCATTAGGAAGGTTGAGAACGACTGGCTTAAAATGATACCTCAAAGTATATAAATTGCTCTTACAACCTAATCAGTAAATTCTACCCAAAAATTTGTAATAAACACACTTTGAAACAGCCTGTTTTTTTAAAAAACTCCTCATGCCTATAAATTGGTTGATTGGTGATACTGGTGGAGATTTCTCTAGTTTTTCTATTTTAGTTTAGTGTGGGGGAGGTCTATTACTTTCTTGTTCATTGTTTTTTGTTTTTGTTTTTTTAAATCACCTTACCTAGAAACAAAAGTTTTTCATTTGAATTTTTATTTGTCTGCTTGCTAGCACATCATTCAGCACCATGGAAACAGCTATTCATCAGACAACCTGGAACACACATCTTTCTAAGAATAAGTGGGATAAGGGAAGTACTTTGCCGTAAGGTAACCCATTAATCACTGTGATACAATAGATTTTCATGGTAACCACACACCTCCTTACATGATATTACAAACAACTGTATTTTAAATGGTCTTGATATCTAGCCCTAACTGGTTTGGCTCAGTGGATACAACATTGGCCTGCGGACTGAAAAGTCCCTGGTTTGATTCCAGTCAAGGGCACATGCTCAGGTTGCAGGCTTGATCTCCAGTAGGGGGTGTGCAGGAGGTAGCCAATCAATGATTCTATCTCATCATTGATGTTTCTATCTCTGTCTCCCTCTCTCTCTCTTCCTCTCTTAAATCAATAAAAAATATTTTTTAAAAAAGGACTTGACATCTAAAAGTAACTGTATTGATGTGCATTTGAGACTTCAACTTGTTTACTGAAATGTTTTGCCTATAAGTTATGCAGTTCATAAGTTTCATAGGTGGGGCCCTCTGCAAACCTAACCTAGAATTCAAAATTCATTTTTTTATTCCAATCAAAGCAGCTGTTCTCTGCTAAAATACTGCTTAATAATTCAACATATTGTTACTGTGAAAAACATCTTCTCGGGTATCTTTTTGAATCACAAATCTGTCCTTTATCTATTTCAATATTTAAACCCAATCTAGCAAATACCATAAACACCGAAAACTTGTTTAAAACATATGTACTCTCCTTCAAATACACAGAAAACCTTGCATAGACTACATTTAAATTTTTGTCTCTTCAAATCATCAGCAATGTTTTCTAATGTGTCATCCAAGTGGTCAGTGAGAAATGAGATGAGTTTGATTCTTTTCTTTGTAAATCAGCCATTCTTGCCATAACAGTAGGAATGTTTCCCCGCTGGAGTGTGGCTTTTTGTTTTTGGCACTCGGTAAATAGTCCCAAATGAGGCTCCCCAGGTGTGTGCTTGAGTTTGGTAAAATTTTGTAAAATACCAGGTGGAGTATATGACTTTAAAGTTTGCTGAACGTAATTATAGAAATGTGCCTTTTGTTTTCTGGGTATTTATGCTCAAATTACTTCTTAAGTGTTACAGCTATATACCATAATTAACCAATATCTCTTCTTTGGTTGCTTCCAAGATCTTCTGTTTGTTTCTGCTGTTCTGCTGCTTCCCTGTGATATGTATAGAACAGATTTATGACTTTCATTAACTCTGGAACTTCACTGCCATTATCTCTTTGAAAACTGCCTCCCCCACGTTCTCTCCTTTGGGAACTCCTATTAATAGATGTTGGCCCTTCTTTTATACATGCATTTAATCTTTCCTTCACATTGTTATCTTCTTACCTTCCTATGAGATATGATATGTATATTCTTCAGATATATCTTTCAGTTTGCTTATCCTGCTAGTCTATATGTTAAAAGTCAATGTATGAATTTAAAATTAGATTAATTTTAATGGTAGTTTTTGTTTTGTTTTGTTTTGTTTTTCATTTCTAAAACCCAATCTGGTTCTTTTATGAAACTTGTTTTTTCTTTTTGTTTGTTTTGTTTTGTTTTGTTTTCTTGTACACACACACACACACACTCACAATTGGTGAATCTAAATAAGGGTTATAGGAAGTATTTGTCCTATTCTTGGACTTCTCTTTCAGTTTGAAATATCAAAATAAAAATTTACAAAGTAAAACACTTCCAACACTAAATAATCTCTTAATCAACTTACCTAAGCACATGTCAAATGCAATATATTTCAACATCCTGAAAGCAAACCAATGAGTAGGGACATGCTTCCAACCCTCTGAGCTCCTCTCATTCTTGTGGCCCAGAATATCTGCCATACAACTCAGTGAGGGCACCAGTCAAGCCTCTATACTAACATCCAGGAAGCTTAATTTCTTATTTTGACATTAAAAATTGAAAGAAAAGTCTTAATATCTTCTTCCTATGCCCCAGTATTGTTTTTTATAAGCTCAACACAGAATCCACTTTGGATATCACTAATCTAAAACCATACAGTAATAATGATAGGAACTCTTTTTTTCTTTTAAATATATTTTATTGATTTTTTACAGAGAGGAAGGGAGAGAGATAGAGAGTTAGAAACATCAATGAGCGAGAAACATCGATCAGCCGCCTCCTGCACATCTCCTACTGGGGATGTGCCCGCAACCCAGGTACATGCCCTTGACCGGAATCGAACCTGGGACCTTTCAGTCCGCAGGCTGATGCTCTATCCTCTGAGCCAAACCGGTTTCGGCGATAGGAACTCTTATTGCTTACTACATGTTGGACACTGATCCAAGTGCCTTGCATACGATTCCTTCAGTAATAAGTCTATGAGGTAGGTGACAGTATTATTCCAATGGCAAAACAGGCACAGAAACATTAAGTAAATTATCCTGATTCATAAACTAGTAAGTGCTAGAAACTAAAGTTGAACTCAGGTAGCTCTGCTTTGGATGGTCAATACTTTCATCTGTCATAATACCTTGTTTTTTTGAATATTCTGTTCTATATACCAATGCAGGTTCTTATGCCATTCATCTTTGTAACACAATGTAGGTCTCAACAAACATTTGTTGAGCTTAAGTGACTACCACTCATTTTATATCCTATGATCTTGTATTGGTATTTAAAATAATAGTATGTGGTATACACCATTACATATGCAAATCTCATTTCCCCCCACCTCCAAATGGGTCTCAGTTTCCTCAAATGGGGTCATGACCTAGATAAGTAGTCCAGAGGAATAACCTTCCCTCTTTCTACAACCTTCATGGTTGACCTTTGCATTCATCTTTGGTTAGTGAGTCCCAGTTGCCTGTAGACTGTTCCCACAACACACATAGCTCTTCCTTTCCTCCTGCCTTGGTCCTTGGAAGCATGGCTTTCTACCTATCAGCAGTCTGACAATCCTATTCAGAGCACACATAAATATTTACTATTTTAAAATAAGTCTGACAAATAATTAAAACAACTTGACAAATAATATCTACATACAGAGTATGTCCTCAAAGAAATAGTTCACATTGCTCACTTTTAATACTTATAAGTCCTGATTTGATTTCAAATATATTTCATTCGACAATACTGCAATTTCTTCTTAGTACTAAATATTATTTCAAACTCTGGTTGTTACAAAGAGAGAAGATTGATTACTTTCTAGACAAGAACCTGCTTAATATCCTTAATAGTCAGATGTGCTAAGAAAATCTATTCTTTCTAACAAGGGCTGGATATTTATTTATGCTAGTGATGATCATCAATATGAACAAGTGAACCAATGAATTACCTTCTAAATTAAAATTTGAGATGTTTAACACTGTAGTGCAAGCCAAAAAGTCAAAAATTATAGATGGAAATAAGCAATGAGCTGTCTCATACAATTATTAGTGCTTTTTTCTTATTTTGCCAATATGTACACATTTTTAAACTAGAAAAGCTAAAACAAAAATTATTAAGGATCAGATTCAGTCAGGGAAATGCAGTAACTCATTTATTTTTTGGAAGACTAGGGTGTTACAGTGCATTTTCTGACGCACGTTGCCCCTGGAGATGCTTAACATCAGACATAGTAAACAAATGCTAGTCATCCTGTCCAAAGTCAGAGAGAGAAGTCGGCACTGGGGAACTCAGCAATTGAAATCAACAAGCTGGAAGTCTACTTACACATAGGCATTTCTTTCTGAAATGATTTGAGGTGTCACTCCCAGAACTAGGGTCTGGGAAGGTGGCCACAGTCTCTACCCAGAGAAATGTATGGATCTAACAAAGAGTCTCACAAAAAGTAGACCTGTGCTAAAAGATTACATTTTGAGATACATGGGGGGGGGGGGGGGAAGGGATGTTATTCTAAGGCCTAGAAATCCAACTGAAAGAAGCAGCAGAATAAAAGGACTTGAAGAATGGTTGTACCAAGTTCATGATGGAGGGTGTCCATCCAAATTGGAAAGGAGCATGAGATGAGATGTGCCCCGAGGGCCGAGTTGCAGGCAGGTCTGTGGTTAGCACAAGGAAGAGTCAGCCGCAGTTTCCAGTGTCTGTTCCTAGAGTCTAACCTTGGGGCAGGAAATGCTAACCGGGAGAAATCGACACTCAAGGCAGGGACACCTTTGCCGGGAATGAGGGATGACCCAGTGACTGAAGAACTGTCCCATAGGACACAGGCTGGAGCCCTATTCTTGAGGAACTATGTCATCAGCACAGCATGATGAGTGGCAAGGCAAGACCAAATAAATTATAGACAGAACTGGGGTTGGACCAATCAGGTCAAAGTGACCTCAGCTAGGAGTGTTCAGGGACTATGAGACAGAGAGGAGCTCAGCAATTAAACTTAAAGTCATGTCTGAGGGATAGCAATGGCCCAAACCGCAGCCTTCCTTTTTCTCTCTCACTTCCCTGCCCCATATGGAATTGGCTCTTACTGTAACCCTCATTACTCATTATTAAAATATACATTTCATGTCAATCTTACCCAACAGATACGCTTAGTAAGAGTTAGACCAATAGCTATTGTGTCAAGTATTGAATCTCAAAAATCAGCTGCATGAATCAGTAGATGAGTGAATCTTATCCTGGCTGGTCATACAGGAGGACTGTTCCCTTCACTAATAAGGAAGATAGAAAAGCCATTGGCTGAGACCAAATGGTTCAGAAAGATGATCTTGCCTCCTGCTGGTGCTCTGAACAAATGTCTGGTCTCCGTACCTGACCCTGCTCCCTTATCTCCTTACCTGGACCCCTGACCCTGCTCCCTTACTTAGCTGTATTAATCCCTGGCCTGGGATCCCCAATAGGTCATTCAAAACTCATTTGAAGCCCCAGAATCTGCTCCTGTGGATTTCTCCAACTTCCCATTTGTCCCTGAAGTGTCCCTGCCAGACTGATATGCACCTACTGATTTACTGATCTAGACCCACCTGTGCTTCAGACACCTCATGTTCTTCCTGAGCAGTAGCAGCTCAGCTACTGGATTGAGATGCGCTCTCAAGTTTGAGCTGCGTCCATCCTATTCCAGCTCCCCTCAGCATGCCAATGTGGCAGGCTGATAGCCAACAGATGGGAGCAAGGTTACCATTAAGAACTTCCTCACTGCTGCTAAAATACTGTTCTAGGTACCAAAATAAAAAATAAGCACCAGAACACCTAGAATTAATACTATAACCACATGCACATATATAAACATACAGTATGTGTTAGTCAAAACCTTAATATGTCATTGTTTCTATAGGATGTTTTATAACTGTATTTGACTTGCGAATATTGACTTACAAAGTTGTTAAATGTTTAGCTGCCATTCACAGCAATTTGAAGTTCAGAAATTCTATGCTGCTACACTTGAGGGCAGCGGTTCTCAACCTGTGGGTTGAGAGCCCTTTGGGGGTCGAACGACCCTTTCACAGGGATCACCTAAGACCATCGGAAAACACATATATAACTACATATTATTTTTGTGATAAATCACTATGCTTTAATTATGTTCAATTTGTAACAATGAAAATTGGGGGTCACCACAACATGAGGAACTGTATTAAGGGGTCGCGGCATTAGGAAGGTTGAGAACCACTGCTTTAGGGGCTACCCAAGGTAACATAACTATACACTTCTTTGATATACATTTGCCTGGGTTGATGGAGACACCCTGAGTAAATTCATGTGGGGACTGGCCTGTTCAGTGAGCATGAGACCTAATGCAATGCCAGGGAGAACAGACCCTATGAGACAGCTTGCAAACGTTTTCACAATGTTAAGGAAAGATTGTGTTGGCAGGAAACAATCATTAAAGGTCAATCTGCCTCACACACATCTATAGCTGAAGTTCTATCAATTGCACACTCATCTCTGATCATTCTCAATCATCTTAAAGAAAAAGCAGCCCCTGAAGTGCAGGTCACCAGACATGAACAAGAGTAACTATTCTGCTCATACCTAGACCCATGGAAGCAATGTTGCAGCTCTCTTAAGAGGACACAATCTCAGAGCAGAGATGTCAGTGTACTAGGTGCAAAGTGTTCCACCATATACTTACGGTGTCAATAATGTACATGCTTTCATTTGGTAAAATAAAATCAGATCCTGCTCAACTCTCAGCCTGCCTGATGTCATCTTCGAGTTCCAGCATTGCGATCCCATCTCCAAAAGAGACCTTACAGCCCACAGTTGCAATGGCAGCTATTGTTGCTATAGCCCCAACATGCACCATTGGCACCAGGTTTTACCATCTGTCCAGCACTGTTGTTCCCTCTAAAGCAGAATCTCATTTGCCCAGCTCACTGCCAAAGCCGCTGCTGTCCATTTGGAACTGGGCAGCCTTGCAGATGGCTGGACTGTCTTCATGGAGAGGCCCTCACACAGGCACTCAAGGCAACTCTACTTCAGGTGTGGCTCTTCCAGGCACCCATGCTGGTTGCCAGCCCCACCTCCAAAGCACAGCCTCCCAGGGGTTCATGAACCTGTCCTCCCCTCTTCCCCAGTCTACAAGCTCAGCCTGAAATGCGTGGTGACTGGGCTGTCCTTTTCTTCAGCTTGAAGCACAATGCCTCCCTTTCTCTCTCCCCCAGGCTCTCCAGTTTAGTGGCTCCTGGGGATTTTACATTATTTGGCCGCTGGCAATTTGACTTCTCAGCAGCTTTTAACAAAAGCTGGTCACTGTTCTCTTGTTTACGTCACTTCTCATTCAGCTTTACTGATGCCACATTTTCTCCTTTTTCCTTCTGTCTCCTTGGCTACCCTTTCTCAGTCTCCACTGCCTGGTCCCCACGTGTTGGGATTGTTATTTAGTTACTTTAATAAGCACTTAAATATCCTTTATCATTCATACTTGCTAAGTAACATTTGCTCTAAGTGCCTTGTAGATGTAATGCCCCAAGTCTCCGATTTTAACTTTCTAGGTTCTCTCTCTCGATCTCATGGCCTTAAATACCATCTACTCACTAACATCTCCCAATTCATCTCTGGCCCCAGATTTGTTCACTTCACTCCCTGCTCAACATTTCCACTCGCACATCTGATAGGAATATCCAACAATGCACTGTGTCCAAAACAAAAAGGTTCCCCTGCTCAGAGATGCCACCTCCCTAAGAGCGCCAAGTCTCTTCCAAAGGCAAATGGCAAGTCCATTCATTATAAGTTGCTCATGCCAAAAAAAAAAAGACAACTGCGCGGTCATATTTGATTCCTTTCTCTCTTTCAACCCAGAACTAATTCATCATCACATCCTTTTGGTTCTACCTTTGTCCAGAAGTGTACTCTGACCACTTCTCTTCACCTCTGCCATTTTAGTCTAAACCAACAACTTACATCTGACAAATGGAAGAGTCTCCCAGCAGGCCTTCCCTCGGCCACATTTGCCTTCCTGCTGTCTGCTGTCCACACAGAGGCCAGAGGGACCAACCTGGTTTCTCATCAGACATAAAATAGATCCGAAGCCCTTTCTGTCGCTGAACAGCCTACAGGGATTTCACCCCAATTATCTCTCTGTCCTCATCCTGTGTGTCTCTCCACCCTCCCCGGCTCCCTTTGACCAACCTTCCACTCCCCAAGCAGGCCTTGGCTCATGTTCTTCCCTTTTTTCAAATGCTCCTTTCCAAGAACTTTGCATAATTCCCTCCATTTCACTCACTCTCTGCTCAGTTATCGCTTCCTCCGAGAGGCTGGCTGACACCTAAGACAGCAGCTCCCTTCACTCTCTCCATCTCCCTTCATACTCCTTACTTTACCCCTTCACTCTCTATTCCCTCAGTTCAAGGTTCTTTGCCTCAGCATGCCTATCCTACCTGCACATCGTTTATGAATCATCTTGATTCTACCTTATTCATTGTCTCAGCCTCAATGTCTAAAAGACAACTCCACACCCAGAGGTAAGTTACTATTTATTAATGAATTCACTTCCCTTTTTGGCTTAAGCCAGTTGGAATTAAATTTCTGTTACCATGAAACAATAGACTTGACCCCCCAAAATAAATATATACTTGTTTTTCTTATTTATGTTACTTAACCACATAAAGAAAAAGAATCCTTACCCAATTATAATTCTGGTAACACACAAGGACCACGCTAAGGTATCTCTTCCAAACAGATAATACTTTATTGAATTGTAAATTGATGCATAGAACAAAATTTCTAGTGTAGCAGGTCCTCAAATTACATCTTTTTATTCAACATCACTTCATTATAACATTGATAAGAAGCCATAGGAACTTAACTCTTGTTTACATCAATTAACCTATGGGAAAATTGGTTTCATTATAAATTGTTTTTGCTTAAAGTCTCAGAAACTATTGATGATATTAAGTGAGAACTTATATAATTTGGGGGGAAAATGGAACTATATAAGTGAATTCCAATTCAGAACTCTCCCCCAATACAGTAGCTGATTACAATTTCTCAACATGAAGTTCAAATTTTTTCCAACATTTTTACTTTTGGCTTTATGATTACAATCTCCCTAGGCAGATTGTAGTTCACCAATAGTTTAAATGGGCCATTTCTATTATACTGTGATTCTCCAGGATACCAGATTGTCAGGAAACTGTCATTCATTTATTTGACACATATGTGTTCAACTCATCCTAGTTTGCCTGAGACTTTCCTATTATAGCACTGAATGCCCCACATCTTTGGGAAACTCTCAGTCAAATCCTATAATAATTACTCTTAGGATCTGGGCCTGAGCCACAGGGTCATTCACTGTGATAGAAATAACCTGGGGAGGAATCAGTAGGACAGTGTAATTAAGATTTCTTTTTTTGAAGACTAGACCTTCAGGGATCACCTCTAGAGTGTGTTACTGGAGAGGTTTCTTTGAACATTGTAGAGCACCTGAAACCATGAGGAAGAAGTGTAAAAAAAACCAAACAGATTTCTTTTTTGAGATGCTTACTAGCTATCCAAGTAGTAGGGGGTTAAAGGAATTCCAACTTGAATTGACTGATATTGCCAAGGGAGTGAGCATAATAGAGGACCTATAGACAGCCCTTTTAGGGAGTTTTGTTATGAAAGAAGCGCTCAAACAAGTAGCTGCCTGAGCACACTCACGGAATATCTATTATATGCGATGACCTGGATATTCTGAAACAGGCCTCCGGTGGCGGGAAAAGCCATTTTATAAAATGTAGTAAAAGGCTTTTTCTCTTAAGGAATATCATATCCAAAGCCAGCATCTCCAATTCTAGTTTTTAATCCAATCAAGTCGCAATTTTCTACACAAAATCAATGGTTTCTAGTTCAAAATGGTCTCTGACTAGAAAATTCAATACAATCTCAATCAACCTATCACTAAGATACCCAGAAAGGCAATTTCTTTAAAAGACTCACCACAACTTTGGAAACCAAGTCTGTCAGAAAACATAAAAACATAATGCGTGAGGCATTGACACTAATTATTAAGTGGGAAAACCTTACATATTACTTTTGCTCCCTTCTGACTTCGTACTGAAACTACAGAACAGATTTTTATTTCAGACTTAAGACCAAAAGGAAGTAAAGGAGATGAAAAAGTAAAACAGCAGCACAATTTTTTTCAGTTGAAATGTAAATAGGAAAGACCCAACTTACTTACCAGACAACCGCGTGCTGATCCCAAAGCAGTTAAAGGGAAAGCTGAAAAGCAGCCCAATTTATACCATGGGCGTTGACAGGTGATAATCTTAATAAAGTATCAGTGGCACCTGGTGCCTATGAAGCAGAATAGAGGTGGGGCTAGAGATGGGGCTACAAAGAAGAGCATTCATTAGGTTTGTTCAGAAACTGTTGTGCCCCATCCCCTGCTCCATGCAGCTGATGCCTCTCCCTCTTCGGTCCTGGCAGAAGAGGGAAGATTTGGTCTCTAAAGATAGTACATATGTACCCTTGTCTAAATGTAAGAAGTAAAAGCATAAAAGCCTTAGATTAAACTATATATATATATATATATATATATATATATATATATATATATATATATATATCTTCATAATTCTGGATCAGACAACAATTTCTTAGATATGACACCATATGCACAAGTAATAAAAATAGATAGCCTTAGCCAGTTTGGCTCAGTGGATAGAATGTCAGCCCAAGGACTGAAGGGTCTTGGGTTCAATTCCATCAAGGACACATACCTTGGTTGCAGGCTTAATCCCTGGTGCCCATTGGGGTGCATGTGGGAGGCAACCAATTGATGTTTCTCTCTGTGTCTCTCCCTCTCCCTTCCACTTGCTCTAAAAGTCAATTTTAGACTTAGACCAAATATACCAGTGGTCCCATCTGGAAAACTATCCTCAGATGAAGATTAACAAAAAAATAATAATAATTTTAAAATAGATAAATTAGGCTTAAAATTCACAAGACACTATAAACAAAATAAAAAGACCACCCAATAGGTGGGAGAAAATATTGGCACATCATATATCTGAAAAGGGTCCAGTATGAATGATATATAAAGAATGATTACAATTAAACAATATAAAGACAAATAACCCAATTTTTAAATGGGCAAAGAATTTCTTCTTCAAAGAAGATATGCAAATGGCCAATAAGCACATGAAAAGATGCTCATCTCCATTAGTCATTAGGGAAACACTAACCAAAACCACAATAAGATGCTCACTCGGATGGCTATTATGAAAAGAAACAACAGGAGAAATTGGAGCCCTCAAAAACGCTGCTGGTGGGATGCAAAGTGGTGCAGCTGCTTTGAAACCCGTTTGGCATTTATTCGAAATGTTAAGCATAAAGTTACCATATAATGCAGCAATTTCACTCCTAAGTATACAGCCAAGAGAAATGAACACATATGTCCACACAAAAACTTGTACCGAAATGTTCATAATAGCATTATGTGTTATAACCAAAAAGTGGGAATAACCCACATGTGTATCAGTTGATGCATGGATAAACAGAATGTGCATATTCTACCAAGCAATATTTCTCAACTATGAAAAGAAATGATGTTCTGATACACACTCCAAAATGGATGAACCTTATAACATATGCTACATAAAAGAAGCCACAAAATAACTATTATTGTATGATTTCATTGATACAAATATCCAGAATAAGTGAATCTATAGAGACAGAAAGATTAGTGGTTGTTGGGGCTGGGCAAAATAGGGTATTGGTGTAACTCTAATGGGTGTGGGGTTTCTTTGGGAGATGATAAAAAATGTTCTGGAATTTTATAAGGGTGATCAATATACAAGTATGTGAATATACTAAAAATCACTGAATTGTACACTTTAAAAGAGTGAACTATGTAACTTACATCTCAATAAAGCTGTTACTTAAGAAAATGAAAACAAAGTTATAAAAAGGTCCACAAAAAAAAATTTCAGTGAAATGGAAATAAATGAGAGATCGGGGGAGAAAGAGAGAAAGACAGGAGACAGAGAGAGAGACAGGGCTAGTGCATGCAATTAAATTACTTCTGATTCAAAGAAAAAATCTAAACTACAATTGCAGACTATTTAGAAAATTATAATATTGAAAATGCAAGATACAAAAATTTAAGTGATATGGCAAAAGCTGTAGTCAGCAAAAAGTTCACAGCTAAAATTATTGCATTGTTATAAAAAAAGAATAAAATCAACTCTAGAAACTATAAAAATACAACAAAATATATCTAAGAAAAATAGAAATTAGAAATTATAATGCTAAAAGAAAAAAGCAATAAATATTAAAGGGATAAATAGTATAAATTCTTTTTTAAAATGCAAGTTCTTGGTTCTTTAAAATTATGTAATGAATAGAGGAACTTCTGCCAGAGATTATTCCAGAAATAAATGAAAGTATAAATACATAGCATGAGGAATGGTGAAAATTCTCTAGAAAAATATGAACAAGAAAATTTTATTTAATAACATGTATAGAAATTGAGTAGAGCAAGAACTATGAAAGAAATAGTTTCCAATGAATTATTTCAAAAAATTAGTCCCAGACAGTTGTCTTAGTAAATTTGATCATATATTTAAGGGTGAGATGATTCTCTTTCAATTAAAATTCATCCCAATTCGTTTTGTAAACAGGGCATAACCTTTGCATAAATATAGTAGAAAGTAAAACAAAATTAAAACCACAGATTAATTTTACCTAAATTCTAAAATTCAAGTCTTACTAGAAACCATCCTCTGGGTCTCCAAGACTCAATAAGCCATATTTTAACCATTTACTTAGCACGGCTTAACACATACAGACAACTTTCCAGCCCACAGTCCACATCCCATTCTGAGATCTGATACTTGCAGCACCAGACTTCTACTTACCAAGTGCAAGACTCATTTGATTGCAAGTGACTTCACACTTCCTTGAGCAGGAAGTAAAATTATTGATGCATGTAATGGCAAAGTCCCGGGATATGGTGGCTGCAGGAGTGGCTAAACCCAGGGATGCAACAAATGACTATTCAGTGTGTGCACTGCACATATGTGCCCAGCCCACACTCCACCCTCAAAGTCATGCACTCTGGCATGAACTGCATCCACCCAGAGGAAGAGGTCAGGTCGCTTTCTCTTTGCACAAAGGTTTTTGTGGGTTTGCAACCCTAGGAGTTCCTTGGGTGAAATCTAAAACTGAGTCCTATACACAGAGGGCAAGGAGAGACCAAAAAAAGAAATAGACCACTGCAGAATAATAGGTGTCAGGATTTTTGCTTGTTTGTTTGTTTGTTTGTTTATGGTCAAGAGACTGCAATGTATTGGTTTCACTTCTGAAACAGGACCAGTCTAAGGTGGCTATGCTCACCATTGGTGGCTCAGCATCACCATCATAAATACAAAAGGTTCTTTTATGCTCACAGTCCCTGGAAGCCAGTTTCACCAGCTCCTGTAACCGTGGATGGTTGCCCCTTCACCCAGAGTAATGTGGTTGTTTAGTTTCTTCTCTTCCCTGTGTCCTCCTTCTCCTAATTCCATTTATTTAATAGTTTTCTTCTGTGTGTGGACTCCACTTTTCTTTAATCTTTGCTGTTGAGAGTATTCCAGTTGTTCCCTTTTTCCCCCCATTGCCCCCCTCCACGCAGTTCCTGCCCAGAAGGGTGGGTGGCAGTTTTAACAAGCAAAGGAGCTAACTTCCAAGGCTGGTCTTAGATGGTTGCAAGACAAGTAGATCCCCACTCCCACCAGAATCTTCCAGTGCATATAGAGGCCTTAACAAGCTTTAGTCGTGTATATCATCCAGGTGGTCCAAGCAACACATCGCTCTCCTCACAGCTGCGTCTTTGAAAACAGCTCTCACTATGGGGGCCACGGGCAGAATGTACATGTCAGGACAGGGGGAGAGATGAGGAGCCTCCAACTGCCCAGGTCCATCCTCTGGACCCCCATGGGCCAACCTGCGGTCCCTTCTCAATGACCTTCTCCAGCAGTGTTTATTTGCCAAGTTGGGCACTCATCTAAAGGAGGCACCTGTTCCTACTTCCCCCCAAATTCTTCATGTCGGCAGGCAAAGGAGGCGGCCAGGGTTCAGTCTGCCTCTCTCCATCTCATTTTGCCACCTCTCTGATGGCTTTATTCACAGAGAGGCCGTCCATGTAGTGACCCAGATGGTGCTGGCCAGCCCCAAATATGCTTTGTCCTTGGTGCCTGACACCAAGAAAAAGTGGGTACCCTTTTCTAGAAAGTTCTGTTTAAAACAAAATCCCTTGCCCTGGCCAGGTATCTCAGTTGGTTAGAGCATTATCCCAATATGGTACACCAAGGTTGTGGGTTCAATCCCTGGTCAGGGCCCATAACAGAATCAACCAATAAATGCATAAATAAGTGGAACAATAAATCAATGTCTGTCTCCCTTTCTCTCTCTCTCTCCCTCCCTCTCTCTCAATGAATTGATTTTTTAATTCCTTGATACATTCCCATTGGCTAAGCCTGAGCTGGAGAAAGGTCATGCTCAGTAAAAACTTATTCTGTTACCAAAGATGAGGTTAGGGATGGAAGGTGAACAATCTTACAGACACCTTTCCCTTTTCTTCATTTATCATCAAAACCGTTATCATCTTACTTGGCATTTGCAAGCCACTTTACTGGCGGGGTTTCCCTCACAGTGTTAATGGGAAGATCAATTGAGAAATCCTGCAAAACAGTGCTTTGTAACCGAGCTGTGAACAGACACAAGGCTGTTGGCACTTCCAGCTTCATACACATGCACACACATATAGACAGACAGACAGACACACACACACACACACACATTATCTTGATTGTCACCATTGCCAGGTGTAAAAGGGTGAGTTTCATTCTGGTATTTGGGTTTGGTTTCATACATCTTCATATACAGAGATATATTCAGCCAGCTTCTCCTCCTTCTGCAGATAATCAGAACTTCACCAAGAGAATTTCATTTATTGAGTTAAAATTTGTGGGAGTTTCTTGTCTGTTCATCCTGCAAAACTTGTTTTTGTATTTCAAACTGTTAACGTTAGACTTTTTTGGCAGTTGAAACACAATCTTATGGATTGATCTTGAGATTGATTATGAGGAGAAAGCAATGATTAGAACTCTACAATGACATTACTCTCTTTTCCTAACTGTCTTTTCCATTGCTCTTCCAATGTATTCAGAAAAGATAAAACTGCATATTTCTGTATTGAAAAGTCCTGCTGCACAATATGGCTTTGAATAGATTGCAAGAAATAAAGACAAGAGATCCTGACCCTGAATTCAAGATTTAAAAATGTGAATAGGAAGTCCCCTTCTATCCCACACCTAGGGAGCTGTGATGATTTCAAAACCCAAGTTTGGAGCATGATCTCCTAACCCCCAGGGGAAACCTTCATGGTTAAATCAATAAGGCAGCAGTCACTTCACAGTCAGCAGGTGAGTGGCCTATTCAGTGTGTGTGTGTGTGTGTGTGTGTGTGTAGAGAGAGAGAGAGAGAGAGAGAGAGAGAGAGAGAGAGAGAGAGAGAGAGAGAGAGAAAATAACCAGTCAGAAAATAATTCCTTGCCATTGTCATTCCCTTAGTACGAGTGTGGAACCAACCTTTAAATAGGTGTTGTCTTTGATTTATCTTATCATTTACCTTAATTGTGTAAAAAGCATAGATGACTTTCTAGTCAAGTTGTCAACTCTGGTCATACAAAATAAAAATAAACCTCACTTTGGGGAGAGGGTAGGCACAATGCAACATACTGATGGCCTGGCAGAGGGAGCTGGTTAGACGGCACTTCTCCGAATGTGCCCTTCTCTCGGGATATGAAAATGCCCAGGCCTGCACTGAGCCAGGAGAGAGCAGTGCTGTGAAAACAGTGGGAAGCTGAAACCACAACTTCTCTGCTCACTCTGTCCGGGTAAGCACTGGCCAATGTCCGTGTTCCCTTCGCTTGCTCAGTGTAATGGACAAAACACCTACCTGAGGTTTGTTGTACAACTGAAATAAGCTAGTAAATGACTCCTTCAGAATTGCAGGGGGCTACGAAATGAGGGGGTTCAAATTCCATGCTTGTCTACGAATACATTACAGACTTAACAGTACAGAAGAAAGAGACGGGAGGGGTCTCATTTCAGAAAGCAAGCACAGAAACTTTTCCCTTCACGTTGTACATGTTAAGAAACTACACCAAGTCCCAAGTCCCAATGACTTTCCATCAAAGACTCCTGCAGAACTGGCAAAATCCGTGGGACATAAGTCAATTACAATTGATTCCCTGGATCAGATGAACTTCCAGTCTCAGCACATTCTCGGAGGTCAAGCACCCCAGGCCTGCTGCAGGGTTTCCCAGGGCCCCTGAGCTCACCCTCCTCCACAGGAATCAACCCCAGCTCCGCCTACACGCCAGGAAGTGTCAGTGACAGGTCCCTGTGTGCCCTGCCATGGGAACCGTGCACCCTGTGATCCTCCCAGCTGCCTGTGGGTAGGGTGCAGGACTCAGAACCAAGGGGTGGGAAGCAAAGTGAGTCTTTTACCTACACCCGGCAGCTCACAGGGTCTGAGCCAGAACTCAGATGCTCTGTCTTTCTCCTATTCCCACAGTGGAGGTTCTAGATCTTTATTTGTTCCACAGATAGAGCATTAATCAGGACTATCTTTTCCTGTGTGGTTTATGGAAGCGTCATTGACAAGTGAAGTTGTGGAAGACTATCTTCTTAGCAATGTTTTATAATAATGCACCAGGGACATATCTCCCTGAAAAGTAGGCCCACACATTGCTCAGCTCCAGAGCACCTCCCCCACCCCAGCACTCCCAACAGCGCAGCGCCTGGGAGGGTCCCACACTCTGGATGTGTTTGGCGACGTTAACATTCTAAAAGGGAAATACAGAATGTTTTCAACTACACAGCCTCGCTACCTTCGAGAATGAGAAAAGGCACCACCACTGCACTCAGCATTTGTCCAACAGAGACTTTCTAAGAAACCTTGGAAGTTGGTTTTCTGGGCAGTGAGTTTCAGGGTCCTATTCTCCCCTCTGCCCCTTCTCCCTCCCCCTTCATCCCTCAGCCCTGTCCCCTGGTGGTATTTTTCCATTAACAGAAAAGAGGCGATGGAGCAGTCTGCTCGTATTGAAGAAGTGTCTCAGCTTTGAACATCTTGACTTAGGCACAGATTTTCTTTCTCGGAGCTGTCTCTTCCAGATTCCTCTGGGCTATCTTTGCCTAATTTCCTATCCCGGTAATTGTCTCGTACAAGAGCTTCCTCTCCATCTGCAAATACTGTGTCACACTACATTTGCTTCCATTTATACAGGTCTCTTCACAGGAGATCGAGGCCTAGTTATTTATGTCTACATGCATATGTGTATATAATGAATATTTTTTCACACAAATCTCCCTGACTCTCCATCTCTCCAGTGGAGCTTGAAAACCTCCAGGCTGATCATATGAATGCTTCATCAGACTTCCATTGTCCAGGCAACTGACAATACTCTGAATGGCTTCAAAAGAAAATCGCTACCTGCTGATGGCCAGGGTGGATGTCACTTACCAGATGTCTGGCTTCCATTGTCGCTAACTTGTTTAATTTCTGCCCCCAGTGCGGAATGTTCCAATCCTCCAAAGCAGAATGTGTGCTGTACCGATGGATTCCAAATGGCGTCTCTTTAGATTGGATTTTTATTTTGTTTGGTTGAATGCTTCTCTTTCATGTAAACCTGTATTTATGTGGCAAATCCAAATAATGCATTCCACTTTGCATCTCAAAAAAAAGGAATTGTCATGTTTATGAAATCACTTTTAGTTGCAATTATAGTTATTTGTCTTTGGTAACACAACATGTAATTGGGTCAACACTATTAATGAGTGACTAGTGTTCGTGTTAATGAGCTACTAGTGATAGTTTCAATATTTGGTCCCCAGCATGAGGTAGTTATAATATGTTAAGATAGATAATTATGTTAATGTTTCAAATATCCACAGACCAAGGAAGTCATTAAAAACATAGGTCTACGTGGTTAAAAGGAACAAACACACTAGGCAGAGGTGGATGCTACATTTACCCAAAGGGTATTAGTCTTCCCTTCATAGGGTCTTTGGGGTGTATCTCAGTGCCTGGTTCTGCTAATTCATAGTTCATCAAAATGACAATAAAAGAAGGCTGATTTCAGCTGACTGTAGACACTAGCAACATGGGCAAGAAGTAGACTTTAATACTTTGGGCTTGAGATGCTTAACTTTGTAGGGTAAACCTCATTCAGGGAGTTGACAAGAAATATATTGTTCCATCCTAAGAAGTCATTGTATGGAACACTTAAAATAACAAGTAGACAATCTGGTTCCTGTCTACAGGAAGCTGACAAAACCTTTAGAGAGGCAAGACGTGTGTGTGTGAAATGCTTAACAAGACGCAAGGACCAAATATGTGGAAGCAACAATATGGAACTTGAAAGAAAAGTACCTGTGAGCAGAAGTGGTTGGAAAAGAGTGTATGGAGAAGGAAGTTAATGATGTATTTGCCTGCAATTACAGGATGCCTAATTAATTAACAGTGGCTTTCACAGTGAAGACATTTAAATCTCTCACATGTAAAGTATTGTAACAGCAGCTCAATGGTATCATCAAAGACTCAAAATACTTTCTATCCTTCTTCAAAATGTAAGTAATATGCAGCAGTGGACAAAAGCAGGTTTATGGTTGTGAGTACACAAAACACATACTTTATTCTTATATTATTACTTATTCTTGTATCATATGTTTTTCCATATGAATAATTATAAACCTACTTTTGCCCACCCTGTATATGACCACCATGTGGCTGCTGCATCTCTGACCATCACATCCTCATCCATAGGCATCCCTAGCAGAAGGTTAGCGAGGGGGACAAAACAGAAACTTCTAAGCCTTTCTGAGAAAGGAGGAGAAAAAGATCTCCACAAATCCCAGCATATCTCCCCTCACATCTTGTTGACCAGAACTGCTCCTATGCTCAGTCCTTGAAGCAGCCACTGGTGATGGGGAATAGAAACCATGGTTGCCATTAAAGGCTTAGACTAGCCGTGGGCTATTGAGTTGCACCTAGAAGATTCTGGGCCCATAGGCAACAGAACCCAATCAAGACACCAATTCTATATAATAAAGAGGTAATATGCAAATTAACCCTCACGTCCTCACAAGATGGCTGCCTATGGCCAGGCCAGCAGCGGCGTTAGTGAGGGATGACCAAACGACTGAACAGCAGGCTGTGTGGTGCAACCAGGCCAGTGGGGGAGGGGGGAGGGTGTGAGGGGCAACCAGGCTGACAGGGGGGCAGTTGGGGGTGACCAGGCTGGCAGAGGAGGGCAGTTGGGGTGACCAGGCTGGCAGAGGGGGGCAATTAGGAGCAACCAGGCCAGCAGGGAGAGGGCAGTTGGAGGTGACCTGGCCAGTGGGAGGGGGTCAGTTAGGAGCGACCAGGCAGGCAGGCAGGTGAGCGATTAGGAGCCAGCAATTCAGGATTGTGAGAGGGATGTCCGACTGCCAACTTAGGCCCGATCCCTGGAATTGGGCCTAAACCGACAGTCGGACATCCCCCAAGGGGACCCGGATTGGAGAGGGTGTAGACTGGGCTGAGGGGACCCCCCCG